>NC_142355.1:8714327-9328494 GCF_059441175.1 Urocampus carinirostris
AATGTCACGATTGCCCTCACTAGGGCACGCCCCTTTGGTGCCGACTGCTGCTCGTTGCCTGATTGGCTTCCCACTTTTTTAAATTCAGTGCTCTCATTGACTCTTTGTCAGTCCGCCAACGAACCTCTGCAGATGCAAGAATTGTATCTTGAATCTGTCCGGTTTCCTGCTCGTGTATCCAGTATCCGGCATCAATCCTGCCTGTCTCGTCCTGTCCGGTATCTTGCTCCAGTCTCCAGTATCCGGTATCGATACCGCCTGTCTCGTCCTGTCTGGTATCTTGCTCCAGTATCCAGTATCGATCCCGTCTGTCTCATTCTGTCTGATATCTTGCTCTAGTCTCCAGTATGCGGTATCGTTCCCGTCTATCTCGTCCTGTCCGGTATATTTCTCCAGTATCCGGTATCGATCCCATCTGTCTCGTCCTGTCCAGTACCTTGCTCCAGTATCCGTTATCCGGTATCGATTCTGTCTGTCCTGCCCTGTGCGGTATCTTGCTCGTGTATCCAGTATCCGGTATCTATCCGGTCTGTCCCGTCCTGTCCAGTTACTCGCTCCAGTATCCAGTATCCGATATCGATCCCTTCTGTCTCGTCCTGTCTGGTATCTTGCTTCAGTATCCAGTATCTGGTATTGATTCCGTCTGTCTCGTCCTGTCCGGTATCTTGCTTGTGTATCCAGTATATGGTATCAATCCCGTCTGTCTCATTCTGTCCGGTATCTTGCTCCAGTCTCCAGTATGCGGTATCGATCCCGTCTGTCTCGTCCTGTCCGTTATCTTGCTCCAGTATCCGTTATCGATCCCATCTGTCTCGTCCTGTCCAGTACTTTGCTCCAGTATCCATTATCCGGTATCGATTCTGTCTGTCCTGCCCTGTGCGGTATCTTGCTCGTGTATCCAGTATCCGGTATCGATCCCGCCCTGTCCCGCCCTGTCCCGCCCTGTCCCGCCCTGTCCGATATCTGCTCATGTTTCCTGTATCTGGTATCGATTCCTTCTGTACTGTTCCATTTCGATCCCTTCTGCCCAGCGATTGCAGAATCGCTGGCGTCTGTGTTCCCGCGCATGACTGTGCCGTTCTCGTAAAATAAAGCTAATGTGAAAACATTACGCGTGTGGGTTAGGGTGGTCCTTAATGGGGGTCGAATTTTTTTTTTTTTGAAATATTGGGCTCTGACCCCCCGCATATGTTCTTATATCGATAAAAACACACTGTGTGCAATTTTGAACAATTTGGATAATATTTAGAGGTAGCTCAACGACTTTGAAATTTCCCAAAATGGTAAAATTTTGGCAATTTTCGAGAAAAAACGGAAATCTTAACCCTATGTGTACGGCGTTTTAGAACATCCAATTTCAGTCCATTGCTTATAATTGTAACACAAGAAAAGTTACAAGTAACTTTGTACACTAGGTCTGATATAATGTGCGAAAAATCCTTATTTTTCATACCAAAATTTCAGAGGCCTTGAGCGACCTCTAAATATCCTTTGATTTTGATGAAACTTTGCCTAATTACGTTTTGTATATTTTGGAACATATTCAAGGGGTCAGAGCATGAAATTTTAAAAGTCGAAAAATAAGGACCACCCTAGTGTGGGTCCATTGTCTGATCCAGTTCTGACAGAGGTGTATCATTTAGAATGTTGTAATTCATTATATCATCATAATACAGCTGCCGATGCATTTTTATAAATCCCACTTTTTAGGGAAAAGGGGATTTTTCAACATAGCAGTACCAGAATGGAGATTTTGTAAATTACCACGCAAGACAATATTAAGGCAAAATAGTTTTTGTTAAGATTTAAAGTCACGTCAAGTCATATTTATATGTATAACCCTTAATCATGAGGAGTCTCAAAGGGCTGCACAGACCACTATTACAACATCCCCAATTAAAAGCTTCGATGACCAATGAAGATTTAAATATTCATATCTGAATTAGCCTGAAAAACAGAGGTATCCATTATCCCCTGCTAATTTTTAAAACACCTCGACTGAAACGTAACTTTTGGGCTGGTGGAAAATTCAAACAAGGATATTAGAGTAAGTGTGAAGTCAACTTTGCAATAACGGTGTAGGAATAGATGTCATATTATATAACTGACATAAGAAACTTGCATAACCAAGAAAGGTCTGGACACTTGAATTGTCCAAAGTTGCTGATTTTGATGACACTATGAGATAATTAATGTCCTCGAAACAAAACTAATGAAAGCTTTTATATACAGTGGAACCTCGGTTCTCGACCATAATCCGTTCCAGAACCCTGTTCGAAAACCGATTTGTTCGATCACCGAAGTCGTTTTTTCCATTAAAAGTAATGTAAAATCGTTTTAATCCGTTCCAACACCCTGAATGTTTACCATGAACGTAAACATGAAGCTAACCCAGGCTAATCGTACGTTCGCGTTAGCGTAATCTTTCGCACGAAAGATTACGCTAACATGAGCGTGTAAAAATTAAAAAAAGGATAAAGAAAATAATTATGAATAGGATTTCTTACCTTTGTGGTGACGGTGGGGAGAGAAAAATCCTCAAAAGTTTTTCAACTTCTTCCAAAACTTGCGGCAGTTGCTTGCTTATAGCGCTAACTTCCTTAGCCGCATCACTCGATTTCACAGCCTCCTTATTCTTTAGTATCGTACTGATCGTAGATTTAGCCATGCTGTATTCACTAGCAAGATCAAACACTCGCCCACCATATTTAGCTATTATGTCTTTCTTAAAGGCAATAGTTGTACTAACAACTTGTCTTTTTTCACCAGTCCCGCTTGCACCGACCTTCTTCGGAGGCATAATTAGGGGCTAAAACACCCGTACGCCGCTCAGCATCGCACCCTAGCGTACCAGCGTTCAAACTCCGAATTTTTGACCGAACAGCGAAGCAAGAATTTCTCGAAATTTTTGGTCGAACACCGATTTGTCAGAACTGAGAGGCGTTCGAAAACCGAGGTTCCACTGTATTAGCTTTCTGCAGAATAACAACAATATATTTTATGGTGGGCAGCACGGCGGCGCAGTGGTTAGCGCATGTGCGGCACAGTTCATGTCTTGGGAACCTCCTGCGTGGGTTCAAATCCAGCTCCAGACTTGCTGTGCGGAGTTTGCATGTTCTCCCCGTGCGTGCTTGGGTTTCCTCCGGGCACTCCGGTTTCCTCCCGCATTCCAAAAACATTCATTTCAGGTGAATTAGCCGGTCCAAATTGTCCCTAGGTGTGAATGAGCGGGTGAGTTGTCTGTCCCTGTGTGCCCTCAGTTGGCTGGCAACCAGTTCAGGGTGTCCCCTGCCCACTGCCCGATGATTGCTGGGATGGGCTCCAGCACCCCCGCGACCCTACTGAGGATAAGCGGTGTAGCTAATGAGATGATGACATTTTATGGTCACCACAGTCAAGGCAATTGTCTCCTCTTGTGTTTCTTTTCCTATAGCACTTTGATTACAAATTCTAAGATAAGGAGTGGATTTTTGGAAAAACAACTTTAAAATCGCCATTTTGGACTTCCTGCTCACTTTTGGTCGAAAACTCAAATTTTGACGATCCTTTTGCCAAAGGACCACGTTTGTTTTAGACATCTGTCACCATTTTGGGACTGAATGTGTTAAACTAGGAACCTGCGCTCACAAACTGTTTAGCATTTTGCACACAAGCACAATTCCCAAGATGTCCTCGTTCATCACGCCAGTTGAACTTCATTTGGCAGCTCTGATAATGGACATCCGCTTGCAATTACATATGAAGTAAAAACTGATATGTTTCTACAGTGGCTTGTGAAACTATTTTACCCCCTTGAACCGAAGAACACACTTTATTGGATATTTTTAATTTTTTTTAACAAATAAAAAACGAAAAAGTGGGTGTGTCAGCCCCATTGAGTTAATACTTTGTAGCGCCACCTTTTGCTGCGATTACAGCTGCAAGTCGCTTGGGGTATGTCTCTATCAGTTTTGCGCATCGAGAAATAGATATTTTTGCCCATTCCTCCTTGCAAAACATGTCAAGCTCAGTGAGGTTGGATGGAAAGTGTTTGTGAACACAGATTCTCAATTGGATTGAGGTCTGGACTTTGACTTGGCTATTCTAACACTTTGATGTGTTTTTTTGGTGAACCATTCCATTGCAGCTTTTGCTTGATGGTTTGGATCATTGTCTTGTTGGAAGACAAATCTCCGTCACAGACTCAGGTCTTTTGCGGACTCCGTCAGGTTTTCTTCCGGAATGGTCCTGTATTTGGCTCCATCCATCTTCCCATCAATTTTAACTATCTTCCCCGTCCCTGCCGAAGAAAAGAAGGCCCAAACCATGATGCTCCTACCACCATGTTTGACTGTGGGTATGGTGTGTTGAGGGTGATGAGCTCTGCTACTTTTACGCCAAACATAACGTCTCCCATTGTTGCCAAAAAGTTCAAATTTGGTCTCATCTGACCAGAGCACCTTCTTCCACACGTTTGGTGTGTTTTCCAGGTGGCTTGTGGCAAACTTTAAACAACACTTTTTATGGATATCTTTAAGAAATGGCTTCCTTCTTGCCACTCTTCCATAAAGGCCAGATTTGTGCAGTATACAACTGATTGTTGTCCTATGGACAGATCCTTCCACCTTGGCTTTAGACCTCTGCATTTCATCCAGAGTGATCATGGGCCTCTTGGCTGCATCTCTGATCAGTTTTCTTCTTGAATAAGATGAAAGTTTCGGGGGGCGGCCCAATCTTGGTAGATTTGCAGTGGTCTGATACTCCTTCCATTTCAATATTATTGCTTGCAAAGTGCTCCTTGGGATGTTTAAAGCTTGGAAAATCTTTTTTGTATCCAAATCCAGCTTTAAACTTCTCCACAACAGTATCTCGGACCTGCCTGGTGTGTTCCTCGTTCTTCATGACGCTCTCTCTGACCTCTGAGACTATCAAAGTGCAGGTGCCTTCATACAGAGACTTGATTACACACAGGTGGATTCCATTTATCATCGTTAGTCCTTCAGATCAACATTGAATCATTTAGAGATCAGTGAACTCCTGGACAGAGTTTGCCGCACTGAAAGTAAAGGGGCTGAATAATTTTGCACACCCACTTTTTTGTTTTTTATTTGTTAAAAAAGTTTCAAACATCCAATAAAGTGTGATCTACCTCATGATTGTGTCCCACTTATTGTTGATGCTTCATAAGAATTTACAGTTTTATATCTTGATGTTTGAGGTCTTAAATTTGGCAAAAGGTCACAAAGTGGGCCAAATAGTTCGCAAGCCACTGTAATTGTCACCGTGTTTGCTTCTTTCACGTGACCCCCATGCTGGTATATTTTATTGGCACGGGTTGAAAATACACTGGCGGCGAGTCAACGCATGCCTGTCAAAAAACATTTAGTAGATTATCGGTGACATAGATAAACACGTCAATTACCTCTTAAGCAGCCTTTTCATAAACCAATTCAGCTAATATGAAGATACCACTGTACAGCATTAATATAAAGGGAAATAATAATGTATTTCATGCTTTTTTCTACCTTATTTCTGCTTTGCACAACGCGCACTTCGGACTGATTCATAGTTCCTAAAGTACAGGACCAATGTTCCCTGTAATTTTCCACGGCTCTGAGCGTTCACACAACGTCGGTGAGCAGCGCTTGAAACAACAGTGAGCAACCATAATCCCAAGTGTGGCAAGATAATTCATTATCAAACATGTCCAAAACTTGACATCAAGTTACATTTTGCTGAGTTTCCGGCAATGCAAAATTATTTTTCTCTTTTGAATGAATTGACTCATGTACTATTGTTTGCACGGCCTACAAACGTCGTTTGTTTTTACAATTCTTTCACAAGATATCCATTTCTTTTTATTTCTTGATATATCTTGTCGCATAATATTAACATTTTTGGGGGCTTTTTTAGTCGGTTGTGAGATACAGAACTGTAATTAATCATATTTTTTAGTGGAAGTACAATGTTGGCAACAAGATTCACTTGATATAATTGGAAATTATTTGAATGCAACACAAACTTTTTCTTCTTTTTTCCGTGTTTTTTTTTAATTCCTTTAAAAAAATCTCATTGTGTTTCCTACATTTCTTTTCTTTTCTTTTTTTCTGGCTTTTTTCAAAATTGTTCCTTCTTTTTTTCTCTTCCTTTTGTTTCTTTTTTTCTCAGCTTTTCACTACTTTTTCATTTTGGTATTTTTTTCTTTTTTGTTCTATTCCCCCCTTCCTTTAAGTCATTTTGTGCATAGTTTTGCATATTTGCTCATGTTGGGATTAAAGAAGCAAAAACAACCTGAAGAGCTGTTTAGGACCCGAAAGAGCCGAGACTCCTTGTAGTGAGCCGAGCCGAAGAAGCCGGTTCTCGACAAACTCTACTAACTTTACTCAACTTCGTTTTACTTCGACTCGACTTCAAAATACCGCATTTAGGACACAACGTCAGAGGAACCCGTGTATTTTTACCTTCATGCACTGCAACTTTGACTTAAGTCGCTTCTTAATTAGTAATTTTGAGCCCTCATTTTCGTGCGCTGGCTAGATTTTCTTGTGCGCTGAGAATGTGCGAGCAGTGCGCAATTGAACATTCTGATAATGGAATGGATGTGTTTTAATTGTCAAATAAACTTGTTTTGGGGATTCTTTGTGTGATTTATTTCAGTGCTGAGCCCTTGCTCTTTTGGCGCCGTTTCAACAAGGAGGTGTCATTCCATTTACAAGGGCTTTGCTCACTGTCTCATGGCCCTCGGTGACAGCCTGACGGACACGGCGCGCAAGGATGAAGACACTCACGAGATACACTCGATCTGCAGGTCAGTGCAATTCACTTCTTCAAGGTAGCGTTGTCATTTGATGGAGGGAGGACACGGAATCCAGCGAGGCCCGACACAAAACCTACAAAGCTTTACAAATATGTTGCTCAATTTCTCATCATCTCATCTCATCAGCTGCACCGCTTATCCTCAGTAGGGTCACGGGGGTGCTGGAGCCCATCCCAGCAATCATCGGGCTGTGGGCAGGGGACACCCTGAACTGGTTGCCAGCCAATCGCAGGGCACACGGGGACAGACAACTCACTCGCTCAGTCACACCTAGGGACAATTTGGACAGGCCAATTCACCTGAAATGCATGTCTTTGGAATGTGGGAGGAAACCGGAGTGCCCGGAGGAAACCCACGCAAGCACGGGGAGAATATACAAACTCTGCACACTAAGGCCAGGAGCTGGATTTGAACCCACGCAGGAGGTTCCCACGATCTCAGAACTGTGCCGCACACGTGCTAACCACTGCGCCGCCGCACTGCCCATGTTGCTCAATTTGATTATATCAAATAACTCATTCAATGATGGATGTTTTTCCTCATCTTGGGAGAGCCGGTGCCGGCCAATTTTTGCCATAACTACTCGTTTTTAAAGGCTCTCAAAAAATTTCGTTTTGCATAAGCATAGGACAAATGAAAAGATGGCTTGAATCCTCATTTTTCTTTAGAAACTAAGTATGTTTCTATCTTTTACTATTGTTTAGTCTAGATCTAGTGGAACCTAGAGCTATTGTTGGTGATAGGAATGAGTGGAGAGGTGTCGGGCCCTGTGTGTTGTGTCACCCTGACCCGAGGGACATGGCCGCTATCTTGTGACTTGTTTCATCTAGAGCAGGGGTCGGGAACCTTTTTGACTCAAAGAGCCATAAAAGCATCCATCCATCCATCCATCCATTGTCTTCCGCTTATCCGAGGTCGGGTCGCGGGGGCAGCAGCGTTAAAAGGGAAGCCCAGACGTCCCTATCCCCAGCCACTTCTTCCAGCTCATCCGACGGGACCCCGAGGCGTTCCCAAGCCAGCCGAGAGACATAGTCTCTCCAACGTGTCCTGGGCCGCCCCCGGGGCCTCCTGCCGGTGGGACATGCCCGGAACACCTCCCGAGGGAGGCGTCCAGGAGGCATCCTTATTAGATGCCCGAGCCACCTCAACTGGCTCCTCTCAACGCGGAGGAGCAGTGGCTCTACTCCGAGTCCCTCCCGGATGACTGAGCTTCTCACCCTATCTCTAAGGGAGAACCCAGCCACCCTGCGGAGGAAACTCATTTCGGCCGCTTGTATCCGGGATCGAGTTCTTTCGGTCATGACCCAAAGTTCATGACCATAGGTGAGGGTAGGAACGTAGATGGACCGGTAGATCGAGAGCTTTGCCTTTCGGCTCAGCTCCCTCTTCACCACGACAGACCGGTACAGGGTCCGAATGACGGCAGACGCTGCACCGACCCGTCTGTCGATCTCCCGTTCCATCCTACCCTCACTCGTGAACAAGACCCCAAGATACTTGAACTCCTCCACTTGGGGCAAGACCTCCTCCCCGACACGGAGGGAGCATACCACCCTTTTCCGACTGAGAACCATGGCCTCGGACTTGGAGGTGCTGATCCCCATCCCGGCCGCTTCACACTCGGTTGCGAATCGCTCCAGCGAGAGCTGAAGATCACGGGCTGAGGAAGCCAACAGCACCACGTCATCTGCAAAAAGCAGTGACGCAATGCTGAGGCCCCCAAACCGGACTCCATCCCCGCCAAGGCTGCGCCTAGAAATTCTGTCCATAAAAGTTATGAACAGAATCGGTGACAAAGGGCAGCCCTGGCGGAGCCCAACCCTCACCGGGAACGAATCCGACTTATTGCCGGCAATGCGGACCAGACTCTGGCACCGGGCATACAGGGACCGCACAGCCCGGATAAGACTGTGCGGTACCCCATACTCCCGAAGCACCCCCCACAGGGCCTCCCGAGGAACACGGTCGAATGCCTTCTCCAAGTCCACAAAACACATGTAGACCGGACAGGCAAATTCCCATGCACCCTCAAAGACCCTGAAGAGTGTATAGAGCTGGTCCAGTGTTCCACGGCCAGGACGAAAACCACACTGTTCCTCCTGAATCCGAGATTCGACTTCCTGGCGGACCCTCCTCTCCAGTACCCCTGAATAGACCTTACCAGGGAGGCTGAGAAGTGTGATTCCCCTGTAGTTGGAACACACTCTCCGGTCCCCCTTCTTAAAGACGGGAACCACCACCCCAGTCTGCCAGTCCAGAGGCACTGTCCCCGATGTCCACGCGATGTTGCAGAGGCGCGTCAACCATGACACGCCCACAACATCCAGAGCCTTAATGAAGTCTGGGCGGATCTCATCGACCCCCGGGGCCCTGCCACCGAGGAGTTTTTTGACAACCTCGGTGACTTCAACCCCAGTGATACGAGAGCCCAACCCAGAGTCCTCAGGCTCTGCTTCCCCAGAGGAAGACGTGCCGGTGGAATTGAGGAGGTCTTCGAAGTACTCCGCCCACCGATTCACAACGTCCCGGGTCGAGGTCAGCAGCGCCCCATCGGCACTATACACAGTGTCGATGGCACACCGCTTCCTCCCCCTAAGACGTCGGATGGTGGACCAGAATTTCCTCGAAGCCGTTCGGAAGTCGGCTTCCATGGCCTCGCCAAACTCCTCCCATGCCCGAGTTTTTGCCTCGGCAACCGCCAAAGCCGCATTCCGCTTGGCCAGCCGATACCTGCCAGCTGCTTCCAGAGTCCCACAGGCCAGGAAGGCCCGATAAGACTCCTTCTTCAGCTTGACGGCATCCCTCACCGCCGGTGACCACCAACGGGTCTGAGGGTTGCCACCGCGGCAGGCACCGACTACCTTGCGGCCACAGCTCCGATCAGCCGCCTCGACAATGGAGGCGCGGAACATGGTCCACTCGGACTCAATGTCCCCCGCCTCCCTCGGGACATGGGCGAAGTTCTGCCAGAGGTGTGAATTGAAACTTCTTCTGACAGGAGATTCTGCCAGCCGTTCCCAACAGACCCTCACAACACGCTTGGGTCTGCCGGGTCGGGCCGGCATCTTCCCCCACCATCGAAGCCAACTCACCACCAGGTGGTGATCAGTTGACAGCTCCGCCCCTCTCTTCACCCGAGTGTCCAGAACATGCGGCCGCAGGTCCGACGAAACGATGACAAAGTCGATCATCGAACTACGGCCTAGGGTGTCCTGGTGCCAAGTGCACATATGGACACCCTTATGTCTGAAAATGGTGTTCATTATGGACAGACCATGACGAGCACAGAAGTCCAATAACGAAACACCACTCGGGTTCAGGTCAGGGGGGCCGTTCTTCCCAATCACGCCCTTCCAGGTCTCACTGTCATTGCCCACGTGAGCGTTGAAGTCTCCCAGCAGTACGAGGGAGTCCCCAGGGGGCGCGCTCTCAAGCACACCCTCTAAGGACCCCAAGAAGGTTGGGTACTCCGAACTGCTATTTGGTGCATAAGCACAAACAACAGTCAGGACCCGTCCCCCCACCCGAAGGCGGAGGGAGGCTACCCTCTCGTCTACCGGGGTGAACCCCAACGTACAGGCGCCGAGCCGTGGAGCAATTAATATGCCCACACCGGCTCTGCGCCTCTCACCACGGGCAACTCCAGAGTGGAAGAGAGTCCAACCCCTCTCGAGAGGACTGGTACCAGAGCCCAAGCCGTGCGTAGAGGTGAGTCCGACTATATCTAGTCGGAATTTCTCAACCTCACGCACCAACTCGGGCTCCTTCCCTGCCAGAGAGGTAACGTTCCATGTCCCAAAAGCCAGTTTCTGTAGCCGGGGATCGTCGCGCCAAGGACCCCTCCCTTGGCTGCTACCCAGCTCTCTGCGCACCCGACCCCTTTGGCCCCTCCTACAGGTGGTGAGCCCATGGGAAGAGGGTCCCACGTCGTCCCTTCGGGCTGTGCCCGGCCGGCCCCCGTGGGTAAGGGTCCGGCCACCAGGCGCTCGCCAGCGGACCCCACCTCCAGGCCTGGCTCCAGAAGGGGGCCCCGGTAACCCGCGTCCGGGCGAGGGAAATCGAGGACCAAAGTTTTCTCTCATCATTAGGGGTCTTCTGATCTGCGTTTTGTCTGGCCACTCACCTAGGACCTGTTTGCCATGGGTGACCCTACCAGGGGCTTAAAGCCCCCGACAACATAGCTCCTAGGATCATTGGGACACACAAACTCCTCCACCACGATAAGGTAGCAGATCAAGGAGGAGGCCATAAAAGCAAAAAAATATTAATTTTATTTTGGGAAAGAGCCACACCATATATTATGAGACAAATTTACTAAATTGCTAAACCCGCGCCCCAGACAAAAGCTTAGTCTTCAGCACATTTATTTTTGATGATTTGATAAAAATTATGAAAAGAGAATAATGCCAGAGCCCCTGTCCCAAATTCAACAAACAGACCACTTTAAACTTGTCTCTTTCTTGCAATTACTCAAGATCGGTTAAACTCCTTTTGACCCTTTTTTTCATACATATTGGTTTCAAAACCAGATGCAAGCATTTATTTTGTAAAAACGTCACAACATTCTGAGAATAGGGAGCCTGATGAGCTTACCTTTGGCGAGAGATGGGAGGGAATGCTTGTACTTTTTGCATAGCTCCACCCATCCCTCCCACTCACCCAATCAAATGACTAAGTTCTCTTCCGGTGTTTTGGCGTATTTACAGTTCTGTGGATTCATCATAAAGTATCTGAACACTGAACACAGATTATATAGTGAACTTTTAAATAAAGGATTCTTTAGCGTTGTACAGCCAAAATGAGTTTTTTTCCCCCCCTTTTTTTGTGTGACACCTTGACTGTAAATTGTAGTGAAAAACGTGCCCTATATATACTGCGAAGTGTTTCATTTGCATTTAGCTTTGGTTTGGCTTAACGTGTACCTGAATAGGATAGACAATCTCGATTTTGAACAAGATGGAGAAATTTTGCATGCAATCAAATTGGTCTCTGAGCCATAGGTACTCATAGAAAGAGCCATATATGGCTCGCGAGCCATAGGTTCCCGACCCCTGATCTAGAGGGATGAAAGCATGACCAATTTAGGTGCCGGGGTGCCTAAGTTGTTTGGGTGTTTGGGCATTTGGGTTGGCCATGGTCCAAAAATTTTTGTGTGTGTGTTTTTTTTCCCTTTTATTTTCTTTGTTATTGTATGTGTTTGTCTTGCTGTCGGTCACCCCCTCTTGAGGGATATGACCAAGGTGGATATATATATATTTATATATATATATATATATATATATATATATATATATATATATATATATATATATATATATATATATATGTATATATATATATATATATATATATATGTATATATGTATATATGTATATATGTATATATATATATATATATATATATATATATATATATATATATATATATATATATATATACTATTGTTTCGTAAACAACAGTTAAACATTGCTAAGCTAATGTTTCTATGTTTATTTAACCACTACATTGCAAACTTTATAAGTATTAAGAAAATTAAAGAAATGTGTCACGACCAGAACAGAAGGAGGACCCAGATGCGTAACGTTACTCACAAGTTTATTGAAATATAGTGTCTGGTGCTCGCCGGACGCGGGATGCAATCCGCTCACGGGATCGGAACATGTTTCGAATGCGGAAGTGGATCTTCCGGAGCAGGAGATCGTAAGGTAGTTAAAAGGAAAACTGGTCATTAGCCAGGACAGGAGATCAGAAGGTGGTCGGGGTAAAAAAAACTGGTCGTTAGCCGGGACAGGAGATCAAAACGTGGTCGTAACGTGAAACAAACAGGGAAATCAGGACAACAGGTGAGTGAAAAAACTAAAAACCACAAACCTGTCTTTTTTTCATTTTCTCCTTTTATACTTCCTTTTTTCTACCTGTACAGTAATCCAACTTCTTTATCAGGGTTGGGTAGGGTTACTTTAACTTGATTACTTTCAATGACTTTTGGATTACTCCAATACCAAATATGCTGATAAAAGACAAAAAAAACTAAATATGAATAAAATGATGACTCACAACACGTGGTAAGCTTTCTCTCCTGGCTTTGATCTCTTTGATCTCCGGCAAAACTAACATAAAATGCCACAGAAACAAAATGAAAATAAATCAAAACAGCTTGCCAACATCATTTTTGTCGTTCCATGTATTCCGTTACTCCCCAAGCTTGCACAAAATGTAGTCATTTTATTCATATTTAGTTTCTTTTGTCTTTTATTAGCATATTTGGTATTGGAGTAATCCAAAAGTCATTGAAAGTAATCAAGTTAAAGTAACCCTACCCAACCCTGTTCTTTATAGAACATAATAATTCGTAATATAATGCATCCAAGCAAGTGAGCCGTTTGAGAGCCCTCTCTCTTGAATGAGTTGAGCCGAAAAAGCCGGTTCTCTAAAAAAAGATGGACTTTTCACCACACAACTCGAGATCGGCGTGCAGACGAAAACTCGAACCGCGAGACCAAAACAACATCTGCCGGATCTGCCTGATGAAAAGTTTGGAGTGCGGTAAATCTTTGTTTTAAAAAAATGTAATTGGGTAATAATGGCAATTTTGTGTCCAAAAAGTTGCGTCCCGGGGACACACGTTGATTTGAGACTATGCGTCCCCAGCAAAAATGATGCGTCTAGGCAAACGAGAACACTGATATCAATGTTTGTATCGATCTCCCCCCCCCCCCACCGCACATGCAGTATCCTAATTGACTTATAAAGCGAGTCACCCCCTCAAGAAGATTTGTATTCGATTTTACTCTTTTATCCGTTCGACTTATTTTTAATCGCGCGGTCGTAAAGCGTCTCCGCCATTTTATTCGCAATCAATGCAGTAAATGTTATTGTAACCGAGCGTTTAATATTCTGCGATATGGCTCCGCCGGCTCGGCTTCCTCTCGTAACTCGATATTGGAAACCTTGCGGGCTGCTTACCGTTTGTCTTACGTGGTCTTTATAGCTGAGCTATTGCGCTTCAGTATGCAATTGCACTTGTTACAGCTTCCCATACTGACTTCAAAGTGCTTTGTGAAAGGTGCTCGGCTCCTTGAGGCTCATCTCAAGACAGTTGCTTCCTTTTGCCTTCACCTTGAACCCATTTTTATTGTCGTGTGTGTTTGAAAAGCACCCGGCACAGATGATATGATTTACTTTTAATGCGAGCAGATGCGAGCGTAATAATAAGTCACGGATTTTTACGATGAAAAAGTTTCGGGGATTGCACTCGGCTTTGTTCGCTGAAAACTTTGAAACTTGAACTTCAGTCCTCGGTAATGTTCCCTCTAAACTGCGCGCGTGAGAAAACACAAGAAAATCTAGCCGGCGCACAAAAATCAGGGCTCGAAATTGCTAATTAAGAAGCGGATTAAGTCAAAGTTACAGTGCGTGAAGGTAAAAATACACGGGTTCCTCTGATGCTGTTTTCTAAAAGCGGTATTTTGAAGTCAATCTCGAAGTCGATTGAAGTTGAGTAAAGTCGGCAGAGTTTTTCGAGAACCGGCTTCTTCGGCTCGGCTCACTAAAGAGAACCGGCTCTTTTGGGTCCCAAATGGCTCTTCGGGTTGTTTTTGCTTCTTTAATCTCTACTCGACCAAATATTATGTAAAATTGTGCAAAAAAATGACTTAAATGAAGGGGGGGAAATAGAACAAAAAAGAAAAAAATACCAAAATGAAAAAGTAGTGAAAAGCTGAGAAAAAAAGAAACAAAAGGAAGAGAAAAAAGAAGGAAAATTTCAGAAAAAAAGCCAGAAAAAAAGAAAAGGAAGAAACAAAGGAAAAAAAGTAAATAGAGAAAAAAGTAACAGCTAGGAAAAAATAAACACAATGAGATTTTTTTAAAGGAAAAAATAGAAAAAAAACAGGGAAAAAGAAGAAAAAGTTTGTGTTGCATTCAAATAATTTCCAACTCTACCAAGTCAATCTTGTTGCCAACATTGTACTTCCACTAAAAAAATTGATTAAAAACAGTTGTGTATCGTGCAACCGACTCAATAAGCCCCCAAAAATGTTAGTATTATGCGACAAAAGATACCGGGAAAAAAGAGGAAATGAAAATCTTGTGAAAAAATTGTTATAAAAACAAATGACATTTGTAGGCCGTACAACCTTTGCAATAGTACTTTAGTCAATTCATTCAAAAGTGAAAAATAATTTTGCATTGCCGGAAACTCCGCGAAATAACGTGATGTCAAGTTTTGGACATGTTTGATAATGACTCAGTTGCCACACTTGGGATTGCCGTTGCTCACTGTTGTTTCAAGCGTTGCTCACCAACTTTGTGTGAACGCTCAGACCCGTGGAAAATTACAGGGAACATTAGTCCTCGGTAAAGTAAAATGGATAACAGTTGATGCATTTTTACTTTTGTGAGGAGAAATGAGCAGGGGAAGGATGTAGAAGTCACCCAAGAGGACACATGTCAAAAGTCAAGAACTGGATCCATGACTTTTGAGCAAAATCAAGTGTCAGAATTATTCTGATAATCCTAAAGCTGTCACGGTTGCCATGGCGCCCAATTGGTCCCGCCCGTGTGGCGCCAGCTGCGGCTAGTTGACAGATTGGCTTCCCTTCTATTTAAGCTTAGTGCTCTCACTCTGCCCTGTTTATTATTCTCTCCAGTTTTCGTTCCCGTCTAGTTTGACCTGTTTAATTTTGTTATCCTGCTAATAAAAGACAAAAGAAACTAAATATGAATAAAATGACTCAATTTTGTGCAGGCTTGGGGAGTAACGGAACACATAGAACAGCAAAAATGGTGTCGGCAAGCTGTTTGGATTTATTTTCATTTTGTTTCTGTCGCATTTTATGTTAGTTTTGCCGGAGATCAAAGAGAACAAAGCCAGGAGAGAAAGCTTACCACGTGTTGTGAGTCATCATTTTATTCATATTTAGTTTCTTTTGTCTTTTATTAGCATATTTGCTATTGGAGTAATCCAAACGTAATTGAAAGTAATCCAGTTAAAGTAACCCTACCCAACCCTGTTATTAGCATATTTGGTATTGGAGTAATCCAAAAGTAATTGAAAGTAATCCAGTTAAAGTAACCCTACCCAACCCTGCATACAGTAAACAGAAAACCCGATGCTGCGCTATTTAAAGCCCCAAATGTATTTAATATGTTAAAGGGAAAATGCAAGGAATTCAGAGTGCAGTGAGGGTGGAAAAATATTTTCAATTGTTGGAAGTAATCCAAACAAATAACTTCTTCTGCTTTGCAAGCTGTTGTTCTTTGGGTTTTTCCCAGGGTACCACCAATAACTGCACAACACTTGTCTTGTCAGTCCACAAGTGACACAAAGGTCCTGTTGAAACACCCACATGCTGAGATGGTGAGAAAACCAAACCTGCTGTGCGCATCACTTTTTATCCACCAACCACTCGCATCTCCGAAACGGCTCACAAGATTAGTTCCAGCCGACCATCGCCCATGACTAAATATGAATATCATCAATACTGAGCAAGTACTTGGATCAGATGGATACTAATACGCAGTACAGTGGAACCTCGGTTCTCGACCATAATCCGTTCCAGAACCCTGTTCGAGAACCGATTTGTTCCATCACCGAAATCATTTTTCCCATTAAAAATAATGTAAATCGTTTTAATCCGTGCCAACACCCTGAATGTTTACCATGAATGTTTAACGTAAACATGAAGCTAACCCAGGCTTAATCGTACGTTCGTGGTATCGTAATCTTCCGTACGATAACGCTAATCTTCCGTAGATTGCGCTAACACGAACGTGTAAAAATAAAAAAATCAGGTCGTTTACAAGTCATTTAGCACCACAAGTGGCTAGCGCTTCATTGGAAAGGGGGCTCCGTTCCAACACCCTGAATTTTGGGCTGAGTTCCAACACCCTGAATGTTTACCTGAATGTTTAACGTAAACATGAAGCTAACCCAGGCTAATCGTACGTTCGTGTTATCGTAATCTTCCGTACGATAACGCTAATCTTCCATAGATTACGCTAACATGAACGTGTAAAAATAAAAAAAATCAGGTCGTTTACAAGTCATTTAGCACCACAAGTGGCTAGCGCTTCATTGGAAAGGGGGCTCCGTTCCAACACCCTGAATTTTGGGCTGAGTTCCAACACCCTGAATGTTTACTTGAATGTTCAACATAATCATACGTAGAGCTAACCCAGGCTAATCGTACGTTCACGTTATCCTAATCTTCCGTATGAAAGATTACGCTAACATGAACGTGTAAAAAAAAAAAAAAAACATAAAAAAAAAAGAATTATGAATAGGATTTCTTACCTTTGTGGTGGTCAGCAGAAGGCGCATGCTGTATTCCCTAGCAAGATCGGAAACTCGCACAACTCTTTCATATTTAGCTATTATGTCTTTCTTAAAGGCAATAGTTGGACGAACAACTTTTCTTTTTTCACCAGTCCTGCTTGCACCGACCTTCTTCGGACGCATAGTTAAGGGCTAAAACACTCTGTTCACTGATATTAAAAGCGAAAGCAAAAAGAGGCAAGTGCGCATGTGATAACAGTCACGAGGGGTGGAGGCGATATACACGATCTACACCCGTACGCTGCTCAGCATCGCACTCTAGCATAGGCACTCACGCATTACCGGCGTTCGAACTCCGAATTTTTGACTGAACAGTGAAGCAAGAATTTCCCGAAATTTTTGGTCGAACACCGATTTGTTCGAACTGAGAGGTTCCACTGTATATATAGATGCAAAAGCTCTCTCTCTCTCTCTCTCTCTCCCCCTCTCTCTCTCTCTCTCTCTCTCTCTCTCTCTCTATCTATCCCTCTTTCTTTTTCACCCCTTTACTCCCACTCTGTCTCCATCTCTTTCACTCTCTGTGTCTCTCTTTTTCTCCTCCTTTGTTGCTCTTTGTCTCTTTCTCTCTCTGTGTCTTTTAACCGCTTTTGCTCTAACTTCTTTTTTCCTTTTCTCTCTTGTCTCTTTCTCTCTTCATACCCTTCGCGCTTTCTTTTATCTTTTCTCTCCTTCTGTCTTTCTATTTCTCTTTGGATTTCTTTCTTCCTCTCCCTTTCTTTCCCCCCCTCTCACGACTTTTTATCTTTTGTTTCTCACACTCTCTCCCTCTCTCTCTTTTTCTTTCTTTGTCCCGCCCTCTCTCCTTTTCCCTCCCTCTTTCTCTTATTTCTTTCTCTCTCTTTTTCTTTCCCTCTAATCTACTAGTCCGGCCCCCGACAGAATGTTTGTTCTATCGTGTGGCCCCCGAGTTAAAATGAGTTTGACACCCCTGCTCTATACTGAGTGTCAGCAACAGGTGACTTTAAAACCGCATGTGGCTCTTTGGCGCTCCCTAGTGGCTCCCTGGTGCTTTTAAAAATGGTTTGATAATGGAAAATGATATGGTTTTTTAATATATATATATATATATATATATATATATATATATATATATATATATTTATTTTTTTATTTTATTTTTTTTCCAAGCATTTTTGAAGGAGCGTCGCTGCTTCGTGGTTCCACGTTCACGGGTTCAGAGCTTCGCAGGTCTAAAAAAATAATAATAAAATAAAATAATAAAAAAAAAAAAAAATGATGAAAAATTAAAAAATTAACCATTTTTGAAGGGGCGTCGCTACTTCGCAGATTTTCACTTTTCACGGGTGGTTTTGGTCCCCATTAACTGGGTCTAAAAAAATAATAATAATAACATTAAAAAATATATCTATTTTTTTCTTTCTCTTTTTTTTTCTTTTTTAAGGTGTGTCGCGACTTTGCGGATTTTCACTTATCGCGGGTGGTTTTGGTCCCCATTAACCGCGATAACCGTGGTCCCACTGTATATACATACACACATATGCACCTACATACAAACATACCACTCGTTATTGTGTCATATTAATATATAAATCTAGTTCACCAGTTGTTATTCATGGTCATTCTTTTTCTACCCACTAAGCATATATACATATATGTGTACCATTTTCTTATGTGAGAAGTCTAGATGTAAATGCACGCAAGTGAGGTAGGTCAACCGATTCACCGTCACTTTGCCAAGAAAAAGAAGCAATTAGGAAAGTATGACAGCCAGTAAATGCACACAGCTGTCATTTGACAGAATTTGTACTTTGAGTTGACGGAACCAGCCGTATACAGTGAACCCTTCACTTTCCACTGTCTCTCTACCTCACTGATTTGCATTAAGCATCGTGTTCTGCATTCTGATTGGCTAAACTGTCTCTCTGTTTCTTTTCTACCTGTACAGTAATTCATCGCTTTATGCAGTGTTTCTCGTTTGCCTGCGTCCCTGCGTCCTAGACGCATCGTTTTTGCTGGGGACGCATTGGGTCAAATCAACCTGCGTCCCCGGGACGTAACTATTTTGACCACAAATTGTCATTATTACCCGATTGTTTTGTTTTTTAACAAAGATTTACCACACTCCAAACTTTTCGTCAGGCAGATCCGCCATTGTTGTTTTGGTCTCGCGCCGATCTCGGCAAACGAGATTTCCTTGTTTCGAGATGACGTCATTGTTTTGGTGGTTGTCGAGTGAAAGAGAAGTATGCCTCCGTAAAAACAGTTGGTAATAGGTGCAAATCAACAAAAAATTGGTAATTTCTTCAGTGTCGGTAATAAGTCGAAACAAAATAGAGAAAGTGGTAACAACGGCAATAACTCCGGCATGAAAAAACGGCAGAGAAATTCTTCTGAAGACCGCGAAGGCAAGGAAAACACGTGTTTTGAAGCGAACGATTTGACGAAAGATAAACAAAAGAATACTTCTAGCAAGAAAATGACTTTTCTGGCAAAATGGACTCAACTATATTCCTGGTTACGCTATGATAATGGAGGTTACATGTTCCGTCATGCGTGCACCCAGCGTGACAAAAAAACTGGATTGCATAAATCATTTCGCAATACAAACTTTCAGAAAAGCACATTGGATCGGCACAGCGACAAATTAGCTATGGAAATTCCGTTGCTGCAATTGGACCTTGAGAAGGCATTACAACTGTTACTGACAGTAAACCACGAAGAATATATGAACTGAAAAATTTGAAGTGATTTAAACTACATGAATATATAGACTAATATGTCAGTTACATTATTTTGTATAATGTACAATATTTTTGTGCACTGAAAAATCTGAAGTGATAACTGCTTTGTATTACCAATTAACTGTGATGATTAAAACTGAATAAATACATAGATTTATATATTTATTTATATATTTGTCGTCGATTTACAATTTCAACCACGATAACACAAAATTTTGGGGACCCACAGATCTTTGTTGGGACCCATAGATTTTTGAGCATGCGAGTCCCGGGACCCATCACTTTTCAGAGGTAAAATGAACACTGTTTATGGCGATTTTTTTTCGCTGTTTCGCTTCTTTGCAGAATTTTATTGTGCATGGAGTTCTGCATTCTGATTGTCTAAACCAGTGTTTCTAAACTGGTGGGTCTGGACCCAAAAGTGGGTCGCGGACCTGTTTTTAGCATGTCGCGGACCTTTTCCTTGACAAAATAATGCTAAGAAGTAGAAAGAGGGTAAATTACACACCTTAGCAGTAGATGGGGGTAATGTCCTCCTCGATCTCTTCTACTTGTTCAGTCAAGAAGCGCGTTTGAGAGGGACCACATCTCATTTTATTGGGTTTTTGTCTGTTTTATTTTCCTTTTTTGCCCATATTAATGGGTCTCAAGAAATTTCGCGATAAGGTAAAACACTGACAAAGATCACGTCAAAAAGGTACAATAACGAAACACAAAACTCGCGGTGCTCGAAGGTACAGTAAATGTTGTTTTCCACTTGTTCATTAATCTTTAAGTACGATATTTTATAATTTTTGATGTTTAGTACTATCTATGCACAGACATTCAACCTTCTTCTCAAAAACAAACTTCCGATCCCACCTCTCTGACTCTCAATCGTATGACAACAACGCACATTCAGCACCCCAAGTCTTAGGGTAGTTGAGGGCACCCCTCTTCCACCTTCTGCCCGATCTTGACTCTTTCTCAGAGAGGGGATTCCCCGCCCCCTCACTCTGCCACTTTTAGACCCCTCTTACGTCATGCAGGAGATACAGTGGGAGAATTCTTGTTTTGTGGTTAGTTTGAAGCAGTTTTAAGGGGTCGCTTGGATGCGCTGTAGGCTTACAGTGGAACTTCGCTAGTTCGCGGTTCCACTTTTGCGGGTTCAGAGCTTCGCGGGTCTAAAAAATATAC
Source organism: Urocampus carinirostris (assembly GCF_059441175.1). Lineage (NCBI taxonomy): Eukaryota > Metazoa > Chordata > Actinopteri > Syngnathiformes > Syngnathidae > Urocampus > Urocampus carinirostris. The sequence goes on from NC_142355.1 coordinate 8,735,342, forward strand.
TTTACGTTCTCAATAAAAGCATTTATTGACTTGACGCCAATGAGCGCGAGCTTATGTCAACTGAGGACACAGTGTGGACACTCTTATTGTGAAGGGGAGGCCCTGACACAATGCTTAGTCATTGCCGCTTCGCTCACCCCCCCTCCTTCAACTCCTCCCACCTCACCCCCTTCATATGTGGCGCTCAGTTTATCATGGAGGGAACTCGGTGACGCAACGTAAGTATATTCTCTTCCGTCAAATTTCATCTGAAGTTTGACTTTATTATACAAAAGCGAGCGGTTGTTTGTACTACCTAAACACGGCTAATTGTGAGTGGTTTCGTGTATTTGTTGTAAAAGCCGTTCGATACAACATATTTTACAGTTTTTTTTTTGTTATAACATGAATTTCACGCTCTCTCTCTACCCGGATTCTATATGGTGTACTGTATACAGGGGGGGTATACTCTATACCTGTATACATTTTTTTAAGCATTTTTGAAGGGGCGCCGCTACTTCGCGGATTTTCAGTTTTCGCGGGTGGTCTCGGTCCCCATTAACCGCGAAAACCGAGGGATTACTGTATATGCGAGTTAAACGGTACTTGAAGTCGTTTTGGTTTTGCTGGTCATTTTATTTTTTGTTATTCCAAAAAGGAGAATATATTCTACTATAATTGCACAATCTTTTCATTGGATCAATTTAAAAGGTGGAATTATTTTCCTTATTAGGCTCGCAACTTGTCATTAGGGCAGAATGGTGGGTCCTGAAGTCAAACCAGTGTAAAACCAGTGGATTAACAGTTGCCACGCCTCTTTTCAGCCTAAGTCTGCCTGTGCGTCAATACGTTGCTACCTAATTTGTACATGTACGTAAAACGGCTTGACCAACCTTCATTACATATGTGCAAATGTTTTTTTTCAATTTTGAGTTCTAAAAGGTATTGTGTAGAGAGGATGGATGAGGAGCGAATGTTGAAGAGGATCTAAGGAGCAGAAGTAAATGGAAGGAGACCAAGAGGAAGGCCGCGATTGACGTGGATGGATGTTGTTATGAGTGCACTGCAGGAAAAAGGTCTAAATATAGTGGAAGTTGGAGCTCTTGTTGGTGATAGGAATGAGTGGAGAGGTGTTGTGAAAGGATATTGTGATTTTTAGACGTTGTTCTAAGGGATGGGCAGGGCACCTGTATGACGTGGCAGGGGTAAACCAGTGAAAGCATGTCAGGCCCTGCTGTTGAACAGAAGAGTGGGTTGTGTCACCCTGACCCGAGTGACATGGCCGCTTTCTTGTGTCCCATTTTCATCTGGAGGGACGAAAGCATGACCGACTGGGGTGCCGAGGTGCTTAACTTGTTTGGGTGTTTGGGCATTTGGGTTTTTTTTGCGTGTTTTTTTCTTCTTTTTCCCTTTTTATTTTCTTTGTTTTTGTATGTGTTTGTCTTGCTGTCGGTCACCCCTCTCAAGAGATATGACCAGGATAGATAGATAGATAGATAGATAGATAGATAGATAGATAGGGGCGGCAGTAGCTCAGGAGGTAGAGTGCTCGTCTTGGGATCAAGAGATCGCATTCCGAATCCCGGCTCTTCCCTGTTACATGTCGAAGTGTCCTTGGGTAAGACACTGAACCCCTAATGCCCCCAATAAGCAAGTTTGCACCTTACATGGCTGCACGGCCGCTATTGGTAAATGTGAAGCACATTGTAAAACGCTTTGGGAAGTCTTCATTGACTTGAAAAGCGCTATTTAAATGAAGATCATTTCATAGATAGATAGATAGATAGATAGATAGATAGATAGATAAGTAAAGTTAAAAAGACGTTTTATTTGACTTTGGTGTGATGTGACTTAAGCTGGTACTGTGGAGTAGTCAGTGGATGCAAAGGCGGGAGGAAAACGGCGGCTCAAAATTAAAATTGATTTTAAAACTTCCTCCTGTGAAGTTTATCATGCCCGAAAAATGTGTTTTTTCCTTTCATCACTTTCTAATTTTTTGAATGGTTTCAACTGCCGAGTGCTTAAGGCCATGCAACTTAGCTAGGGTAGCAATTTGTGTGTCTTCTTTGTATTTCTTGATAATCTCAAGCTTTGTGTCCATGGTTATCATGTTTTTCTTTCCCCTTTTGCATCACTGCAGGCCTATGGACCCGTAGTGAATAAACACAGTACAAACAAATACTGCACACGCTAAGTCTTTACGAAGCACCCGCGATTCTTAACTGAATGAGGAGAAAGTCATTCTGAGAGGTAGTTCGGCCTATAGCATATGATAATTTTCATGTGGCCTGGACGAAAACCATAGCAGACCACCATCTTGTCTGACGTCGGCGAAAAACCAGACAGGCATCTTAGAGATGTGGGATGTTGCAGATCCCCACCGTTTGAAGCTTTCAGTCTACATTGATTATTAAATTATTACAGTACACAGTACTTATGTGTACAAATACCGCAATGAGCGAAATAGATAGATAGATAGATAGATAGATAGATCGATCGATACCCACTGTAGCGTGTTATATAGAGTATCTAGATAGTGCTACACAGAATACACATTGCAATAAAATACAGTAATATGCAATGTAGGGGTGTGGTTTAATGTGGGCCTTTACTCCGCCGGGTGAAGTTAAAGAGCCTCACGGCATGAGGAAGAAAAGATCTCTTCAGTCAGTCCGTGGTACAAGACTGTGACAGCAGTCTGTCGCTGAAGCTGCTCTTCTGTCTGTCTTTTACTGTTATGTTTAATGGAATTTGGGAACTCCGTTTTGTAGCAACATAAATTTAGCATAACCTTTTGCATTCTTCTATTCACTCTGTTATCTTTTGCATTTACTTTTATTTTACATCGTAAAATTTCCAGTTAGGCAAAAGGTCAGTAAACGACACTTTGTGAATTAACAAATAGTTCCAGGATTACGCTTCAGAAGTCAAGCACATTTTAATACTGTATTATGAAGCACTTTGCACCATCGACTTTGAGAAAAGGTAATGTCAGCTTCTCTAATATTCCACGTGTTTTGCAGCATGGAATATGCTCTTTCATTCTTTCCTCCTTTTAACCTTTCACCCTCTCTTTGTCAGCTCTGCTCTTTAAAGAAGTACTGTACATCCTTTCACCTATTCCCACTATACTCCCTTCACTTACTGCCACAGTCCCATTTCCCGTACCTGTCTGTCTGTGATTGCATACATTCACTCTGTTATCTCTATTCAGAGTTCTATTCTTGCACACCTCTTTTACCCATCTTCTGGAGACCACGTGTGTGTATGTGTAACCGCGCTGTACCTGTACCACCAAAGATCAACATTCACGCTGGACTGGATGATGAGGTTTTTATTACAGTTGCTGCAAATGAATGAGTCACAACATGTGGCAAGCTTCTCTGCTGGCTTTGATCTCGTTGACAGCTCATTGTAGACTGCCATAAACATATCAGAGAACCATCACAATACATTTTTACATCCATTTTAACAAGATACTTTTAACAAGAGATCGTATAGTGTTTTTTTTTACGTTTACAATGAATTCAACATGTTTTCCTTTAAACTGAATTTTAACCAACATCATCCTTTTTATATATATGAGACAATAGAAATAATAACAATAACGAGTATAAAAACGGGTACAATTTACCTGAAAATGAATGAGTCACAACACAACACGTGGTAAGCTTCTCTGCTGACTTTGATATCTATAAGGGGAATTAGCATTTTAGCAAAACATGCAACGTCCGGCGAAACTAACATAAAATGCGACAGAAACAAAACGAAAATAAATGCAAACAGCTTGACAACATCAATCACATTACTGTGCATGTTGAGAGATTTGTCAGCTGTGGTTTTAATGTTTAAAATTAACTTTGTGCGGAGCACCAAAAGATCGTGTCTTACCGTTGACAGCTCGCTGTTAGACTGCCAACAAACCCCGCCTTCTGATCACATGTCAAAAGCCAAAACCAAACTTTAAGAGAGCGAGAGAGATAGAGAGAGACAGAAAGAGAAACAAAGAGAGAGAGAAAGAGAGAGAGAAAGAAAAATATAGAGACAAAGACATAGAGAAAGTGAGAGAGAGAGAGAGAGAGAGAGAGAGAGACAGAGAGAGACAGAAAGAGAGAGACTAGAAGTTAGAGAACCAGAGAGAGAGGGAGACAGAGACATAGAGAGAGAAATATAGAGCAAGAGACACATAGAGAGTGAGAGAGTGAGAGAGAGAGAGAGAGAGAGAGAGAGAGAGAGAGAGAGAGAGAGAGAGAGAGAGAGAGAGAGAAAAGCATAGATATAGAGAGAGAGACAACTAAAAGAGGGAAAGACAAAGACAAAGAGACATATACATAAAGAGATAGAGAGTGAGAGAGAGAGAGAAAGGGATAAACAGTGACTTCAAGAAAGAGAGACAAAGAGCAAGAGAGAGAGAGTGAGAGAGAGAGAGAAAGATAGGAAGAGACAAAAATAGAGAGACATAGAGAGGCATAAAGAGAGAGATAATGAGAGACTTAGAGAGAGACATAGAGAGACATAAAGAGATATAGAGAGACTTCGAGAGAGACACGAAGAGAAAAAGAGAGAGCAGCGGCCAAGAATGAAAATGTTCTCGGTTTTAAAAAAAAAAAGTAATTTTTCACGTTTTTTCCATGCATACTGTTAGATTTTATTCGTATATGGTCTTCAAACAGCTCCTGAAAGTGTTGGGTCAATAGGTTTTCTCTCAAGTGCTTGACAGAATGTACCAAATTTTTTAAAAAGTTTTATTAAAAAGCATGTTTTATACGTATGAAGGGTTTCTTTCAAGGTTATTCAATGTGAGGATAATCAGGATGAACATCTCCATCTGCATTTTTTTAAAGTGGCACCGTACTTTTTTGCCACGAAAGGTCACTCGTCTGAATTATCAGTATGTGACTACCAGTATTTCAGTTTGCATTTGCAACAAAAAGTTAAATGAAGGCAAGCTACTTTTTTCCTTCTACCTGACATAGCGTAATTCTTAGAATGAAGGTGGGAATTCAGACTTGACCTTCACAATTGCGTTGCAACTACGGAACAATCTTTACATTGGTTATTTATTGTGCGCCATTGTGCCACGGATTTCTTTTTCAATGCTTGGTTGCGCCTAAGACGTAAACATCGGAACCTTCAAACTTCGACATATTTACTGAACGCTTTCAACATAGACAAGACGTCAGCACTTTAATATTTCTTTCACCACTAATCGATTCTAAAGAAATGTGTTGTTAAATATTTTTAAATTGTTATGTTTCCAGGGTTTATTTTACCTGTGAAAAGTGATGGGTCCCGGGGACTCGCATGCTCAAAAATCTATGGGTCCCAACCAATGTTCCCTGTAATTTTCCACGGGTCTGAGCGTTCACACAAAGTCGGTGAGCAACGCTTGAAACAACAGTGAGAGACCATAATCCCAAGTGTGGCAAGATAATTCATTATCAAACATGTCCAAAACTTGACATCAAGTTACATTTTGCGGAGTTTCCGGCAATGCAAAATTATTTTTCTCTTTTGAATGAATTGACTCATGTACTATTGCAAAGGTTGTACGGCCTACAAACGCCATTTGTTCTTACAATTCTTTCACAAGATATCCATTTCTTTTTTTTTCCTGATATATTTTGTCGCATAATATTAACATTTTTGGGGGCTTATTTAGACGGTTGTAAGATACAGAACTGTACTTAATCACATTTTTAGTGGAAGTATAATGTTGGCAACAAGATTCACTTGATATCATTGGAAATTATTTGAATGCAACACAAACTTTTTCTTCTTTTTTCCATGTTTTTTTTTCTACTTTTTTTTAAATTCGTTTAAAAAAAAAATCTCACTGTGTTTTTTTTTCCGAGCTGTTACTTTTTTTCCTACATTTCTTTCTTTTCTTTTTTTCTGGCTTTTTTCCCCAAATGTTTACTTTTTTTCTCTTCCTTTTGTTTCTTTTTTTCTCAGCTTTTCACTACTTTTTCATTTTGGTATTTTTTTTCTTTTTTTGTTCTATTCCCCCCTTCCTTTAAGTCATGTTGTGCATAATTTTACATAATATTTGCTCATGTTGGGATTAAAGAAGCAAAAACAGCCAGAAGAGCCGTTTGGGACCCGAAAGAGCCGGTTCCTTTTAGTGAGCCGAGCCGAAGAAACCGGTTCTCGACAAACTCTACTAACTTTACTCAACTTCGTTCTCCTTCGACTCAACTTCAAAATACCGCATTTAGGACACAACGTCAGGGGAACCCGTGTATTTTTACCTTCATGCACTGTAACGTTGACTTGAGTCGCTTCTTAATTAGTAATTTTGAGCCCTCATTTTTCTGCGCTTGCTAGTTTTTCTTGTGCGCTGAGAATGTGCTTAGAGGGAACCCTGCTCACAAGCAAAACTATCTTCAAAAAGCTGCTTTTAGCGAGTATTTGTGTGTTAGCGTGACACGGCAGCCCACCCGTATCACACCCTTTGACTATTGTTCGCTTGGTTTTATTCCTTAAGGTACCAATTAAAGCACTTATCCTCAAACCCAGCCACCTTAGCGGGAGCGGGCCTAATGTAATGACAGAGGTGTTAGAACACTCACACAAACCTCTTGTCCAAATGCAGACTTTTTCCTTAAGCTGTCCTCCGAATGTTCATTTATAAATGTCCTTTCTCTCAGCCTCTTCATCTCTTCTGCTTTTAGTATTTTGTTCCTTCTATTCCAACTACCGTATTTTCCGCACTATAAGGCGCACCGGGTTATAGGGCGCACCCCGAAAAAATAGTTTTTGGTCCTATATTTGACATACATAAGACGCACCGGACTATAAGGCGCTACAATGGGAACGTCAACAAAACAGTCAGATAGTTCAGTCCAACTTATTACCGCCTTAACATTCCCAAAGCTTGCAAAGAAGCAAATACGTGTCGAGAACACGTGCGGATGCGGTGTCCGTACGATGTCGCTCAAATCCATCGTTCCATCATTCGGAAGGTTAAAGTCTTGGGATTCCAAGAAATGCCAACCATTCCTTAGTTCCTATTTTCTTTTTCGCTCGCAACTTTACTGTGCATATGACAATAAACACGTGGAATTGAGTTTAATTTAAAAATAGACACTCCATTCCATCCATTATCTGCACCGCTTATCACAGAAACATCGAGTTCAGTCTGAAACAAGATACAGGGATAAGATATAGCCGGAGTAGCTCACCGAAGTCGTTGTGTTCATAATAATGTGCAGTCGTGGTCCTCTTATATCCGTGAGTGTAGTAAATCCAGGAGAATAAAATATTTACAAATGCAAAATAGTAAAACATGCTTTCTGTAAGCCGTCAACCACGTGCTATACACATTCATCTTTTTCGGCCAATTGCAGGCTTTGTTTTGCCATTCAAGCCTATGCCAGCCTGTAAATGATAAAAAGGATCCGCCCCTTGACCTCCGAATACCTTTAGCCAATAGTGATCGATTCAACTGATGATTGACACATCTTTTTCGGCCAATTGCAGGCTTTGCTTTGCTTTGCAGCTTAAGCCTATGCCAGCCTGTAAATGATAAAAAGGATCCGCCCCTTGACCTCCGAATGTCTTTAGCCAATAGTGATCGATTCAAATGATGATTGACACATTGGTTAGCCAATGAAACGCCGGCAAATAAATCCCAGCATACACCGCGGACTACTTGGCGTTCGGGGGAAAATCTAGTCGGCGGCTGCAAGTTAGTTGGAAGACTTTGCGACTTAATATTGATCCATAAATAAGGCGCACTGTATCATAAGGCGCATGGTCAGCTTTTGAAAAAAATAAAGGCTTTTAGGTGCGCCTTATAGTGCGGAAAATACGGTACATTTAAACCAAGTTTTGGAGGGCCCTTAATGAGAGCCGGGGTAGGCTGCAGAAAGCGTCCAGTGACGGAGAAAGTGAATTTTGCATCTAGGCCAAGGCTGCACCATTGTGAAGACTCAAGGAGTATCCCAGGAGTGCAGCTCCGCTTTTATTCCTCATCTTCACAATAGCTACTGTGCGGCTGCTGTAATCTCTTTAGGTGGCTGCATATCAGGAGAGGTGAAAAGGAAATATGAGGGGCTAAAGGATGCACAAAAGAGTTAAACAATGACCTTTCGCGATGCTTAAGAAAGAACTAGAGATGCAACTTATGAAACATAGGCATTGTGTTGCAACATGGCAAAATTATACAGCTTAAAGGTTACTGGCCCACTGGAATGGCGATATTAAAATGTACTAAATTAAATGAAAAATTAGTTCATGGACCATTAAACATCGAGTTATTGTGTGAATTCAAACCCTTGCTACTGAAGTTATGTGGGTCCGAATTGAATAATGGGGTTGATAGTCCAACCTCAGATTTATTTGATTTGAAAACATTCAGAACACTCTTAACCAGTTTCCTCCCACGTTCCAAAAACATGCATTCCAGGTGAATTGGCCGGGCCAAAATTGTCCCTAGGTGTGACTGAGCGAGTGAGTTGTCTGTCCCCGTGTGCCCTGCGATTGGCTGGCAACCAGTTCAGGGTGTCCCTTGCCCACTGCCCGATGATTGCTGGAATGGGCTCCAGCACCCCCGCGACCCTACTGAGGATAAGCGGTGCAGCGAATGAGATGAGAGAGACATTCAGAATCGTATTTTTTGAGGAATCCCAGAATGACGTAGGATTTGATTCATTAGCGTTGGATTTGTTAGGAAATTAATACATCACAGTGTATCGTTTACTAAATTGTTCGAATTAGTTATCTGACTACATTAACCAAACACAACTTACATTCGCCGAACAATGCATGCTCGTTTCTTTATGGAAAAATGAACAAGAGACCGGCATTTCCACACGGGGGCAGATTTAATTTCTTAAAGTATTTCACTAAGTGAACTCCGTCGAGCGCTCGTCTTGGGATCAAGAGATCGCAGTTCGAATCCCGGCTCCTCTGTGTTACGTGTCGAAGTGTCCTTGGGTAAGACACTGAACCCCTAATACCTCCAATAAGCAGGTTAGCGCCTTACATGGCTGCACGGACGCTATTGGGAAATGTGAAGCACACTGTAAAGCGCTTTGGGAAGTCTTGACTTGAAAAGCGCCATAGAAATGCAGATCATTTCATTTTCATTTCATTAACTGAGTGAATTCCATCGAATTAGCCGAATAAGCCGAATTAGTGTCGAGCCATCCTCTCTCGATTGTCCCCCTCGTGCTTCTCTTATCTTCTCCCAGCCCACGCCTTTTTCCCAAGCTGGCGTGTCGGCTCCTCCCATGGGCATGCTGACTCCTCCCACGGGCGGGCCGACTCCTCCCATGGGCGGGCCAGAGACTCCCCACGTCAAGTCAAGTCAAGTCATTTTTATTTGTATAGCCCTTAATCACAAAGAGTCTCAAAGGGCTTCACAGGTTATTACACAGACTATTTTTTCAGACTATTATCACACCATCCCCTGATCTGGAACCAACATGAGGGCAAGGAAAAACTCAAAAAACCGCACATGTGGCATCCCCCTTTCAGGATTACCAGACACCTCGTCGCCACCTTGTCGCCACGATATCTGGACCGGTCAAACATCCCCGCGCGTTTCCACGTCATCAGGGCCTCGCTCTCCGAACATCGCCCACCATCTGCGTCAGAATTCTGTTATCAACAGAACCAAACAAAACATTCGCATTCGAAACGGCGTGACCTGTCATTGCACTCAAGCCTTCTCTGTGAAAAATCTTCATTGCATTCCACAAATGTAACTTGTATAAAATCCTTTATAGTAAAATGTAGAAAATCCATTCAGATTATACTGTAGTGTAAGTCATTTATTTTCATATTTGTCAACCCAAGTGACTAAAAAATCTACAGGGTGGATGTAGTGAATTTCCTCCGTCAAAACTAAATAGAACTTTTGGAATGTACCTCCTCATTCGTTCTGTGTACTACTTATGCAGTTCAGGGGCTGCAGGTAAGCTGCAACTTTTCCACTTGGCTTCATCAAAATGGTCTACTGCCTTGACTCGTCCGTAGTCGTACCAAGGGGCCCGTCTACATTCCACATTTGTGCTCTGCCTGACTGAGAACCCTTCGCCAACTTCAGATAGTCAAAAAAGGCAAAGTCTTCTGTGTTTTTGGATTCCTGTCTGTAAACACAGCATGTCACATCCCCTGAACAGTTCACGGTATGGGTGGGACCATGGACCCAAGGCTTGAACCAGACCCTTAAAATGTCAATAATTAAGGCGGGCCGGTCATGCCGTTTTTTGTTGTTGTTTTTCTCCTCTTCTTGAAGGATCTACACAGAATGCACTCACTTTTACTCAAGTACCGTAAATTCCGGACTATAAAGCAGACCTGATTATAAGCCGCACCCACCACATTTTACGAGGTAAACCGATTTTGTACACACTCAAGCCGCACCTGTATATAAGCCGCATGCGCCCACATTTAAACATGTAACACAAACACAAAATTAACCCAAACCCGACTTCAAGTCCCGTGATTGAAACTAAATGTCCTTCATTAAAGTCCACAGTCCAAAAATCACAGCCGGCAAAATGATCGGAAAATGATACCGGTACTTAAGGTTTGATGCAGACCTGCAGAGTCTGGGTCCCGTTGAAAGTAATCCAAGGAAAAAAGTGTATACTTCCAAAGGTAAGGGTGGGAAAAATATATCAGATGAACACATTTACTCACGCAACTCCTTTTACTTTAACCAACTTTTTACCTCCTCTTCTTTCCTTTTCTGTCCCTCACCTTTAGCGGTCCCCACTTAAACTCGGCACCCCGCCTTTGTTCCGCCGCTCATTTTTCGTTCACCCGTGCAAAACATATCAGAATAAGTGTGTAAAATAAATACAAATAAATAGATTACAAAAATATACAGTTGCAAATACATATTATACATGGGTTACACATATTTACAAAGAAAGACGGTACACCGAGAGTTTTCAAAGCTTTAATAATAATAATATAGCTTTGACGGGGCAGTTAATGGTAGCAACACTCGAGCGCCGCTGGCGGCCGTTACAAAAATGACATAAATTGGCCGCATCACTGAATAAACCGCAGGGTTGAAAGTTAGGGAAAAAAGTAGCGGCTTATAGTCCAGAATTTACGGTAATCATTTAGATAGTGTTAGGAAATAAATATATTAAAATGTGCTGTTTGGTAAATTGTTCGAATTAGTTATCTGACTCCATTAACCAATCATAACCTTCATTCACTTAACAATGCATGCTCGTTACTTTTTGTGAAAATTCGGACAAGAGACCGGCATTTCCACATGGGGGCAGATTTAATTTCTTAGTATTTAACTAAGTGAACTCCGTCGAATTAGCCGAATTAGTCGAATTAGTGTTCGTCGAGCCTCCTCTCTCGATTGTCCCTCTCGATCTTCTGACATGATGTTTTAGTGTGGTTGACGTGACTTCTTATGATTAAATATTACACAGTGATTACGTAGTAATAGCATAACAAGAGAAAAACAAGCTGCAGGTTGAAATATGTCAACTTGATGTTGCCAAAGCCAGGTGCCTCAAACAAAGCTACTGTACTTGTATTTCTTTCTCTCTCTCTCACTCTTTCTCTCTCTCTTTTCCAACCTCTTTCACCTACTCTCTATCTCTTTCACTCAATATGTCTCTTTTTCTCTTCCTTTGTTGCTCTTTGTCTCTTTCTCTCTGTGTGTCTTTTTAACTTCTTTTGCTCTAACTTCCTTTTTTCCTTTTCTCTCCTTTCTCTTTCTCTCTTTCTACCCTTTGCGCTTTCTTTTCTCTTTTCTCTCCTTCTGTCTTTCTATTTCTCTTTGGGTTTCTTTCTTCCTCTGCCTTTCTTTCCCCCTCTCGCACGACTTCTCTTTTTATCTCTTTTGTTTCTCACGCTCTCTCCCTCTCTCCTTTTCCCTTCCTTCTTTCACTTATTTCTTTATCTCTCTTTTTCTTTCTCTTTAATCTACAAGTCCGGCCCCCGACAGAAGGTTTGTTCTATCGTGAGGCCTCCTGAGTTAAAATGAGTATGACACCCCTGGTGTAGAGTATCTGCACAATTGCACGTTCTGTGCATAATCGGTATTTTTGAATACCTTCAGAGATACAACATCCCATAAACTCTAACCTGCTGATACAACATTGTTACTTAGTATTCCAAACAGAACTGTTGTTTAACCACCACAGTAACCCTCATACCTTCCAGGTGAGGAAAATAACAGCAAGAAGAAAGCTCTGAGCGGAATCTGAAAGTTTGACGGGAGTAGGCTGTTAGCAGCAGCGGAGCAGAACCCTCCTGAGGTTTTACTCTTGTTGGAAGCAGCTGCTTGTCTTTTAAGTGTCCTGGCAGTGATTCTGCTGTTTGCGCACCACCTGTGATTTGAAGCTAACAGACAAACGCACACATGAGCAGTGTTCATTTTACCTGTGAAAAGTGATGGGTCCCGGGAACTCTCATGCTCAAAAATCTATGGGTCCCAACAGAGATCCATGGGTCCCCAAAATTTAGCGTGCTGCATGCCCTTACAAACTGTCATATTTTCCCTTACAAAATATAAAAAAAACCTTTTTTTTCCAAACATGTTTATTTATGTAGTTTAACATGTTATATTGTACATGTGTTTCCTTATATCATATATGTTGTTAATGAACATTTTGTTTTGAGACACCGAGTTGCTCGACATGAATGAGGTTTATTATAAGAAAAAGTTCCAAAATGAAGTCGCTTGGACGTTCACTGTAGAAGGAAAAATATAATTAAGTAGAATAATACATTTTCTTATTCAAATTGTTTATTCATTTTCTGCATTAAATTATCGTTGGTAATATACCGATTAAAAGGGATCTTTTTTCATTTTTCCTTTATACTTCCTTTTTTTCCTAACTTCTTTATACAACATAATCATTCGTAATATAAGGCATCAAAGCAAGTGAGCCGTTTGAGAGCCGGCTCTCTTGAATGAGTTGAGCCGAAAAAGCCAGTTCTCTAAAAAGAAACGGACTTTCACTACACAACTCGAACTGGAGATCGGCGTGCAGACGAAAACTCGAACCGCGAGACCAAAACAACAATGGCGGATCTGCCTCACGAAAAAGTTTGGAGTGTGGTAAATGATAATGACAATTTCGTGTCAAAAAAGTTGCGTCCCGGGGACGCACGTTGATTTGACACGATGCGTCTCCAGCGAAAATAATGCGTCTAGGACGCAGGGACGCGGGCAAACGAGAACACTGCATAAGAAAACATGGATGGAAAAGCACAAGAATAGACCAACACAGAAATCCACACCTTTAAACTCCCATCTGGTACTCCTCCCACAGCACGGAGGCATCATCCTCTCTAAACATGTTGCTAACCGCTGCAAATGCCATCTGAAAAGTCGTCGTCGTCGTTGAGTCACTCAAGGCGCCTAAGGTAATCCACAGTAGCGCCAGACTCGCTCGTGGGAGGCTCCGTAGTTCTCCGAAGGAGAGGGGGCTACGACTGTCCTGTGCCGCCAGGCCTGACTGGGTGTGACCCAAGCAAACCAAGCAGACGAAGCCTCTGAAGTCCTTAGTACGTTGCATGATTTATGGAAGCCCCGTGGGCAGGTAGTACAAGTGATTGGGGTGTGGTCGCAGCGAATGGTTCGAAAGCACCACTGGCATTCGGACTGGGTGCCAGGGTTGCTCTCGAAGTCGCCCGCCCTAAGAACAGAGAGAGGAGAGTAGAAGAGAGAGAAATAGAGGGACAGATAGAAAGAGAGAAAGACAGACAGAGTAAAACGCAAGAAGTGGGAAAAGAGAGTGAGAGAGGTGGGGAGAGAGTAGGAAAGAGAGGGATAGAGAAAATGAAAGACAAGAGTGTAAAGGGGGAAGAGAGAAAAGGAGAGACAAAGAAGAGAGAGAGCGAGTCTGAGTGGATTGAGTTGGATTCGTAAGGCTCCCCCGGGAGAGAGCCCTTCGCAGGACACCACGGGAAGGTTCCTAGTCTTCGTCCTGCCATCTGAAAAGTGGAACTTGTCATGTCCTGCACAGTTGTCGTGGCGTCCAGCTGGCCCCGCCCCTTGACATCGGCTGAGACACATTGGACTGATTGCTTTTGGAGTGTAATTTTGTTTGCCTTTGAACCTGTTTTGTTTTTGGTCCGTTTTGTGTGTTGGACAACTTTTCTTTCCTAAATTAAAGTGACGGATCGTCTACGCATATGAGTTCCGACTTCCTGCTTCCCGGTCCGTTTCTTCACAGAACTATTGGCAATGATGAGATCAAAAATAAAAATGGTTCTGAAATCGTTCATCTTGAAAAAGATAGGATTTAGATTGCTTACTCTTTCAGGGCTATTGTTGGTGAATTTATAACTTGAGGCGGTATCTCCATATTTGGATTGTTTCGAAGTTTTTTGTTGAATATTCCAAACTGCATGGCTCCTGAAATGTAAAATACCGCGTCTGTGGTATTCATATATAAATTTTGGGCTCTATTTAAAATGATGTTATAAATTGATGAGTATTAAGTTTCTCCGACCAAAAATATTCCAACTATTCTATTCTTTATATGTATCGCTTTTTAAAATTTAAACAACAAAACTTTTGACTTGAGACTAATATTTTAGTCTACAGCTGCTTTATTTTGAAGCGAGACGTTGTCTTTGTGTTGAATAACCCCCCCAAAAATCACATTTGATTTCCGTGCTAGTAAAAGATTGCCACTTCCGGTTTTAAACAACACACGTTTTTTCTTTTCTTTTTTTTTAATATATTCTTGAGATGGATTGTGTTTCGCGCGTTAAAGTTGAGCAATAAAATCATGTTGCTCTCAAATGTCAAAATAAGATTCATTAAAGATATTTCCTTATTTGTAGTTTTTGTTATACAAAAATACTATCTGAATCTGTGTCAAAACCGGAACAGACGGTGGGCCCAGATGCGTATCGTTTTCACACTGCTTTATTTTACGGGAACGGGGCAGTCATGCGCGGGAACACAAACGCCAGCGATTCAGCGTTCGCTGGGCAGAAGAGATCGAAACCGGACTGGACAGACAGGATCGATACCAAATACAGGATACACGAGCAGATACCGGACAGGACGGGACAGACAGGATCGATACTGTATACATGAACATCATACCGGACAGTACGGGGCCGATACCGGATACACGAGCAGGACACCGGACAGGACAAGACAGATGAAAACGATACTGGATACACGAGCAGGATACTGGACAGGACAAGACAGACGGGATCGATACCTGGCTACTGGATACACGAGCAAGATACCAGACAGGACGGGACAGACGGGATCGATACCGGATACTGGAGACTGGAGCAAGAACCGGACAGGACGAGACAGACGGGATCGATACCGGATACTGGAGACTGCAGCAAGATACCGGACTGGAAGAGACAGACGGGATCGATACCGGATACTGGAGACTGGAGCAAGATACCGGACAGGACGAGACAGGCAGGATCGATACCGGATACTGGAGACTGGAGCAAGAACCGGACAGGACGAGACAGACGGGATCGATACCGGATACTGGAGACTGCAGCAAGATACCGGACAGGACGAGACAGGTGGGATCGATACCGGATACTGGAGACTGGAGCAAGATACCGGACAGGACGAGACAGGCAGGATCAATACCGGATACTGGAGACTGGAGCAAGATACCGGACAGAGTCAAAATACAAGTCTTGCAAGTGCAGAGGTTCATTGACGGACTGACCAGGAGTGAATGAGAGCACTGAATTTAAATAGGAGGGAATCCACACGGGCAACAAGCAGCAGCTGGCGCCAAACGAGCGGGCCCAAGTGAGGGCAATGGGCAACCGTGACAATCTGCTGTATTCAATCCATAGTTGTTGGGGAAAAAAAATGAATAAAAATGAATAAAAAAAAGGTACGGGTGTTTTCATTTTTCTCGTTTCTTTTTCTTTACTACACTAATTAAATTGTCGAATCCAGTCTTCGCTTTTGTGAGGAAAGTGGTGTTTCTTAAAAAAAATTGCAAGTAGATCTGTATATCTTAAGGAATTGAGGCATAATTTCAAATTGAGGCATAATTTCAAATCTAAAGCAAAGATGGAGCCACTCAACCCAGCTTCGAGATATTGAAAGGGGAACAACTCAAAGGCTTTCAATGATATATATCGAATGGACCCCCACTCTTTTAAAGATGACATTCTTTTTCTTATCAAGGAGCTCAGTGAAGTTCGCTCGGTGGTAGTTTCCCATAGCATCGTCTATGTGTGTGTGCATCTACAGTCATGCTTTTCAGTATATACTGTATATCTCCATAGATCTCTTGTCATACCTACATTCTTACCATTCCCTGAAGACTCATGCAGGAGACCTTGAAAGATATGAGATAAGACAGATGTAGAAGTGTGATTCTCCAAGACGTCCATCCCTATCATCTCAGCATTGTGAAGAAATACAAAAGCTAAAACAAAGAAAATTACCAAAAATAATCCGAAGAATAAATAAATACATAAATTAGATAGATAGATAGATAGATAGATAGATACTTTATTTATCACACTTCCAACAGTATCCTTGTGTTGACAATAAAACAATAATAAAGGAAAAGGAATATACATGAACACCCAATGTAACGTGTTGATATAGAGTATTTAAATAGCGCTACATAAAATTCACGCTGTCATGAAAATAGTGTAATATGCAAATGTGTGGGTGTGGTTTAATGTGGGCTTTTACTCCCCGGGTGGAGTTACAGAGCCTCATGGCATGAGGAAGAAACGATTTCCTCAGTCTGTCCGTAGAACAAGACTGTGACAGGAGTCTGTCGCTGAAGCTGCTCTTCCGTTTGGAGATGATGCTGTGTAGTGGATGTGATGAATTGTCCATGATTGACCGCAGCTTTTTCAGTGCCCGTCTCTCAGCTACAGTCGTCAGGCTGTCCAGCTCTGTGCCCACAACAGAGCCCGCTTTCCTCACTAGTTTATTAAGACGAGAGGCATCCTTCTTCTTGGCGCTGCCTCCCCAACACGCTGCCGCATGGAAAAGGGCGCTTGCCACAACAGTCTCATAGAACATTTGCAGGAGCTTGTTGGCAGTCCAGTCCAGTTCGTTGTCCAGCTTCACACCCAGGTATTTGTAGGTCTGGACAAATTCTACACATTCTCCTTTGATGGTTACAGGAACCGGGTGAGTTCTGGTTCTCCTGAAGTCCACCACCATCTCTTTGGTCTTGGTGGTGTTCAGGTGCAGGTGGTTAGCGTCGCTCCATTGGACAAAGTCCTGAATCAATTTCAGGTACTCCTTCTCCTGCCCACTTCTGATACATCCCACGATAGCAGTGTCATCAGCAAACTTCTGCACGTGGCAGGACTCAGAGTTGTACTGAAAGTCCGACGTAAACAGGGTGAATAGGAACGGAGAGAGCACGGTAATTTAGTTTTGCAAATCAATGATCAATGCGTTTTGAAGCATCTCTGAGGCCTCGGCAGCACCAAGGCACAAAACTCTCAACTCCAGCAGAAGCCTCTGCAGAAAGATAATCCATTTTGATTAATACTTTGAAGAATAGGAGTTAAGAAATATACACCTGTATGAGTGATCATTTTGCTACTTGTGTTCCACTAAAAATGACACCATTGTTGTACCTGTCTCTGTCTAAAAAAAGTAATAAGTTACAGATAAGGCTGCAACAACGAATCAATGACTGTATTTGGATGCACGGGGTACTCTTAATCTGACAAAGTACTCACATTCTCCATGCAGCCCTGGTTACAGTTACTTCATTTAAAAAGTATTTTTGCTATTGCCCAGATTACTGACACCGAAAAGTAGGGTGTTCCTTTGAAGTAACTATGTAGTTACTAATTACCGTGTATACTTGCATTGAAGGGAAAGCCCTAAAACTGCTTCAAAATAGTCTCTTAATGAAAGAAATAGATAAAAATGTGTACAAGAAATAATTCGTAATATAATGCATCAAAGCAAGTGAGCCGTTTGAGAGCCGGCTCTCTTTAATCAGTTGAGCCGAAAAGGCCGGTTCTCTAAAAAGAAACGGACTTTCACTACTCAACTCGAACTGTAGACCGTCGTGCAGACGAAAACTCGAACCGCGAGACCAAAACAACAACGGCGGATCTGCCTCACGAAAAGTTTGAAGTGCGGTAAATCTTTGTTAAAAAATGATAATGACAATTTCGTGTCAAAAAAGTTGCGTCCCAGGGACGCACGTTGATTTGACACGATGCGTCCCCAGCAAAAATAATGCGTCTAGGACGCAGGGACGCGGGCAAACGAGAACACTGTATAGACTTATTTCATAAGTAAAGGTCAGACAATAAAATGTTTTTTTTTGTATGCTAACGTTTATATATTGCTGTTTGGTCTGCCACTGGGGCGGCAGTGGCTCAGGATGTAGAGCGCTCGTCTTGGGATCAAGGGATCCCAGTTCGAATCCCGGCTCGTCCGTGTTACATGTCGAAGTGTCCTTGGGTAAGACACTGAACCCCTAATACCCCCAATAAGCAGGTTAGCGCCTTACATGGCTGCAAGGCCACTATTGGGAAATGTGGAGCACATTGTAAAGCGCTTTGGGAAGTCATTGACTATTGAATATAAATGCAGATCATTTCATTTTCATTTCAGAAGGTTCATTAATTTGTAAATCTGACTGTGCCTCACCCGAAACGAACCTCACAGTACGTCACTGGCATATATGGTCTTAAAAGACTCAGCTTTATTTAACAAACACTAAACCTTCATTTCCACAGGGCAATTTTGTAATTTTTGAAAGCAATATGACAGTAAATGCTTAATTGTGCCGGTGAATGCTTAATTTGTTGCTTGTTTGTAGTGCACCAAGTGAACATCACTTTATCTTGTTAATGATCTTAAAATGGGATTTTCATCACAGCTAATCTCCACGGAAGTTGCTTGAATGACTTTCACTGTTTGGTGTTAGCTTTTCTTTTCTTTTTTTTTTGCGATCAGAACCATCTGCTTCAGTTTTCTCTCCCTCATCACTTTGCTAGTGTTTCCGCGGGGAAAAGATAGCCAACGTTGTGTTGGGATGCATTAACGGCCATTTGTAGTCAGACATGCTAAGTTCTCAGGATGCGGCGAGAAGGTTATTCGAATATGAACGGATACAACCAAAATAAGATGGCAAGATAGATATCCCTCCCAGGAGTAACGGAATACATGGAACAGCAAAAATGATGTTGGCAAGCTGTTTGGATTTATTTTCTTTTTGTTTCTGTCGCATTTTATGTTAGTTTTGCCGGAGATCAAAGAGATCAAAGCCAGGAGAGAAAGCTTACCACGTGTTGTGAGTCATCATTTCATTCATATTTAGTTTCTTTTGTCTTTTATTAGCATATTTGGTATTGGAGTAATCCAAAATCAATTGAAAGTAATCAAGTTAAAGTAACCCTACCCAACCCTGTGTATGACCTACCAGTACATTCTGTCATGAACCGGAACAGGATCAGGACCCAAATGTGTGATGTTTCTCACACAAGCCTTTTCTTTTACGGGAAATGGGGAGTCATGCACGTTAGGCAGCAGTCTGTCGTGGAATGATAGGAAACCAGAGGTCGATGAGATCGATACCAATTGCCCAAGCAGATATCGGACGGATCGGGTCGATACCGGACAGGACGGGACAGACAGGATTGATATCAAAACAGAATATCGAAAATAAACAGGACAAACTAGACGGGAGCGAAACTGGAAACCGATATTAAATAACGGGACAGACAGAATTGATGTAAAAATAGGATATTAAAATTAAACAGGACAAACTAGACGGGAACAAAACTGGTAATTGATATTTAACAGGACAAAATTAACGGGAACAATACCGGACAGGAAATACCAACAGGAAACAGGACCAAGTCAAAACCCACGTCTTGCGGGGCAGAGTTTCGTTGACGGACTGACAAAGGAAAAGTGAGAGCACTGCTCTTAAATAGACGGATAGCCAATCTGTAAACGTGCCGTAGCTGGCGCCACACGAGCGGGGCCAATTGGGCGCCAGAGCAACCGTGACACATTCACTCTTCCATGAGTGGGGTCCAAAATAAGTGGAGAAACAATAAAAATATCAAGCATCATGTCTAAACTTGTTTAATGAGGAATATTGATTGATTTGCCGTTTCGTGATAGTCGGTGTATACCGGATCGTACCCATAATTGACAAATTTGCATTTTTCCGTACAGATTTCCTTGTACGTCGTACACGTCTTAAAATGCATAATAAACGTACTTTGTACGGCAAAAACGTACAGGTTGACAGGTATGCGTTATTGAAAATAAAACAATAGGAATATGTAAACGAAGACAAATACATACAGTATACAATGTAGAGAATATGGCAACTACCCAGACAGACCCCCCTTTTTTGTTCTCCCTCGTTGGATTTAATAGAATATGAAAAGAAGGACAGAAGTTTTAACGGGAAAATGTTTCAGGCCTGGTCCGTTCATCTGTCAAAATGATGAATGGTGTCAAAACATTTGTCTTCAGAACTGTATTTAACAATTGAACTGTTACAACTGACTCAATCTTGTCCCTCCAGGGGTGCAGTGAATATCGAATCAGTTATCCCTGATAGTTTCAAAGTTGCCTCTAAATACAACATACCGGTATTACCTTTGGGAGTCGCTAAGGGCAGCGCTCAGCCTGTGAGTGAAGGAGCAGCCGCAGGGTTACTTTAACTTGATTACTTTAATTACTTTTGGATTACTCCAATACCAAATATGCTAATAAAAGACAAAAGAAACTAAATATGAATAAAATGACTCAATTTTCTGCAGGCTTGGGGAGTAACGGAATACATGGAACGGCAAAAATGATGTTGGCAAGCTGTTTGGATTTATTTTCATTTTGTTTCTGTCGCATTTTATGTTAGTTTTGCCGGAGATCAAAGAGATCAAAGCCAGGGGAGAAAGCTTACCACGTGTTGTGAGTCATCATTTTATTCATATTTAGTTTCTTTTGTCTTTTATTAGCATATTTGGTATTGGAGTAATCCAAAAGTAATTGAAAGTAATCCAGTTAAAGTAACCCTACCCAACCCTGGGAGCAGGTAAAAAGTTCTGAGAGAAACTCCACATCTGTGGGTGTCGAAGAAGTAACAGCAGCATTTGCGGGCAGGTCATCCTTTCAAGACCTTTTTTATTTTGTTTAATTTTTCCAGTCTGCGTACCGATTACGCAATTCCCTCGGGGGGTAGTTTAACGATAAAACGCTAACACGCGCTGCCAGAAAGCGCTTTTTGAAACAAAAACAACAAAGGGACTGCTATTGTTTTTGTCTAGCGGCATCACACAGCTAATCTGTGCCAGCCAAATCATGTACCTGAAGATTGCAGATAAAAACTTTCGTCCAGCAGAAGAAAAATATTTTTCCTCTTGAGACTTTACCTTTTCTGATTTGTTTTTGTGGCTTGCATTAATTTCCCCCGACCCACCTTCTCCGGAACCAGCTCATTACCATCAAACCTATGAACTTGGTAGGTGATCAGAGAATGAATTGCTGTGATACAATAAATAAGGATCCAATGAGAATAACACCCAGTTATCCAAGTGTCCCCCAAAAGTTTTTTTTTCCCGAAAGTTTAAGCACATTGTGTGGTTTTCCTCTTTTCATAGTATGAGTCAAATCTCAGTGTCTCTTTCTTGCTTTAAACAGTGTTTGAGCCACACTAAATAAGGAGATAGATTACAAGGTTTGTAAGATGTTTTCCTGATTAAAATATTTTAAAAACTACTGTGGTACTCCCATAAGCGGGACAAACTATATACCGTAAATTCCACTCTATAAAGCGCACCTGATTATAAGCCGCACCCACCACATTTCGGGAGGAAAACCGATTTTGTACAGACACAAGCCGCACCTGTATATTAGCCGCATGCGCCCGCATTGAAAAAACAATACAAACACAAAATTAACCCATACCTGATACAGTCCAAAAAACACAGCCGGCAAAATGAACGGAAAAAGATACCGGTACTTAACATTTACTGCAGACCTGCAGAGTCCGGGTGCCCGTTGAAAGTAATTCAGGGAAAAAAGTGTATATTTCTAAAGGTAAGGGTGGGAAAAATATATATCCACTATTGTCGGCCGCATCCACAAACACGTCTCACCTTTACTCCACTTCCCGTCAGCCCGCGTTTGCCCCGCCCCTTCTTTCTCATTTGCTCGTACAAAACATATCAGAATAAGTCTCTAAAATAAATACATTGCAAAAATATACAGTTGCAAATACATATTATACATGGTCACACATATTTACAAAGAAAGACGGTACACTGAGAGAGTTTTCAAAGCTTTAATAATAATATTATAACTTTCATCCCAAACCGTGCCTGTGAAGGGTAGCAAAACGCTACTAGCAACACGCTCAGGGTCCAGTAAACAGTTTTGTTAAAAATTTTTACCGTACTTGTAGTAAGCATCTTCCTCTTTATAACTGACATCATCAAAGTCGTCATCCTTCAGTGTGGGAACGAGACTTTGTCATATAGTTGTACCACGCTTCCAAATTCAAAATCACGCTAGCATCACGCTCGTAAAATGAGATTTACGTGCGGTAGCTCTGTTTCCTTCTATATCGGACTGCTCGATTGCGCTTGGCTTGAAAGTTGCGTCATGTGCCTTGTTTTTTTGCAATTTGCATGATGAGGATATGTCTACGCCAACTTAAAATGCGCACAAACTAAGAAGTTGCAGTCTAAATCTTACCTTTTTGTACTCGAGCGCACATTAACATAAACATTTACATAAACTGGCCGCATCACTGAATAAGCCGCAGGGTTGAAAGTTTGGTAAAAAAGTAGCGGCTTATAGTCCGGAATTTACGGTACTAATATTAAATCTGCCTATTAAAGGATTTTATACATTTTACTATAAAGGATTTTATACAAGTTACATTTATTGAATGCAATGAAGATTTTCACAGAGAAGGCTTAAGTTCGATGACAGGTCACGCCGTTCCGAATGCGAGTGTTTTGTTTAGTTCTGTTGATAACAGGACTCTGACGGAGAAGGCCAGACGCAGGAAGCCAGGCACTGATTTGATAAACGCTCAGGGTCCAGACATCGAGGAGACGAGGTGGAGCCCACGTGGGCAGTCTCTGGCCCGATCATGGGAGGAGCCGGCGCGCCGGCTTGCGGAAAAAGGCGTAGGCCGGGAGAACTTCAGAAGATCGAGAAAAAGAAGATCGAGGGAGAACGAGAGAAAGCTCGACGGAGACTCGAGCGAAAACAATTCGGCTAATTCGATGGAGTACACTTAGTTTATTTGTTTAAGAAATTAAATCTTTCCCCGTGTGACAATGTCAGCTATTTTTGTCCATCTTTTCCCAAAAAGAAACGAGCGCGCATTGTTAGGTGGTCTTTGGTTAATGGAGTCAGATAACGAATTCGAACAATTTGGTAAACGATACATTTCACTCTTGTATTTGATTCGTCAACTGATTATTTGATAAAATTACTTATTGACTTCCTCAAAATGCTACAACATGTAAAAAACTAGCATTCCTCCTCTTGTTTTTCAAATCGTGGCCATGGTAATTTACAATCAAGCAATAGTTCGTCCGTCTTCTGTTTAAATTTGTTAAGCTAAGTTAGAGTAAAAACTGCCATCGCCAATCAGTATAAGAAACAAGGTCAGCTATGGTTTGTTGTTCCGACAGTCCAGCTCATCCATGACCCACATGAGAATAACTGGCAATAAAAATGTTAGGATATTAACTTATCTTGCTGATGTCATATCAATCGGTTCGTCAGCAGCTTCTGATGAGTTTCACAGAGACTCATTTTTCTCTCAATCTTGCCCAAGTGTGTGATCAACAGACCTAAGATCAGCTCTTATTACAGCATTGGACAGAATGAGGAAATACACTCAGATAAAATAGGCAAAATAGTTTTGAGCAGTGCTGCTCACTCACAGATAGTGAAAACACCATTGGAATAATACATTTTTACCAGGGTTGGGTAGGGTTACTTTAACTTGATTACTTTCAATTACTTTTGGATTACTCCAATACCAAATATGCTAATAAAAGACAAAATAAACTAAATATGAATAAAAAAATGACTAAATTTTGTGCAGGCTTGGGGAGTAACGGAATACATGGAACGGCAAAAATGATGTTGGCAAGCTCATCTCATCAGCTGCACCGCTTATCCTCAGTAGGGTCGCGGGGTGCTGGAGCCCATCCCAGCAATCATCGGGCAGTGGGCAGGGGACACCCTGAACTGGTTGCCAGCCAATCGCAGGGCACATCTAGGGACAATTTGGACCAGCCAATTCACCTGAAATGAATGTCTTTAGAATGTGGGCGGAAACCGGAGTGCCCGGAGGAAACCCACGCAAGCACGGGGAGAACATACAAACTCCGCACAGTAAGGCCGGGAGCTGGATTTGAACCCACGCAAGAGGTTCCCACGACCTCAGAACTGTGCCCCATTGCGCTAACCACTGCTCCGCCGTGCTGCCATGTTGGCAAGCCGTTTGGATTTATTTTCATTTTGTTTCTGTCGCATGTTATGATCGTTTTGCCGGAGATCAAAGAGATCAAAGCCAGGAGAGAAAGCTTACCACTTTGTGAGTCATCATGTTATTCATATTTAGTTTCTTTTGTCTTTTATTAGCATATTTGGTATTGAAGTAATCCAAAAGTAATTAAAAGTAATCCAGTTAAAGTAACCCTACCCAACCCTGATTTTTATACATTAAAACATGTCTTTTGTGCCCTGGTGTTTTAGGAGAAAGGAAAAAAAAATGTTGCTTGTGTCCTTTTGAGATGACAGGACATCAAATTCCAGCGCCAATACTGCATTGCGTCTTTTTTAGTGAAGGGAGTTTTGCTCTTCACCTTTTTCTTTCTAATGTTTTTGCTCTGATATCAAATTGGCAAAACTAAATGTTTGCACTGACAGGAAAACATCCATCCATCCATTATCTGCACCGCTTATTCTCAGTAGGGTCCCGGGGGTGCTGGAGCATATCCCAGCTGTCTTTGGACAGTGGGCAGAACTGGTTTCCAGCCAATTACAGAGACAGACAACTCACTCGTTCATTCACACCTAGGGAGAATTTTGGAGTGGCTAATTAACCTGACATGCATGTTTTTGGAATGTGGGAGGAAACCGGAGTCCCCGGAGGAATCCCACGCAAGCACAGGGAGAACATGCAAACTCCACACAGGAAAGCTGGTAGCTGGATTTGAACCCATGGCCTCAGAACTGTGCCGCGGATGCGCTAACCCAGGCATGTCCAAAGTTTGGCCCGGGGCCATTTACAGCCCGTGGTCAAATTTTTATTGGCCCTCGGCCTCTGTCGTAAAATTAATAATATTTGGCTCGCCAGTAATGTTGAAAGCATTATAAAATCATTTGGCCACCTTGCCATTGGCTTTCTGCGAGAATTTAAGCCCACCCCATTTACAACATGCGGAAATAAAAAAGAAAACTGACAGACTGAGAGAAAATTTTGTAGTTTTTTTTACCCAAATCCGGAACAAATCCTAATTTGCCAAGAGACTGTGTCTGTTTTAAAAAAATGTAATTTCAAGAGGCACTGCCAGCCCAAACGTGCTACAAAAACCTAACTGTAAACGAACACTGTGAAAAGGGGAAGCAAATGGAAGCTGTTTTAACGGCACTGCTGCGGTTTTTCATGGGACCCTGCGAGTCAAATGAAAATGGTACAAAGGAGAGTTGCGAGGCCGTGCCGCTGAACGCCAAGCACTGTAAACTATTCACTGAGGATGAATTTATTAAAAACTGTTCAAAGAATGCAAGGCTGAATAGTCGGCCCTCATACATTTTCACTTTACCATATCTGGCCGCTTTCTGAAAAGTTTGGACACCCCTGCGCTAACCACTCACCCACCGTGCCGTCCTGACAGTAAAACATATCCTATCTAAATTAAGAATGGGCGGAGCGGTCCAAATATTGATATTATCGATACAGAGTGAGCACTTGGATTTGACCGATACTATTGTCTTAAGATAGATACTGTCTTCCTAGTTAAACTATCATTCTAATGATGTTGTCAGTGTGTCATTAGATAATTATCATATTATATAATATCCAATTGTGGTTTCACTTTATTTGCAGTACTGATTTCATTTACAATATATGTTGTGCAACAAAAGGGTCTATAAGGCGCACAACTGAAATGAATTGATTCACTCATAAATTGTTACCATAGGTACAACATGTAAATTTTACTATAGTCGTGTCTTGGTTGCCCACTGCCCTCACTTGGGCCCGCTCGTTTGGCGCCAGCTGCTGCTCGTTGCCTGACTGGCTTCCCTCCTTTATAAACTTAATGCTCTCATTCACTCCTTGTCAGTCTGTCAACGAACCTCTGCACTTGCAAAAGTGTATTTTGACTCTGTCCGGTATCCTGCTTGTGTATCCATTATCCGGTATCGACCCAGTCTGTCCCGTCCTGTCCGGTATCTTGCTCCAGTATCTGGTATCGATCCCGTCTGTCCCGTCCTTTCTGGTATCTTGCTGTTGTATCCAGTATCCAGTATCCGGTATCGATCCGGTCCTGTCCAGTATCTTGCTCCTGTATCCAGTATCCATTATCCGGTATCGACTCCGTCTGTCCCTTCCGATCCACTATCTTGCTCCCGTATCCAGTATCCGGTATTGATCTCATCTGTCCCATCCTGTCCGGTATCTTGCTCGTGTAACCAGTATCCGGTATGGATCCCGTCTGTCCCGTCCTGTCCGGTGTCTTGCTCTTGTATCCAGTATCCAGTATCCGGTATCGAGCCCGTCTGTCCCATCCTGTCCGGTATCTTGCTCAAGTATCTGGTATCGATCCCGTCTTGTCCCGGTTTCTTGCTCGTGTATCCAGTATCGATCCCGTCTGTACCGCCCTGTCCGGTACCTGCTTGTGTATCCTGTATCTGGTATCGATCCCGTCTGTCCTGTCCGGTTTTGATCTCTTCTGCCCAGCGATCGCCGAATCGCTGGCGTTTGGCGTAATGTATTACGAATACTATAACATGAAAGTAATTTAACGCGATTACTTTGAAATACTTTTGGATTACTTCTAAGGATGGGACAAAAAATCAACTCATGTATATAATGTGATGTGATTTGGTAGTGATTCTCAAAATCAACGTTTCTCTCTGGAATCGATTTTTGTGACGTGATATCCGGTACGTGAAAATGCGGGAAAGCAAAAGGAAGTGGAAAATATCCTCAACTGGCAAACCTGGCAAAGCAATACTTTAGTGTACCAAGCACGAGTGTATCTGCTGAACTTATGCATATATATATATATATATATATATATATATATATATATATATATATATATTTAACTCTGGGTAGCCTTCTCTGAAGGCCTCTAGCTTTTTCCTCTCCACCCACGTCTCCCCGCAAGATGGCGTCTCGACTCCTCCCATGAGCATGCCAAGGAAGCCCCCCCTGGGTGTCGTGATGTCTGGAAAACTCAAAACAACACAGAGCGTTTCTACATCATCAGGGCCTTGTTCTCAAAACATCGCCTTTCGTCCTCTGTCAGAGTCCTGTTATCAAAATTCCCTAGTCAAAATATTCTGCATTTGGAACGGCATGACCTGTCATTGAACTATAGCCTACTCGGTATTAAGTCCTTATCTTGGCCTTATGCTAGGTCCTTAGCTTGGCCGTTTGGCCATTTGCCATGATCTTTGATTTTTGCAATCCGGAGATGGAATAAGAGCTTGCTCTGTCCACTCCACGCATCGGCCCGGTATTGCAGTACCTCCGGGAACGGTGCATTCGCAATGATCGCAGCAAGGCTTTAGGGCTAGGACCTTAGCTTGGCCTTTTGGCTGAGAGTAAGTGTCTCGGCTCCTAGGCTTTGTAGCGTATTATGAACTGACCGATAACGGATAATGGATAATGAATAACGAAGATAGAACAATAACCCTTAAAAACCCCAAACCCCACTCGGTGAAAATCTTCATTGCACTCAATAAATGTAACTTGTATTCAATCATATAAAATCTTTTATAGTCAAATGTATAAAATTCTTCACTTTCATCCTATTTGTTAGTGTATGACTTATATATCATTTTATTGTTTTTTTTTGCTTTGTATTTATCACACTTATTCAATAGGAAGTTTTCTTTAGTTCTTTTGTCAACAAACTGCCTTCTATTGTCTGCCGTGATTGCCAATCATGATGATTGATGCTTGCAGATTCACTACAGGATCGAATAAAGAATGTTTTGGGGCTTTGGGAAAACTGTTATTGGTTATTCGTAAGGAAAGCATGGACAGGTTTCATGAAGAAATATTTCTTTTTATACAAGCCACATGAATATTACTCGAACTCCCATCCGAGCCTTCCTTCCATCACAAAGTAGCTTGCCTTTAAGTAAACCAAGCTATTGCTTGGGGCCCCCAAGCCAGCAGGGGACCACGTTTTTCCCTGCAAAGTGCCTATGCTAGTCTTTCACATCTCAACTAATAACTATCTAAAATCCTTGTAAAGTTTTATGCACATTTAACACCATGAGTGTGTGGAATTTGTCATGGCTGATTCCTCTATTGGTGTGTAAATGTGTGTGTGAATAGGTCAAGTGTGAAGTCTATTGTAAAGCGCTTTGTTTCTCAGTGACTGGTAAAGCGCTTTACAAATGCAGTCCATTCACCATTTATCATCGACGCAATTGGCTGCAGAACACAAACAGCGCTACCCTGAGTTATCTAGGGCATAGTTTCTCAACTGGTGGGCTGGGACCCAAAAGTGGGTTGCGGACCTGTTCTTAGTGGGTTGCCTTTGCCTTGGCAAAATAATCCAAAGAAGAAAACAAGACGCCCTTTTTTACAGTAAATGGCAATATAGCCTTGCTCAATCTCTTCTTCCTGTTTAGTCCATCGGCACATTTGAGAAGGACCACATCTCATTTTATTGGGATTGTTTAAATTTCATTTCTTTTTTCTTCCCATAAGAAATGGGTCCCAGGAAAGTTAGTGATAAGGGGAAGGAAAGGTGGAAAACCGTGACCACAACAATCAAGACCAAGAAGGAAACAATTGTGAAATACGATGTTTAGGTACATACTTTTTTAATATTTAATAGTTTTGGAGAGTCACTTATATGTTTGAGGACTATGTTAGGAGTGACAAGATGGGATAGACTGAGAAATGAAATTGTGAGAGACAGAACTGGAGTAGTCGTGGAACTGAGCAAGCGTGTTGATAAGAGAGTACTCGTTTGGTTTGGACACATGGAGAGGATAGATAAGGAGCGAATGTTGAGGAGGATCTACAGAGCAGAAGTCAATGGAAGGAGACCAAGAGGAAGGCCGCGATTGACATGGATGGATGGTGTTATGAGTGCACTGCAAGAAAGAGGTCTAAATATAATGGAAGCTAGAGCTCTTGTTGGTGATAGAAAGGAGTGGAGAGGTGTTGTGAAAGGATAGTGGGATTGTGGACGCGTTCTGAAGGATGGGCTGGACACCCGTGTGATACGGCAGGGGTAAACCAGTGAAAGCTGTCCGGCCCTGCTGTTGAACAAAAAAGTGTGTAAAAGAAAGGTGAATATATTCTACTATATCTGCTCTAAACTGTACAATGCTTTCATTTGATAAATTTGAGAAGTGGAATTTTCATATAGTTTCGGTCATAGCTTATCATTAGGGTGGAATTCTCGGTTCAGAGTTCAGACCAGTCGAGAAGCAATGATCAAGGCAACATTTTATCCATTCATATGACAAAATTGTGTTTTATCATCCTACCAAAAAACACAAATTTTGAAGAACCATTTTTTTCATATGACAGCAACAATATGTAACAATTGTTATTTTCTTTATTGTTTGTTTCCATTTACTTCAAAACAGTTATATTAGAACTGGTGACATCATTAGCATTTAAAATGAATAAGTATGCTTCCAGGCAAGTCCTGTAACAAAGAAATGGTATAGATCTACAAAAAAAAACACTAAACATGGAATAGCAGTTAAATGAATGATATTTATTGTTATTATACAAAAGTACAACAAAACTGGAAGGCTTCTCCTTTCAGCATGAGAAAGCTATTTAGAGTGCTCGAATTGAACCAGGTCCCAGTGATGTTCAGAACATAACCTCCCCAAATGATGCAGTTCTCGGCTGGTTGTAGCTCCAGGTCATCAGTTTCATGGTTCAAGGATCTGGTGTTGGTGAGGTAAAGGCTCGGAGGAAGTGGCTTGTTTCATAGCCGCGGAAGTATGCCGGACCTGCTGCACCTGTCACAAGACAGAAACAAAGACCCCAATAGCGTTTGTTTTACTCAGTTTTATTAAAAAAAGAAAGCAGTGCTTGCTTCCACGATCCGATGATCGTCGGACATGGGTAGCTGATGCCAGGAACGCGGAAGTGGCACTTCCGGGTCGATCGAGGATAGTCGTGGGCGGCCAGAAAGCTGGTCGATAGCCGGGACAGGAAGCAAGGGCGGTAACGAGTCCAGAAAAAAGGTTGGCAACAAGTAACAGGCAGGAGAAAACAGGGCAGGAGCTTGTCGGAGGGTACGGAGCTTGCCTAGCAAAAGCGTAGGTTCGCAGGACGGTCTGACAACTTCCTCTTGGAAGCCGGGGGTTTAAAAGGAGTCAGTGAACCAATCAGCGCTCAGGGCTGTTGGCGCCAACAGGGCATTCGCAGGTGCCCCGAATCAGCAATCATGACAGCACGGATATTACTTTTTCTACATTCCCAAACCAATGCAACATCCCCTGTGATCACCATTTTTTGCGCGCTTCTGACTTTCTCCCAAGTCCGGTCTAATTCATTATTTTTTTCCAATGTAACCAGTTGCTAAAGTACTAGCTGTTGCTGTGCTTCACAGTTTGTTTTGGTGGACACATTGACTTATGCGCTCGCCTACCACAGCTGTTTGACTGACAGTATGAACCAACCCATCACACATAAACACACACACATAAAACCTGCCTCCGTGTTGAGATTTGCTGTGTGCTGTCTGCTGCAGAACACAATGACAATAAAGAGATTTTAAATAAATATCCGCAAAGCAGTAAACCAGAGATAACCGAAGCTCTAAGTTGCGAGGTGTCTCTGTATGCATACTTACCGTAAATTCCGGACTATAAGCCGCTACTTTTTTCCCAAACTTTCAACTCTGCGGCTTATTCAGTGATGCGGCCAATTTATGTCATTTTTCTAACAGCCGCCAGCGGCGCTCGAATTCAAGGCACATGACGCAGCTTGCAAGCTAAACGCAATCGAGCAGTCCGATAAAGAAGGAAACAGAGCTACTGCACGCAAGGTAAATTACCTCGCGAGCGTGTTGCTAGCGTGTTTTTGATTAAGGGAGCGTGGAACGTCGTCTATTTGACAAAGTCTCTTACCCATACTGGGGAAGATAACTTTGATGACGTCAATTATAAGGAGGTAGATGAGGACGGTTTACCGTGGTTTCTGCAAGAATGGATTGCTTTTTTCAACAGATCGGTTCACTGCGTTGCGAGCGTGTTTCTAGTAGCGTTTTGCTACCCTTCACAGGCACGGTTTGGAATGAAAGTTATAATATTATTATTAAAGCTTTGAAAACTCTCTCGATGTACCGTCTTTCTTTGTAAATATGTGTAACCATGTATAATATGTATTTGCAACTGTATATTTTTGTAATGTATTTATTTGTATTTATTTTGGACACTTATTCTGATAAGTCTTGCACTGACCAATTAAAAAGAAGGGGCGTAACAGACGCGAGGGATGACGGGAAGTGGGGACAGGTAAAGGTGAGTGTTTGTGGACACGGCAGACAATAGTGGATATATATTTTCCCCACCCTTACCTTTGGAAATATACACTTTTTTTCCTCGGATTACTTTTAACGGGACCCGGACTCTGCAGGTCTACAGCCAATGTTAACTACCGGTATCGTTTTCTGTTATTTTGCTGGCTGTGGTTTTTGAACTGTGAACTTTGTGTTAAGTTAAAATCGCGGGACTCAAAGTTGGGTTTGGGTTAATTTTATGATTACGTTACATATTTTAATTTGGGCGCATGCGGCTTATATACAGGTGCGGCTTTTGTAAGTACAAAAGCGACTATCCTCTCAAAATGTGGTGGGTGCGGCTTATAATCAGGTGCGCTCTATAGTCCAGAATTTACGGTAGATCCAAACGAAAACATTATCACCACCGTCCCTTTGTTTGCGGGTGATGTCAAAACGTTCCAGAGGCATCAGGTGAACTCAACTGTCCGTTCTCCCCTCAGGTCTTGGGACGAGTTCCACGCATGCGCCAACGTGGCGATGGCCGGCTGTCCAGAAGAGGCAGCGACCGTCTGGGAGTCTCTCCGCCAGGAATCCAAGAAGATGCAGTTTTCAGGAAACCTCTACGACATGTGCTCCAACCGCGACGCTCACGCGCTAACCACAACGTTGCCGCACGGCTCTCACATGCAAGGAGAATCTCTACGAGGGCGAGCCGGTCGCCTGGCAGCCGCCAACTTTCCCTTCTTGCTTCTTTCTTCGCTCCTTTTACTGTTTTGAACAGAACTGCCTCGACGCCACCAGACCGATGTAAATACAAAAACATTTTCGCCTCCGACTTTTTTCACCATCAGCCTTTTCGTAAACACTGGAGAAGAATGCATGCTTTTGAAAGCGGGATTTTATTTTGACACTGGTCTGAGCTGAAACGATAAAGTTATTTTTGATTTTTTTTCATAGTTGGTTAAAAAATGATGGAGCAATGAACTACTGTATTTTCTAGACTAGAAGGCACACCCAAAAACCCCATTTTGACCAGAAATTTGAAAGTTCCCCTTATATCCCAATGTGTGACTACACGAGATTTTACAGTATACTACCGTGTCAGTCTAATGACTGAATGATGGAAAAACATAACAGACCATGATCGCAAAACATTTATTGTGATAAAAATCTAAACTGGGTCACGGCAGTAGCTCAGGAGGTAGAGCGCTCGTCTTGGGATCAAGGGATCCCAGTTCGAATCCCGGCTCGTCCGTGTTACATGTCGAAGTGTCCTTGGGTAAGACACTGAACCCCTAATACCCCCAATAAGCAGGTTAGCGCCTTACATGGCTGCAAGGCCTATTTGGGAAATGTGGAGCACATTGTAAAGCGCTTTGGGAAGTCATTGACTTGAAAAGCGCTATATAAATGCAATTCATTTCATTTCATTTTACAACAGTGATAGTGCCAACACCTAACCACTAGACCACCAGTGAAGCAGATGACACATGAAAAGGCATTCGATTTTATCTCATTATTACACCATTTTTATGTTTTTAGGTGGTGGAACTAGTGACTCCTTGCAATTGCTCTATTATCTGGACTATAAGGCGCAACCCAAAACCCTAATTTGGTCAGAAATTTGAAAGTGCGCCTTATAACCTGGCTTGCCCTATATACCGCTAAACAGGCATTAGATTTTATCATTTTCGAACTATTTTCACAGTGCCATAAATGAATGAAAGACATCCTGAAAAATATAAATAAATGCAAAGTCTGATTCATCATCAGATACACCAAAGAGTTGTTTCCCAAATTGTGCTATTTTGGTGTTTATTTATATCTTTTGGGAGGATTTTCTGTTTTATCCATTCTCTAACATTCGTTTCTGGCACTGTAAGTACAAATAGTGTGATTATTACATAAAATATAGTGCCTTTCCAAAAATCTCCAATGTCTAGTGGTTAGGTCTCAGCACTGCGATCTAGGTTTGATTGCCGTTGCATACAATGGTTTATCATTGCACTACGGTTATACATGAGTAAAAACTGTAGATCTTACTATGGTTTAAAGCAAGGTGTCAAACAGGCTAGTACTATTTTGTGACTAATTTCCATGTATCCACACCAGGGCCGCCAATACCAGTTGAAAACAGGCAGTAGGGAGGGGACACCCTGAACTGGTTTTAAGCCTATCGCAGGGCACTCTGAGACATAAAACCATTCACAGGCTTATTAATACCTGGGGACTATTTAGAGCACCGGTGTCAAACAGGCGGCCTGCGGGCCAGATCAGGCCCGTTAAGGGATTGAATCCGGCCCGCCAGACAACACTCAGAGAAGCGCAAGAGAAAAACAAGTTGCAGGTTGAAATATGTCAACTTGATGTTGCCAAAGCCAGGTGCCTCTCACAAAGACACTGTACTTGTCTTTATTCCTCACTCTCTTTCTCTCTCCCTCTCTCTCTCTCTCTCTTCCACCCCTTTTCTCCCACTCTGTCTCTGTCTCTTTCACTCTCTGTGTCTCTCTTTTTCTCTTCCTTTGTTGCTCTTTGTCTTTTTCTCTCTCTGTGTCTTTTAACCTCTTTTGCTCTAACTTCCTTTCTTCCTCCTTTCTCTTTTCTCTTTCTCTCTTCCTACCCTCTGCGCTTTCTTTTCTCTTTTCTCTCCTTCTGTCTTTCTATTTCTATTCGATTTTTTTCTTCCTCTCCCTTTCTTTTCCCCCCTCTCACAATTTTTTTGTTTCTCACGCTCTCTCCCTCATTCTCTTTTTCTTTCTTTGTCCCGTCCTCTCTCCTTTTCCCTCCCTCTTTCTCTTCACTCTTTTCTCTCTTTTTCTTTCTCTTTAATCTACTAGTCCGGCCCCCGACAGAATGTTTGTTCTATCGTGTGGCCCCCGAGTTAAAATGAGTTTGACACCCCTGGTTTAAAGTCTATGCGCCTCAGAGTCCAGTGCGCCTTGTACATAAGAAATATGTGTCAAAAGACTATTTTGGGGTGGGTGCGCCTTCTCATCTCATCTCATTAGATGCACCGCTTATCCTCAGTAGGGTCGCGGGGGTGCTGGAGCCCATCCCAGCAATCATCGGCAGTGGGCAGGGGACACCCTGAACTGGTTGCCAGCCAGTCGCAGGGCTGGGTGCGCCTTATAGTGCAGAAAATAGGGTGTATACCTTTAGTCCAGCTCATCAAAGGGTCTCATAGACGTTTCTAAAAATGACCTCCAAAGGTTTTTATAGGATCTTGAATTTCCGGTGCATGTTTCAATATGATGTAGAAAAGCATGATATCCCCTCCATTAAACTGCAAGCTTTTTTTCTATGAAATTCATCCCTTATCTAATACAGATGAGGTGGAGATGATTGTTACTCTGCAGGCACAAATTGCTGCTGTTCTCCGGAGACTTCACGCTGCTATTTTCTGATGCAGTGTAAAAGTACTGGATTGATCGCGTCAGATCCCTCGTGGAATTCAAAGCTATCCCACACATTTGATCCCACTTTGAAATACGTCTCGTCAACTGTTATTATGATGATATACATTTGAGTTATTATCATTTGGTTTTGAAAGAGTTCTCTTGCCTAAAGACAAATTTTAATTAAGATAAATCTTTCTGAGGTCACTACATTTATGTAAGTTGTGTTTTTTTCAGTTTAAAATTACGTGATTGTGAGTGGTAGATGTTGTTTGTCTCTATATGTGCCCTCCATTGATTGGCTGGAGCCTTTTCCAGCTAATTTGTGCCTGGGAGCTGGACTACACTAGTCTGGAATGAGGGACTGAATCAATATGAGAGAAATAGAAAGAAACAACCCATGAGATGTGTATTCATACCTGCGCATGGATCCTCAAGTTTTTAGGTGGTGGCATTTGTGACTCCTCAAATTCACAACCACCGTATTATCTGGCTTCTAAGGTGCAACTCAAAACCCCAATTTGGTCCGAAATTTGAAGGTGTGCCCTAAATACCGCAGAACGTGGTGGATAAGATTAGAAATGGATACAATAATTACCGTAAATTCCAGACTATAAGCCGCTACTTTTTTCCCTAACTTTCAACCCTGCGGCTTATTCAGTGATGCGGCCAATTTATGTCTTTTTTCTAACGGCCGCTAGCGGCGCTCGAGTGTTGCTACCATTAACTGCCCTGTCAAAGCTATATTATTATTATTAAAGCTTTGAAAACTCTCTCGGTTGTACCGTCTTTCTTTGTAAATATGTGTAACCCATGTATAACATGTATTTGCAACTGTATATTAGGGTGGTCCTTATTTTTCGACTTTTAAAATTTCATGCTCTGACCCCTTGAATATGTTCCAATATATACAAAACGTAATTAGGCAAAGTTTCATCAAAATCAAAGGATATTTAGAGGTCGCTCAAGGCCTCTGAAATTTTGGTATGAAAAATAAGGATTTTTCGCACATTATATCAGACCTAGTGTACAAAGTTACTTGTAACTTTTCTTGTGTTACAATTATAAGCAATGGACTGAAATTGGATGTTCTAAAACGCCGTACACATAGGGTTAAGATTTCCGTTTTTTCTCGAAAATTGCCAAAATTTTACCATTTGGGGAAATTTCAAAGTCGTTGAGCTACCTCTAAATATTATCCAAATTGTTCAAAATTCCACACAGTGTGTTTTTATCGATATAAGAACATATGCGGGGGGTCAGAGCCCAATATTTCAAAAAAAAAAAATTTCGACCCCCATTAAGGACCACCCTACTGTATATTTTTGTAATGTATTTATTTGTATTTATTTTAGACACTTATTCTGATATGTTTCGCACGGGTGAACAAAAAATGAGGGGCGGAACAAACGCGGGGTGCCGAGTTTAAGTGGGGACCGCTAAAGGTGAGGGACAGACAAGAAAAGGAATATTCCTTTTTAAAGGAATAAGGAATATTTTTCCCACCCTTACCTTTGGAAATATACACTTTTTTGCTTGGATTACTTTCAACGGGACCTGGACTCTGCAGGTCTGCATCAAACCTTAAGTACCGGTATCATTTTCAGTTCATTTTGCCGGCTGTGATTTTTGGACTGTGGACTTTAATGAAGGACATTTAGTTTCAATCCGATTGTCTATTATTTATTTAGTTACAATCGTGGACGCTAGTGGTCTCTTTGAGAGGATCCGGTGCTGTATGGCCTTTGATTTTTGCATTCCTGAGATGGAATAAGAGCTTGCTCTGTCCACTCCACGCATCGGCCCGGTATTGCAGTACCTCCAGGAACGGTGCATTCGCAATGATCGCAGCAAGGCTTTAGGGCTAGGACCTTAGCTTGGCCTTTTGGCTGAGAGTAAGTGTCCCGGCTCCTAGGCTTTGTAGCATATTATGAACTGACCGATAACGGATAATGGATAATGAATAACGAAGATAGATCAATAACCCTTAAAAACCCCCCCACATTTAGTTTCAATCGCGGGACTTAAAGTCGGGTTTTGGGTAATTATTTGTTTGTGTTACATGTTTAAATGTGGACGCATGCAGCTTATATACAGGTGCGGCTTGTGTATGTACAAAATCGGTTTTCCTCTTAAAATGTGGTGGGTGCGGCTTATAATCAGTTGCGCTCTATAGTCCGGAATTTACGGTATAGGTATGTGTTCCCATACAGGGTTTTACGGTAATGATTTGATCAAAACGATTAACAATGCTGAGACTTACCACTAGACTACCAGTGGAACAAATGACAACAACAAGGCATTTAACTTTATCTCATTACCACATTATTTTTACTCACAGAACCAGGAACGCTGATTTGCAAAGTGCATTCTGATAGGATAAACCGTTTCTTGACTTCTTCAAGAATTAATGTTGAAGAATGGCAAAACAGAAGGTCTTTCAACCAAATACTATACAAGCTCTTTTACGTACGTATACATAATAAACCGCAAAGGTGAAGAAGTGGAGAGACTAATGGATCAGAACGCACTGTGCAAATCAGTTTGTGGCATTGTGAGTAGAATAGAGTGGAAATAAGATCAGCTCTAATGCCATTTAATGTCAGGACCAGAACGGAAACAGGACCAACTTGCGTGACGTTTACCACAAGTTTTATTGAAAAAGAGAGGAAGGGCTGTGCCCAGGATCCGGTGTTCAATGGGCGTGGGAGGCAAATCGCTCTCATACTCGGATTGTGATCTTCTGTAGCGAGTGATGGCGGTGTCAGGGGCGGAAAACTGGTCGGTAGCCGGGACTGAGAGAGCAAGACGTAGTCGGGTCGGAAACGAGTCGTAGGCCAGAACGGGAGAGTAGACATAGTCGGGAACACAAAGGGGTCGTAAGCCGGTATGGGAGAGCAGACTTGGTCAGGATCAAAACGGGTTGTAGACGGAGACAGACGGGAGCAAATACGGGACAGATGGGAGTCGGAAAAGGTTTGCCTAGTATACACGGAGATTCGCAGACGGACTGACAACAGGGTATCGACAAGACTGGGTTCAAAGAGTGACAGGGAGCCAATCAGAACCCGCAGCGGTTGGCGCCAAACGAGCGGGCACAGGTGAATCACATCGGTAATCATGACAATTAATATGCTTTCTATACTACTGGTAGTCTAGTGGTAATACGTTGGCACATTATAATCCAATGGCCTTATTGTGCTAAAAAATACGGTAATAGGTGTCCCTAAAAAGTTGAAAGTAGTATATTTTCTCTATTAAGTATGTGCAAACAATGTCTGATTAAGTTCAAAGAGCCTTTATATTTGTTTTCTACCGCACCTCTCTGCTTTTATCTTACTTTTAGCACTTTTAGGGGTGGAGAGTGATTTCATGCTCGTCCCTGAGGTTTCTGGTAGTATATAACGAAAATGGTGAAAGTAAGAAAAGACCTGTTTCTAATATCGTCCAAACGCCAACTCAAACCCCAAAATCGATGAAAAAAAGAAGAGTTGATTCGAACGCTTCCAAGAAATGCAGCTAATTGCATGCACCTCAAAACGAGCTTGACATAGGCTAGCATATAGGCTTAAGCCAGGAGATGGCATGATTTCCAAATTCCCGACATCACATTAAATTTTTTTTTTTACAATTATTATACAGTTAAATACTGTATTATACATTGAAATAAAATAAAATTTTACAGGTCCAGGCATTTGAGTCACGAATAAAATTACTTAATAAACCTTTTAGATAGATAGAAAATAGATGGATAGATAGATACTTT
The DNA here is from genome assembly GCF_059441175.1 of Urocampus carinirostris. Classification (NCBI taxonomy): domain Eukaryota; kingdom Metazoa; phylum Chordata; class Actinopteri; order Syngnathiformes; family Syngnathidae; genus Urocampus; species Urocampus carinirostris. The sequence continues at coordinate 8,774,141 of NC_142355.1, forward strand.
ATTCATCCCCGTAGGGAAATTCACACTTCCAGCAGTCTACCCCGTTGTTTATTAACAGATGAACATGATGCCCTAGGGGTGCTTGTAGCGGAGCGGCTGACGTCACGCCAGTCCAAAAGTTCGACATCCCTGCGGCAGATGGAAAACTTTTCTTTGTGAAAATCCAGGGATACACCACCTCGTGTTAGCAAGTCCGCCTCCGCTCCGATCCCCCCCGGCTTTCGTGTCTCTGTTTAGCGGCGTTGAAACCGGATAGCTCCGGGTAGCTCCGGGTGGCTACACGTTAGCGTCCGGAATGCTAAACGTGAGCCACGTTTCCGCAAAACACAGCAACTGCGCTCCCTGTGCGCTTCGATGTTTTCCACCAGCACTCGATGAGCTTTTTTGGTCATGAGTTCGCATTTACCATGATTACGGATGGTACTGAAGACTTATAACGCCGCTAGCCGCTTAGCTAGCTTAGCTAGCTCCGGCTCTTCTTCCACGATAGGCCCTTTCATCACGCCGGCACGAGAATTCTTCAGGGCAAGGAGTTGAAATTCCTTGAATACACGCATTTTTGTGCGCTAAAACCCATGTCCCATAGGATAGAAGTAATCCATAGTGTAGTTGTCAAAACGGGAAGAAAAAACACCGAAGATAGGAGCAGACAATAAAACAATAGGGCAGCTGCTGGAAAAGGTATTTCTGTACTCTCAAATAACAATTTTAATCCACAGCTTCGAATTGCGTAGTTTAGCACCGCCCATCGCAACCGGAGTAATTGGATTGAACGGAATTAAAATGAAAAATGATTATAAAAAATAATACAAAGTATAGACAGAGAAATTGTGATTTAGTTGTTACACTGCTCTTCCGAATGATCCCCAGCATCCTGATTCCGCTCCGAAGCATTTTTCTTCTTCTGATGGAACATAGTAATAGGCAGTTGTTGTCGCTCTTTATTCTTCTTGACAAAAAACTCCTTATAAACCGACAAACCATCATCGATTAGGTTGGAGAACTGCAATGAATGGCTCATAAAAGGGTCCCATTCTTGAATTACTTGCTGAAGGTCAGTAGCCATTCTGACTATCGTTGCTAAGTGACAAAGTGTAACTCCTTCCAGAAGTCAAAATTGTAAGAGAACTTGCAGGAATGCAATGTAAATATAGCAAGCTCTTTTGCGCAGGGTTGGGTAAGATTACTTTAACTGGATTACTTTCAATTACTTTTGGATTACCCCAATACCAAATACGAAATGAAATGAAATGATTTGCATTTATATAGCGCTTTTCAAGTCAATGACTTCCCAAAGCGCTTTACAATGTGCTCCACATTTCCCAATAACGGCCTTGCAGCCATTTAAGGCGCTAATCTGCTTATTGGGGGTATTTGGGGTTCAGTGTCTTACCCAAGGACACTTCGACATGTAACACGGACGAGCCGGGATTCGAACTGGGATCCCTTGATCCCAAGACGAGCGCTTTACCTCCTGAGCTACTGCCGCCCCTGCTGCTAATAAAAGATAAAAAATGAACTAAATATGAATAAAATTACTAAATTTTGTGCGGGCTTGGGGAGTAACGGAATACATGGAACGGCAAAAATGATGTTGGCAAGCTGTTTGGATTTATTTTCATTTTGTTTCTGTCGCATTTTATGTTAGTTTTGCCGGAGATCAAAGAGATCAAAGTCAGGAGAGAAAGCTTACCATGAGTTGTGAGTCATCATTTTATTCATATTTAGTTTCTTTTGTCTTTTATTAGCATATTTGGTATTGGAGTAATCCAAAATTAATTGAAAGTAATCAAGTTAAAGTAACCCTACCCAACCCTGCTTTTACGTACATGTTCATGTTAAGTTGCAACATTATCGACACACAGATACAGAAGAGGCGAAGGGAGTGTTTAGCCAATCAGAATGCACAACATAATCCGGTAAGTCCATGAAGTAGTGATACCATGAAAACTAAATCGCGTTAAAGCAAGAGATCACGGTACTAGTTTAAATTCAGGTCATTGTAATTATTATAACCATATTATCTAGATTAATATATCCAGTTTGGCTACATCAACTAGGGGTGGATGATACCTGGAATTCTGGTATCGGTCTGATGCAAGTAAAGACAGGCTAGTATCGATTGATACCGATCCGAAACAGATACTTTTTGCTTGGGAATATCATGATCATTGAATATTTGAACCTTTCCGCCCTTGAGTTGGTTTATGATTTTAATAAGCACAGCAAGATGTTAGGCACTCAAATTGTTCTTTGTTTTTAAAACATTTCCAAACACATTAAAACTACATTCCAAACATTGGAATCCAAAATTGTAAAATAATAAATAAAAATATTTCCATTATGCTTGTTTCAGAATAAAAACCAAGTGAGTCAGACCAAAAACAACATTGTAACCAAATGTCAGGACCAGAACGGAAACAAGACCCAATTGTGTCACGTTTCTCACAAGTTTTAATGAAGGAAAGAGGAAGGGTTGCGCCCACGATCCGGTGTTCGCTGGACACGGGAAGCAAGTCGCTCTCGTACCTGGATTGTGATCCGAACACGGAAGTGGATCTTCCGTAGCGAGCGATGGCGGTGTTAGGGACGGAAAAATTGTTCGGTAGCCGGGACTGGGAGAACAAGGCGTGGTCAGGGTCGGAAACAAGTCGTAAGCCAGAACGGGACAGTAGACGTGGTCGAGGACAAAAAGAGGTTGTAAGCCGGGACGGGAGAGCAGACGTGGTTAGGAGACAGAAGGGAGCAAAAACAGGACAGATGAGACTTAGGGTCAAAAAAGGCTTGCCTAGTATACACTGAGGTTTGTAGACGGACTGACAACAGGGGACTGACAGGACATAGTGACAGGAAGCCAATCAGAACCCGCAGCAGTTGGCGCGAAATGAGCGGGCACAGGTGAATAAATCATGAATCACATCAATAATCATGACACCAAAATAAGAATAAGGAAAAACAATTTCCACCAGATGTCTAAAATACCTTCCATTGCACAATATTTTGGGCAAGTCAGTAATTCTCCTCAATGGCTCGGTGACCGTAGTGACTGACTGTTTTTTGTTCAAAAACAGTTATATATTTAGATTTTTGGTTGTAGCTCACTACTCTCTGCAACGTGATCTTTTTTTATGTGTTTATGTCCATTTGTTGTGTTGCCACAGTAGCAAACCACGTTACCACACAAATTATACTACCCATTGTCCTTTGATGTAGTGGAATTCCTGTTTGCCTCTGTCATTTTTAGCCTCCGGTAGTAGGTGGCGCATAGATTTGGCCCTCTCTTTTGCCTGGCAAACGTTATGCAGCAGCAGGCCAGGTAGGAGGAGGTGCCAAAAGCGTGCCTATCAGTCACACACTAAGGCATGCAATAGGAGAGTGTCCGAAACCACTGGGTGAGGGGGAGAAGGGCTGCCATATCTACAGAAGACATTGATATTAAAACAAAGTATCGCTCCAATCCAAGTATTTTACTAGTATTGATAATACCGATATTTGGATCGATCAGCACAGCCCTAACACCCACCACAAATATTGGACGACAAAAACATTGGCAGAGTGATCACAAGATAGTTCATTGGGGAAAAAAAAGATAATTTCTATGAATGTATCAAACATGTCTTTGATTTTTTTACGATTGGGAAATGAGTATTAAAATTCTATGAATCATTTCTATTAGGTATATTTAAAAATTTCCTCAGAAATGACAATAATTTGTGATCTATTTATGGAGACAGTCTGCAGTTTTACACATGTGGTCCTTGGGGGCCACCTCATGCTTGTAAGACCTACTGTATTTATTTGTGTGTAACGTGCACTTGTGTATAACGCGCACCCGTAATGTTTTTATTAAAAACTGTTGAAAAATGTTGCTTTACTTTTTCTCAGATCAAACCAAGCATTGTGAGTAACAAATGTTGAATATGTACACAAAAACTACATAAAATTTACAATGTATTTAATTAATGTCCTTCAAAGTCTGATTTATGATCAGATTCACCAAAGAGATGTGGTTTTTTTTTGGTTCTATTTAGACTTTTTTTTTTTATCCCTATCATTCTGAAAATATGACTGAAAATAATGTGATAAAGAAATAAAATTGAATGTCTTTTCATATGTTATCTACTCCACTGGTGGTGCAACCCGGGTTTGGTTCCTGTTGCATCCAATGTTTTGCAATTGTGGTCCGCTGTCAAGGAACAGAACTGGAGGAGAACCCAAATGCGTGACGTTTCTCACACAAGCGTTTATTTAACGGGAAATGTGGCAGCCATGTACGTTGACTCAAACGGCAGTGATTCGGCAATCGTTGGGCGAAAGACGTAAGGCAGCAGTCTGGCGTGGAATGACAGGAAGCTAGAGGCTGACGAGAACGATACCAATTGCTCGAGCAGATATTGGACAGACGGAGCGATACCGGACAGGATGGGACCGACAGGATTGATATCAAGACTGGATATCAAAATTAAACAGGACAAATAGACGGGAACGAACCTGGGGATCGATAATAAACAGGACAAAGTAGACGGGAACAATAAGGGACAGGAAACACAGGGAAGCGGACAGAGTCAAAACCCACGTCTTGCGTTGTAGAGGATATCGAAAATAAACAGGACAAACCAGACGGGAACAAAACTGGAAACCGATATTAAACAACAAGACAAACAGGATTGATATCAAAACAGGATATCGAAATTACCCAGGACAAACTAGACGGGACCGAAACTGAAAATTGATATTTCACAGGACAAAATTAACGGGAACAATACCGGACAGGAAATACCAACCTGAAACAGGACCGAGTCAAAACCCACGTCTTGCGGGGTAGAGGTTCGTTAACGGATTGTCAAAGGGTGAGTAAGAGCACTGAGCTTAAATAGAAGGGAAGCCAATCTGTCAACGAGCCGCAGCTGGCGCCAAAAGCATGCCATGGCAACCGTGACATCCGCGATAATTTTCTACCAATTACTCATTGCACAATTATGGTACTACTGTAAAACCTTGAGTATAATGCATACCAAAACTTTCAGTTTTTTGAGGTACAAGAAAATGTGCATTATACATGACTCAATATGGTACTTTGGGGAAAAGTGATGAAACCAGAACTACCAGGTCAAACGTAATCTCGTAACTGGAAGACCAGTTGATGGAATTGAACCTGGAACCCTCGATCTGTGAGTACGGAGTGCATGACAATCACTCATTCAAAAAAAATGATAATTATAGATTACCTGTCAAAATTTATATTTGGTTCGATGTTTCGTGAAATTTGTCCCAAGTTTTCGATTTAAAAGGCCAATCGTCCTAATCAGGAGGGACAGGAAACACAGGCAGGTAACCGGACAGTCAAAACCCACGTCTTGTGGGGTAGAGGTTCGTTGACGGACTGACAAAGGGTAAGTAAGAGCACTGAGCTTAAATAGAAGGGAAGCCAATCTGTCAACAGGCCGCAGCTGGCGCCAGATAAGGATTTTTTATTCATGTTTGTGTTCATTCATATATCTTCGTATTTATCGTTCTTTTTCCTGTACAAAAATTGAAAATTGTTTAAAAAAAGAAGACTGCTGTACAACATTGAAACCATTTGCTGTAATGTAAAGTATTTCTTTAGGATGCTGTTGAACTCGTTTGTAAAGACTAATGTATAACCTTGTTTGAATATGCAACCAGGAAAATTAGGTATTATTGGCGAGGCTTACACAGAAGCTTCTTGTACAACAGTTCAAACATCTAACAGCTTTAAGAGTTGAGAAGCAAGAGTGTGGTTGAGCTTTTTTTTTTTTTAAATCTACCGTAAATTCCGGACTATAAGCCGCTACTTTTTCCCCAAACGTTCAACCCTGCGGCTTATTCAGTGATGCTGCCAATTTATGTAATTTTTCTAACGGCCGCCAGCGGCGCTCGAGTACAAAAGGTAAGGTTTAGACCGGTGGAATATATGCGCCGAGGAAGACTGCAACTTCTTGGCTTGACTAGCGGCGAGAAATCTTTCACTAAAACTGGCCGCATGCGAAAGGCAACTTTTTCGCAAGTCTGCCAGTGGATCCTGACAGCGTCCACCATCACCAACAGGTTCCGAAAAGCCGGTCTGCTGCGTGACGGAGAGGAAGGCACAGAATCAGGAGTGGATGGGAGCGTGGGACGACGTCTAAATGAAAGTTTCTCTCCGACACTGAGGAAGACGACTTTGATGGCTTCGGTTCTAAGGAAGAAGATGAGGATTGTTTACCGTGATTTTTACAAGTATGGTATGTTTTTTTAACAGACCTGTTCACTGTGTTGCAAGCGTGTTGCTAGCGTGTTGCTACCATTAACCCCCCTGTCACAGGCACCTTTTGGGATGAAAGTTATATTATTATTATTAAAGCTTTGAAAACTCTCTCGGTATACCGTCTTTCTTTGTAAATATGTGTAACCATGTATAATATGTATTTGCAACTGTATATTTTTGTAATGGATTTATTTCAGACACTTATTCTGATATGTTTTGCACAGGCGAATAAAAAAGAAGGGGCGAAACAAACGCGGGGTGACGGGAAGTGGGGACCGGTAAAAGTGAGTGTTTGTGGACGCGGCGGACAATAGTGGATATGTATTTTTCCCACCCCTACCTTTGGAAATATACACTTTTTTCCTTGGATTACTGTCAACGGGACCCAGACTGTGCAGGTCTGCATCAAACCTTAAGTACGGGTATAATTTTCCGTTCATTTTTCCGGCTGTGAATTTTGGACTGTGTACTGTAATGAAGGACATTCAGTTTCAATCGCGGGACTTAAAGTCGGGTAAGGGTTAATTTTGTGTTAGTGTTACATTTTTTTTTTAATGTGGGCACATGCGGCTTATATACAGGTGCGGCTTGTGTAAGTACAAAATCGGTTTTCCTCTTAAAATGTGGTGGGTGTGGCTTATAATCAGGTGCGCTCTATAGTCCGGAATTTACGGTAATTGGTTCTTGCCCAGGTCTGGAAAACCCCAAGGATCCTCCTTGGGATCCTGCGCAGTAGCCTTATATTATGTGACCAATATGTACTTCTGACAGCTCTGCAGCCCTATCATAAGCCAAGTGTATTATTTCATGCTCCGGGAAGTGTAGTTTTAGCCTGCAGGCCCGCCAAAATATTTGTTATTCCAACCGGCTGCTGGGAGCAGTTGCTTCTGTCTGGCTGGGGATCAGAAATATCATCACGTGACAGTCAGATGGGGGGGATGAATCCACTTGGAATGCACACACTTTGTTCGCAGATCTGATGCACCAAATGAAATATTCTTGTCTAGCGCAGTGTTGGTAGCGTTACTGAAAAAAGTTACAGTTTCTAGTTGCTTCATTTAAAAAAGTATTTCTGTTACCCTACAGATATGCTGCTTATTGTTTACGGATCCCTTAACCACCAGGGGCACTACCGTAAATTCCGGACTATAGAGCGCACCTGATTATAAGCCGCACCCACCACATTTTAAGAGGACAACCGATTTTGTACATACACAAGCCGCACCTGTATATAAGCCGCATGCGCCCACGATTGAAACTAAATGTCCTTCATTAAACTCCACAGTCCAAAATACACAGCCGTCAAAATGAACAGAAAATGATACCGGTACTTAAGGTTTGATGCAGACCTGCAGAGTCTGGGTCCCGTTGAAAGTAATCCAAGGAAAAAAGTGTATATTTCCAAAGGTAAGGGTGGAAAAAATATATCAGATGAACACATTTACTCACGCAACTCCTTTTTCTTTAACCAACTTTTTACCCCCTCTTCTTTCCTTGTCTGTCCCTCACCTTTAGCGGTCCCCAGTTAAACTCGGCACCCCGCGTTTGTTCCGCCCCTCATTTTTCGTTCACCCGTGCAAAACATATCAGAATAAGTGTCTAAAATATATTTTTGTACTATATTACAAAAATATACAGTTGCAAATACATATTATACATGGGTTACACATATTTAGAAAGAAAGACGGTACACCGAGAGAGTTTTCAAAGCATTGATAATAATAATATAGCTTTCATCCCAAACGGTGGCTGTGACAGGGCAGTTAATGGTAGCAACACTCGAGCGTCGCTGGCGGCCGTTAGAAAAATTACATAATTTGGCTGCATCACTGAATAAGCCGCAGGGTTGAAAGTTAGGGAAAAAAGTAGCGGCTTATAGTCCGGAATTTACGGTACTTCATGCGTTGTGTTTTGGCCAAGTACAGCCTGGTGGCGCCCATTCCCCTTTGGGTCGTTTTGTTTTGGGTTGGCATTAGCTCCCCCCATATGATACAGAAAGTACTGGATTCCATTTTTACCAGTAGTCTAAGAAGCTTCCTAATCCGTCTCAGATACAGCACCTTCATCACTGACACCAAAATGATCTATTTACGAAATAAGTATATACTCGCATTGAAACTGGCCCTATGTTTTAAAACAGCCATATGATAAAACCAATAGATCAAAATGTGTATACCAACATCTGGAACCTGTGAACTCCTTATATTTCTTGGCTTGTGCAATCTTGAGAGCATGCAAACAAACACATAGCCAAGATAATCAACACTTACTCTATTTTTAGGCTTCAAACTACTCAAAGATCTCCTTTTGAATTCCTGGCGACTGTCCAAGATGTGTGGTGTATTGTAAAAATAATTAAAAAAAAAAAAACTCAAGGACACAACTTTCACCCGAAGTTATGTGCTTACATCTACCCCACTACTGGTGACACACAGACAAATATGCAAAAAATATATACAGACCCCTTGATTTCAGTATTTCACAGTTGTAAAAACGACTTACATGCGAGTGTCACGGTTGCCATGGCGCCCAATTGGTCCCAGCCGTGTGGCGCCAGTTTCTGTCACGGTTGCCACGGCGCCCAATTGGCCCCGCCCATGGACACCGGCTGATACGCGTTGACAGATTGCTCCTTGGGAGTACTTAAAGGCTGTCCTTTCAGCCGTTAGTTGTCAGAGCGTCTGCAAGACTCCTGTTAAACTCTGTGTGAAATGTCTAGTTCTGTCAATTTGCCCGCGTTTGATCCTGTTCTATTTTCGGCCTGATCTGTTTGATTTTGACCACTCTTTTGTTCGGATTTCATTCCACCTCCGCGACCATCGATCCCTGGATCGAGTGTGCCCGCATTCCTCCTCTCCCTAATATACTGTGAGTACGTTACGCGATTGGGTTCTCCATTCCCGTTTCCTGACCTGGTTCGTGATAGCGAGTGCATAAGGTAGGAAGAATATCTTCGTGAGGAGTAATTTAGCGCTCTCGCTTCTTGAGCGATTGAAAATAGTTAGCAATCAGAGGACGTTGCAATAAAAATCTCATCTCAATAATTAGTGGAGTGGCGCACCTTGTAACAACAGTTGATGTACAAAGTTGTGTTAATAATGCATTACAGCACTCGCTACTGAGAAAAGTAACTGCATTCCGGGACGCGGTCCTTTGTAACAAATGAGTCCCAACCAGTGTTCCCTCTAAGCTGCGCGCATGCGCAATTGCGCACTGCTCGCACATTCTCAGCGCACAAGAAAATCTAGCCAGCACACAAAAATGAGGGCTCAAAATTACTAATTAAGAAGCGACTTAAGTCAAAGTTACAGTGCATGAAGGTAAAAATACACGGGTTCCTCTGACGTTGTGTCCTAAATGCGGTATTTTGAAGTCGAGTCGAAGTAGAACGAAGTTGAGTATAGTTAGTAGAGTTTGTCGAGAACCGGCTTCTTTGGCTCGGCTCACTAAAAGGAACCGGATCTTTTGGGTCCGAAACGGATGTTCAGGTTGTTTTTGCTTCTGTATCCCAACATGAGCAAATATTATGTAAAATTATGCACAAAATGACATAAAGGAAGGGGGGCAGTAGCTCAGGAGGTAGAGCGCTCGTCTTGGGATCAAGGGATCCCAGTTCGAATCCCGGCTTGTCCGTGTTACATGTCGAAGTGTCCTTGGGTAAGACACTGAACCCCCAATACCCCCAATAAGCAGGTTAGCGCCTTACATGGCTGCAAGGCCGCTATTGGGAAATGTGGAGCACATTATAAAGCGCTTTGGGAAGTCATTGACTTGAAAAGCGCTATATAAATGGAGATCATTTCATTTCAATAGAACAAAAAAGAAAAAAAATACCAATATGAAAAAGTAGTGAAAACCTGAGAAAAAACAAACAAAAGGAAGAGAAAAAATGTAGGAAAAAAAGTAAATAGAGAACAAAAAGAAAAAAGCAACAGCTCGGAAAAAATAAACACAATGAGAATTGAAAAAAAAAAGTAGAAAAGCACACGGAAAAAAGAAGAAAACGTTTTTGTTGCATTCAAATAATTTCCAATTATATCAAGTCAATATTGTTGCCAACATTGTACTTCCACTAAAAAATGTGATTAAGTACAGTTCTGTATCTTACAACCGACTAAATAAGCCCCCAAAAATGTTAATATTATGGGACAAAATATATCAGGAAATAATAAGAAATGGATATCTTGTGAAAGAATTGTAAGAACAAACGACATTTGTAGGCCATACAACCTTTGCAATAGTACATGAGTCAATTTATTCAAAAGTGATTTTTTTTTTGCATTGCCGGAAACTCAGCAAAATGTAACGTGATGTCAAGTTTTGGACATGTTTGATAATGGTTTAGTTGCCACACTTGGGATTGCCGTTGCTCACTGTTGTTTCAAGCGTTGCTCACCGACTTTGTGTGAACGCTCAGACCCGTAAGGAAAATTACAGGGAACATTGGTCCCAACACCTGTCTACCTAAAATAAATCAAATCCCTCCGATTTTCTGATCAAGCACAGGACAAGTCGACCACTTTGCAGAAGGTGAACGGTCGTTAAATTGCTCTCACAATGATGATCGAATAGGAGACATTTTGGATTAAAAATGCATTCCATTTGCTCATCGAGCAAACCTTGCCGCAGGCAAGTCCATAAAATATACCAACGAGGCTTCTTTGCACACAGTATGTAGAATACACGCTTGTTTTTTATTTTTTTATTTATTTGTGGTCATAGATAAGGGGATTGAGCAGGTCCTCCAGTAACTGCACGGTTGCCAGTTTTATCGCAGCTCTCCCTCAAGTCATGTGTCATTGTGTCTTCGAGCAAGACACTTAAGACAACTTGCCTCCAGTGTAGGGACAATGGTGCATGGAGGTTGCAAAAAATTACTGGTTTTCTGAGAAACCTTTGGCGCAAAAATTGTAGCCACACTTTTGTCAGCCAGACCTTGGCAGCTGTGCCTAAAATGTACTGGATTATTAACAGGGTTGGGTAGGGTTACTTTAACTGGATTACTTTCAATGACTTTTGGATTACTCTAATACCAAATATGCTAATGAAAGACAAAAGAAACTAAATATGAATAAAATGATGACTCACAACACGTGGTAAGCTTTCTCTCCTGGCTTTGATCTCTGGAAAACTAACATAAAATGCGACAGAAACAAAAAAGGGGAATACTTTTAAATTATTACATTTTTTCTCCAAACTAAACATTGATAAAAACAAGGGAGATATCTGAATTGATTAAATGTCTAAGCTAATGTGAGTTCGGTTTTGAATTTTGGCCTTTGGGTGACAATTTCCCTCCAGACAATTACAGAACACGGTGCTTGTCACTGTGTGGCGAACATCTTTTATATATTTTTCTTTGCATTCCTGCATATTTTACATTATAAACATTCCATAAATTCCGAAATGAAAAAATGCAGATATATTGTTTTCAAATTCGTGCCATGCGAAATCTTGAACAGGAATTTTGACGCCAAACCTCGTTATCGTGCTTATAGTGACTGGGCAAAAACCTAAAAAGAGAGTAATGGATAAAAAAAAACAACGTGTATTGAATCTTTAACCCTATTACCCCAAAAAAATGTCATGTCTAGAGTATTTGGGGGCCTATACAAAATACTATAATGAGTGAATCCTTTGGGTTGACTTATGCTTTAAGCCAGGGGTGTCAAACTCATTTTAACTCGGGGGCCACACGATAGAACAAACATTCTGTCGGGGGCCTTACTAGTAGATGAAAGAGAAAGAAAAAGAGATAAAGAAATAAGAGAAAGAGGGAGGGAAAAGGAGAGAGGGCGGGACAAAGAAAGAAAAAGAGAGAGAGGGAGAGAGTGTGAGAAACAAAGGATAAAAAGTGGTGAGAGAGGGGGAAAAGAAAGGGAGAGGAAGAAAGAAATCAAAAAAGAAATATAAAGACAGAAGGAGAGAAAAAAGAAAAGAAAGTGGAAAGGGTGTGAAGAGAGAAAGAGAAAGAGAGAAAAGGAAAAAAGGAAGTTAGAGCAAAAGAGGTTAAAAGACACAGAGAGAGAAAGAGACAAAGAGCAACAAAGGAAGAGAAAAAGAGAGACACAGAGAGTGAGAGACAGAGACAGAGAGGGAGAAAAGGTGTGGAAGAGAGAGAAAGAGAGAGAGAGAGAGAGAGAGAGAGACAGAGAGAGAGGGAGAAAAGGTGTGGAAGAGAGAGAAAGAGAGAGAGAGAGAGAGACAGAGAGAGAGAAATAAACAAGTAAAGTCTTTGTGAGAGGCACCTGGCTTTGGCCACATCAAGTTGACACATTTCAACCTGCAGCTTGTTTTTCTCTTGTGCTTCTCTAAATGTTGAGAGAAAGAGACAAAGAGCAAAAAAGGAAGAGAAAAAGAGAGACACAGAGAGTGAGAGACAGAGACAGAGTGGTAGAAAAGGGGTGGAAAAGAAAGAGAGAGAGAGAGAGAGAGAGAGAGAGAGAGAGAGAGAGAGAGAGAGAGAGAGAGATAAATACAAGTACAGTTTCTTTGTGAGAGGCACCTGGCTTTGGCAACATCAAGTTGACATCCTGCAGCTTGTTTTTCTCTTGCACTCTGCAGTGTTGTCTCGCGGGCCGGATTCGATCCCTTAGCGGGCCTGATCTGGCCCGCGGGCCGCCTGTTTGACACCTGTGCTTTAAGCAGTAAAAAATTTTTTATATATTTTATATATTTTTCTCACAAATAACACAGGAAGACATTCCATTTATTTAGGAAACATCACGGGCTCAATTCTGTCTGAGATTAAACTGGTTGTTTTTGTAATCAGGCTTGTCCCCCTCTTTTTTATTTTTATCACCCACGAGCAAAGTGAGGATGGTGATAATGTTTTCATTTTGGATTTAAGTGCTAAACAAAATGGCTGCCAAATAGGTTAACCTAGATGTGCATGTTTCCCCAAAAGACACCACTCTCCCAGAACGGAAAGACATTGAATAGCAACACCATCTTTTTACAGGCAGGTAGGTACTACAGATGTGAAAACTGCCCAAAAAAAGTTGACTGAATTTGAGGCGTCCCGACGGCCCATTCATTCTCAATGGGGGTTGCAGTAGCCTCTGTCGGCCCCATGGGGGCAGGTATTTTGAAGGAAATACATTGGAGTGAACGGAGCGCCCATTCATTCCTATGGGCAATGCATTCCCAATGGGAGCTGCAGTACCGCAAAAATCCGCCAGAGGGTCCTGGACTTGTGGGCCCGGATTTCCCTCAAGTGCCGATTTTATACCCCCAACTCCAGCCGATAACCAGAATTATGATGGGGACTTCAAATTTTGAAACGTGAGCACCAGGGCAAACAGCGGCAAGTAGTGGACATTCAGTCTTGGGGCGGCCTCGCATCTCAAAATTACCGCAAGAATATCCCGGTTACTTGAAAAATATTAAGGTTTTCAAGTTTCAAAGTATTAAACCGGGACTTCCAGAGATGCCACGGAGAGACCCTCGGAAGAGTTTTGGCCGGTTTAGGGTGCGCGTCGTCGGCCTGGGCGTTTGCATTTCTCGCTCTTGGCTCCAGTTTTTAGAATTTTAAAGTAACTGAATTTGGGGTCTTGATGACTTGGCAGCTTACCCAGAAAGACATTCTACTCTCTCAGGGCAAAAAATGTTTGGCCAAGATCACAATCTTTTACAAACACTCAGGTAGGTCACTCTAGAGGTGAATAACCCCTCCAAAGAGGGAAATATCACCCCAAAAAGGTTTCGCGTCCCAAATGGTATTGCTCTTATGCTGCACAGCCATTCTAGTTTGTTATTGTTTTTTATGTTGAATTTAAATACTAGACATTGGTGGTATTGTGATGTGTTACCGAATGGGTGCGTCCCAATGGGTGTGTTGGGTCTCTGTGCTGAGCGCTTTTGAATTAAACTCCCGAGAAGACACAGATAAAGGCTGACATCTCCAAACATTGGGACTTGGGCCAACGCTGTGTATACAATACTCAAAATGCATGCTGACCTGGTCATGTCCCATATGGAATCTGCCAAGGGTTCAAAGGTTGGTTCACAGACTATTGACAACTACTGCCGCTTCTGCCAGCGATGCCTTGGTCACAACAATTGAGCTGATGACTTTGCTAGCTAGGCTGCAAAAAGGTCATGGGAGTAATGGGCTTGGTATGGGCTCTTTTGATAAAAAAAATTCAAGTTGTACAGGTTGTATTTTTGATGGATAGTAAGAAGGATGAGAAAAAAACCTCTGTAAAATGTCAGTTGTGATCAAAAACAATGGTTCTCAACTGCTCACCCCATCCTAGTGACAATCTGCAGCCCAAGTCAACAAAAAATGTCCACCATTGTGTCGATGAAAGGATTATGCAGTTTGAAGCAGAGAAAGTAGAATACAGTACAGTGGAACCTCGACCATAATCCGTCCACAATGAGTGAATTGAGCTGCGGATCGCCACCAACAACGTCCGGAATTGGAGGACTTTTTTTTTGCCATCACGGAGTCTTGGCTTTCCCGACGCCGCATTACATCACCGGCTCGAACGAGACGAAGACTCCGGTAAAAACAGGGGTTGGAGACTATGCGCTACAATAATAGCGGAACCATTGACACACACTGCTCACTCGATATGGAGTTTCTAGCTATGTACCGGGAGAGTTAACTGTGGTCTTTGTTTGCTGTATACTTTCCACCGCTAACATTTTCACCGGATGCTAACGTTAGCATAGCGCTAAATCTACTGCCCGCTGCTAAACAGCAGCTTGCACACCCCAATGGAGCTTTATCGTCGACGGCGACTTTAATCGGGCATGTTTATGGACTGTACTCCCAAATCCATTCAATTGTGGACTGAGCAATTCGGAAAAACGCTGGACTATGTGTAATGTAAGATCAAACATTCGGTTGTGTCCGGCAACTCTGTTTGACCCTCAAACCCCCCTCTCCCCCCCCCGGAGGACAACAAAGTCAGTTAGTTCTTTGTTCCTTTGTGTCTTTGTATCCTTATCCTCACTGTAAATGTGGAACTGGAGTCGTCCAATTTCGTTGTCACAGCATATCCCATGTTGTAAAAATGACAATAAAGGCATATTCTATTCTATTCTATTCTATAATCCGTTCCAGAACCCTGTTCGAAAACCCATTTGTTCGATCACCGAGATCATTTTTCCCATTAAAAATAATGTAAATCGTTTTAATCCGTTCCAACACCCTGAATGTTTACCTCGAATGTTTAACATAAACATAACGCTAACCCAGGCTAATCGTACGTTCGCGTTATCGTAATCTTCCGTACGAAAGATAACGCTAACATGAACGTGTAAAAATAAAAAAATCAGGTCGTTTACAAGTCATTTAGCACCCGGGTCTCCACAAAAAGTGGTGAGCGGTTCATTGGAAAGGGGGCTCCGTTCCAACACCCTGAATGTTGGGCTCCGTTCCAACACCCTGAATGTTTACCTTGAACGTTTAACGTAAACATAAAGCTAACCCAGGTTAATCGTACGTTCGCGTTATCGTAATCTTCCGTACGAAAGATTACGCTAACATGAACGTGTGAAAATAAAAAAAGGATAAAGAAAAGTATTATGAATAGGATTTCCTACCTGACGGTGGGGAGAGGAAAATCCTCAAAAGTTTTTCAACCTCTTCCAAAACTTGCGGCCGTTGTTTGCTTATAGCACTCACTCCCTTAGCCACATCACTAGATTTCACAGCCTCCTTATTCTTTAGTACCGTACTGATTGTAGATTTAGCCATGCTGTATTCCCTAGCACACCTCCTTCATATTTGGCTATTATTTCTTTCTTAAATGCAATAGTTGTACGCACTACTTTTCTTTTTTTAACCCGTAGCAACTTTGCTGCTTGCACTGACTTTCTTCGGAGGCATAATAAGGGGCTAAAACACCTGTACGCCGCTCAGCATCGTACCCTAGCGTACGCACTCACGCATTATCTGCGTTCGAACTCCGATTTTTTGACCGAACAGCGAAGCAAGAATTTCTCAAAATTTTTGGTCGGACTCCGATTTGTTCGAACTGGGAAACCACTGTATATGCAGCCCCCCCCCAAAAAAGAATAATGGCGAGCCAAATTAAAACAGCTGTCAATCACACAGCCCAAAATGAATCCCTATATGCATAAAGTATATATTACCACACATCCAAGGAGAACAATCATGTAGTCCCTGTCCCCCCTATTAGGAGAGCTTGTTGAGAAAGATATGTTTTTCATCCATGATGTTTTTATGAACTGACATTTCATTGTGGTCTTTAAATTTTGCAGACACATGATCTTATTTGTTACCCAATTGAATCCACAATATTTTAAGGAGGAATTGATGTTTTTCACCACCACTGCCTAATCTTTATGCAGTTGGAACTGCACAACTCACATTTTATGTTCATTTTATAGACAATCAATGTCATATCATCTGTGTGCCTGGAACACAAATTAGTCGGGTTTTTATATGCACACTGACAGAGTCGAAACCATGAAAAATGTCAGCAATTTATTTGAAGGTATAATTTTTCTATATGTCAAGACGCCTGATTTTCTTTCATGTGATTAAACGCTCTTATTGAAGAAAACATATCGCTGAGGTCCACAGGTTTTAATCCAGTTTTGCAAACACGTTTAAATATTTAAAAATGATAACAAGAGCCTCCCCATTGAAAACATTGACGATCAAAGCGAACCGGTCTGCTCAGTCCTTTAGCTCGCCTGTTGTCAGTCCGTCAGTAAACCTCTGTTTCTACAAGGCTCTGACTTGCACCGCCAGTGTGGAACAACTGTGCCAGTCCACCTTACTGGAATATGTTTGGATTTTTTCAATAAAAGCACAACTACTCATACAAGATGATAAACAATATCTGTCCGTATGATAGAAATAGTTGGGCACAAATACTAGAAAAACTAATTACACAAAAATACCTTAACAGAATACAAAATAAGTACTACAAACTACTACAGAAATGCTACTGCAATAATACAGTACTACCAGGGAAGGTAAATCTTACCTTTTGTACTCGAGCGCCGCTGGCGGCCGTTCCTGATTTCGACGTTTGTCTCCGCCTACGACCTGTTTTTTGACCCCAACCACGTTTTGCTCTTCCGTCCCGTCTTACGACCCGTTTTTGATCCCAACCACGTTTTGCTCTCCAGTCCCGGCTATCGACCTGTTTTTTCCGTCTTCGACACCCCGATCTCCCGCTCCGGAAGATCCACTTCCGCATTCGGAACACGTTCCAATTATGTGAGCGGCTTGCTTCCCTCGTCCAGTGAGCACCGGATCGCAGACGCTACCTTTTCTGTTTATCTCAATAAACTTGTGGTTAATGTTACGTGATTGGGTCCACCCTTTGTTCTGGACGTGAGATAGTAATGGTGGGTGAATAATTTCAAATACGGTATCGATATTATCGATACTGAGCATGGACAATGATCAGATCTATACTGTTGTGTTTAGATGAATACTGTCTCCCAATTTTAACTAGAATAGAATAGAATAGAATAGAATAGAATAGAATAGAATAGAATAGAATACACCTTTATTGTCATTGTTACAAAACTATCGTTAGGTCAGGGGGTGGCAACCCGAAACAGACCAAAGAAAACAAAAGGAAATACATTTCTGGAGCTGCAAAAAATGTAAAACCTTATAGAAACCAATTTTAAATTAAAACCAAAAGGGGACACACACTTAAAAGTTAATAATTTAAAATTATTTTTTAAAATATTTCTATATTAAAAATGTTCGTGTCATGTTTGTCCTCTTACAAAAAAAATCACAAATACACATTATATACTATATACAGCAGTGGTTAGCGCATGTGTGGCACAGTTATTGTCTTGGGAACCTCCTGCGTGGGTTCAAATCCAGCTCCACACTTCCTGTGCGGAGTTTGTATGTTCTCCCCGTGCTTGCGTGGGTTTCCTCCGGGCACTCCGGTTTCCTCCCACATTCCAAAAACATGCATTTCAGGTGAATTGGCCGGTCCAAATTGTTCCTAGGTGTGAATCTGTCCCCGTGTGCCCTGCGATTGGCTGGCAACCAGTTCAGGGTGTCCCCTGCCCACTGCCCGCTGATTGCTGGGATGGGCTCCAGCACCCCTGCGACCCTACTGAGGATAAGTGGTGTAGCTAATGAGATGAGATGAGATGATATATATATATATATATATATATATATATATATATATATATATATATATATATATATATATATATATATATATATATATATATATATATTGTGTCATGTAAGGTGTCATGTATTTTTATTTCTGTGACAGAGTTAGATCAAAGCGGCTTTTCCAGCAGCTGCCCTGTTGTTTTATTGTCTGCTCCTATCTTCGGTGTTTTTTCTTCCCGTTTTGACAACTACACTATGGATTACTTCTATCCTATGGACATGGGTTTCAACGCACAAGAAATGCGTGTATTTCAACTCCTTGCCCTGAGGAATTCTCGTGCCGGCGTGATGAAGGGGCCCATGGTGGAAGAAAAGCCGAAGCTAGCGAAGCGGCTAGCGGCGTTATAAGTCTTCGGTACCATCCGTAATCATGGTAAATGCGAACTCACGACCAAATATGATCATCGAGTGCTTTTTGAAAACATCGAAGCGCACAGGGAGCGCAGTTGCTGTGTTTTGCGGAAACGTGGCTCACGTTTAGCATTCCGGACGCTAACGTGTAGCCACCCGGAGCCACCTGGAGAAATCCGGCTTCAACGTCGCTAAACAGAGACATGAAAGCCGGGGGGAATCGGAGAGGAGGCGGACTTGCTAACACGAGGTGGTGTATCCCTGGATTCTCACAAAGAAAAGATTTCCATCTGCCGCAGGAATGTCGAACTTTTGGACTGGCGTGACGTCATCCACTCCGCTACAAGCACCCTCGGGCATCATGTTAATCTGTTAATAAACAACGGGGTAGACTGCTGGAAGTGTGAATTTCCCTACGGGGATGAATAAAGTATATATCTATCTATCTATCTATCTATCTATTTGGGTTTTGACTTTTGTTCTGATGTATTTGATTTTTTTTTCAGTCTCTCAAAAAGTTTGACAATTTAACCCAAGCCCATTTTGATATTCATTTTCAATTTGGTGTATTTGTGGATAGGGATTGTCAGGGTTCGTATGATTGCTTGAAATCCTTGAATTTTAATGCTGTGTTTTCAGGGATGGAAACATGCTTGAGAGTTGGGTAAAGTTTTTCTAAATGTTTGAAATGTACGAAGAGTCCTTCATTATCCGGCCGGAATCGAACCATTTACTTCCGGCAAGCGAGCAGTTTTCTGCATTTTGAATAGAGCAAAGCGGCCGGTTGGCTGCAAAGATGTGCTTATCACAAATGGGGATTTTTTTGGGCCATTTTGGGTTGTCTGGTCTTTTGCATAACTTGGGTGTTACAGTGTACTAGAAAGCAATCCGTAAAACTGATTTCAGAAATGCACTGGCTGTTTCAGTTCAAGCTCAACCCCCCCGCACCCCTAGCCGTTTACACGTTTTCAAATGTGTGATCATATATGCTTACGCACTTACCGAGTCGGCTGAAGGAGTTCAGGGAATTATTCTTCACATCAGCAACTGGTGCTGCTGTTGTGTTTACCAAAACATCCGGCTCTGATCAAATATTCATTGGCTAAACCATCTCAACAACTCGACTTTACGTACATGACTTTCACCTCACACGACATCATGTTTTCGCTAGCACACGAAGACGTTCATGTAGACAAGAACGATGACCTTTAAAATGTGATTATTATTATTAAACTTGTCATGACATATATTTTGCTTTATACAGTTACATTAAATATTTCGATATCCCAAAATCATTTCTTGACTCAGCAATTTTTTTCCAATTTTGTGTTACACAATATTTTAATAACAAAATTCAGGCACATCTCAAGGGCTGTAAAGCAGTGCTCCCTCTAAACTGCACGCGTGCGCAATTGCGCACTGCTCGCACATTCTCAGCGCACAAGAAAATCTAGCCAGCGCACAAAAATGAGGGCTCAAAATTACTAATTAAGAAGCGACTTAAGTCAAAGTTACAGTGCATGAAGGTAAAAATACACGGGTTCCCCTGACGTTGTGTCCTAAATGCGGTATTTTGAAGTCGAGTCGAAGTAGAACGAAGTTGAGTAAAGTTAGTAGAGTTTGTCGAGAACCGGCTTCTTCGGCTCGGCTCACTGAAAGGAACCGGCTCTTTCGGGTCGTAAACGGCTCTTCAGGTTGTTTTTGCTTCTTTACTCCCAACATGACCAAATATTATGTAAAATTATGCACAAAATGACTTAAAGGAAGTGGGAATAGAACAAAAAAAAAATACCAAAATAAAAAAATGGGGGGAAAAGCTGAGAAAAAAAGAAACAAAAGGAAAAGAAGGAAAAATTTGGAAAAAAGCCAGAAAAAAAGAAAAGAAAGAGGTCGTTTATAAGTCATTTAGCACCCGGGTCTCTACAACAAGTGGTGAGCGGTTCATTGGAAAGGGGGCTCCGTTCCAACACCCTGAAAATTCGTCTCCTCAAAATGCATGCTGACCTGGTCATGTCCCATATGGAATCTGCTACGGGTTCAAAGGTTGGTTCACAGACTATTGACAACTACTGCCGCTTCTGCCAGCGATGCCATGGTCACGACAATTGAGCTGATGACTTTGCTAGCTGGGCTGCAAAAAAGTCATGGGAGTAATGGGCTTGGTATGGGCTCTTACTGGTCTTTTGTTAATAATATTTAAAGTTGTACAGGTTGTATTTTTGATGGACAGTAAGAAGGATGAGAAAAAAACCTCTGTAAAATGGCAATTGTAATTTAAAACTCTGGTTCTCAACTGCTCACCCCATCCTAGTGACAATCTGCAACCCAAGTCAACAAAAATGTCCACCATTGTATCAATGAAAGGATTATGCAGTTTAAAGCAGAGAAAGTAGAATACAGTATAGTGGAACCTCGGTTCTCGACCATAATCCGTTCCGGAACACTGTTCGAAAACCGATTTGTTCGATCACCGAAATCATTTTTCCCATTAAAAATAATGTGAATCGTTTTAATCAGTTCCAACACCCTGAATGTTTACCTTGAATGTTCAACGTAAACATAAAGCTAACCCAGGCTAATCGTACGTCCGCGTTATCGTAATCTTCCGTACGAAAGATTACGCTAACATGAACGTGTAAAAATTAAAAAAAAAGGATAAAGAAAAGAATTATGAATAGGATTTCTTACCTTTGTGGTGGTCAGCAGAAGGCGCAGGTGGACAGTGGGGTATTCCCTAGCAAGGTCAGACACTCACATACCTCCTTCATATTTTGCTATTATTTCTTTCTTAAATGCAATAGTTGTATGCACTACTTTTCTTTTTCACCTGTAGCAACTTTGCTGTTTGCACTGACTTTCTTCGGCGGCATAATAAGGGGCTAAAACACCCGTACGCCGCTCAGCATCGCACCTTAGCGTACGCACTCACGCATTACCGGCGTTCAAACTCCGATTTTTTGACCGAACAGCGAAGCAAGAATTTCTCTAAATTTTTGGTCGGACTCCGATTTGTTCGAACTGAGAGGCGTTCGAAAACCGAGGTTGCACTGTACACTGAGATATTTTTGACTCTATCGTGTGAGGCACCCTGCCCTGGCAGACATGAAGTCAAGACCAGACACTTTGGACAGCCCCCCGAGAGGTGTGCACATTTGTATGCTATGATAATTGTGCGCTGGAAGCAGATGGGGCAGCAATGCGCTAACCACATTGTTCTCAAGAGGAAAACAATGATTCATGTTTTGTTACCCTGAGCGATGATCACTCAATAAACCTTCATTCCAACCCAACATACAAAGAGTCCTTCATTGCTTCGTCAACAAGTTTGATTCTTATCCGGAAGGAATCGAACCGTCTACTTCTGGCAAGCGCAAAATACACTTTAAAATGAACACTTTGCCAAAACTCCATATCCATTTTGTCACGAGGCTTCAAACTAATAAAAGATTTCCTCGTATTTTGAGTATTGTACGAGGCATTTTCTTTTTTTTCTCCAGGCATGGTGTGTTGCAAAATTGATTTTACATACAGAATGACCAAAATTCAGAAAACTTTAACTGTAAATTCTGAGCTTAAGTCAAGTCAAGTCATTTTTATTTGTATAGCCCTTAATCACAAAGAGTCTCAAAGGGCTGCACAGGTTATTGCAAACCACAGACTATTATTACAGACTATTATTACACCATCCCCGATCTAAAACCTACATGAGGGCAAGGAAAAACTCGAAAACCTCAACATGAGGAAAATGAAGTAACCTTTAGAAGGGACTGCACATGTGGCAATCCCCCTTCCAGGATGACCAGGCTGCAACGCTCTCTAACCTGCGGAACTCTTCTTGGCTCTTGGAATCACTAGTAGACCAGCGCTTTCAGAACAAAGGCTCTGGATCAGAACATAGGGGGAAATTAAATCTGAAAGATATGAGGGAGCAAGTCCATGCATGATTTTGTATAATACCAACAGAACCTTAAAACCACATCTTAAGCTAACAGGGAGCCAATGCAGGTTAGCTAAAATCGGGGTCATGTCATCAAACTTTCTTGTCTTAGTTAAAAGCCTCGCTGCAGCATTTTGTACCAGTTGAAGGCTCTTGATTTTGGACTTCGGGAGACCGGAGAGTAGTGCAATACAGTAATCGAGACGGGAGGTAGCAAAAGCGTGAATGATAATCTCCGCATCTGACGGAGACAGCACAGGACGAATTTTAACGATGTTGCGAAGATGGAAGAAAGCTGTCCTAGTACAGTGGAACCTCGGTTTTCGAATGCCTCTCAGTTCGAACAAATCGGAGTCCGACCAAAATTTTCAAAAAATTCTTGCTTCGCTGTTCGGTCAAAAAATCAGAGTTCGAACACCGGTAATGCGTATGCTAGGGTGAGATGCTGAGCGGCGTACGGGTGTAGATCGCTCTTTTCGTGACCAACTGTTATCGCGTGCGGACGTGCTTCATTATGCTATCGCTTTTATTATAGGTGTACGAAGTGTTTTAGCCCCTAATTATGAAAAGTGCTAAAAAGAAGGCAGAAGCAAATGTCATTAGATCGGTATTTTAAGAGAAAAGAACATCCTTCCAAACAATAATTTTCCTTCCTCCTCCATCCCTCTCAACACCGTCCACCTGCGCCTTCTGCTGACCACCACAAAGGTAAGAAATCCTATTCATAATTCTTTTCTTTATCCCTTTTTTTTAATTTTCACACGTTCATGTTAGCGTAATCTTTCGTAAGGAATATTGCGGACGTACGATTAGCCTGGGTTAGCTTTATGTTTATGTTAAACATTCACGGTAAACATTCAGGGTGTTGGAACGGATTAAAACGATTTACATTATTTTCAATGTGAAAACTGATTTCGGTGATCGAACAAATTGGTTTTCGAACAGGGTTCTGGAACGGATTATGGTCGAGAACGGAGGTTCCACTGTAATATTCTTCACGTGTGCTTCTTGTTCCTGAATAAGCCACGCCCCCCATTCCATGAGCTGCTTACCATTTGCTAGTGGTGACACACAACCAAATATGCGAATATAAGTTGACTGGCTTGGATGTGAGGGAGAATATCTGCATGAGGAGAAACAGCAACTTCAAACTCTATGCTTGAGATGGCGTCACCTTATCTGTATTCAATAGTACTTTGTAGGTAAATATAAACAACAGGTTTGATGTAGATAGATAGATAGATAGATAGATAGATAGATAGATAGATAGATAGATAGATAGATAGATAGATAGATAGATAGATAGATAGATAGATAGATAGATAGATAGATAGATAGATAGATAGATAGATAGATAGATAGATAGATAGATAGATAGATAGATAGATACTTTGTTCATCCCCGAAGGGAAATTCACATTTCCAGCAGCATCCCTGAGCTGAGAACAATCGAGAACAATCGAAAATAACACGGGAGCTGCTGGAGTGGCTGCCATTCGTGACGGCGCCGGAAGAAAAGATTCAATTTGAATCATGTACAAACAAACAAACAATTGAATCATGTACAAACAAACAAACAAACAAAATATTCATGTTTCAATAAGTGGAGTGATGTGACAATATGAGTGACACGGAATTGTTCAGAAGACGAAGAGCATTGCAAATCATTTTTCATTTATTGAGTAAAACTGGATTTCCCCATGTGACAGATTTGTTATCCATTGTCATACAGATACCTGGTATTGGTACTTTTATATTTAAAATGTGATGTAAAAATTTGCTTTACATGTTTCATTATCAGCATATACTGTTGTCTAAAAATCAGAATATGAATCACCTTTATTATCTTTATTCTGCTACAAGAAAATTAGAGTTGCACTCCAGCTGTCATAATCGACAAATATAAAATATAATACATGGAAAAATACAAAGTTTTCACATCTAAAGCAAAAAACTATACACATCTAGGCTAACGCGCTAAAATCTCATATATGTGCTTGTGGTTTAGTGAGTTTAAAACTCTA
This sequence comes from Urocampus carinirostris, assembly GCF_059441175.1. NCBI lineage: Eukaryota > Metazoa > Chordata > Actinopteri > Syngnathiformes > Syngnathidae > Urocampus > Urocampus carinirostris. The sequence goes on from NC_142355.1 coordinate 8,798,865, forward strand.
GGAAAAAATCTCTCAGTTTGCTCGTTTAGGCCCTTTAAGATATGAACCATCGGCCCGATGGTAAGTTTGAAGGGGTGTAAGACGTAGCTCTGCTGAGGTAGCGAGAGCTGGCAATCTCCTTTGGTCTGGGCAGGGGGCAGCCGGTAATCTTTTGGGCCGTGTTTATGATCCATCTTAGGGCTTTCCTGTCTGCTGCGGAGCATCCTGCGTCCTGTGCCGGGACGCAGTACAAAAGGATGTTTACCATGGTGCCCAGTGTTCTCGTTTGCCCACAGCCCTGCTTCCTAGTCGCATTATTTTTGCTGGGGACGCATCGTGTCAAATCAACGTGCGTCCCCGGGACGCAATTTTTTTGTCACGAAATTGTCATTATCATTTTTTAACAAAGATTTACCGAACTCCAAACTTTTCGTGAGGCAGATCCGCCATTGTTGTTTTGGTCTCGCGGTTCGAGTTTTTGTCTGCACGCCGATCTCCAGTTCGAGTAGTGTAGTGAAAGTTTGTTTCTTTTTAGAGAACCGGCTTTTTCGGCTCAACTCATTAAAGAGAGCCGGCTCTCAAACGGCTGACTTGCTTTGATGCATTATATTACGAATGATTATGTTGTATAAAGAAGTTAAGAAAAAAAGGAAGTATCAAAGGAGAAAATGAAAAAAGACAGGTTTGTGGTGATCCCTTTTAATCAGTATATTACCAACAATAATTGAACGGCTGACGGCAGCCGGTTACACGTCGCTGCGTTCCGTGGCGGCCATGTCGGATGAGTAAGTCGGTGCTAATCCTCACATCGGATCGGTCACTTTTTTTTTCATTTCTGATGATGCGCCCAACTGTCTTTAGGCTAGTTTGTTTTAGGAACCTGTAGTGTCTTGGTGATAGGAGCCTGAAATAATATGATGGGCAATGTCCTCCAGACTAGGCAGAGATAAGCCCATGATTTTCTGGGCTGTGTTGATGACTCTCGGCTCCTCTGATTCTCAGGGTTGGGTAGGGTTACTTTAACTGGATGACTTTCAATGACTTTTGGATTACTCCAATACCAAATATGCTAATAAAAGACAAAAGAAAGTAAATATGAATAAATGAATAAGGGGTTGAATCCGGGCAGCACGGCAGCGCAGTGGTTAGCGCTTGTGCAGCACAGTCCATGTCATGGGAACCTGTCGTGGGTTCAAATCCAGCTCCAGACTTCCTGTGCGGAGTTTGTATGTTCTCCCCGTGCTTGCGTGGGTTTCCTCCGGGCACTCCGGTTTCCTCCCCCGTTCTAAAAACATGCATCTCAGGTGAATTGGCCGGTCCAAATTGTCCCTAGGTGTGAATGAGCGAATGAGTTGTCTGTCCCTGTGTGCCCTGCGATTGGCTGGCAACCAGTTCGGGGTGTCCCCTGCCCACTGCCCGGAGATGGCTGGGATGGGCTCCAGCCCCCCGCGACCCTAATGAGGATAAGCGGTACGGCTAATGAGAGATGAATTTAATGCAGAAAATGAATCCATAATTTGAATAAGAAAATGTATTACTCTACTTAATTATATTTGCATGTCTTTTTCCTTCTACAGTGAACGTCCAAGCGACTTCATTTTGGAACTTTTTTTTATAATAGACCTCATTCATGTCGAGCAACTCAGTGTCTCACAACAAAATGTTCATTAACAATATATATGATATAAGGAAACACATGTACAATATAACATGTTAAACTACGTAAATAAACATGTTTGAAAAATAAAATATTTTTTTGTATTTTGTAAGGGAAAATATGACAGTTTGTAAGGGCATGGAGCACACTAAATTTTGGGGACCCATAGATCTCTGTTGGGACCCATAGATTTTGGAGCATGCGAGTCCCGGGACCCATCACTTTTCAGAGGTAAAATGAACACTGGGTGCCGCTGTAAGATTTCCCCAGCAACATCTCTTTTTAATTAAAAAAAATTGAACGTTGAACTCGATAGTGTGGATAAAAGCTCATGTGACGAATTTGCCACATTTCCTCTTATTTGCTTTTGAAAACATTTCCTCTCCCTAAAGCAAATGCTGAAAGAGAACATGAACGGAAGGAGAAAACTCAGCAGGAGATGGGACTGAGAAAAAAAAGCTAAGGAAGAAAAAAAATCTAAAGGGAAATGAAATCTTGAAGGACAAATTATGAGGATACAGTATGCAAAGAAGGAAAGAACACAGGGGGGGAAGAAAAACACAAAAAGAATGAAGGTTATACTAATGAGTGGTTAGAGAGTAAGGAGAAGAAAAGAGAAGAAAGTGTATGCGTTTATGTGTGTGTGCATGATGAAGGATTTGAGACCTTGAGCAGTGTTTTAGCGTATCTTTGGACTTCAGACCCACACTTTGAGCAAAGACGATCCAAGAGATGATCTTAACTGTAGTAAATTGCCTACATGACACATTTGCGGAGTTGTTCGGACACCAATCAGTTGTGCAAGGGTCCAAAAATATTTTTTCATTGCCTTAGAAATGTTTAAATATGCGCTTGGTTAAATTGAGGTCGCACAAATGGGTAGTCAAATCAAGTCATTTTTATTTGTATAGCCCTTAATCACAAAGAGTCTCAAAGGGCTTCACAGGTTATTACACAGACTATTTTTTTCAGACTATTATTACACCATCCCCTGATCTGGAACCAACATGAGGGCAAGGAAAAACTCAAAAAAAACTCAACATGTGGAAAATGAAGAAACGCAACAGTAAGTGGATTGAGTGGGGAGTTTGTTGGCAGTCTACAGAGAGAGTTGCCAACGGTAAGACACATCTTTTGGTGCTCCACAAAAAAGTTAATTTTAAACATTATAACCAAAGCTGACAAATCTCTCAACATGCACAGTAATGTGATTGATGTTGTCAAGCTGTTTGGATTTATTTTCGTTTTGTTTCTGTTGTGCTAAAATGTTAATTCCCCTTGTAGAGATCAAAGAGATCAAGGCCAGCAGAGAAGCTAATGTTGTGACTCATTTCATCTGCAGGTAAATTGTATCCGCTTTATACTCATTATTGTTCTTATTTCTATTTTCTCATATCTATAAAAAGGATGATGTTGGTTAAAATTCAGACGAAAAAAAAAACCCACTATACGATCTCTTGTTAAAAGTATCTTGTTAAAATGGATGTAAAAATGTATTATGATATTCTAAAATGTATTTTAAGTCAAGTCAAGTCAAGTCATCTTTATTTGTATAGCCCTAAATCACGAAGAGTCTCAAAGGGCTTCACAGATTATTACACTATATTACACAGACTATTTTTCAGCCGACGAGAAGAGTAGGTTATTCATATGCTATGGAGTAGAAGTGAGTTTTAAGTTTAGATTTAAACATTTCTACTGAGGTTGCAGATCGGATCTCAGGGGGAAGAGCATTCCACAGCACCGGTGCCCGGATGGAGAACGCTCTCGAACCAGCAGAACACTTCTTTGCTCTTGGGATGCTTTGGGCAGTCTACAGAGAGCGCTGCCAACGAGATCAAAGAGATCAAAGCCAGCAGAGAAGCTAATGTTGTGACTCATTTCATCTGCAAAAACTGTAATAAAAACCTCATCATCCAGTCCAGCATGAATGTGGATCTTTGGTGGGACAGGTACACCGCGGTTACATTTGTGTGAACGTATTGTGTATGAGGACTTTCTTATCCAGTCACTCCAGCTGTGAGCTAACTTTTCTCTATTCTATTTAAATTAATGGAACTCTGTTGTTCCAAATGCCTTTAAAAACATAGCACACTCCTAATAGACTATATCAAAGATTGACACTGTACCTTGGGTTATATTGCCTTGTGAAAGTGTCCTGCCCCCTTGAACTGTTTAAGATTTTGCCCTATTTACAAGCTTCAAACATAAAAGATTCAAAGGTGAGACACAATTGAGAAGTAAATATTGATATATTTTTTTGACAAAAAAGCGGGTGGGCAGCCTAATTCGGCCTCCTAGCATTAATACCTTGTAGTGCCACGTTTTTTTTTAAATCCAAAATTGGAGATTTTCTCGCAGAATATGGCTACTTTTAGATCAAAAATTAAATCCATGAACTAAATCCTGTCAACATAGAATTAGCCTTTCTTTCTTTTGACCAGAGTATTTTGTGAAATGGCATTTTGTCTTTTTGTACTCCCTATATTTCTTGTAAAAAAAATGTTCATTTATTTTTAAATTTTATTTCTATTCTATTCTATTCTTTTTTTTTTACTATTTTGGGAAATTTAATCTAGCTTGCTCCCCCTGTCCAGCGAGCACCAGATAGCTGGCATTTGTTTCCTCGATATCCTAATAAACTTTTGAGTGAAACGTGTCAGGTTTTCAATGTAAATCTCTTGATTTTCTGTCTCAAGGTAATTAGCTTGTTTTTATATTACTAAATATAAAAACAATGTTTCAACAATGAGTGTAATTATATCTCTTGTACTTTTATCAATCTTGTATTCTTTTATTTTGAAGTCGTGTTCTGGCTCTGTACTGATTCCTCTGTCGTTAATAAACACTCCCGCTCTCTCTCTGTTCGGGACCTCAGCCAAGAAGGCGCGTGAGTTTTTTGCTCCCACCATCATGTCGAATTAAACTATATACATGTATTTTATCTGTGCAAATATGGCCACGAAATAGTCATAATAATGATTGACTTTAACAAACGTTACGCGTTTGGGTCTATCATTTTTTTCTGGTTCTGTCAGTTCTGTAGGTACTTTAATTGAAATTTAGGATTACAATGTCCAAACTGGGGATTGAAAGAGAGAGAAATAGAGTATTGTTCCTTTTGCTTGGGACATTTACGCTTTATCTTCAAGTGTTGCAGAGTCTCCTTTTCTGCACAATTGAATATTATAAATATATCTTTGTACAGTACAGGGAAATCTGTACTGCTCAGAAAAATGCTCGCTGTTATTCTCTGGAACGTTCAACGTTTTCTTTTATCATGACAGATGTCCCCTTAAAGCGCTAGCAGAACGGTGCGTTGCTTTTGCAAAAGGTCGACTCAGTTTCATTTTTCATCTCATTTCTCTACTCCCTTTTCCCCTTCATTCTTTACATCATAAACAAGGTGCTGAAAAATTCAATAGTTAGATAAAAGTCCATAAAAGCTAAATATGATTTAATGTCATACAGTGCCATTAAAAAGTGTTTGACACTTCCTAATTTCTGTGATCTTTGCATATATAAGTCTTAGATCATCAAAACAATTTTCATATCACACATAGGCAACCAAGGGAAATGCAAAATGTAATTGGAAATGTTGATTCTATCTTTTGAGGCACAAAAAAATGAAAACTTGTCTGACCCTATCTTAAAAAGTAGTTGCCACTTGGACCTAGTAGCAAGTTGGGCCACCTTTGGCAGCAATAACAAACGTTTACAATAATTGGTAATGAGTCTTTCACAACTCTGTGGAGGATTTTGACCCACTCTTCTTTGATTTTTTGTTTTCAAATCTGCTATCTTGGAGGCGTTTCTAGCAAGAACTGGCTGTTCAAGGTCTCACCACTGAATTTTAATTGGATTTAGATTCGGACTTTGACATGGCCACCCCAGAACCATTCATTTAGTTGTTTGAGTCATTCAGAGTTGGACTTGCTGGTGTATTTCTAATTGTTGTCCTGCTGAATGATCCATGATGTTTACCTTTCAGGGCAGGAACATTCTCCTTCAGGATCTTTTGGTAAACACCAAAATTCACTATCCCGTTAACCACAGTTGTTCTAGTCCTTAGGCAGCAAAGCAACCCTAGACCATCATACTGCTCACCATGCTTGACTGTTGGCGTCATGTTCTTTTTGTCAAAAACTGAACGGGATGCACACTTTCCAAAAACTTTAATTTTTGACTCATCAGTCCACAGAAAGTTTCTCCAAAGATTGAGGGTAATCAAGATGCTTTTTGGCAAATGTGACACAACTCTTTGTGTTCTTTTGTGACAGCTGTGTTTTTTGCCTGGGAACTCTCCCATGGATGCCCTTTTTGGTCGGTGTCTATCTTATAGTGGAGTAAAGAACACTGAGGCTACCGAGGTCTCAGTTCATTGGATGTTTTTCGAGGTTCTTTTGTTACCTCCTGGATGAGCCGTCTTCGTACTCTTGGAGTAATCTTAGCTGGCCGACTACTCCTGGAAAGGTTTGCCATTGTTCACATTTTTTTTTCATTTGTGCATAAAGGCTCCTAGTGGTTTGCTGGAGCCCTACAGCCTTGGAAAATACTTTGTGGCCTTTTACTGAATGATCGATTTCAATGACTTTTTTTGTTATTTCTTCTGGAATTTATTTGGATTGTGGCATTTTGTTTTTGTTCTTTTGCCTACTTCCCATAGTCTAACAGATTCAATTTAAGTGATTTCTTGATTCAACAAAGGCGTAGGTAATCAATTTTGGGTTTGGCATGTGGAATAGAGCTCGGCTTTCCCAAAACTGTGGTTAGTCACAGTTACTTTGTACTTTAACAAGGGGGTCAATTATAATTTTTTTGTGTGCCTAATAAATTGAATCAACATTTCAAAACTGCAGATTTGTATTACCTTGGGGTGTTTCTGTGCGCAATTAAAATGAATAAATGAATGAATGAAAAATTTATCTCGAACATTAAAATAAAACACAGGACAAAAACAATGCGTCAACAACAAAATAATGTTACATGAAATGTTCGAAAAGGGGTAGTCAGAAGCAGATGCTTATTTTCCCTACCCCTTTATCTTCCCTATTAAATACATTTTACAAATTCACCTTTCCTCTTGTGTCTAATATAACAAAATCTCATGGATATACTTATTACATATGTAAGATATCAATAATTATAATAATTACAATAATCACATATTTTATACACTAATCTTCGAAATACCCATCCCTTAACGTCATAATGCGCCTAGTTACCAAATGTCACTGCGGCACCAATGATAATAACAACAATAGAAATAAACATAATATTTATAATAACAGTTCTGATATAACGATAGCAACAATAACCATAGTTTTGAACGCAGTATTTCCAATCTCACTCATATCCCACTTTCTTCATCCCTGTATTTCGCCAGTAAAGCTTTTTTGCATTTAAATTTGAACACATAGATAGTTGGACATTGTTTAATCTCATCTTGTAAATTATTCCAAAGTTTGACTCCACACACAGACACACACATACTTTTCCTGGTTGTTCTCACCTTTGGGATTTTGAATTCACTCAAACTAGTAGTCAAAATTGGTTTTGTCAGTGATAAATATGGGGAAAAAATACAGAAATCAGGTATGAAGCAAATAATTTTTAATTGCACTGTAAATGAAACAATTTTGTTTAAAGAATGGGTCAACGAATAGAAAGTATAGGGGTTGGCAGAAAGGTACTGTATGTGTGTCCTCTTATGGGTTGGAATAAGGTGACTGATTAATTTCCCTCTGTAGCCCTGGCTCTAATTCCCTGTTGGGTGGGAATGGTCCCTGAAAGAGTCCCTGTGGAAATCACAGCAGGCAGGAAGGCAGCCGCAATGAGAAACACTGATGAATTATCTATAACCAGTGATGGGGAGAGGTTGAGGGTGTGAGAAGATAGGGAGGCATAGAATGGCAGAAGCTGTGAGACTGGAGAGTGTGGAGTTGATCAAATAAAGCATATTGGCAAAAATTAAGACGTTGAAAGAAAGATGTAAAACTAGTAGTCAGTCGAAAAAGATATGTTGTCATGACGAGCAAATCGCAACTCTTTATTATCAATCTCACCGGACAACCCTTTCGGTGCTTCAAATACAAATAACAATACAGTTCTTCAGGTTATGAGAGTGACCAAATAAGGCTTATCTGATCGGTCGATGCTAATGAGTGTCCATTACTGCAAACATCGGATTAAACGCTGGTCCTCAGGAACTCCAGATTCCGTCCTGTGTATTGATAATTTCAGACTGTGGCACTCATTGGCACTACAGCCTATTGGAAGCTATTTTTCAGGCACAATTGACAGATCAGCACTTTATCCGAAAATATGATATGCTTATTCCATTTTTGTAAACCACATCCAAGTTTAGTACATTAATCCAAACCCTTTTTGAACATGCGCCCAAAAGCATGTTCACGGTTCCCTTAACCGCCTTGGCCATCGAGGCACCACTGAGGATGCAACTCTGGACAGTTTTCTACGCTCTTGACGATTCATGGGTCCGTGCAAAGTGGGCACCTGTCTGCACAGTTCTTTTTCTGTCATCCTCTCCTCCTGCCCCATTGGACTGTGCCCTTGAGAATAATCTTGGCCAGTCCTGATGATCTTGTGACCTAACCATACCAATACAGTTTTTTTTCTGCTCAGAGTTGAAAATAGTTCTTTGTAGGGTCCAATGTGCCTTCTGAAGGTGTTGGGTACTGTTCTTATTGTCACATGGGCTATGTAGCTGATGTACTGTACTCTTAATGATACTCTGGATGATGGATGGATGGATGGATGGATGGATGGATGGATGGATGGATGGATGGATGGATGGATGGATGGATGGATGGATGGATGGATGGGAAGAACAATTGTTAATTCTTTCTAACTAACATTTTACCAGTCAAAGTCATCACATTGTCCCACACTTTGTTTTGTTTGAATTTAAGCTCTCTTACAGGTGTAGGAATTTCATCTTTAAAGATGACTGGTATGTTTATTTTAGATGTTTCATTCCTCAGACACACATGATTCGTTGATAAACTTTTATCAATAAGTTCTCCAGATGCCTGAAGACAATGACGACCTTTGTCAGTGGAATCAGGTGTTTCGGAGGATGAAAACATGCAGGATAGTGCCCTGCAATACCTGAATTTGGGCAATTTTGCCCTATAGCAGTGGCATGCCAAGTACAAGCGGCAGTTCCGATGGGACTTGTATGTAATAATCACTTACCCAGTCTTTGCCCTATTTTGGCTGCTCGCCAATGGTTAAACCACTGCTGCACCCACCTGCGACACAACACCTATTCGACTGTATAAAACGTAAACCAGTACAGTATAGTAAATGGCTTACAAGGGGGTTGGTGTTACCCTGATGACATCACAGGTCAGGAAGTCAAAAACGAGACAGGCTGTCTTCAAAATGCATTATCTCTGAAAATTATTGTAATATTATCAGTGCAGCGATCGACGTTCCTACAATCACCTATTGTCATGAACTGTGGATTATGACCGAAAGAACACGATCCCGGATACAAGTGGCCGAAATGAGTTTCCTCCGCAGGGTGTCTGGGTTTTCCCTTAGAGATAAGGTGAAAAGCTCATTCATCCGGGAGGGACTCTGTGTAGAGCCACTGCTCCACCGCATTGAGAGGAGCCAGTTGGGGTGGCTCGGGCATCTGATAAGAATGCCTGCTGGACGCCTCGCTCTGGAGGTGTTCCGGGCATGTCGCCCCAGCAGGAGGTCCCGGGGGCGACCCAGGACATGCTGGAGAGACTATGTCTCCAGGCTGGCCCGGGAACGCCTCGGGATCCGGCGGATGAGCTGGAGGGGGTGGCTGGGGATGGGGACATCTGGGCTTCCTCTTTAAGCCTGCTGCCCCTGCGACCCAAACCCCGGATAAGCGAAAGATAATGTATTGATGGATGGATGAATGAATGATTGGAATGTACCGATGAAATATGTATAGATGTCATGCAAAAAACAGGTACTATTTTCACCCTTTTTACATGTTATACATTTTGGTATCCCTTTAAAGCACTTAGCTGCAAACTACATTCCTTTCACAAGTTCAGCAATTACATGAAAATACAAATATTCAAATATAGCAAAAGGTGAATTTTATATATTTTCATATAGAAACCATAAATGCCACTTATCTTTTTAATCACAAGGTCGTGGTTGTGTAGAGTATTTGTTTATGCGAGAAGTCTGTTGGTGGGTGTAATATGAGAAGCATTTGCGTAATTATGTCGTTTAGCATTCATCAAGCTGGATAAAATTAATGGAGGTAAAACACATCACTGACCTGCAGTGCATCAAATCAACATTACCGCAGTTTTGTTAATGTGTGCTGGTGTTGAGGACCATTATGACCTAGACACCTTGATATTACACTGGTTGTCATTCATTACTAATGTTTGTAATTTGTTTACACATAATGTCTTCTGCTTGCATTGCCCACAAAGGTCATACTGAAGGTTTTGGATCACCAGAGGATTTAGGCATTAGGACAATTGTCCAAATGATTAGAATATCATTGTATCGTTATGCTTAATGGACAACAAGCCTATTTTATATTTTTTTGGATGGGTAAATAGATAAGGCATCAGAATGGAAAATACGTGCCAAGAAGCTCATTTACTTGATCACTTGTATTCCTAACAAGCTTGGAAGTCTACAAAAATTTAAAGGTGGGCATGTCCAAGATCAGTTGCGGGACCAGTGGTGTCACCAGACATGGTCTCATGGGGGGGCATATCAAATGCATTGGGGGTCCCCATCCCCAGCCAACTACTATTATTCATTTAATTTTTCCCGACTTATTAATTCTTTTTTACTCTTTTTTATTTTTGACCAGGTTTTTTTTCTTTTCTCTCTTTCCCTTTATTTCTTTTATTTTTTTCCTCTTTTGCCCTAGCTTTTCCCTTCTCTTTTTTCCTTTTTTAATTTTTTAATTCTTTTATTTGCATTTTAATTGTTGTCTTTTCTTTTTCTTTGCTTTATTTTTCCCCTTCAACGTTGATTTTTTCATAGTTATCTTTTGTTTGTTGTATTTTATTTTATTTGTAGTTTTATTCTTATTTCTGTGAAGTGAAAAGTATGCCTTAAAATGTTTTGATCATTTTAGTTGACAAAAATTACACTAAATAAATCTTAATGACACATTTCAAGCTAACATCATCTGCAGCACAGAATAAAATGCATTTAACGGGTGCATATTTATATTTATTGATATTTATTTAAGTATCTCTAATTTAATATGAGTTTTGTATGTGTCTTCATACAAAAGTTTATTTGAAAATGTCATATTTTTACCTTATATGTATTTGTTAAGTTATTATTCAGAAATATTGTGGACATCTTTTTTTTTCCTTTTGTTTTACCTATTATTAAATACAATTTCATTGTCCGTTTTAATTTGTAATTTTTGTCCTTGTACAGTAGTTGTAGCCAATGAAGCAATTCATTCAGAACTAAATTCTAATGGGGCCTGTCTTAATATAATGCAAAAATTACAGGTTTACATTGAATTCATCCAAAATTGACTTTAATATGTTATTTGTCTAAAGAGAAATGGGGAAGAATTTCAAAAGTTTCCTTTTCTGTTCACGGCTTTTTGCTTTTGAGGTAATTATTCAAAGCTTATCTGCAGTGCTGAATACAGTCGTCATCCCACGAGCACCAAGGCAATTTTATTGTCAGAGATCCAGGATGTATCTGCGTATAATGCAATATTCTGCTTGGGTGTTTCCTTTCCTCTGTTCTCTCTATCTACACATCCTCACACTATGATTTTTTTTACCGCGTTCTCACTGTACATGCGCTGCCCTTGCCTTTTCTGCAGTATGCATTACAATAACAACTCAATGTACTCCCGCCATAGCAAATAATTTATTACAGCCATCTGTATCGTCCAAAAGACAATGTCTTGAAGGTTTTTCATATCGAAAATAATATTTATACTTTTAGATCCTTGATCATTTACACAGGTATGGAAAAATAACGTATTCCCTTTGGTGTAATAGGAAGTTTTTTATGTATTTCCAGCCACCATGGGACCTACGGTAGTCCAGTTTCATGTGCAGAAAGTCTTGATGAGTAGTAATAATGTCACTTGACGTTTATAAATCAAAGGGATAATGACAACTAATTGTCGTACTATGAGGTAGCATACAGGGAAACACGGACGACGAAAAGAAAATCATAGGAAATCCAAGGAAGTCTTGTTTGACTTGGGGGGAAACGTGCAGACCCAGTTCCATTTATCAATCTCACTAGTTGGTCTCATAAGAGCCTGCAGATCCTCATCTGCAGGCCTCAGGGTAGCATTCTCAGTCTAGCAACAACAAATGGCTGAAAGGCGATTGGTTAAATGCCTAAATATGAAAGCAAACATCTGGACGCAAAGCAAACATGGGGAAAGCATTAAAAGGAAGCTGACAGACAATTTGGAATTTTTCAATAAGTATTGATGGACAAAATCTATTTATCATCACAATATTAGTATATTTTTAACGCCAGCAAAGAAGGCCTTGCAGGCACTCACAATTAACACTGGTATAGAAGCATTTTACTTATATTTCATTGCACTATTGTTCTGATGCACTTAAAACACAGGCCTGTCAGCAAGCATTTCCTTGTGAAAGCTTGCATATTTATGCCAACATTCTTTTATATCTTATTTTTTAAAGTCTTTTATTACATGTTTATGATGTTTATATGACTGAATATATTTGCTAGGTTTGAGTGTAGCTCAAAATAAAAGCGGCGGAGTAACACTGTGGATCCCCCTTAACTTTGCCTGAGCCCAAATGAGTTAAGTAAAAAAAGAATAAGCATTTTATTTCACGTCCTTATTTCACATTTTTACGTGTTCTGCAAGCACAAACATAGAGAGAATAACACGGAACAATTTATGTTAAAACACTCTTCAAATACATTTACCGTATTTTCCGCACTATAAGGCGCACCGGGTTATAGGGCGCACCCCCAAAAAATAGTTTTTGGTCCTATATTTTCCATACATAAGGCGCACCGGATTATAAGGCGCTACAATGGGAACGTCGACAAAACAGTCAGATAGTTCAGTCAAACTTATTACCCCCTTAACATTCCCAAAGCTTGCAAAGAAAAAAATACGTGTCTCAGACATCTACGGAAACAGTGTCTGTACGATGTCACCAATCACTCAAATGCATCGTTCCAAATATCATTCGGAAGGTTAAAGTCTTGGGATTCAAGAAATGCCAAACATTTCTTAGTTTCCATTTTATTTTTTGCTGGTAACTGTGTGGACAGCAAAGTAAGAATTTTGTTGTGCAGGGAAATGGGGTTCTTTATTGTGTATATGACAATAAACACTTTGAATTGAATTTAGTTTAAAAATAGACTCATCACAGAAACAACAAGATCGTTCTAAAACAAGATGCTGGGAAAATATAAAGCCTCATAGCTCACCTAAGTTCTTGTGCAGCCATCACGTTCTATAATGATACGTAACCATGGTCTTCTTACAACCGTGAGTGTAGTAAATCCAGGAGAGTAAAATATTTACAAATACAGAATAGTAAAAAGTGTTTTCTCTATGCCGTAGTGCAAACCAACCAATGTGTGATTCATCTTTTTCGGCCAATTGCAGGCTTTGTTTCGTCCCTTTAGCCTATGCGAGCCTGTGAATGATAAAAAGCATCCGCCCCCTTTACCTCCGAATAACTTTAGCCAATAGTGACTGATTCAAATGATGATTGACACATTGGTTAGGAAATAAAACGCCGGTATATAAATCCTAGCGTACACCGCGGACTACTTCGCCTTCGGGGGAAAATCTAGTCGGCGACTGCTTGCCTTAGTTGCAAGACTTTGCGACTTAATATTTATCCATATATAAGGCGCACTGTATTATAAGGCGCATGGTCAGCTTTTGAAAAAAATAAAGGCTTTTAGGTGCGCCTTATAGTGCAGAAAATACGGTATATGTATTTTTTGTACTCAGAGAATGATTTACACCCCATTACGTTATTGCATGCACCAAGCATGTTAGACATTATTCTATTCATAATGGCGTAATCGAAGAAATGATTCATCTCGAACCCCCTACTTGTCCGCGAAGCATTTCCCTGCAGGGCTTCACAGCTTTTCGGGGCATCCTGTAATTTACAGGATATTAAAGCGACACCGATCAAAATGAATTAACACTTTGTAGAGTTCATCCAATCTCTGCAGGCTTTATGAAATCAGCACTCTGAAAAATATCCCAACTCTATAATTCACGCCTTGTGACTTGGCTGAACGAGCAATGTGAGCCATTACCGTGTTGAGGTCAAGGGAAAGTCAGACAGCAAGAGAGACCCCCAGAACAATTTTAATATATAGGATAGGGATCGCCTGCACCTGCTGACGTAAATAGAAAAAAATTATCTGAGCATAATCCTCCAATGTATTGTTTATGAATAGCTGACCCGAACTTGTCTATTGTTGCCACCATAGGCTTACTGTATTTTATGATATTTTTATATCCTGTGGTGTCTGAGTAGTAGTCACACTATATTCCCTTAAGGAAAGACGCGCCCGTGATAATCAATAGTGTGTCTTCTGTTTCTGTTGCGAGATACAGAGAAGTTGTGGAGTAGAATCTCTGAGTGGCTTTGTTATGCTCTTCAAGGAGACATTTGAGCATTTTCTCTTTTGTTTCTAGAGAGAAAATGTACGGTTTTCAGGCTGGGTCGGTCTGACGGGAACGGAGGCAAGGGTGCTCAAAAAGAATGATGGTATTTAATAATAGAAGGAGGTTCAAAGTAACAGAACAGGTGTCACAAAACAATGAATTGCCCAAACAAAATCAAACCTGACAATGTACAAACTAGACACAAAGACTAAAATGAGAAATGCAATGAACAAAGTAACAAACAAGTGGGCACTAAATTATTGACGTTTTCTCACAGGAAACTATAAGCAAAAACAAACAAACCTTCACACCCCTACGCAATCCCCCCAAGGGCCGGATACCAGACGTCCCAATAAAATCAAATAAAAATAAATAATTTATGGAGGCTGCAGGAACAGGACGGTTAAAGGTCCTTGTCCCTTGCCGCGGAGACAGGAACCAGGCGATGCTGAGGGGCTTTCTCCTCGCCCCCGAAATAGGTACTACGCAATGTTCCCTGTAATTTTCCACGGGTCTGAGCGTTCACACAAAGTCGGTGAGCAGCGCTTGAAACAACAGTGAGCAACCATAATCCCAAGTGTGGCAAGATAATTAAATATCAAACATCTCCAAAACTTGACATCAAGTTACATTTTGCTGAGTTTCCGGCAATGCAAAATTATTTTTTTCTTTTGAATGAATTGATAATTGTACTATTGCAAAGGTTGTACGTCCTACAAACGTCGTTTGTTCTTACAATTCTTTCACAAGATATCCATTTCTTTTTATTCCCTGAAATATTTTGTCGCATAATATTAACATTTTTGGGGGCTTATTTAGTCGGTTGTAAGATACAGAACTGTACTTAATCACATTTTTTAAGTGGAAGTACAATGTTGGCAACAAGATTCACTTGATATAATTGGAAATTATTTGAATGCAACACAAACTTTTTCTCCTTTTTTCTGTGTTTTTTTTTCTACTTTTTTTAAATTCCTTTAAAAAAATCTCATTGTGTTTATTATTTCCGAGCTGTTACTTTTTTCTTTTTGTTCTCTATTTACTTCTTTCCTACATTTCTTTCTGTTCTTTTTTTCTGGCTTTTTTCTAAATTTTTCCTTCTTTTTTCTCTTCCTTTTGTTTCTTTTTTTCTCAGCTTTTCGCTACTTTTTCATTTTGGTATTTTTTTCTTTTTTGTTGTATTCCCCCCTTCCTTTAAGTCATTTTGTGCATAATTTTACATAATATTTGGTAATGTTGGGATTAAAGAAGCAAAGACAACCCGAAGAGCCGTTTAGGACAAGAAAGGTTGGATAGAAAGATTCCTTTTAATGAGCCGAGCCGAAGAAGCCGGTTTCCCGACAAACTCTGCAAACTTTACTCAACTTCGTTCTCCTTCGACTCGACTTCCAAATACCGCATTTAGGACACAACGCCAGGGGAACCCGTGTATTTTTACCTTCATGCACTGTAACTTTGACTTAAGTCGCTTCTTAATTAGTCATTTTGAGCCCTCATTTTTGTGCGCTGGCTAGATTTTCTTGTGCGCGGTGAATGTGCGAGCAGTGCGCAATTGCGCACGCGCGCAGCTTAGAGGGAACACTGGTACTAGGTGTGGCCGAGGAGCTTTATCCTCAATGCCTGGACAGGAGCCAGGTGCGACCGAGGGTCTTTCTTCCTTTCAGGTAAGGCAGGAACCAAAAGCCATCGCCGTGACAAGGATGCAGAGTCCTCCAATGAGGTCCCTTGGTGGTGGGGTATTTTCTATTTCCTCTGACATTGCATTTCCACTGCCATGCCAGGTTTGTTAACTTATGTTTCAGCTTTCTTGTTTGGACATGTCATTACCGTAAAATCCGGACCATAAGAGTGCATCTGATTATAGGCCGCACCCACCACTTTTTAGGTGGTTTGTCATTTTGTATTTATGCAAGCCGCACCTCTTCATAGAACGCGTGCGCTCGCATTAAAACTAGTGACACAACCACAAGTTTAATCCATACCAGGCTGTAAATTCCCCGACTGTAACGGGGGGTTTTTAAGTGTTATTGATCTATCTTCGTTATTCATTATCCATTATCCGTTATCGGTCAGTTCATTATATGCTACAAAGCATAGGACCCGGCACACTTACTCTCAGCCAAAAGGCTAAGCTAAGGTCCTAGCCCTAAAGCCTTGTTGCGATCATTGCGAATGCACCGTTCCCGGAGGTACTGCAATACCGGACCGATGCGTGGAGTGGACAGAGCAAGCTCTTATTCCATCCCCGGAATGCAAAAATCAAAAGGCCAAGTTAAGGACCTAGTATCTAAGGCCAAGCTATGCCGACAAATTCTTATTTTCTCAATTGGATCTTTTTTTTTTGGTTTGAACAAATTTATTGACACTAAGAACAGAAAACAATCATGACAATCTCAACAGCAATTAAGCACATTCACAATATTATATTCCAATATTACGTTTTTAACAGCAAACACAAAGTGAGGTTTGAACAAACCTTCTCGAAAATCAAACATATTCACAATTTCATTATATAACATCTTTGTTAGTGTCAATAGATCCGTCCAGGCCAAAGTCGATTGTCCTCGGTCTGAACAAATCCACCGACACCAACAGCAGCAAAACACAGCCATCAAGCATATTCACATTTTTTTTTATATTTGACAATATGACGTGACGATATGACGTTTTAACATTTTTTCCTGACATTTTCAACATCAATTAAACAATTTCAGAGTTATTTTCTTTTAACAGTAGTAAACCAGCGTGTAAAAGGCAATACTATTGTGCAAGGGCATAGCTCTGCCATCCCACCCTCCCAAGCAGCATTCTTCCAGTCCTCTGTGTGGGTCCTTTCCATTCTGCGTGGGTCCTCTCCCTTCTGGGTTCCACAACCCAGGCCGTTGGTGCCGGGACTCCCACAGTGTAGCTCCGGCTCCCCCCTCCGGGTGGGTACAGACGAGTCTTCTTTATGGCTGCGTCCTAGGCCCGCCGCTCGCAGATTGTATGGTATCTGCAGCCATTTGGAGCACAGCCACGGGGGGGATCTGCCTGCACCTCCATACCAGCAGGTTTCTGGAGGTCCAGATGGCGTCCTTGATGGCGGCGAGAGTGAACCAGTCCCTGGCAAAGTCGTTCCGATGCCTCCTCGACCGACTCACCCCGTAAAGCACGTACTGTGCATCAGGGACCTCTCCTGCTGGCAAGTCCGGGAACTTTCCTAGTTGTTCGGCCATTGTCCACAAGACCTTGGCAGCGCTGCACTCACAAAAAAGGTGCCTCACCGACTCCTGGGCGCCACAGCCAGGTCGAGGGCACGTCGAAGTCGCTGACATTCCTCGGTGGTGCATTACAGCTCTGACTGGGAGAACTTCATGAGCCACCATCCATGACAAGTCTCGTAGTCTGTTTGGGAGGGCAGGATGATTGACGTTGCTCCAAACCGTTGTGGATTCGCCAAACGCAAGCCCCCGCACAGGGCTTACTGTAGCTCGCTCTTGCACAATAGCAATAAGGGCCCTGTGGTTTTGTAAAGTGTGACATTCTTGTGTTTCCAAATCAAACTTCTTCAAAAAATCCCGGATAAAGAGATGTGTTGGTGGCAAGTTAAACGAAACTGGAATCAAACGATTGTCTGGTACAAGCTTTAGCTTCCGCAAATATGAGCCCATCCAAAAACGGGTCATTGCTTGACTTTTCGGGTTGTTGGGTGGGCCCACAGCGTTTTGGAAGTGGAGAGAGACATATTTGCTTCCCAGGAAAAGCTGGAGGTCAGGCACTCCTTTCCCCCCTTTTTCCTTTTTCTTTTTCATTGTATCTCTTTTTATCCTTTCCCACTTTGAGCCCCAGACAAAGCGAAAGATGGCTCGGTCCATTTGTAACAGCACGTTTCTTTTAGGCATAAAAATTAAACTGATTGACAAAAGCATTGGGAGGATGATCGCTTTGATGATTAGGACCTTCCCCTCTATTGTCAGTTTTCTTAGTGACCAAAAAACAAGTTTTTGCTTAACTTTCCTTGTCACGTCATCCCAGTTGGTCTCGCCTCCTCCATCCGCATTGAATTTTATCCCTAGGATTTTCTGGTCTGTCTTTAACACCGTCAGCGGGAGTCCTGCCTTTTCTGTCTCTTTCCACATTCCATAAAACTTCACTTGTGATTTTTCTCTATTTAGCCTTGACCCAGACGCCCTCCCAAACAGGTCAGTCAAGTCAAGGGCTCTTTCAACAGATGCGCGGTCAGTACACAAAATATTAAAATCATCCATGTACAAAACACACTTGGTAATTTGTCCCCCACTTCCTGGGATATTGATGCCTTCGACAAATCTATCTTTTCTTAACATTTGTGCCAAAGGTTCAATGCAAAGAACATAGAGAAGGGGAGACATAGGGCAACCTTGACGTACACCGCAGTTGATCTCGATTGCTTCCGATAAATTCCCGTTAATCATGAATTTGCTGTAGATGTCTCGGTATAGCAGTCCTACCCAATTGATGTATTTTTGGGGAAAACCACATTTTTGCAATACCCTGAAGAGGTATTGGTGCGAGACTCGATCAAAGGCTTTTTCAAAGTCTAGGTTTAGGACCGCTAGTCGCATGTTTCTGTCTCTTGCATAACAAATGGTGTCACGGATCAGCATGAGACTGTCGCTGATCTTCCTTCCCACAATGGCACAGGTTTGGTCTGGATCAACCAAGTCTCTCAAGACAACAGACATTCGTGTTGCTAGAAGCTTGCTGAAAATTTTACAGTCCACGTTTAAAAGCGTTATGGGTCGCCAGTTTTTTAAGTCAATTTTGTCTCCTTTTTTGTGCAATAGAGTAACTATCCCGATTCTGAAACTGTCTGGCATATGGTCTCGACTGGAAAATTCGTTAAAAACAGTTAACAGATCTGGTGCTAAAATATCCCAAAAAGTCCGGTAAAATTCGAGGTTGAGTCCGTCCTCCCCGGGTGATTTGCCTTTTTTCATAGTCTTTATGCAATCATTCAGTTGGTCTTGGGTAAAGTCCGATGTTAAAAAGGGGTCTTGACGCACTGATCTTGAAATATGATCTAATACATGCCCCATTTCATTCTCATATGTTTCTTTCTTTTCAAATAATTTTTTGTAGTAGTCTTCGACCAATCTGGTTATTTCACTACTTTCCTTTGTTATTTGCCCGTTTTCGTTTTGAAGTTTAAAAATCCCCTCATTTTTGCCCATAATTTTTTTTAAAAAGTAGCGTGTACATTTTTCCCCTTCTTCTATTTCTCTTTCTCTGCTTCTTATTATGATGCCTTTGCTCTTTATTTCCGCCAAAGCGTTTAGTTCTTGTTTGATCTCTTTGATTTCATCATTAAAGTCCATCCCCTTTTCTGTTAGGATGAAATAGCGTTGGAGTCTTCTTTGTAGTCCCGACATGCGTTTCATCTCTTTGAGTTTCTTGTTTTTCCCTGCATTTTTAAAAAAGGTCTGTGTTCGTTTCTTTGTCATTTCCCACCATTGTGCTCGTGAATCATACGAGTCTTGAAGGGTCTGCCAGTCTTTGTACAGCTCCCTGTATTGTGCGGCTAGAGCCTCATCCTCCAGCAGGGAGCAGTTTAACTTCCACAAACCCTTCCCAACAGTCATACCTGAAGGAAATGAGAAAGAGCAGGACAGTAGCAAGTGATCCGAAAAAAAAACTGGAATTAATCTTGCATCACTCTGTGCTAAACCCCTCGTAAATATGTAGTCTATTCGAGAGGCTCTGGCATTGTCACTACTGAACCAGGTGAAGCCCTCCTCTCCTGGATGTATGGATTTGAAACAGTCCACCAGTTTAAATGTCCGGCACATGTCTTGTAATAAAGTTGATGTTTTATCTACTTTAAACTCCTCATCATTCCTCTTTCTATCCTTCCTACTTAGGATGCAATTAAAATCTCCTCCCACGATTAGTGGTTGATGGCCTAGCATATGCGACTGGATGTCCTCTAAAAGTTCGTACCTGAGTTGTCTGTCGGCATGGCCGTATATGTTAATGAGGTTAAAATCATTCCCTATATAAGAAAGTCTTGCTAAGATTGCGCGTCCGTCTCTCATCACAGTACTCCCCTTTATGATGAGTTGAGGGTTGTTTATTAAAATGGCTACCCCATCGTTACGGTTTTCATTCGAGCCACTCCATAATGACGGATATGGCCAAATCTCTTCCCACTGTTTATAATTTTTTAGAAAGGGGATGCAGCATTCCTGTAGTAAAAACACATCCGTTCTGATAGTTTTTAAGAACGATAAAACACTGTGAGCCTTAACCTTTGATCTCACACTTCTCACATTGATAGTAGAGAATGTAATGTTCATAATTGTTGTTAAAGTATTTAAACTAGTTAGACAAAACCGGGGGATCTGAGTCCATTCTTTGGTGATCATCGAGATCATCGAGAGTGTCACCTGTGTCAGACACATCACTTAAGAGTAGTACCTCATTTTGAGACTCACCGGGGAAAACTCTGGGACCCTCTGACTCTCTGTCTGTGGTTCCAGGTCTTCCCCTTTTTTCTGGGTTAGGGGGTGAGCCAGAGGACCTATCAAAGGGTCTCTTACTTCCTTGCCCACTAAGGGTCAGATTTTTTCCCTCCCCGACTTCCTCCGTCTCAACTTCATACAGTTCCCTTGTGGGCTTATTCACCGGCAATCGGCTTTCTTCTAAATCTCTTATCTTTGTTTCTGGTTTTTTCACCACTCCCAATTTTGTCTTACTTTTACTCCTCTTTCCAGTGCCCGTATGGGTTTTTGGAGAGTCATTCGCCTTTTCGATTTGTTTGACTTCTCCAAATCCCGGCAATGGCGTAGCAAACAAATTTGCTAATTTGAACTCTCTTCCAGGCCCTTCCTGATTAGTATGTGTTTTCGGAGTGGCAGTTGCTTTTTCTATTCGTTTGTCATGTCCAAATTCAGGTATTTTATGAGAAATCGAATCAGAATTTCCAGGTTCTTCCTGTTTCAATTTTGATTCTCTGGTCTCTGCTCCAGGGGTTTTGGTAGGTACATCTGTTTTTTCAATTTGTTTGTCTTGTCCAATTTCTTTGTGCATTTCTTGATCAATTTCATTGGGTATTTCCATAACTTTATTCATTTCCTGTTCATCTTCATTGGGTATTTCTATAACTTCATTAATTTCTTGTTCATTTTCATTTTGTATTTCCATGACTTTATTAATTTCATTGTCTTTGTTATCTTTATTCACTTCATTGTCTTTGTGACATTTATTCATTTCATTATCTATGTTGTCTGACATCATTTCATTGTCTTTGTTGTCTTTGTTAACTGCCTTCCTAGCTTTCAATTTGTTAGCAAACGAATTCGGGCAGTTTCTAAAGAGGTGATTCGTTTCTCCACAGAGATTGCATTTTCTGCTATTGCTACATTCCTCAAAGGAATGTCCAATTGTTCTGCACTTTCCACAAAAAATTCGATCACATACCTCAGCCAGATGCCCATGCTCACCACATTTGCGACAGAGTTTCGGTTGCCCTTGATAGTGGATAAAGCCACGGTTTTCCCCCAGGAATCTAGTCGACGGAATTTGTTTAATTCCCTGAAAGCCCTGAGGATCTTGCCGTAGTTGGACTGGTACCCTCCAGGCACCATTCCAATAGCCTTTCTCACACCTCACCTTCATAGCCTGGCCTTTTACTGAGCAGTATCTACTCAACCAATAACAGACGTCATCAGCACTGATCATTTCACTAAACATTCTAACAACGACAATCTTGTTAGTATTATCAGTCAGCTTCTCCACTGTAAATCCTGAAAACTGGGACCTCACTCCCTCAAAGCGATTCCAAAACTCTTGATAAAGAGCTGCCGTTTCAAAACTCACATCAAAGCCTTTGCCAGAAGTCATTTTTATGACAGCATGTACCTCCTCCTTTTTAAACTTCAGAATCTTTTCAACAAACTTGTTAATAAAATCCGTCCTTGACATTCCCTCCGAAATTGCCACAACATCTTTGAGCAAGAATCTCACGCAGTTACGTCTCCGGCCGCCGGTATAATGCCCGGCCATGGCAGGACTCGGCTGCTTTACTTCTAACTATGTTAAAATGGTTAGAATTGTAAAATTAATAATTAACAATACTCTTAAAACCAACGCCAATGACAGTATAAACGCATAGAACGAGCAGTGCTAACCTGATGCGTCCACCATCAGGACTCGGCTGCTTTACTTCTAACTATGTTAAAATGGTTAGAATTCTAAAATTAATAATTAACAATACTCTTAAAACCGACGCCAATGACAGTATAAACGCATAGAACGAGCAGTGCTAACCTGATGCGTCCACCATCAACCGCAGCGTAGATTATACTCAATCCTAGGACCACAATCGGCATCATGAACGGAAAATGATACCCGTAATTAACGTTTGATGCAGACTTGTAAAGTCCGGGTCCCGTTGAAAGTAATCCAAGGAAACAAAACGTATATTTCCAAAGTTAAAGGTGGGAAAAATATATATCCACTATTGTCCGCTGTGACAACAGACAGATCTACCGGTAACTCAGCTTTACCCCACTTCCCATCAGCCCGCGTTTGTTCCGCCCCTTCTTTTTGATTCGTCCGTAGAACACATAACAGAATAAATCTCTAAAATAAATACATTACAAAAATATACAGTTACAAATACATATTATACATGGTTACACATATTTACGAAGAAAAACGGTACACCGAGAGAGTTTTCAAAGCTTTGATAATAATAATAATATAACTTTCATCCCAAACCGTGCCTTTGAAAGGTACCAACACGCTAGTAGGATCACGCTCGCAATGTAACAAACGTGCTTGTTAAAAAAAAAATCCCGCAATTGTGAAATTCACGGTAGATCGTCCTGAACTTCGCCATCAAGGGCGTCTTCTTCATTATCAGAACGTGCTTTAACTTTACAGACAATGTATGCTTAAACTTAGATGCTAAAGTCTTTCTTGGCGCACATATTCTACTGGTCTTAATCTTACCTTTAATACTCCAGCGCCGCTGGTGGCTGTTAGAAAAATTCCATAAATTGGCCGCTTCACTGAATAAGCCGCAAGGCTGAACATTTGGGGAAAAAAGTAGCGGCATATAGTCCGGAATTTACGGTAGTTTTGTGACCTCTTGTTCCTGGCTTTGTTAATAAATACCCTATTTTTTTGACCACGCCTACCTCCTGTTTCGCCCCATTTGGGTACGCTCTTAAAATCACAACAGAAAATAAGAAAAGAAAAGGAAAGAATGAAAGTGAGTGGGAAAGAGAAAGTGATGCATTTAAGTTCTCACGACATAACAGTTCAGGGTGTCCCCTGCCCACTGCCCGATGATTGCTGGGATGGGCTCCAGCCCCCCGCGACCCTACTGAGGATAAGCGGTACGGCTAATGAGATGAGATGAGATGAGACATAACAGTTGTGCAATAACAGAACATTAAAATAACCATAGGAACTTAAATTTTACAATAACATGTAACAAGATTATAATTTAAAAGGTTGTTATTAAAGAATATGCTTCCCCTCCTCCCTTTTCACTACTATATCTCCATCTGATGCTCGCCATCTGTCATCATCACCCTCTTACCCATCCCCACCCCACTTTTCACTGCCTCAATCCAATTCAACGAGGTTTATTGGCATTAAAATGTGATTTTACCCTCTCCCTGGCTCGCCTTCTGGTAAAATGCTTCCGTTAATAATTCTTTGCCCTCTCTACGGATGTCTGCAGTTTCCTACTGTATGTAGGGAGGCTGCAAAAGCCACGGTCAGCCTTAAGTGAGGCCACTGCACTCTCACATAAATATTCTATTCATGGCCATGTATTCTTTATGGTTTTGTTCATGTTCACGAATAAGTTGAATGCTCCATGATAGCACCTTGTTACTTGTTACGATCAAAAAGGAATGTGAATCATCTGATACATAAAACGGACTACCAAGTTCTGCAGGAGAGGCAAGTTGCCTGGAATCGACTATTAACTCTACAGCGACATCGTGTGGACAAAGTCTATAAGTAATTCCCACTCTTTTTAGAGAACTGACTATTTCTGCTCTGCTCAATACAAGGGCGGGCTCTTCTGGCTCCCAAACGGCTTTTCGCATTGTGTTTTCCTTTAATCCATATACTGTACTTACTATGTAACATTATGCACAAAATAGCCTCAAAAAGTGGAATTTAAAATAAAAAAAACAACAACAAAAATAAACAAAAGAAAAAGGAAAAGAGAAAAGAAGAAGCAACAGAAACAAAAAAGAAAAGAAACGTAAATGCACGAAGAAGTAAAACACTAGAAAGAAACAAACAAAAGATGAAATAGAGACAAGGAAAGGGGGAAAAGGAAAGCAAAAGCGGGAAAAAAAATCTAGGAAAAAAACAAACTAAACAAAAATATATATAAAAATAATGAAGAGAATAAAGAATTAAAAAGCTAGGGGAAAAGAAAAAATGAATTAAGAGTAAAATAGAAGAAAAAAGATAGGAAAAAACAAGGCTTTTTACCAATAATAATTTAACATTATGGACATAATGATTTAAAAAAAAATGTTTTCTTCTACTAAATATGAATATCATGTATTTCTTCATTCTTCAGTGAACTTAAACTCGTTTAAACTGAGTTTTTTTATACTAAGCAACTTTTAAGTCAAGAAACTCCGAATCTATAAAACACATAACAAAAGATCAATTAAACATTTTGACTTTTCAGTGTAACAACAGGGCAGCACGGCGGCGCAGTGGTTTGCTTGGGAACCTCGTGTGTGGGTTCAAATCCAGCTACCGGACTTCCTGTGCGGAGTTTGTATGTTCTCCCTGTGCTTGCGTGGGTTTCCTCCAGGCACTCCGGTTTCCTCCCACATTCCAAAGACATGCATTTCAGGTGGATTGGCCGGTCCAAATTGTCCCTAGGTGTGAATGAGCGAGCAAGTTGTCTGTCCCTGTGTGCCCTGCGACTGGCAGGCGACCAGTTCAGGGTGTCCCGTGCCCATTGCCAGAAGATGCCTGGCATGGACTCCAGCACCCCCACGACCCGACTGAGGATAAGTGTTTCAGATAATGAATGGACGAAGGTTCTTTTCCTCCCTTGGATAGTCTGTGCCTTATTTTATAAAGTTATTTGTTTTATTACTCTTTGTTCAACCATTATTAGTCTGTGTATTTTGTTCCACTGGGTCTATCGGATTTTATCTTACTTTTATCAGAGCTGTTCCAGGACACAAAACACATTAAGAAAGGGGGAGGTGGGATGGAGGCTGTAGAGTGATTTCTTGCCATCATCCCATTTTATTCTAAAAAAAAAAAGGCCTGTTTCAAACACAGTCCAAAAGCCAACCCGAACCCCTAAAAAGATGAAAAAAGAAGAGTTTATTAAAACACTTTTTAAACAAATGCAAGTACTTGGGGAATGAGCTGACTTAAGCTGCGATCAAGACTTTACAGAGTTTCAAATTCTGTACAGCATCTTTAAGGAGTTTACTTGAGCCTCAGATATTTGTTTTCTTTTCTTGGCATTATTTTGCCAAGGCAAAGGCTTGCGGCCCTCTGAAAGCAAGTCCACCGCCCACTTTTGGATCCAGACCCACCAGTTGAGAAACTCTGCTTTAGATTCAGGTGCTGTCAAAAAGTTCTACAGCTAATAGTGTTAATGGAGGACGGTTGTGATCGAAAAAGGTTCAGGAGAAAGCCATTTTGCACCAACCTGAACTTTGACCTGTCAAGGACCAATTGTCTCTCTGTGTTATCTTACTTTGCTAAGACACGAGTCAGCACTTTAAGATATTACTTTTGCCGTATACAGGAAGTGACGATGATAACTTAGCAGGGTCAAGACGACCCAAATGAGGTCAAAATTCACTCCTCTACAAAGGGAAACGGAGGGAATGGAGATCATTCAGGCTCACCGTGGGCTAATAAAAGCAGCACGGAAATTGAGCTGATATTTTTCAAAATAAAAGTATGAGACGCTACGAAAAGTCAACCATGCTATCGGCATGTTGGATGAGGATCTGAGTTTATTCAACTACCATGATGGAAATGTTCCTGAATTATGGTCCGGTGGCAGGCTGCACATTTGACTCCTAGTCCTTTAGCTTCAGTCTGATTTGCTCTCAAAGTGAAATTTCCATGATAGTTACGTCATACACCTGCGCCACACAAAAGGCCTAAATTTTGTTATGAAATCTAAGTTAAACAAGACTGATGATTTTAAAAACAAGTCAGCGAGAGACATGCTTGGCCAGACCCGAATTTACAGACCAGGCCCCAAATTTGGATTGGGTCGGGCTTGGTCTTAGGCTTCGGATCTTACCTCTAGGCTGAAAGTGGCAGGCAAAACCTTTTCCTCCTTGCGAAAGGCTTGCTCGCTTTGGAGTTGTCCGACCTTTATCTATTTATTTTACACAATATATTTCCTTATGCAGCTTGAACTCAAGTTTAATGGCTAAGATTCCTTTGGTTGATTATTGCCCCCTAGCCAATCATAGTTTGTGAGACCGGTGACGGTTTTCAAAGCCAGCAAGCAGGCATTCAGATGCTAACTAAGCTAATAGTTATCTTAAAGATTGATGATACAGGGCACAGCCTTGAGGATTTTTTGTGAAGGCTGTTAGGTTTTAAATATTAAAATGTAAGGTTTACCAAATTGTTCGAATTAGTTATCTGACTCCATTAAGCAAACACAACCTACATTCACCTAACAATGCGCGCTCGTTTCTTGATGGAAATTATGGACAAGAAAAGACGACATTTTCACACGGGGGCAGATTTAATTTCTTTAGCAATTTGACTAAATGAAGTCCATCGTAAATGGCCGAATTAGTCCAATTAGTCGAATTAATGTCGTTGGAGTCTCTCGGAAGCCTCCTCTCTCTCGTTCCCCTGCTTCTCCTCTCGGCCCACGTCTTTCTGCGAGATGGTGTGCCGGCTCCTCCCATGGGCGTGCCAATGAAGCCCAACCTGGGCGTCTCAAAACATCGCCTGCCGTCCTCTGTCAGAGTTCTGCTATCAAAATTCCCTTGTCAAAATATTCTGCATTTGGAACGGCGTGACATGTCATTGAACTATAGCCTACTCTGTGAAAATCTTCATTGCACTCAATAAATGTAACTTGTATTCGATCGTATAAAATCCTTTATAGTTAAATGAATAAAATCCTTCAAGGCCTAACAACAAGTAATCGCTGAAATGGGATTCGTCAAAAGCTTAATTATGAAAGCACACATCTGGAAGCAAAGCAACCAGGGAGAAGCAATGGAAGGAAGCTCAAACAATTTGGAATCATTCAATAAGTATTGATGGAGAAAATATCATCAAGTTTTAGGCCAGCAGAGAAGGCCCTGCAGGCTCCCGAGGCCCACCACAGCAAGGATCTAATTTTCTCTTCGTAAAACATGGAAATGCCGCCATGTCAACGAGGGAAGACACCAACTACTTTCAGTCTTATGTTAACAATTCCCGTCACCTTTTGGAATCCGTCAAACGTAAGGGACAAGGGTGGCAATCTCATTTTTATATGTGAGGAATGAGCTTTACAGCCGGAGTCGGGAAAAGGTGATGGTCGACTGTCAATGGACAAGCTAAAGCATGGAATGAAATTCAAGATTTATACCTGGTATGGAGGACAAAGAGAGAAAATGTGTGTGTGGAAATTGATTTGCATTGCAGATGCAGTTCTTTTTTGCACATGTACAGTATGAAATGTGATACACTGGTTAATATTTGGTAAAAGGGCAGGGAGGAAAAAAAATCTTGATTTTCTATTAGTTTAAAATGCAATATAAAAAACAACACACAAAAATAATGTGGATATCTTGCACAGTGGTTTTCTGATTTTATTTATTCTTTTTCTTATTTTACTAAAAAATAACATTAAAAAGTTGGACTATAATAAAAACATAGAGTTCAACCGGCAGATACTTTTCTCTTGTGTGTTTTGTTATTTTTCTCAAAGAAATTAGATAAAAGAAAAAAATAAAAGTTAAAAAAACAGGTAAAACTATAGTAAATTTCAAAATTACAGAATATATAACTTGTTTGGGGGCAGCACGGCGGCGCAGTGGTTAGGGCATGTGCGGCACAGTTCTGAGGTCGTGGGAACCTCCTGAGTGGGTTCAAATCCAGCTCCCGGCCTTACTGTGCGGAGTTTGTATGTTCTCCCCGTGCTTGCGTGGGTTTCCTCCGGGCACTCCGGTTTCCTCCCACATTCCAAAAACATGCATTTCAGGTGAATTGGCCGGTCCAAATTGTCCCTAAGTGTGACTGAGCAAGTGAGTTGTCTGTCTTTGTGTGCCCTGCGATTGGCTGGCAACCAGTCCAGGGTGTCCCCTGCCCACTGCCTGATGATTGCTGGGATGGGCTCCAGCACCCCCGTGACCCTTCTGAGGATAAGCGGTGCAGCTGATGAGATGAGATAACTTTTTTGGGTATTATTATTTTTTGGATGAATTTGTTTGAAATTGAACTACAAAAATAACAAAAATAAAAGTAGTCATGTTGCACTGAATAATGTTTTTTTCTTTGTATCATTTTTGCATTTTACTAAAAAAAAAAAAATAACAGAAATAAGTTAGACTGTAGTAAAAAATGTGTTCCATTACCAGATATTTTTATTTTACGTTCACTATTTTTATAAATGAGATAGAAAAAAAAAACATTTAATCTGGAAAAACAGGTTACAAATGTGATCAAGTTCAAATTTACTGTCAGAACCTGAACAGATGATGGACCCGGATGCGTAACGTTTTCACACAAGCTTAATTTTATGGGAACGGGGCAGTAATGCGCGGGAACACAAATGCCAGCGATTCGGCGATCGCTGGGCAGAAGAGATTGAAACCGGACAAGACAGACAGGATTTATACCGAACACAACAACAAGATACCAGACACGACAGGCGGGATCGATACCGGATACTGGAGCAAGATTACTGGACAAGACGAGACAGACGGGATCTATACCGGATACTGGAGCAAGATACTGGACAGGATGACACAGTCTGGATCGATACCGGATACTGGAGCAAGATACCGGACAGGATGAGACAGACGGGTTCGATACCGGATACTGGAGCAAAATACCTGACAGGACAAGACAGGCAGGATTGATACTGGATACTGGAGACTGGAGACTGGAGCAAGATACCGGACAGGACGAGACAGGCAGGATCAATACCGGACAGAGTCAAAATACAAGTCTTGCAAGTGCAGAGGTTTGTTGACGGACTGACAAGGAGTGAACGAGAGTACTGCGTTTAAATAGGAGGGAATCCAATCAGGCAACGAGCAGCACCTGGCGCCAAATAGGCGGGCCCAATATTGTATGAAGCTAGCTAGATGGCTTGCTAATTCGCTAGAAAATATAGTTTGACCGTTACCTAGAAAGGTATACAGGTGGAGCTAAAACGCTAGATAAGAGTAAAGATTCAGAGAGAAAGTTAAAAAAGCTAGATATCTAACTTGAAAGGAGACCAAAATGTTAGCATGGTAACTAGCAAAAAATAAGATAAAGGTAAAATGTTAGTGAGAAAGCATGCAAATATTGTGTGAAGCTAGCTAGATGGCTTGCTAAATAGCTAAACATGTGGGAGGATAACAAGCTAAAAAGGTAAATAAGTAGTTTGATAGTTAGCTAAAAAGTTAAACAGTTAAAAAACTAAAAGGTAGCTAGAAAACTAGCTCAGAGAGTAAAAAGCCAACTAAATAGCCAGGTAGAAAGTTAAAAAAATATAGATAACTAGCTAGAAAGGGGCCCAAACTTTAGCCAGATAACATGTAAAAAAAGGTAAAATTTTAGCTCGATAGCATGCAAGAATTGTAAAAAACTAGTTACATAGCTTGCTAAATCGCTAAAAAGGTGGAAAGACAGCAAGCTACAACGCTAAAAAGGGTAGCTTGATAGTTAGCTAAATATTTAAACAGGCAAAAATAAATTCTAGGGAGCTAGATAACTAGCTTCAAGTGTAAAAAAACAACTCAATGAATAGATAGAAAGTTAAAAAATGGAGGCCAGAATTTAGCTTGATAACTAGCAAAAGGTGTAAAAAGCTAGCTTGATAGCTTGCTGAATATCTAAGAAAGTGGGAAGATAGCAAGCTAAAAGCTAAAAAGGTAGCCCGATAGCTTAAAAACTGCAATTATTTGCTCATTCACCATATAAAACCCATACATTTAAATTCAAACTGTTGCATTTGCTGTAGAATAAACCGATAAAAAGGTGAATACATAAATTTGTTTTATACATAAATTCTATTGCCTTAGTTGCCTAAAAATATGTTTTTTTTGTCCATGAACTGGAATTTATTGTTCTGTATTTCTCAGATAACAACTATGTTGTTACTGGGAAATTTTAAGGTAAATTATTGGATTTGGAGGGTTAAATAGACTCAGTCAACCGATTAAAAAAATAATTTTACCAGGAAATTACAATGACCCCGCACTTGTGAGCAGTGTTCCCTCTAAACTGCGCGCGTGCGCAATCGCGCACAGCCTGCACATTCTGAGCGCACAAGAAAATCTAGCCAGCGCATAGTTCCCTCGAAGCTGCGTGGGTGAGTTTTTAGAGTTTTTAGAGAACCGGCTTCTTCGGCTCGGCTCACTAAAAGGAACCGGCTCTTTCGGGTTCTAACTGGCTCTTCAAGTTGTTTTTGCTTCTTTCATCCCTATAAATAAACAATAAAGTAGATCTGAATCTGAATCTGAATCTGAATCTGATATGACTAAATATTATGTAAAATTATGCACAAAATGACTTAAAGGAAGGGGGAATAGAACAAAAAAGAAAAAAATACCAAAATACAAAAGTAGTGAAGAACTGAGAAAAAAAGAAACAAAAGGAAGAGAAAAAAGAAGGAAACATTCAGAAAAAAGCCAGAAAAAAAAGAAAATAAATAAACAAAGGGAAAAAAGCAATTAGAGAACAAAAAGAAAAAAGTAACAGCTGGGAAAAAATAAACACAATGAGATTTTTTTAAAAGGAATTTAAAAAAATAGAAAAAAACAGGGAAAAAGAAGAAAAAGTTTGTGTTGCATTCAAATAATTTCCAATTATTCCAAGTCAATCTTGTTGCCAACATTGTACTTCCACTAAAAAATGTGATTAAATGCAGTTGTGTATCGTACTATTAATGATTTAGTTGCCAGACTTGGGATTGCTGTTGCTCACTGTTGTTTCAAGCGTTGCTCACCGACTTTGTGTGAACGCTCAGACCCGTGGAAAATCTCAGGTAACATTTCTTGTGAGCCATTTTCAGAATAGGTCATCGGGCATCTTGGGGGCGGCAGTGGCTCAGGAAATGTGAAGCACACTGTAAAGCGCTTTGGGAAGTCTTGACTTGAAAAAGCGCTATATAAATGCAGATCACCTCAACTCCTCTTACTGCCCCCCAATGTTTTATTTTGAAAATACAAAGGGGAAATAATATCTAACTACATTCGTTCGCTTTCCGGCTCAGAGAGGGTGGTCCTGCTCGACAAACACCGAAAGACCAGAAAAACATCCGACAAGAAAAGTTTGCTCGGTTCGCTGATAACATTAAAATTCGTCAACGTATGCGACATAACCTACAAAAACGCCAATTTCAGTCTGACTGTTACTTCTGGAAAACCTTTATCGCTGTTATCTTGAAGAATGAAAGGCTCAGAAGTTAGCGAGTTGAAAATGGAGAGGCCAGCTGAGTGATAGTGGGGTGAGGAGGCTGGCTTTGGCAAACTTCGGGAGTCCTGCCCTGTTGCTAGCATGCTAGTTAGCATGCTCCGAATCAATATCGCCAATCAAAACGATTAAGGTGAGAATTTCATTTTTGTTTGTCATATGACGTAAGGTGCATATAAGGATGCCGCAGTCAGAGCATCCTTGTTAGAAATACTTATTGTGTTTGTCCGCTTTTTCTCATTTTGTTTGTTTTTTTGCTACAAGTTGAGATTCAGAGAGGCCTGTCTGCTCATCTTAAGAAATGTTTGGACTTATAAAATAATCACATTACATTTATTTGGTAGTTTGGTATTCTCTTTTTAGTAAACCATTCCCTGATATGTGGTATTTTTTCAAATAGATACTATTTATGTGACCGGTGTTGTGCCCTTTTCCGACTCCTATGCAAATTCCTCCCCCCCTCCGATTTTAAATGAAAAAAAACAACAATTTGTTTACACCGCGGGATCCAATGCAACCAGGGTTTCATTCACAATAAAAAAGACATTACATACGGATATTATAGTAAATCAAATAAATATTATTTGTGTACAATTAGTTGTGATTGCGGAAATCATAGCGTACATTGACGTTGGTGACTTTTCGATCCGCGTTAACAAACGCATTTTGTAGAATACGATCGCACTTTATTGTTTAAATAAACGCGATATATAGACTAGGATCTCCCAATTATCATAATTAGCTCGCTTTATTTTGTTTTAAAGCGTATTATATAGAATACGATCGCTTTTGTCGGAAGCGTACATTGACGTTGGTGACATTTTCATCCGCGTTAAAAAACGCAATTTGTAGAATAAAATCACGCTTTATTGTTTAAATAAACGCGTTATATAGACTAGGATCTCCCAATTATTATAATTAGCTCGCTTTATTGTTTTAATAAGCGTTTTATATAGAATACGATCAGGGGGGGGAGGAATTTGCATAGGAGTCGGAAAAGGGCACAACACCGGTCCGGATGACATACCTTTCCTCCCAGTTTAAAGAGACAGTGTGTATTATTTAGTGCCTCCTAGCGGTTGGGTAGGGTTACTTTAACTGGATTACTTTCAATTACTTTTGGATTCCTCCAATACCAAATAGGCTAATAAAAGACAAAAGAAACTGAATATGAATAAAATAACTAAAATTTGTGCAGGCTTGGGGAGTAACGGAATACATGGAACGGCAAAAATGATGTTGGCAAGCTGTTAGGATTTATTTTCATTTTGTTTCTGTCGCATTTTATATTCGTTTTGCCGGAGATCAAAGCCAGGAGAGAAAGCTTACCACATGTTGTGAGTCATAATTCTATTCAT
Organism: Urocampus carinirostris; assembly: GCF_059441175.1. Classification (NCBI taxonomy): domain Eukaryota; kingdom Metazoa; phylum Chordata; class Actinopteri; order Syngnathiformes; family Syngnathidae; genus Urocampus; species Urocampus carinirostris. The sequence goes on from NC_142355.1 coordinate 8,832,136, forward strand.
ATTTAGTTTATTTTGTCATTTATTAGCAGATTTGGTATTGTGGAGTAATCCAAAAGTAATTGAAAGTAATCCAGGTAAAGTAACCCTACCCAACCCTGGGTATTTTTTCAAATAGATACATTTAATGTGACCGGTCCGTTTGAGAGGGATGACATACCTTTCCTCTCAGTTTAAAGAGACAGTGTGTATTATTTAGTGCCTCCTAGCGGTAAAAAGAACTGTCAAAATAAAAATATGAAATTGAGTCATAAGCAATATTTATAAGAGCTACCATATACTATAAATGTGCATTTTTAAAAACAATATATCGACCTAGGACCATTATTTTACACATCAGTCATGCATAAACATAGTTGAATAAATAGAAACCACAAATATGCAAGTGCACACAAAAACAACAACAACCATAGAAGATTTAATTCAAACAAATACCTTCAAATGTTGCCTTAGTTCTGTTGAATAAAAATATACATTAAGGTAGATTGTATCCCTCCTGTTTCCTTCCCTTTTTTCCATGTCTCGTAGTCCAAAAACGGCTATTTACCCATGCCATCAATAAAGGAATGGAGTCTGAAACAAACAAGGTTTTATTTTTCCTTTAAGGGAGCTGTACATAATTTGGAGCATTGTTACTCTCTGCCACAAACTCCTGGCTTAAAGGCATGATTACAGCCTTAGCTCATTCATGATGTACGTGCAAGTACAGGCATTTCTTAGATGTGCTTGAATAAACTATTACTTACGCTTCTAATCAGTGCTAACTTTGCAATCGCTCAAAAAGTGACTGTAGCCTTCAACTCTTTTTTTCTTTCATCTTTATCGGGATTTGGGTTTTACCACTTTCGTGGTACACTGTTGAAGAGTTGTTGTCAACTGCGAGCAGACGAAAACTGCAGTGGTACGATTAGGTCACACGATCATTGCGACTGGCAAGATCATTCTCAAGAGCGCAGTTACTTGGTTGCGTGTGATTTAAGTGGCGGGAGTCATAGTGTGCAGCGACACCTAGTCACCGAATAATACACACTGTCCCTTTAACACATAAACAGCAGAGTATTCCACAATTTGGTTTTTCATTTCAGAAAATATAATGGCATGTTTGTTGCACCCCCCCAAAGAACAAATCTTATTAACTCTGTTGTGTTTCACTTCACAGAATGTCCACTCTTCGCCCTCCTTTCTATAGTTTTGAAAATGAAGGCACTGATGTTGACCTTCGGGCTCATGGACTAAAGTGAAGACCTCTTTCAAAGTTTGCAGTCATCCTAAAGTCAACTGGAGTGAAGATTAATGTCTGATACTTCAAGACTATTGTCAGTGGATTTTTTACCAAAAAGCTTCCCATAGGAATGTATCCAAGGCTTTTGGTCCTCTGACAAGCATGTGAGATAAATTCTTCAATGACTGTGAAGATCTTTGAACTGAAGCAATAGATTATGACATTACTAGAGGATGGAGGCATATAATATGTAATGACGTTTTGCAATAGTGGACAAATCTGATGTATTCAAGATCAGTGACTGCTGCTGGCAGTGCGTTCCTTACCCTGCTTGATGGATGAGCTTTCTGTCTGAGTCAGGGCACAGCTTGGATGACGTTGAGTCGGCTGAAGCTGATATGAAGCAGGACTCCTGGTTGCCTGCGTGGCTAGCTGCGCTCAGCACCAGAGTTATGTGATGGGGTGCAGGAATAGTAAGGTCCTCCCTGAGCCCCCAGGGGATGTTCAGTTGGACCTGGTCAAAAAGGTAAGAAGCATTTTCAAACAGCATCCACTAGAAAATATACAGTGCCTTGTGAAACTATGAGGCCCCCTAGAACTTTGTGACCTTTTGCCACATTTCAGACTTCAAACATCAAGATATAAAACTGTAATTCATCCTAATTAACGTCCTGCAAAGTGGTAACACGAGTTAAAACGGTGTTTTGAGATAAAATGTAATACCTTTTGTCATGTCATCTACATCCGTGGTGGGCTAGTGAATACACAGTGTATTTAGGCTTGTTATTATTGTTGTTACCGTTATTATTGGGCTGGGGCGCAAGAACATTGTAAGACATCGAACTGGTCCACGCTACAGAAAAGGTTGCAGACCCCTGCGTTACATTACCACTTTTCCTGCCTTAAAAACGCCAACAGATTTAGAAAGCAAATCTCCCGTTTTATGAAATGAAATGATTTGCATTTATATAGCGCTTTTCAAGTCAAGACTTCCCAAACGTTTACAATGTGCTCCACATTTCCCAATAGCGGCCTTGCAGCCATGTAAGGTGCTAACCTGCTTATTGGGGGTATTAGGGGTTCAGTGTCTTACCCAAGGACACGTCGACATGTAACACGGACGAGTCGGGATTCGAACTGGGATCCCTTGATCCCAAGACGAGCGCTCTACCTCCTGAGCTACTGCCATCCCAGCTATCTTTATCTAAATAAATAAATCTTAGCTCGAGTCTACTTTTTTAATCGACAGCCGCTTTGTCTTGAAGCCAGACTAAGTCTTTGTGCGTGAATAAACCAATGATTGCATTAGATTTCGGTTTTGGTAAAAGTTTACCAAAACCAATACATAATGTCTTAAAAGCCAAAACTGTGCATATGCAGCAGCATTTCAAATATTTGGCTATTTTTTTCAGTCTAAAACCAAGACTTGAAATCCATCAATACAAAAGGAAATGCTCATCTCTTAGCCATTTAGATACTTGTATAAATAGGACAGTGCTAATGACGCTCCATACACAGACTATACCGGAGTCAAAATGATGCACTTTTAAATGGAATGGTTATCTTTGCTGATAATTGGCCTGTCTAATTATTAGTCCATCTTGACTTGGCACACTACTATCACTGACTCAAAGTTAACATGTAACTAGCCATATTGTCTCATATGGAGCAACAATTGAGCTATTAAACCTGTCATTATCACAGTTGTCAACCATGCTGAAAATCAATTGTGAGAAAACCAGGAAGGATTAATAAATCATTTATTGTAGACTCCCTTGCAAGTGTCTGACGCCAAAGTGCCTGTGACAGTCTAATGGTCTCTAAACTGACATAAATGGAGTTGTTCAAATTTTGATGATTTAGTAAATGGTTATTCATTATAGCGTTTTCAGAATCATAAAACAGTGAATATGGTATTTGACAGGATTATTACTAATATCACATGATGGAACGATGGCAGTGGTAGGTGAGTATCCCCATATGTGTATTTTGGCTTTCACAGTTTCATCCATTACTGGATTTTTTTCTAGGGTAGGAACGGGCAGGGTATGCAGTGGGCTGCACCACTATTCCGTTATCTGCTGGAATTGCCACGTCGTTTTGTGCCCGGGCTAATAACCGCATTGTACAGTTATAGTCTACTGCATTTTTCTGCCAGGGATCAACACATTGTGTCAATAAAAGTTTATCAATCTCATCCACATATACTGAAAATGGTCATTTGGCTGTGAATTTGTAGCAGTGGTGGTGACAAGAAACTGTTGAAAATAACGAAAATTAGGTGCTATGCTGTTGCAGTATGTGGCTTCCCTTGTAGAATGTATAAACCATAACATGTAGAATAGCTGAGGTTTTTTGAGTAAATACCAGACGAAACCTAAAAAATGTTTTTTAATGATTTAATCTACCTGTTTTGGGGATTTGTGGGTATGTTTCAACCTTTATTGCTCTAGTGATTCCATGGTAACATGTTAATATGTTTCAAAAATCATGATGACTGAAATCACTTTTTTCATCATTCTTAATGAACTCCACATTTGTAAATATCAGGGGCCATCAACATGGTGCCTGCCGGCTGTTGGTACTCCCCTAAAACCACCTGAGTAGCCTGCAGACTGGTTGTGAAAATATATGGTGTCATTATCATTTTCTAGGAAATGGGATCTCTAACTGGCATGATGTTTAGTGAGCCTATTCTAACATCTAATACTGTATTTACAACCCAGGAATAAGAATAATAAAAAGTGACAAAATAGTAATCAGTTTTGGACACGTTGCTGAGGGAAAAATGAATCAAATACAGTAACTAGTTACTTAATCTGACCAGATAAGAGTAAAAGCGTTATCCACCAACCCCTCCACCCAGATTACTGAAACCCAAAAATGGCACATTACTCTGAAAGTAATTATGTTGTTACAACTAATTGTATATTACTCACATTAAAGCCGATCCCCTAAAACTGCTTAAAAACACATAATAAAACAAATAGAAGAAACGTGGATATGAACCTATGGACACAGTAATGTCTTGAATACTTTCAAAGTAACACAGCCGAGGCATTACAGGTATATCCATTTTGTCTTCAAATCAAAGACTTCCGTCACCATTTCTAAGTAGTGTATCCCAAAAATAATTTTACAAATAAAAAGACAAAAATTCAGCACTCTTTTACTGAAATTCAGAAATCTTGTTCACCCCATTGATTTTATTGTTCCTGTATATGCCATCACCTCTTTCCACATGCTGCCTACCATTCGTTACCAGTGACCACAACCAAATATATTCTCCCATATAAACTGCATATTAAACTGGTACCCCCTCAGTAACAAAATCAGTAACCAAAAAACAGCTATTAGTTTCAAGATGGTTGACGATCCCTGGTATCTATTTAATGCAGGACATGATCTACAGTTTTTTCATTTGACCATGTTTTCTTCCAGGTGGATCCACCCCGTCAAACTGATATTTATAAGCACTTCATCCGAGGAGATGGAACGGCTAGCAAGACTGCCGGGGCTGGTGTAGTTGACAAGGCAGGCTCCACCTCCCCATCTCAACCCAATGCTTCCACTCCTGTCAGCTGCACCCAAAACTCTAAAAATCCATCCGAGGTGCCGGATCCACAACGTAAAAAGGTGGCAAAATATCGAGCAAAGTTTGACCCCCGGGTCACAGCCAAGTATGACATCAAAGCTTTGATAGGTCGAGGGAGTTTTAGCCGCGTTGTCCGCGTGGAACACAAGAGCACACGGCAGCCGTACGCCATAAAGATGATTGAGACCCGGTACAGGGAGGGAAGGGAAGTTTGTGAGTCAGAGCTGTGCGTTCTCCGAAGAGTTCGCCACACCAACATAATCCAGCTAATGGAGGTGTTTGAGACGACCGAGCGCGTTTACATGGTGATGGAACTGGCCACCGGAGGAGAACTTTTTGACCGTATCATTGCTCGCGGCTCTTTCACTGAGCGGGATGCCACCCGGGTGCTGCAGATGGTATTGGACGGTGTTAAGTATCTGCACACTTTGGGGATCACACATCGAGACCTAAAGCCCGAAAACTTGCTGTACTATCACCCAGGCGCGGACTCCAAAATCATCATCACTGACTTTGGTTTGGCCAATAGCCGGAAGAAGGGGGACGAGTGCCTAATGAAGACAACTTGCGGCACGCCTGAGTACATTGCCCCCGAGATCCTTGTGAGGAAACCTTACACGAATGCTGTAGACATGTGGGCATTGGGGGTGATCTCCTATATCCTGCTTAGCGGAACAATGCCATTTGAAGATGACAACCGTATGAGACTATACCGGCAGATCCTTAAGGGCAAGTACAGCTTTTCTGGAGAGGTAAGGATTCGCCAAACATCAAATTCACACAATTCGCCACACATCAAAATCACTAGCTAGAAGTCTACATGGCTGAGCAACATATTCATTTCACAAGGGTGTCTAAACCTTAGTGCACACCGTACACCAACCTCGGGGATTAGGCTTTGGTGACTTTGGCTGCAGAATGCCGACAGCGCCGTGCCCCCAAACACCTGAAGCCATTCTCAACTGCGCCGGAATGTGCACTTTTTAGCTCTCCTCCAAGTTGCCATGGTGCCATGTGTTTTCGTAAAATCTAAATTTCGACTTCTGCAACGTCAGTTGGCAACTACAAAGATGAGCATACATTCGTTGCTGCACCATAAGGAAGCGTGAATAAAGGCGGTGTCATGTAAAATGTGAGCTCTATAGTTCACAGCATCACTATGTTGTCATTGGTGGTTACCGCGGTAACGGACCAGATTGCATTGGCTTGTCATTGGTCCTGGAGGATTAACGGAAACTCTGGTAAAGACATCACCGTGGTGTTTTATATTTAAAGCGCATGGGTTGTGGAAAGGGGCAATTTACCGTTTTCCTCTGTTCCCCACACACTTGAGGAATTCGGTTAAGCAAAATGCAGATTGCCAGAGGCGTACACAGGGCTTAAAGATTACTTGGTTTACAATTTGGTATTGCTTCAATGTCTTATTAGAATGTAAAGGTATGTTTTATTACATTGTTGATTGTGCCCCAACGAGTCTCAACACAACATTTTGTGTTTGGACAGTTATTAGTTGAGCAACAAGAGGGCTGGTGATTTTTTGGGGGTTTCAGGTCATGACTTTTGATGGCTTTGCTTCAGAAAGCTCTTGAATTGTGATTATTAGCTAACTCCTAGGCAACATTGATGTTCTTGTCCATCAACAACTACTTTAAAAAATGGCTGATGATTGGGATAAAAACACAATGTCAACTTAATAAAAACATTGTATCAAGGCTATACATGGGCTACACAATATATCTTTGTTCAAAAAGCTTTTGGGATGACATTTACTCAGTTATTGAAACTAAAATTGTATTTTTTAACTCTAAGTCACATTTAAGATCTGGCAATGATCAAGTGTTAAAATGATGATTGAGTCAAATTAAGATCTATTACACAGGCCTAATTAAACACTTTGGCGTTGAGGACATTTGTAGTGTATTATTAAGACAAGTTAAGGCGCATCCCTTGATTAATTATGTTCCTGACCCATGTATCAGAGGAATATAAGTCCTGTTTCTGGTCAAGTAATGGTTTTTATCTTTCCTCAGCCGTGGCCTAGTGTGTCCAACCTTGCCAAAGACTTTGTGGAGCGCATACTGACAGTTGATCCAAATGTGCGGCTGACTGCCGGCCAGGCTCTCAAGCACCCTTGGATTGTGAGCATGGCTGCCGCCTCCTCCATGAAGAACCTCCAACGCTGTATTTCTCAAAACCTGCTCAAGCGGGCGTCATCCCGATGCCACAGCACCAAGTCGGCCCAGTCAACACGCTCCAGTCGCTCAACCAAATCCAACAAAGCTCGCCGCGTTCGGGAAAAGGAACTGCGTGAGTTGAACAGACGCTATCAGCAGCAGTACAATGGCTGAAGCGGAACGACACGGGGATGTCAAGACCCAAACCAAAAGTTTGCCTTAAGAGAAAGACTGAAAATAACTCATTAGATTCTTGTACTGGTCAATTTTGGGAAGGTAACTGCTGTCAGTAAAATGGTAAAGTTAATTACTATTGTTTCCGCACTATAAGGCGCAACGGATTATGAAGCCCACCCCCCTAAAAATAGACTTTTGTCATATTTTTTTTGATATATAGGCGCATGAAATTGAGACTACAGTAAGAGCTTCAGTGTGTTTGGGTACATATTGATGCAATGCATTAAAATGTGCCACTGACCAAAATCTTAAAACAATGTATGCAATCTGAATCAAAGTAGTGGCAGTAAGAGCGCCGACCTATTACCACTAAGCCACCAGTGGTGCGGATGATGAATGAAACGGCATTAGCGCTCATCTCATTGTCACGCTATTTTTACTCACAGTACCACAACACTGATATGCTGTCAGTAAAACAGTCTTCACCTCTTCAAATGTGGATTTTAGTGTAATGTGCATGCGTACACAAAAGTGCTTTTGTTAACTTTTTCCACATTCGTTGGTAAAGAAGTAGAGTCCTATCTTCTCGTATCTGAATGCACGATGCAAATCAGTCTTCCTGGAACTGAGTTAAAATAGCGTGATAATGAGATAAGCTCTAATGTCTTGTCGTATGTCAAATGTACAACTGGTGTTAAAAGGTCAGAACTCTCACCGCCACTACTTGGGTTCAATTCCCGTCATCTAAAATGTTTTGCAATTTTGGTCGGCAAGGTTTATTGATTTGATCATTCATTGCACAATTATTGCTCAAATACGATAATCTCGCTTAAAACCCTGTATGATAACGCATACCTAAAATAACTATGCATTTCTAATAAAGTCTGCCGTATTCTGCGGTGTGTGTGTGTATAAGACACATTTTCAGATTTCTGGCCAAATTGGGGTTGTAGTCAGAAAGCTCGGTATAATTGATAATCCCTGACCTTGGAAGAATACAGCATTTGCATAACAATTTTATTTTGTGATTTCATCCCACATTGTCATCTCTGTCCATCTTCATTTTGAAAAAGATGGAACATTGTTTTTGTCCTGCCATTTTATATACCATCACATATATTTATTTATTAATGTGGACAGTCTTCATTCAGTTGGTCACTGGAATAATGACTTTCCACCATGATCTGTTGAGCAGAATTCTGGGTAACGAAGTTACAAAAAAAAAGGGTTAACATCCCTCACACCAACATAATTGATGAAACTTGCTGTGAATTCTATTCATTTTAGAGAGCGGCCACTGGAGACTAATTAAAACGATTACGCAACCTCAAAAGGCCAAAATGAGGACACAATTTTAAGCTCATCTCATTGTTACATCATTGCTCTGTTTAGAGTTTGTGGTTTTGAGCTTTCAAAAGATTGTTTTTTGCTTCTTTTTTTTTTTTTTACAGTCTGTACAATCTATACAGTTGTACTCCTAAGTGCCTTAAGTAGACTATAGTTGAAGTTAAGATTTCAGCTTTGAAAGTTATGTAGCCTTGACCATGTTGTGCCTTTATATTTGTCAGTGTTCTTGAAACAAAACTATATATCTTGTACCTGCCAAAAAGATTTTGACACCACCTTATTTCAAAACCAAGAAAGATTCATTTGAAACAGACTGCATGGGGTTAGAATGTAACCTGAAATTGTTAAACTGCAAGGTACACCGTCCACTCACCTTTTTATCAATGTGTTGTATGCTTTCGACCCCCCCTCCCATTTACCCATAATGTTTACAATGCCGCTTTATGTTCCTGTTCAGTATTTCTAAGGACCCTTTACTTGTAGCTGTTGCAAGAGACCAAATGTGCAATGAGGTATAGTATATATTGTACTAAGAATTGGCAACAAATTCTGTCTGAATCAGTTTGCATTGTTTTTGAATTAGTGCATGTATGGTAAAAGAATTCAATAATAAGCATTTTATTTGAAAAAATATTTTTTTTTTAAACGTGTACTGTTTCACTTAGATGGATTAGGTGTAGTCAACATGTTTCCAAAACAAGTTTTTTATGATGTTTTGCTTAATTTCTCAAGGCACTTCATGGATTTTCTACAAGCACAGTATTATTCAATAATGTGTATGGTTTTCAATAATTTAGTTGCAATGTGTCCGATGAAAATGTGGCTGTGAACTTCAAATAATTACAAAGGCTGTTGTGAACTTTTCGATAAATACTGGAATTTAGCTGAGCCATTTTAGCTGACATCAGTGTTTCCTTAAATCTACGTTCTACATTTCTGATCATTTTCAATCTGTTACTGTTAATTGCATTCTTTTACATGTCAAGTTGTACAAGCCTGTAAAATGTATTTAGACTTGTGCCTTTTCTCTGTCCTTTACAATCGAGTAATTGAGTATTATATGTAATAATACCACATTTGGTTGACCCATAGACAGCTGTCAAGTGCCTTATTTCGAAGTAGATACTGCATTTCCCCATGGAAAACTCACCAAATGTAATTCAGGTCTGTGAAGATTGATAGATAGATAGATAGATAGATACTTTATTTATCCCCGAAGGGAAATTCACATTTCCAGCAGCATCCCTGAGCTGAGAACAATACAATAATAAAGCAAAAAGAATACAATATACAAATACCCAGTGTGACGTGCAAATGCCCACTGTAGCGTGTTATATAGAATAAATAGTGCTACACAGAATACATATTGCAATAAGATTCGGTAATATGCAATGTAGGTGGTGTGGTTTACTGTGGGCTTTTACTCTGCCGGGTAGAGTTAAAGAGCCTCATGGCATGAGGAAGAAAAGATCTCTTCAGTCTGTCCGTAGTACAAGACAGTGACAGCTTGGAAGTATAAGAGGCTATATTAATGTTTCAAAGTGATAAAATAAGCTTCAATAACTTTCTGAGTGCATGTATGCGGTTGTAAACACTCTGTTATGACCATGCCCTAAAAGAAGTTAACAGTTACCCAGAATAACTCAATTTCTATACTTGGCACAATATAGGGATACATTTATAAATCAGCCAGTTGGTTCTATAATGTCAATGCATCAATTTAAAAAAAGAAATGCTGTATTTTTCTATCATGTATTTACTCTTATACAAACTTGTTATTTGTGGAGCAGTATAGTGTCTTCCGGTGACATGTAGTTAAGTTCGTGTTTGGTGGGGCACAAATTTACAAATAAAACAATTAACATAGCAAGATATTACATTGTTGCATAGAAAAAAAAAGTTTTATCATCTTAACTTATAGATGAATTTTATGCTGAAAATTTTAAATGAAAGCATTAATCGATAGCTAATCCTCTATTATTAAAAAGTCCATAGATGTGCGTCAAATCATAATTTTTGGTCTTTTGATTGCAGGCAAGAGAATTGTGTGCATCTCTTCAGATGCTTAGCACAGTAAGACATGTTAATTGTATTCATAATGTGAAAATAATGCAATGAATATTTGCTTAAAAGCATATAAGAAAAAAGGCTTGTCTCTTTAACAAGTGGAACTAGTATGAAATAACTGACATGGAAAAAACTGATCTTTGTAGTTTGCTTACCTCGTGCACACACTGAAACTCAGATCTTACAAGTTGTGTTTCTATTGAAAATTTCAGTTGCGGTGAGTCCGATGAGGCAGTCAGTTTTAGGAATAAATGAACCTACATGTTATTCGTCGTTGGATTGGCAGAGCGAAAAAGCCATAAACTTGCTTGTGTCTTCCCATTGAATTTTGTGAGACTTTGGGGGGCATGCTTAGGGTCGTGTGTGCAAACAAGTCACACCCAAAAAGCATGGTAAATGAGACATTATCTGCTCTGCTTATCCACAGTAGGGTCGTGGGGGGCAGTGGGCAGGGGACACCCTGAACCGGTTGCCAGCCAGTCGCAGGGCACAAAGAGACAGACAACTCACTCATTCGTTCCTAGGGACAATTTAAACCGGCCAATTAACCTGACATGCATGTTTTTGGAATGAGGAAACCAGAGTGCCCGGAAGACACCCACGCAAGCACGGGGAGAACATGCAAACAAGGTTAGATCTCAACACCTTAGAACTGTGCCGCATAGGCGCTAACCACTGCGCTCCCCGATTGTCATATTTAATTACACAAAGAATAACTGGTGTTCTGATACTGGACTATTTTAAGATATCATATTGGCGAGTAAACAGACCAAATCACTAATATGGATTTTACATGTATTTAGATTTAGTACCCATGTCGAAGGTTTTTTCACAAGTGTCAACCTCAGCCAATTGCTCCCTTTATTAATGATTTCAATTTGTTCAACCTTCCAAACAACGCAGCACTTATTCACTGCAAGACAAGACTACAGAACAAAAAATATCAATTATGATGTAAATGTGCGGTCCTTTTCTGTTTTGGCTCATTTTTAAAAAAAAACGTTATTTTCCTGCCGTGGCGCAACCCAAACCCCAACCGTTCCCTCTGCTCAGCGAAAAAAGAAATGAACATAAACATGATTATTAACCAATTAACAAAAAGCGGGTGAGCAACAGTTGCAAGGAACACATAATGGCCTGTCAGGGTTTTTGTGTAGAACGGGAAACATTATTGTTGCATAGGGTGAAAAAAACGTTATATAGTCTTACTTTACAAATGAAGTCTTTGCACTGCACCTTGTTAATAAAAGTAATTGATGGGTATGTCCCCATTATTGAGAAAATGTCCATGCAGCGCCAAGAACAAATGGATGGCTTGCTAATACTATCACTATTTGTATTTTTTTTGGCTGAAGTGTGCACCCCTATAAGACTCTTTGGCCTCACTATTGCCCTCTGTCGTGAGGCAAGAGGATTGCGTGCCTCACTGCATCTGCAGAGGCTCTGCACAGTAATAATAAAAATACAAAGTTTACCAATAATATTCATAATATAATGTGAAAACTCAACGATTTAGGTGGAGCTAAAAATATGTTTTTATTGTATATTTCCATAATGACAGGCGGGGCCTCTCTTGCCTCCAGTGTTCCCTCTATTGCGCACTGCTCGCACATTCTCAGCGCACAAGAAAATCTAGCCAGCGCACAAAAATGAGGGCTCAAAATTACTAATTAAGAAGCGATTTAAGTCAAAGTTACAGTGCATGAAGGTAAAAATACACGGGTTCCCCTGACGTTGTGTCCTAAATGCGGTATTTTGAAGTCGAGTCGAAGTAGAACGAAGTTGAGTAAAGTTAGTAGAGTTTGTCAAGAACCGGCTTCTTCGGCTCGGCTCACTAAAAGGAACCGGCTCTTTCGGGTCCTAAACGGCTCTTCAGGTTGTTTTTGCTTCTTTAATCCCAACATGAGTAAAGATTATGTAAAATTATGCACAAAATAACTTAAAAGAATGGGGAAATAGAACAAAAAAGAAAAAAAAGACCTAAATTAAAAAGTAGTAAACAGCTGAGAAAAAAAGAAACAAAAGGAAGAGAAAAAAAGAAGGAAAAATTTAGAAAAAAGCCAGAAAAAAAGAAAAGAAAGAAATGTAGTAAAAATGTAAATAGAGAACAAAAAAAAGTAATAGCTCGGAAAAAATAAACACAATGAGATTTTTTTTAAAGGAATTTAAACAAAAGTAGAAAAAAAACACGGAAAAAAGAAGAAAAAGTTTGTGTTGCATTCAAATAATTTCCAATTATATCAAGTGAGTCGTGTTGCCAACATTGTACTTCCACTAAAAAATTTGATTAAGTACAGTTGTGTATCTTACAACCGACTAAATAAGCCCCCAAAAATGTTAATATTATGCAACAAAATATGTCAGGAAATAAAAAGAAATGGATATTTTGTGAAAGAATTGTAAGAACAAACGCAATTTGTAGGCCGTACAACCTTTGCAATAGTACGTGAGTCAATTCATTCAAAAGAGAAAACATTTTTTGCATTACCGGAAACTCAGCAAAATATAACTTGATGTCAAGTTTTGGATATCTTGCCACACTTGGGATTATGGTTGCTCACTGTTGTTTCAAGCGTTGCTCACCGACTTTGTGTGAACGCTCGGACCCTTGGAAAATTAGAGGGAACATTGCTTGCCTCCCCTGACTGCAGGTCGATTAATTATTTTTTTATAGTTAGAAAAACATAAGTGTAACCCCGATATTCCCAAAATTTGCTTTCATACAAAACTGAACAATGAGGAAAAAAATAGTTTTATCGATGGAAACGTTATGGAAACAGTGCCGACTAGTGGACAACGTGCGGAATGGTCTGTCAAAATACTTTAGGTTCTTGGGTTGCCAGGTACAAACCTGTCTTTTCTAATACAACGCGCTTTAATTTGAAAATGATGCAATCAAGTTGGTAATGTGAATTACTTGACATTTTTGATAAACTTTAATGAATTCAATCCGCCACTATTCGAACATTTGACCAGAGGTAATAACTATGTTTGAAAGCGTAATATGAATACGACCTGGCATGCCATCATCACAACCCTACGAAATCTGCGGAAGGAGGTACTGTAATGACTGCGGCTAGCTTTTGTCCACGGACAGCTAAACACGGAACCGAGGTTCGGAAACTGCGTCCCCAAGGAAGTTAAATAACAAAACCACAGAGGAAACACAATTATATATCGGTGAGTATTATTGTAACCATCTTTTAATAAAAAACAACACTTTTTTACCAGAAAAATGCTTTTTTTCCATAGCTAGCTAGCATATGCTATATACATGTGATATTTTACTGTCTCCGATTATGTTTTTTTCTCTCCATGTTTCAGGATTAAATGATAAAAGTCGTTTTGTGTTATTGCAAAGCATTAATTGCACATCGAGCAAACGGTTAATTTGCAGATGGTTCCAATGTTTACCCCGATGTAGTTGTTTACAGTAGTTGACTTTCTAAACATCCTCTGTTTTGTTTAGTGTCCGCAGTAAATATGTCTAATATTCATATCTACTGAAGATGATTAAAGTGATCTCGCGTAATTGTGTTTAAATACAACATAAATATAGTAAATTGGGACTGTATTATCCCGCACGATTTTGAATAGCGTCAACAAAGTCAATAATGCTATAGTTATATTAACTTAGATTGTTTACTAGTCCATTTGCGTATGTTATATTAAATGTTTTTATTCAAAGATCGGTAAGACACTCCGGGATAGGGTTGTCAATTCTAGAAAAAGAGTAAAAGGTACAGAAATTCAGACAGCCGATCTGATTGCAGCGAACATTTCCCACCGTGATGTTTTTAAATGGGTGAACTCGGTGAACTGACGTTAGACAGAAATGCATGTTTAAATAATAAGGTACTGGCTGCCCTCAATTGGTCATTTAACAATCCTCAACTATAAATTAGAATTCAGATTCAGATATACTTTATTGTCATTCTTCTACACGTGTATACAGAACGGAATGTCGATACATCTGACCCGCACAGTTGTCTTGAATGTACAGATATAAATAAATGTTGTACTGAGTTAGAGTATTGAAGTACTGATAATATGCTAAATAATTTATAGCTGTGTATAGTATTATACAGTAGTGCAAAGAGCGCAAGAGGAGCAGCTAACCAGATGTGCAAAATGGCCAGTCAGGTAAACAAGTGCAGAGGAGAACAGATGTGCAAAGGAGTGGGTAGGTATAAGAGAACTGCCAGTAGTGCAAAAAAAACAAAACAAACAGATGTACAGAGTGGCAGCTGTGTAGGCTTACTGTGTGTGTGATTGATTGGCTACATTCAATATTCACGAAAATAATGTGTCCATACATTATCTGCTCCGCTTATCCTCAGTAGGGTTGCAGGGGTGCTGGAGCCCATCCCAGCTATCTTCGGGCAGTGGGCAGGGGACACCCTGAACTAGTTGCCAGCCAGTTGCAGGGCACACAGGGGACAGACAATTCGCTCGCTCATTCACACCTAGGGACAATTTGGACCGGCCAATTAACCTGACATGCATGTTTTTGGAATGTGGGAGGAAGCGGGAGTACCCGGCGGAAACCCACACAAGCACAGGGAAAACATGCAAACTCCACACAGAAGGTTCGATCTCATGACCTCAGAACTGTGCCGCACACGCGCTAACTTACTAATGTATTTTAACTTTATTCTGTTTTGCTGATGGGAGGGAATTTTATTTTCCCATAGAATTGTTATCCGCTGTCGGATCTAGCAACTCAACAATTGCATATCTGTAATGGTCTGAAGAAAAGTGGCATTGGACATTCTTATTATTAAGAAATGTGTTATATTTATCCAAACAAATAAAAGGAACCATTTTTATGTTCTATATTACATTTGAAGTCATTACAGTATATCAAGAGCATACAAAGTAGAATGTATGCATACCTTTTTAAAGTTTGTATGAAATATAGATGTGTCACTTACCAATGAGTTGTTTTTATTGATTATCTACCATAATTGTTATCAATTGTATGGGCAGATGCATCAGTGTCATTCATATGAATAAAAGGTTCATTGGGCGCTATTTGTAATTTTACTGTGAATTCTCATGGTTTATTCTTACTGTACTACGGGAAAAAGTGTATTCCTTGACAACTCGTCGTGGAACGCAAACTTATTTTTATCATGGATTTTTTTTTTTTTAAAGAACTGTCTTAGTAAGTTTTAATGTCATCGATTGTGACTAGGTTTTTGGGACCAGTAGTCTCCAAATCTAATTCTTCTCTGCTGTGTTGAAAACTGCTAATCTATTTCTGACACCCTGTAATAATGCTATTCTTGGCATGAATTCCACCACAAGCAGGAACCAATCATTTAGCTCACCAGTTAGTAATATTACCTACCTCCCTATTTCCCTCGAGGCAGATGTTGAGCTGCAGGTTTTCAATTCCTTTCTTATTCAAACACTCACTTTTAATAAATTCAGAGCTTAATCGTTTGTTTAACCAGTGTGAGTAAAAAACAGATTGCAAGTTATTTTCTCAACTTAGCTTGATCATTGTCCATAATCACTCTAGTCTACATGTTGTGCATGTATTCACTAGCTTTGTGAAAATGTGCTGCTTTCCCCTTTGTTTTTATTGTTAAATCAGTTAATGAGGTGCGGGGATGGAATTACGGCAGCATCAAATGTGTGCTGCGGGTGCTGGAGCCCATCCCAGTTATCCTCGGGCAGTGGGCAGGGGACACCCTGAACTGGTTGGGAGCCAGTCGCAGGGCATATATATATATATATATATATATATATATATTCTAGGTGTATATTTTATACGACTTAATTAGAACCTCGTCAAAAATTGTGACCATTTTCTTTTTGATACATGCCCATTTCTTTGACATTAGCACTTTTTCACAAAAACTCTCAATGCATGTCAGTGTACAATATTCGGACGTGAACTTAAAGTGTGACCATTCCTTTTCAATACTACATTAGCCAACTCATCGATATGTGAAAATACAATTTACCATTGACAGAAACTCAGCAAGATTTACCTTGATTTAATCTCAGGTTTTGGACATGTTTGACAATGATTTGGTTGGCGCATGCAGGATTGATGTAGCTCATACTTTTTGAAGCTAAGGCTTATTGGAAACCGTTCCCCTAAAAGACTTTGGACGCTTATGAGGCGTAGTTTTCCATCATTTAGAGTTTTGCATGCACCAGGCCTACTTTTGTTTAAGCGATCATTGCACACTTTGTTATATTTACAAACTTCATAACACTTTTTCAAATCTCACTGTGTTTGCCCGCTGTATGATACTGTATATTCTCATATTCGAAACAGCCTGACTTTTTCCATACAACTGTGCGAGCAAACTGTTTTCTATTTGAAAAATGTCTACTAATGCATACTTTTTCAGTCGTCAAAATGTTTTTAGATGTTTATCTTAGGGGACTGCAGCTATCAATCAAATTTTTTTAATAGAATAGAATAGAATAGAATATGCCTTTATTGTCATTGTTACGTTGGTTGAACATGAACATGAATACTCCTATTAATCTTTGCATTAGCCATTTGCAATTCCAGCGAAGACTGGAATATTTTGCTTAACATTGTATAGTGAAAAAAAAACATGAAAAACAAACCATGGTTAGTTAATCAAACATAATTCATTAAAGCGCCTGTACATCCATCCATTTTGGTTTTCTTTGTCTCTGCTCTCATTGTAATGCAAGAGCTGCATAGCCTGTCCCAAAATACAATTTGGTTTTGATCAACACAAATTGTTTTTAGATTGGTTAAAAAAGCCATACTTGATCAGAAACCGCAAGGAAAGTTATTTTTTTAGAACACAAGCCTGAAAGAGTCCGCATATAGTTTAGTGGCTTTGGCCAGTGGGAAAACATATATAGAGGGTTTGTGTGTAAATGGGTGTGTCCAAATTGCGACATTGTCTTCTTTGGTGTTTACTTGTGAATACACTGGTCTGTATTTTATGGCAGGAATGTCACTACCGCTACTGTGAGAAAAAAACTTCTTCCAGCCTCTTGCTGCTAGTATACTTTGTTTTTCTATGTTGTAGTTGCTATTTATAAACTTCTGAACTTGTTTATAAACTGTTTCTGGATACTGTCATTAGTAGACAGAACTTCTACATAAAAGGGAGCAATCATGAGCAATCTATCCAGCCTCAAAACATTTCATGAATCATAAAAGATTTAAAACTTGTAAGGTAGTCATTTAAAACAGAAATGAGGGACACAATTGTAACTATGGTTTGAAAGCTGAGATGGCCGTGGTAAAATAGTGTCCACTTTTTAACCCGAAGCTTTTAATCCTCAGGATTTTATAGAGATTGCACCTTTAGCCAAAAAGTTCTTGTTTGCTTTCACAAGACAGTATTTTTATGTTGCTTGCGTTTTTTTGTAATATTGTAAGAAATATTGGTTTCAATGTAAACATGATATTTTTCTATTGTACAGAAAAGTAAAGTGAAAAGGTTTTTCAGGACTCTATTTAAATTGTATCAACAAAGAACTGGTTCAGTGATTGCACATCTGTTTTTGCTGGCCTTACAGTAACAGCATTTTGTAATTTAGTTTTTTTTTTTTTTTGCATTGCTTTATTGCTTCACAACTCTTGTTTTCTCATCTCTTTTCAGGTTTAAGTAAAGAAAGTACATCATTTATTGATGTCGAGTCATCTGTTGTCTCTTGTAGTGCCATCCACCTATTCTTCCAAAGTTCCAGAGAGATTCTCACTTTCCTCCTCAGCATGGCATCTATGTTCATTCTCTGGCGGTGTCACTGAACTCCACAATTGTTTACCGCCATGGAGAGAAAACGCAGGAA
Organism: Urocampus carinirostris; assembly: GCF_059441175.1. Taxonomy (NCBI): domain Eukaryota; kingdom Metazoa; phylum Chordata; class Actinopteri; order Syngnathiformes; family Syngnathidae; genus Urocampus; species Urocampus carinirostris. The sequence goes on from NC_142355.1 coordinate 8,850,518, forward strand.
GAAATTTTTATAGCTGCTTACTGCATTTTAATCATGGATTCACTTTTGGAACTTTGGACCTGACTCTGACACACATTTTAGCAGCTAAAAACTGAAAACTTGTACTGCTTTGCAGTACAAAACGGATACTCAAATCATGATTTGTGAGATATTCAAACGAAAGATGCTGCTACTACCAGTGTGGATCTTCATAATTATGGGAGTCCTTTCAGGCTTCCTGCCTCTGGTGGGGATGGAGCCACTGCAAGAAGAAAAATCTGGTCATGGTCGAAATCCTAACCTGGAGTCCCCCAACTCAAACAACTCCCACCTTACTCTCAAATTAGAGTTCTCCTCTAAGGTCGTGGAACATGGTAAGAAATACTCACCAGTGTAAGCTATGATTAAACCTAACCTTGAAATCTTTTTGAAATCAGGACCTGTATTTTCACGTTTCCTTATTTTTAGTTTTTTAGTGTATAGTACAGTGGTACTTCTTTATACAAGCACCTTTAAACACAAGAACTTCTGTATACAAGTTTTTTTTTTTCTAACAAAAACCTACCTCACTATACGAATGAGAATCCAGATCACGAGCAGTCTCTATGACTACCACTAGAGACCGCTTGAGTTCACTCACCACTCGTGATTGCTTACCGCCAGCATCAGTTCGTCTAGTTTGCGCATGCAAACTACTACAGGAAAAAAAAGCAAACATCAGTGCTAATAACATTTTTTTGTGTGTGTGTTGATTTTAAAGTTGGAGTAACTTTCATTTTAAGTGTTCAGTCAAAAGTCTCTCGATCTCATACCTGTCAACCTCCGCCAGTTGTTCCATAAAAATGACTGCAAATCCTCCTTATTAAGTGCTAATAAACCTTATTAACTCAACACCAAGACAATTTACCCAAAGCAAGATGGACGATGTAGAATACCGCAACATTATTGGCTATCTACTAAGATGTTGTCTCCTACCAGTGACCGAGACGATCCGGATTAGAGCCGAAATGGGCAAGACAAGATTGGGCTTTTTAGAATTTTTTTTTAAAAAATCGTTTATTAAGAGTGTTGTATTGCATTTTTGCAAAATGATCAACAAACATATAAAATTTGGGGAAAACATAAGTTGACAGGTATGCAATCCATGTGACTCCCCCCTGCAACCGCCCCCTCTTCCTTCACAGCACGCGCACACATTTGTTACGGCACTCATATTAAACTCACTTTTTATTTAGTTAATAACTTTTTTGTTTGAATCGGAATTTTTTAATCTACCGGTATAACTACTATTTGAATGTTTTTTAGTGAACAGAAAGATGAGTTTCTTAGCTGTTCACCTGTATGCTCTTGGGAGGGCGGGAGCGAATTAATTCGTTTTTAATTATTTCATACTGGTAAAATGTACTCATTACACATGCAGTTTGAGCAACAAGCTCAATCCTGGAACGAATTAAGATCTTAAGTAGAGGTACCACTGAATTTAGAGCAACATAAAACAAGTTTCTACATTTCCTGGTGAAGATAACGACACCGTTCACTTTGATGTTTGTATTGTATCATATGTTTTGCTTAATATACCTGTACTTTATTTACTTGTGAATTCACCTTCTCATTTTTTTCAACTTTTTCCTTCTAGAGTATATTGTGGCATTCACAGGGTATTTCTCAGCTAAAGCACGCAGCCTGTACATAAGCAGCGCTCTCCGGAACACAAAGGATGGACCGTTGGAGTGGCACATTGTTCCCAGGGAGAACCCGGCTTCTGAATTCCCCAGTGACTTTGATGTGGTCCACATCCGACAGGTTTCGTACAGTAGTCTGCTGAGTTTGGAAGACCATCCTTACATTAAGCGGGTCACGCCACAGCGCAAAGTGTTTCGTTCGCTCAAATACATTCCATGTAAGTCTCACAATGGTGGATTTTCTATAATCAAGATAAACTTACATGCAAAACAATCCCTATTCATTAAATCAGTATAGTTTTTTTTTTTCCAGAAAAGGTTAGAACAGGTTCAAATACCGGCCTAGTTAAATGCTCTGAATCTAGATATTGAAAATGTGTCTAAATGTATTTGTCTATTGTGGGGGTGAAACGTAGAAAATATGTCTGTGATTGCTCACTCAAATATCAAAAATATTGATAGATTGTTGTTTTTCTCATGTACACTAGCCAAGTAAATAAATAAATATTGAATTTTAACAAAAAAAAAAATCTATTTGAAAAAGTTTGGAATTGATTTTTAATTATCTGTCATTTAGTTATTGTCTTTGTTGTTGCCTATGGGCTTTTTTTATTTTGAAATGTATACTACAGTCACAAAGATACTGAATAAGCCCCAACATGAAGTACCATGCTTTAATTGTAGCTCTTTCACAAAAAACTATGCATTAACTCGTTATATCCTATCTGTGAGGCATTGACTTTTAGAAGAAGAAGAAGAAGAATAGAATTTACTTTTATTGTCATTCTTTGTAACAATGCACACAGAACGAAATGTCGATACACCTGACCCGTACAGTTAAACTGTAGCGAGCCGATTTCTTATCAAATAAAATATATTTTGGTGGAGACAATTCACATGAAAAATAGGATGCCTTGTTCACGTAAACTACTCTGTTCCCAGGGAGAATGCTTACTCTCATTCTGTGGTCAGAAGTTTGAAATAATCAATGGAAAAGGTGCTGGTGTCTCAGTGTTCACTGTTTCTTACAGTTTTGTTGATGTTTGTACATCTAAACAATAAATGTCTTGAAAATAAGCTTAATTTCATGAACGCTAATTGCATCACCATTTCAAGTTTGCCTGACAAAACAAACACAGTTCCACACAATTGTACGTATGAATGTACCTCTATGCACAAAGCTGTTATGAGATGGGAGCTGCATAGTACAAAAATGCTAAAAAATTCTCTGAAGCGGGGGGATTGAAGAAAAACGCATGGGCCTGACTGTGCTTTTCGTGACCAATTAGCATTTTGAGATAACCAATTACTCCAAAAAATTGATTATGCTGGGTATTTGTTGTTTAATTAAAAGAAAAGATTAGAAAGCACCACCTAGGTATAAAGCGACCCAGTGGATATCTGCTGCTGTTTCCTAAATGAGTTATGCGTTTGAATTATAATTGACTGTTCAGCCCTCTGCTCTTGCAAAATAGATGGAATATTAGGTGTCTTGCATAAATGCACAATTCATATGCCAGTCAGAATTTATATTTAGGGATAATTCCCACAAAGGATTTAAAACAATTATTAAAGGTGCTGTATGGAATTTGGGACTTTGTTTCGCTTTGTCGCCTCCTCATGGCTCAGAGTCATGATTGCATCTTTAGTCAACTCATTCATGATGTACGTGCATTTTTTTAGAGGTGCTCAAACAAACACATTCATTATAGAGAAAATATTTTACTCGCAAATTTTCAAGGATATCTCAAGTGATGCACCCCACCTTTAAGGTTAAAATGTATTTACCTGTACGTTTAAGAAATAGTTGCATCTTGTTTCTCCAGCAGCTGAAGGCTCTGGACCTTGTAACACCACCAACAAGATGCCAAAATGGCAGTCTTGGCAATCGTCTCGGTCTTTTCGGAGGACCAGTCTGTCACTGGCATCAGGTTTTTGGCATTCAACTGGGCGCCACTCCAGTCGCCGGCTTCTGCGAGCCATCCCCCGCCATGTTGCACAGATCCTCCAGGCAGATGTACTGTGGCAGATGGGGCACACTGGTAAGTAGGAACAGTTTTTTTAGATTTGGAAAACACAAAATAAGAAAGCATCATCATTGAACGTTCTGCGTGTGGACCTGTGCAGGTTCTGGTGTGAAAGTGGCTGTGTTTGATACTGGTCTAAGTGAGAAACATCCACATTTTAAGAATGTGAAGGAGAGGACTAATTGGACCAATGAGAAGACATTGGATGATGGTAACCAGCGCAATATGATTAGTTGATGTAATGTGTTTTGTCTTGACTGTCAACAAGGACTCTGTATTACGCCAATCTATGTCAACAAGTGTAATCCTTTGTTTTGTTTTTTTGCCTCTTTTAAGGTTTGGGTCACGGCACATTCGTAGCTGGTGTTATAGCGAGTATGAGAGAGTGTCAAGGCTTTGCCCCTGACTCTGAGCTGCATATCTTCAGAGTATTCACAAATAACCAGGTGTGGTACTAGCGTTATTATATCATTCTATAAAACTGGGCAGTACATTGGCCAACTAAAGCCCTCCTGTGTTTATCTTACCGTGTGGGTATGGTGGTTTCTTTCTCTGTTCTAATAACATGATTAGCATATTTTTTGAACACTGCAAATTGTCGTAATTTGAGCATGTAAATGGTATTCAAATATATATATATATTTGTGCCTGACTCCAAAAATGGTGCTTGCCTAAAATCAGATCATCTCTGCTAAAGGAATTTTAATCTTGTAGTGGGTCGTTATGCTTGTTTTTTTGCCTTTCAGGTGTCCTACACATCTTGGTTCCTTGATGCCTTCAATTATGCGATATTGAAAAAGATTGATGTTCTCAACCTCAGCATTGGTGGGCCTGACTTCATGGATCACCCTTTTGTTGATAAGGTCAGGCACTTACATAGGAGTTGATACGTTGGAAAACGTGGGTACCACATCTATATATGTAAACGGATAAACACGCAATTCTGACTAAATTTGCCTTTATTCCCCACTAAAGATGTTCATTTTAGAAAGTCATTAATGTAAAAGAAATTCAGAATCTACCATAAATCATGGAACACACAAGTAAATCTACTGTACGTCATTATACACACAGTTAATTTTGCATACATCCTCTAACTAAATGTAGTTGCCTGCAGTTCTCTTGTGTTGGGAAAAAAACTACATTAATTTTTTCGTCAGGCAAAGTAAGTTTACAAAGCATTTGACTTGCTGAAATTTCTTAAATTGGGTGTGAGGTTGTTTTCCATGTAAATGTATACTTTAAAGTGGACGCTGTTATATGTTGTATGGGCCCCCACTAGTCTAAACATGGCCTTTTTATCAACATAATGTCTGTAAAAAAATTAATTAAGAAGCAAAGTCCAACTGTTTATAATTTTTTCAAGGATCGGCCATATGGGTTGTTGGTTCATTATTTTACTTAAGATACTGTTTGTTTTTTGTGGCCTATTACACAATTTTAGTGTTCACAATTGTCTCCTCTGCACATTCACTTGAATTATTAGGTTTTAAAATGAAACTTTTTCATCAGAGCTTAGTAAAGCACATAGATGAGTGAACACACCGGCATTAGTCGTTTAAGTTATAATGTTGTCATATGAATAAAACATGGCTCGAGCATGAATCATATGCTTTTCCTATCGAAGGTGAATGAGCTTTAAACCATAGGTGTCAAACTCACGGCCCGTAGGCCAAATCCAGCCTGGCGTACCCGTGAAATCATTTAATATACATCTACTATAATGGCTTGGCTCTATAAAATGCTGATAACCTTTAAACTACAAATCCCACAATGCAGCGCTTTTGCTGCTGCCACAAGACTACCCAAATATGTTCCCGCATCAAGCGAGTTAGCTGTAGCCTAACGAGCGCAGCCATTTTTAAAACTATCTACTGACAAACCACATGTTGGCCAGTTGAAAAACAAGACCGACAAGTGCATTAACAGTGAATCTTTAGTGTCAGGAAGCGGAGACGTAATGCCCAGGAACGAACTTCTATCTATAACGATGTAACAGAAGGCTAAACGGAGAAAAGCAGGGTGATGTTTCTGTTGCCGTTGATTACGCGGATGCTAAACCCTCACACTGGCCAGACAAAAAGTTGATCGGATAACAGTCTTTCTAGACAAAGGAGAGGCTAAATATTTGTTAACTGACATTGCCGTAAGCCTGTGTGTCTTCTTTGTAGAGCTTATGTGGCCGTATTTATGGATTTTAATGTAAAACGGCACTACGAGACAAAACATCAGAGTAAGCTGAACAACCTGAATGCAGAGCATACGATACAGAAAGTTTGAACAGTTAAAGAATATGCGGACACAGCATTTGTTTTTACCAAAGTGAAAAGCACAAATTTTATTTACATTTCTATTATTTAAAAATTTGAAATTGTATAGTTTTGACTGGAGGGATTTTTATGGAGAGCAAAGTTTTTTAAGTTATTTAATGTTTAAGTTTCTTTATTCTGGAGTAATATTCCTGTTTCCCTTAATTCATATTCATGTTTAAAAGAAAGTCGAGTTTTAGTGTATTCATAAAATGTTTATCCAGTTTGGCCCGCGGCCTAAGGTGAGTTTTTGCTCCCTGTGCAATTGAGTTTGACACCCCTACTTTAAACCACCTGATCTGGTGGTCAAATACATTTAAGTACTGTATGTTTTAACCTTCAAAACATAGTTCGTTTTTCAGTGGAATGGCTTAATTTCGTCAGATGTCCTCTGTAAATAAAAATGATAATACCAATTATTTTCTTTCTAATGTGTTGCCTTTCTGTGTCACTTATTTTTTTTACTCTTGCAGTGCTGGAAGTTACTGTACAACTTCTTATTTTCTCTTTTGTTTCTGTATAGGTGTGGGAGCTCACAGCCAATAAAGTGATTATGGTTTCTGCAATTGGCAACGACGGACCTCTCTATGGGTATGACATTAATGGCCCAACGCAATTGTTTTACTGTGCAAAAATCATAATGACTTTGTTGCCAAAATTCTGTATTATCCTGAATGATTTTCAGTATTCTAGCTAAAATCCTAACCAACTACATATATCAACAATACTCACAATGGGAACATTCATAGTAGAAGTAAGATTGGACCTATATAATCCAGCCCAACCCAGCCCGCGGATATAAAAGCCTAAACCAGCCCGAGCCAGAATGAATTACTTGATTCAATGGACTGAGTTTGAAGTGAACCTGAAGCTGAACTTTGGCGCCCTGCGTACTTTGACCGAAGCGAGGCGAAAAGCGTGCATGCTGTGCAGATCCCCCACAAAGAAATTTTTTTTAAAAATCAGCGCGAAAGAAGCCTGGCCCGGCCCGACTAAATTATTGACATTTTATGCCAGAACCCGACCCCCAAGAACTTACCTCTAATTCAAGGGGGAATGTTTATAGAAGTTTAATTTTGAAACTCAATTGCAAATAATATTGGCTTGTTTTTGTTAGCACACTCAACAACCCAGCAGACCAGATGGATGTCATCGGTGTTGGTGGGATCGACTTTGAAGACAACATTGCACGGTTTTCATCTCGGGGCATGACTACCTGGGTAAGTCTGTGTTGGAGAACTCTTGCTTACATTTAAATTTAACAGTAATTGGAAAGTTCAGGTGGCGTGGTTTGTGACTGGGTAACACTTTTTCCTCACATTTTAGCATGGGTTTTCTCTGGGATTGATATCCATGGCTGGTTGATTGTTGGCCATAAATTTCCCCTTCGTAGGAGTGTAGTTGTGGATGGTTGTCCCGTCAATGTGATTGGCTGGCAACCAGTCCAGGGTATACACATTTCTGCAAGTTAGCTGGGATGGTCTTCAGCAGCTCAATGGTTGGAAAATAAATACAAAACTGTCATCATCATTTTTTGCTACCAAGATTTTCACTTTGTTCTGAAGTTGTTCAAGAACTGTATACGGTTTCGTCATCCCTCATTCGCTTCACAGGCGTATGTTTGAAACAGTGAATCACCCGTCTAAGCTCAAAGCAGACATCTTGCCCTACAATATGAATAATACTAAGATTTTTGCTAATAATTGTTTTTTCTGTCTTGAATTTGCAGCCTTCCCTAATACTCACTAAATCAGAGACCCTGTATTGCACGGGCTGGGAACCTTTTTGACTCTTATGAGCCATGAAAATAAAATATTTTATTTCATTTTGTTTGTTGAGAGCTATACCATATATTTTAAGACCAAACCAAACCCCCAAACCCACTCTTCAGACAAAAATTAATTAATTTGTGCATTTTATTTCACTGGGTGAAATTGGATGATTTGATAGAATCTATGAAATAATAATAATAATAGAGCTGGGGTCCCATACCAACAAATATACCACTTGAAATGTGTCTCATGTCTTCTTGATCGTCATTTTTGTTGTCAATCATGGTTTCAATACAAGGTGCAAGCAGAGTTCTGTTGTAGAAATGTCACAAAATACTACAAACGAGATGGTCAAGGATTTACTTCCGTGCAGAGGGCGTTGGGCGAGGGAGAGGGGGCTGCGCTATGTGTGCAGAGATCCGCTCACCCCTTCAAACTGCTCTGGTTGCTTGGCTGGCATTTTTGGGTGTGCAGTTCGTTCTGTGGGTTTTTATCAGAAAGTGTCTCAATGGTGAACATAAATTTTTCTATGAGCTTCCTTACAAAGTCAAGTCATGTCACATTTATTTGTATAGCCCTTAATCAGAAAAATGTCTCATATGACTGCACAGGATTACAATGACACCATCGCCTGATCTTAAACCAAAGGATTCCATAGAAGCGTATAGCCCAAACGGGGTCTGTTGGTGTAAAACGGTGACTGTTAATTAGCTGGACTGAAACAGACCAATGCGTATCTTCAGGATTCCATATACTACAATTGGAACGATGCAGAACATATTAGCATGGCTCTTATTTTATCTCTGAGCCAGATGTCCTGAGGAAAAGAGCCATCCATACCTGGCTCGCAAGCCATACTTTCTCGACACCTGCAGTATTGCAATCACAGACATTTTTCTGTCTTTTAATATTGAAAGAAAAAGTTCATTTCGAAAAATAAATATTGGCGCACATTTCCATGCAGGAGCTCCCTGGGGGATATGGCAGAGTGAAGCCTGATATTGTCACCTATGGTTCTGGTGTTCGAGGGTCAGGAATGAAGGAAGGATGCCGATCTCTGTCGGGCACGAGTGTTGCTTCTCCTGTGGTGGCCGGAGCTGTTACACTTCTGGCTAGGTGAAGAGCATACAATAAAATAACTTGTCTTTCGCTTTTGGTTTGCTTTATATCTGAAATTTCTTTCTAATGTAATGTCTAAAATGTGATGCAAAATGAGATATTTGTACCTATCCTATGTTAAACAGCACTGTGTCGAATCGAGAGTTGGTGAATCCGGCATCCATGAAACAAGCTCTGATCGCGTCAGCCCGAAGGCTTCCGGGAGTCAACATGTTTGAGCAGGGTCATGGCAAACTGGACCTGATAAGAGCTTACCAGATTCTCAACAGTTACAAACCCCAGGCCAGGTGAACATTTTGTACATTTTAAAATCAAACTCACTGACCTGGTGCATGTAAATGATTGAATCATAAATACACCAATTATGAAAGGCAATTGCACAGTTGACTAGTAAACCCGCAAAACATGGTAAATGAGACAGGAGTTGTATGCAAAAAATCTGCCCCTCATCTAGATTTAAAATGACTAGTCTTGTTCCAATGCCGATGCTGTAGGAGCAAGAAGGATAGGGTTCTAGGCAGCTGCATCTTTGACGTGACAATAATTAAAGAAGAATATCCTTTTTAGATAGATTTCCCTAATATCGGTGTAGATAATCAACCCACTTGATAATCGGTCGACCTCTAATTTACAGGAGGTTATTTCTAACACGCAACTTGCGAGCTACAGTGAGGGCCGTGTCTTCCAAATCGTTTTCCTGCTCCAAGCAAATTTTTCGAATTGCTCACAATGAGAGCGCTCTGTTGAAAACGTCAGCAGTGTGACGAAGCGCTGGGCAGGTTAATTTTTTTTTCCTGGTCACCAAGAGTTGAAAAATGTGTCACTTGTCAATGTCACATTTTACCTAGCCGTCAGATCATAGTGCCGGCGGGGCGGAACATACACCGCAACAAGCTGTGAAAATGCACGCTTTAGCATAGAGATTCCTTCTGACTGACAATGTAAATACATAAACATCAATGCGTTTGCAATCATTTAAATAATAAGAAATCTTAGTTATTTTGATTAACCTTGTATTTATATAGATTGAAAAATATTATTTTTGGGTAATAATATACATTAATAAACTCTGGCGGAATCAAAATAAAATATGGCAGCCCGCCAGGATCTTCCTACGTTTGTGAAACTGCATATAATGTCTAAAAGGTGCTTAAGCTCCAGCACACACATACTCTAGTTATACTTTTCCAGAGGCAATATTTTAGAACGTAAAACAGACTTGTGGAAAGTTTGTCTTCAGCACGTGATTCAGGTTGACGGCTCTTACCTATAGTACCTTAAATATTAAACTCGCTATTTAGTCTAAAATGTGTTTGAAATAAGTCCATCAAAAGTTATGCCTCCCTTTGTGCCCTTAGTCTTTCACCCAGCTACATTGACTTGACCGAGTGCCCATACATGTGGCCCTACTGCTCTCAGCCTATCTACTATGGAGGGATGCCCACCATTGTTAATGTCACCATTCTTAACGGAATGGGTGTCACGGGCAGGATTCTGGACAAGGTAAATGTCATTTTCAAATTATTCTTCATACAAAATATTGTCTGTTTTGCTTCATGATGTCTTAACAAAATGTTGCTGACTCTCCTTCAGCCCATTTGGCAGCCCTACCTTCCCCAAAATGGGGACCATATTGATGTGGCTGTCTCATACTCGCCCGTGTTGTGGCCTTGGGCTGGCTACCTGGCAGTCTCTATTTCGGTTGCCAAGAAAGCTGCATCCTGGGAAGGGATTGCCCAAGGCCATGTGATGGTGACAGTGGCATCACCTGCAGAGAATGATGTGAGTCATTGCCATTACCAGTGTTTCCCATAAATCATATACATTGATATGGTGCTTTTTTAGAGCAAAATCAAGAAGCTAAATCTATTATGAATGTGTTCCCTTGTAAACTATTGAATCATCAATACACTAGTTATGAAAATCACACTCAAAACACATGTTAAACGAGACGGGAGTTTAATGCATAAAATAGGTGCCCTATTTATTCACAGCAAGAGATGATTATGCAGAATAAAAAAAAGTCTTTGTGTAAACAATACATTTAAAAAATAAACTATTAATCCAAGATCATTTTTGCTAGTGTACTGCATTTTCAATTTACAATGACTTTGTAGTCTGCTCCCGGCAACCGAGACAATCCGCATTAGAACCAAAATTGTCAAGAACAGATCGGTCTAACAAACACAAAAATTTAATGTTTTTTTTTCCCCGTATAAATATTGTTATATTTTGTACACAATTTGAAATGATCAAAAAACTGATAAAATATGTTATTGAAAAACGCAACTTATTACTTATCTGAATTACTATTTTTACTATTTATTAACTATTTTTAGAGAACTGGCCGGCTCTTACAAAGAAATGTCTCTTTTTGCTCAAAAACGTCTCTTCAGATTACTAAATATAATTACCAAAAATAGTGTAACATTCATTAAATGGATTCTAAAATATAAATTAGACTGCTATATGATACAACTTTTTTTAGTCTACAGTGAACGTTTAACCAATTTAAACTTTTAACTTTTTTATACTAAGAAACTTAAAAGTCAAGCAATCCAGAATCCCTGGAAAGCAAACAAGATGAATTTTAAAAGTATTAACATCAGTTCTATAAAAAAACCATAAATAAAATAACTCATTAGAATTCAACTTTTAACCAATGTAGACTGAAACAATACATAACCTATAAAAACAAGCAAAAATATAACAAAAATGTGTAAAAGAAAAATACCATTAGACTCCACTAGATATTGGCATTTAGAACACCAAGTGCTTTAAGGGACTTATTTGGATTCCTAGTCAGTGCAGCCATTAATACAATTAAACTGAGGCCAAATTGAGAGTATTTTCTAGCTTTGACTCATTTTTTAATTTCTTTTCCTTCTTTTTGTCTTTTGTATTGCACTCTTTTCCCCGTGTTTGACCCTTTCCTTCCCTCACTTGTGCTGCTGCCACGTCACCCCATCCACTCCATCCTTTGCTCAGTGAACACATTAGCGCTGCGACAGATACAAAACCATGCATATTAACCAATCAAACAATTAATAAATCAATTAACCAAAAGCGAAAAGGCATAAAAAGGTGTAAGTGAGCACACAATGGCCTTTGCAATATTTTTAAATGAGATATCTGTTATTTTAATACATTTCCAAATAAATAATACATAAAAATATACATTTCTCATCTATATACATTTTAAATCATTGTTATATTTTTTTATAATATAAGTTTCTGAAACTCTGGCGGGACTAATTGGACACTGGCAGCCTGAAAGGGACTTAATGTGGTAAAGGAAACACAGAATACTTTTTCTTTTGATTTAACATTGGCCTTACTCTAATCTTCATCATTTTAAAAGAAAAAAGGCAAAACCGAGTCTGTGATATGCTCTCATGTTTTGTACTAATCCATTTTTTCCAGTCCGAAGTGGAAGGGGAACGGACCTTCACAGTGAAACTGCCTATTAAAGTGAAGATCGTCCCGACTCCTCCTCGCAGTAAAAGAGTGTTGTGGGACCAGTACCACAACCTGCGTTACCCACCTGGTTACTTTCCACGCGATAACCTCCGTATGAAAAACGATCCGCTTGACTGGTATGCTCCTTAACTATCCATTCATTTTCTGACAACTTGGTTCAATACTTTGTTTCCAAATGTGCTAGGAATGGTGACCACATCCACACAAACTTTCGTGACATGTACCAGCACCTGAGAAGCATGGGTTACTTTGTTGAAGTGTTGGGCGCTCCTATCACCTGTTTTGATGCAAGTCAATATGGTGAGAATACAGATGGATGCCATACATGCAGTATTTTTCAAGATGTCTAATGAACTGATTAATGTAAACCATGTTTCCTTTTTGTTATTGTTTTATTTGTGCAAAAAAAAAGAATCTGCACTTAAGTGATGGCAAAATAAAGCCTCGTAAAGCTGTGAAGCCCTGGAGGGAAATGCTCCACACAAGCAGGGGCTTCACGGTGATTCATTCCCTCGGCTCAGCTATCATGTGTACAGAAAAATGTATACCATGCTTGGTGCATGCAATAAAAGTGTAGGGTGTGAAATATGCTTTGAATACAAAAAAATATATTTGAAGAGTGTATTTAGAGAGTAATCGAGAAATGAATGTTTCTGTGTTACTTATGCAAAAAATGAAAAAGTGAAATAAGGAGGTAAAATAAGTGTTTATTATTTTTTTATACCAATATTTTTCCAAAGGATTTGGATCACAGCAGTTTTTTTCTTCTTGCTGAGAATTTCACCTATTTTTAAAAAATTCCTTTACATGGTAGAGATAAAGCAAGGGTGCATAGATGTGTAATAGCAAGTTTGTAAACAATTGGAAGCGCATATTTTTGTGATTCCCAGTACTGAAGGGGGCTTCCAACTCTGGGGGCGTTTCTTTGCCGCTTTTATTTGGAATCATACTCAAAGCTAACAAATTATTTTACAAATCAGTCCAGTGGTACACCCGCTTCTCGGGCCTTCAAACGTCATTGCATTCGTCACCAACACACACCTAGATCCGCGGTTCATGAACCACTCATCTAAAATACTCTGCACACGCTTCAGGGATTCAAGCTGAGGAGCACATCACTACTGAACGTTATACACTGTGCACACTAATTATGAACTTCAGAATCATGAATTATGAAGAACATTTTGTCATTGATAGTAAAAGTTCTGTGTTATGCGTTTTGACGTCATTAACAATACTATCCAATTTAATGAATTAGTCTATCATACCAAATTACTGTATTTTCCACACTATAAGGCGCAGCTAAAAGCCTTTATTTTTTTCAAAAGCTGACCATGTGGCTTATAATACGCGCCTTATATATGGATCATTATTGAGTCGAAAGGTCTTGCAACTAAGGCAAGCAGCCGCCGACTAGATTTTTCCCCGTAGGCGAAGTAGTCCGCAGTGTATGCTGGGATTTATTTACCGGCGTTTCATTTCCTAACCAAAGCGTCAATCATCATTTGAATCGGTCACTATTGGCTAAAGTTATACGGAGGTAAAGGAGGCGGGTCCCTTTTAACATTTACAGGCTCGCAGAGGCTAAAGCGGGGCAAAACAAAAAATATGTGAATCACAAGTTAGGTTGCTCTACGGCCTGGAGAAAACAATTTCACTAGTCTGTATTTGTAAACAGGAATTATAGGGCTACACAGACAGCTAGCAACAAGCAACGTTCATTGATGTAGAGATGTTTCTCGGTGGATTTTTTCCTTTTATTTGTCGGCATTATTGCGTGTTTTGGAGTGTGTAAATATTTTACACGGTTGGATTTACTACACTCACGGATGTAAGAGGACCATGGTTGCGTATCATTATCGAACATGATGGCTGCACGACGACTTTGTTGATCTACCCCGGCTTTATAATTTCCCAATATCTTGTTTCAGACTGAGCTTGATGTTTCTGTTTTGAGTCCGTTTTTAAATTCAATTCAATTCAAAGTGTTTATTGTCATATGCACAATAAAGAACCCCATTTCCCTGCACAATGAAATTCTTACTTTGCTGTCCACCCAGTTGCCAGCGTCAAAGAAAATAGAAATTAAGAAACTGTTGGCATTTCTTGAATCCCAAGAGTTTAACCTTCCTAATGATATGTGGAACGACGCATTTGAGTGATTGGTGACATCATACAGACAGCGTGTCCGTACGTGTCTGAGACACGTATTTGCTTCTTTGCGAGCCGTTGGAATGTTCAGGGGTTAATGTGAATTTCCCTGCGCGGATGAATAAAGTATCTATCTATCTATCTAACTGTTTTGTTGAAGTTCCCACTGTAGCGCCTTATAGTCTGGTGCGCCTTATGTATGGAAATTATAGGACAAAAAAAAAGTTTTTTGGGGGAGCACCTTATAACCTGGTTCGCCTTGTAGTGGAAAAAATACGGTATTTTGATTGTTGTTGTCAAAACGACTCGGTTATAATAACATAATATTGTTTTGAGCACCGTGATACTTAAATGATGTATTATTTTAATAGGACCTGTTTTGGACACTACAGTTATAATCGGCAAGCCACAACGCATAAATATTAACAAGCATTCCTCATTTCCATCTCAAGAATGAGAAAGCACAGTCATGATGCAGTCTGTGCCTATGTGTGGAAATATTTAATTGATTGGTATTACAAAAGCTCAACAACTTATACAAACATTTATTAGCAGAGGCATAATCTTCATTTCCCATCCTAATTGGTCCACACACCAACAGAGCATTTGCTCAGATGTGTTGAAAAGGGTTTCAAAAACCGAGAAATAAAAACTGTCTTTACTAATTTGAAACAGGTACGTTGCTAATGGTGGACAGCGAGGAGGAATATTTTCCTGAGGAGATCACCAAGCTGCGGAGGGATGTTGACAATGGGCTTTCGCTCATTATTTTCAGCGACTGGTACAACACTTCTGTCATGAGGAAGGTCAAATTCTATGATGAAAATACCAGGTATTCTCCACTTACTCATAATGGTTCTCCACGACTAAAACTTGGTTGACATCGCTGTAAATTTGCTGTAATTGCATATTAATTGTTTATTGTGACAGCTAATTTATGACACAACATTCACGTTACAAGATAGGCTGCTCTTTAACTTTTGATTTGTTTCAAAACTTACCACATTGTTAGAATGTTAAGACTTACATCTGTCTTCCACTTATACCGCTCTATTACTCCTAAGCCTCCTGGCATTAAAGGGATTACACAAGTCTAAAAATAGACATCACAGCTTTGAGGGATATGCTGAGAAAGCCATTTTTATACAAATGACTGACTCATTCATGGGCTGCTCATATAATAAGATTCATTTTGCATTTTAAGTATCCTTTGTTATTAGGAATCACATTCCTTTTTAGAGAAAATACTGTGTTTTTACTTTTAATTTGATCCATTTACTAAAAAGGCTTCATCTGTTGTAATTCTTTATAGGGAAAAGCCTTCAGTCCCCATCAGGATAAATGGAATTCCCCCTTCTTGCAATATTCGGGAGTGATGTAGGATTGTGTCCAAATAATTTGTGTATCTTAAATTAAAAAAAAAACTATTGAAGCCATAAGGGTTGAATTAAAAATGTATGTACTGTACATCCCTTGTTGGAACATTAAGTCATGCATATCCCGTTTGGAGTAAAATGGATCTAACAATGTCATTCCCAGAAAAAGGTTCAACGTGGCCTAAAATAATGACATTGACATTCATTGTTCTCACTTTTAGGAAAATGTTTCATAGATATGTGTGCACCTTTGTGTGTTCTGCCTATGCCTTAAGAGTTAACAAATGTGACAATTATAGATTTCCACCAAGTCTACTGACTTGGCCAAATTCCATGCACTACATCATGTCATAAAACGCATGCACCATTAGCCAAAATCTTTAGAGTGGCCCTGGGTTTAGGAAGGATGCAGGACTAGAAAATGGGCAAAATAAATCAAGCAAAATACTTGTTTAAAAATGTGATCACAAAAATAAATGAAATGTAATTAATCTAGTCAAAAATGATGTGTCATGAAATGTTATCCAAATGAAGGTTTTGCCTGAGCACTTTCTTGGGATAGACTATGTAGCGCTGCCTTTCGGAACCAAGCAGGTCTGCAGACAAAGAAAGAAGTCTCGACAGCTTGCTCAGAACTCCAGCATTGGATGGCAAACTCATAACTGTTACCAGAATTTGCAACTTGAAAGTCGCTTTCAAATGTTTGTACACATCAAGGTCTATTTGTACGTCACCGTGTATTCGCTATACCCTTGCTGAGAAACGCTCAGAGTTTGAAACAGGCTTACGTGTTGACCTTTTGAATTTGTAAATAGTTCAAACCAAGACATGACTTGGACTGCCCTCTTATTGGTATCAAATTTCATGACGCATTTTGCTCACTTGAAATCAATAAATGTGAATTAATGGTTTATCTTTTGAGGTGTCCTTAAAAAGTTCAAAGTTAAAAAGAGTATGTTTTATTAATACCCGACTGAGTTCAAAGAGCCCTTATGCTTTATATTCACTGTGCCTATCTATTTTTAGCGAGTAATAGGGGGCTGACTGGAGTGCTGGCGAGTGACGTTATGCTCGTCACCGCGGGGCTTTTTTTGTTTTTATTGAGGGCAGCATGAAAATAGTGAAGATAAGAAAGAGTCTTTCTTCAAATGCAGTCCAAAAACCAACCCAAATCCTATGATTAAAAAAAGTTTATATTAGCCTGTCTAAGAAATGCATGGACTTTCACACACCTCACGAATGAGCTGACTAAGGCTGCAATCAGAACTTTGGCGGCATTCTGAATTCTGTACAGCTCCTTCAAGTGTCAAAATATGTATACTTTTTGTTCTCCTTTGTGTTGTACATCTGGAAGCTTTGAGTTACTTCCGTATAGAAACTTCACCGATAACAAACAAAGCTGCCTTTACATTAGGGCTACTAATGCCTGTGGACAAAATGTAAGTGACTCTCATGTATCTTCAAAGCGTATTTTCTTTTTTCTCCCTTCTGCCGCTTGCAGGCAATGGTGGATGCCAGACACCGGGGGTGCAAATGTGCCAGCACTGAATGATCTGATTTCAGTGTGGGGGATGGCTTTCAGTGATGGGCTGTATGAGGGCGACTTCATGCTGGCAGATCATGATAGTAATAAAGCCACACACTTCTCTGTTTAATCTTATCTATCTGAATCTCTTTTTGATATTAAAAAGAATCCCCTTTATTGCCAGTGTACTACGCCTCAGGTTGCAGCATAGCTAGTTTCCCAGAGGATGGAATAGTGATTGCCAAAAATCTAAAGGACCAAGGTATGAATTTGTGCACTTGGCACATTTCAACCAAATTGTGTAGATCTAATTTGTGCGTGTTTCATTTTGTTTATTCTTTTTTTAAAGGTCTTGAGGTATTAAAGCAGGAGACTGCAGTGGTGGAGAGGGTTCCAATCCTTGGACTATACCAAACACCGTCTGAAGGGGGAGGACGTATTGCTCTGTACGGCGACTCAAATTGTATAGATGACAGCCACAGACAAAAAGGTAACATTTGTTTGTGTAGAATTGCACTTTTTGAATACACTATTTACTCTTTGTGTTGAGTAAATCATTTGTTGTGTTTGTAAGTTTAAACTTGACACTATGTTCAATTTTGCATGTTGTTATTTTAGATTGTTTCTGGCTATTGGACTCTTTACTTCAGTACACATCCTACAGTATGACACCTCCTAGTCTAAGCCACTCCCACAGTAGGATTGTACCTCCCACGGCAACCGAGCATCCGATGCCACAGAGATTAGAAGGCAAGAAGGGAAAATGTACATTACTGTTCAAAGGTTTGGGAGTTGCTTAGAAATGTCCTTGGGGAGAAAAGCAGTGTTTTTAATATTAAACTAAACATAAATACACCCATTACATTGTTAACGTGGTGAATGACTGATTATGCTGCAAATGTGTGGTTTGTAATGCAATATCTACATAGTTGTATTAAGACTCGTTATTCCACTACAATTAGACCCAAAAGTATTTGTACAGTTATACATTTTTTTTTTTTTTTTGCTGTTCACATTAACACATTCTGAAATACTATAATGTAATTAATATGGACTTAAAGTGCAAATCTGAATAAGGGTTTAGGAATTACAGCCTTTTACAATCTTTGTGCCCCTTATTCCTAGGAAAAAAAGGAATTGGATAATTAACTGAGGGCTGTCATTGACTCTGAAGGATTCTCCCTTGTTAATCTGTCATCATTTAAGTAGTGAAGAAGTCTAGCGTATATTGTGTGGTCTTTTGCATTTGGTAGCTGTGGAGGTGAAGCAGAAAATCCTGAAACACAAAAAAGAAGAAATCCCCAGGAGAGATAACTGAAATGCTTGGAGAAGCCAAATCAACAGTTTGGTACATTCTAGTCAAGTCATGTTAATTTGTATAGCCATTTATCACAAGGAGTCTTAAAGGGCTGCACAGACCACAGATTATTGCTAACTGCAGACTACACCATCCCCTGATTTAAAACCCCCATGAGGATAGGGAAAAACTCAAAACCTCAACATGAGGTAAATGAAGAAACCTTGAGAAGAAACCGCACATGAGGTAATCCCCCTTTCAGGATGCCCAGGCTGCAACGGACGTTGCAATAACAAATACACATATGTTGTCAACATGAAATATAGGTCATTCATAAGCTATAGAATTC
Organism: Urocampus carinirostris; assembly: GCF_059441175.1. Classification (NCBI taxonomy): domain Eukaryota; kingdom Metazoa; phylum Chordata; class Actinopteri; order Syngnathiformes; family Syngnathidae; genus Urocampus; species Urocampus carinirostris. The sequence continues at coordinate 8,869,584 of NC_142355.1, forward strand.
TAAGAGAAAAGGAATGCACCAGTAAGGTTGGCAATTCAAAAACGCTTCAACGTCCACAGAGGACAACAGCGATGCATGACTGCATGGTAAAGATAAATCTATTTACAACATCTACTGATGTGAAGAACACTCTCCAGGAAGTAGGTTTTTACCTGTCGCTAAATATACCACGAATACAAGACTTAATGAAAGTAAATACAGAAGGACACCACTAGGTACAAGCCATTCATCCCAAAAATAGACAGGACAGACTTGTCAAAAACCACCTCAACAACCCCAATTCAGGACAAGTATATATGGACAGATGAGACAATGATAAACCTGTACGAGAATGATGGAGAAAAAAAGTTTGGAGAAAAAAATAATGGAAGAGAACATGATTCAAAGCACACCACATCATCTGCAAAACATAGTGGAGGAAATATGATTCGATAGCAATCATGGCTTCCAAGGGAACTTGGTCACTTGTGTTCGTTGATAACATTACAACAGATAAAAGTAGCCGGGTGAATTCTGAATTATTCATGGATATACTTTCTGCTTGGATTCAGCTAAAGGCTGCAGAGTTAATTGGACGTACAGTACCGGATGGACAATGACAGAAAGCATCCCAGTAGTTTATTGAGGCAAAGAAGTGGAATATTCAGCAATAGCCAAATCAATCATTTTAGATCTCATCCCAACCGAGCACGCATTCCACTTGTTCAAGGCGAGTATTAAATATGGTGTATGTAACTTAAAAAGTATTTAGATGCGCTCGAATGAACTCTTCCTTTTTCATCTTTTTGGGGTTTGGGTGGGCATTTGGATTGTATTTGAAACGTTTATTTCCTTACTTTCATCATTTTCATCCAACAATTAAAGAAAACCACAACCAAGTGCGTGATATCCCCCTGAGCCCTTGCCTCTCTCCCTTCAGCGTAATGCGCTTTGTGGCTGAAACACTAATGATAAAAGTAAGATAAAAGCAGATAGGCGCGGTGAAAAAAATCAATAAAGGCTCTTTGAGCTCAGTTGGGTATTGGTGGCTCCTACTTAATAGAGAAAATATTCAATTTTACACTTTTTAAAGACACCTTAAACTACCCACCCCACCTTTTTAAGGCGGAAAGACATAAGTAACGACTCTAGGCTGCTGCTGCGAAGGCCTAACAAAGCATAATTTGGGCTGTGATTAAGCAACCAAGCAAAAGGACAAGTAGACTAGATTCTCTAGTTTGAGAAACGGATGCTTTACAGGTCCTCAACTTGCAGCGTTTTAAAATAGTACCCTCAAAACATCGACAGTGAAGAGGCAATTTTAAGATGCTGGCCTTCGGGGTAGAGGGGCAAAGAAAAAGCCATATCTGAGACTGGCCAAAAAAAGGGATATATTTATATGGGCAAAAAACAGACACTGGAAACTCTGTTAAGAAATCAAAGTGTGACTTTTTCATGGAAAAACACAAAATTATCTAGCTGACCCCAAACTTTTGAACGGTAGTGTATTTGTTACCAATTTCATTTGGTTTTGTATTTTTGGAGAGAAAGGAAAACGCATTAAACAAATCATGACAATGTTCCTTTCCTTCCTTGGTAACAGGTAATCATTTATATCGATATTCCAAAGTTCTGGAGGCTCATCTTGGAGACCCGAAGCCACGCCCGCTTCCAGCCTGTCCACATCTCTCTTGGGCTAAACCGCAGCCAGTCAATGAAACGGCGCCCAGGTGGGATCTTTGAGTAGTTTTCAGTCGCGTTCATCTGCATGTCAAACTTGAGTATTTAGCAAATATCTTGGTCTTGATAGGGTTTATATGTAGGATTTTTGTTCATTCCGATCAAAATGATTCCAAATGAAGATAAGTGGTTACCTGTTTAATTCAGATGGGTTCAATTCCAATCTGTTGTTTCAAATCCCTGCTTTTTTAATTTGTGGGGCCCCATAGAAGCCGCCATACATGTGATTTATCAAAATACTTTTCCTTCAACGTGTATTTTTAATAACTGGATTAAAAACAAGCAGCAAACACTTTAAAACAAGTTCCAGACTGTTTAGCCAATCATAATGCAGAACACAATGCAGGATGACAAAAACAAAACTAAACGGCAATACAGAGAGGGTATACCGTATTTCCATGACCATAGGGCACACCGTGTTAAAAGGCGCCGTCTCCGAAGCTGCTTTTATTTTTTTAACACGTACATAGGGCGCACTGCATGATAGGGCTCAGGTGCCCTCTGCAACAGCCGCCTTAAAACAACAAAGGCAAGCATACAGTATGGGTATTTAAAAACACCACAGAAGCAAGGGAGTACATTTACCCCGTTACATTTCTTGAGTAAGTTTTGGGAAATTTTGTACTTCTAGGAGTATTTTTAAATCCCTTTACTTTTAATTTCACGTGAGGAGATCTGTGAAGAAAAAATGGTACCTTTACTTTGCTAAATTAGGCAACATTGAAGTCGTTACTTCCTTACTTAATAAATCCCCTCCATGTAAGTACCTGCTGTCTTTATTATGACGTAGACCTCCGCCAGGCGATTCCATGTTTAACCAATCAAACGTGACCGCCTCGTCACATGACCATATTCAACTTCAGCGGGGAAACAGTTGCTTACGGATGAAACAGATGGAAAATGTCGCTTAGCAATACAGACTATGAAAACACAGAAGAGGAGGAGCACCCCTGGCTTACATTAAAAGCATGTTCCCCTTAAAAAGGATGCTAAACACCAGTTACAATATGCAATGTCTCCTCTGTTTGAGTTCAGAGGCTTGCTATTGGGGCTTTAAATGTGCCTCTTGGTGCTACATGTGCCTCATTTATTTAATTGATTTATAATATTTTCATTTAATTGTTAATTAAAGCCCTAAAATTTACGCTGACCATTTGAATCTACTTCTAAATTAAATGTATTTTTTGTGGATCGGATGGACTTTGATAATTTGAAGATCTGATTGGTTGTTTTAAAAAAAAAAAAATCAATAAATACTCAGTTACTCAGTACTTGAGTCATTTTTTTCCACGAAGTACCTTTTTACTTTTACTCAAGTAAGTATTTGGATGACTACTTTTACTTTTGCTTCAGTAAAATTATTCTGAAGTAACAGTACTTTTACTTGAGTAAAATTTTGGGCTATTCTACCGACCTCTGATTTAAGTATTGATTACAAAGTAGTTGTTTTTTTCAGCATCCTCCACTTGCGAACCATAGATTAATTTATCTTCACTTCTCTCGCTGCTGCTTGGTTTTCATGTTCTTCCTCATAGCGTAGAAATCAACACACATGGCGGACAAAAACATGGAAAGCATTCGATGGAGGCAAAGTGTCGTTTTGGATTTAATTGTTTGGGATAACAACTCCGGTAACGTATAACTTTCAAATTGTTAGATACTCTGCGGCATTAGCATCCATGAGTACATCCGCAAACAATGGACGCATTGCATGTGACGTTACTTGCTCTCTTCTGCACAAGCGGGACACTTGACGCGTTCCCACAGGAGAGGCATAGTAGTCACAGGAGATTGCATACGATTCGCATTTAGTTGAAAACATGAACTATCTTACAAAAACATCAGATTTCACCTAAAAATCGGAACTGAACATTAACCTTTGCGGTGTGAACCTAGTCTTAAATACATGCCCACATCTTCCACATAGCTTTATGGCGTCCTCATCTACCTCCACCGTTTTACATCACACAGGGCGCACTGCATGACAGGGTGCGGCGCACAATTTGAAGAAAATCTGAGATTTTAATCTGCGCCTTAAGGTCGTGAAAATACAGTACTGTACATGTGCCAATAGTCCTTGTTGGACTGTCACCAGACTGCATGCTTTCAACTGTAGCGTTTCGAATGGGTCTGACTCTTTTGTCTGTGTGTGCTCTTCTGCTTGCAGTAACCTATGGAAGCACCAAAAGTTACTCTCTGTGGATTTGGACAAGGTGGCACTGCCAAACGTGAGGCCTTATCGTCCCCAGGTCCGGCCACTCTCGCCTGGGGAAAGTGGGGCCTGGGACATCCCTGGAGGTGAGCAATGTTTCCCTTTTTTAATTATGGGTTAACTCATCGCAACGAATGACTGTATGAAATAAAATGGCGTACAGTGGTACTTCTTTATACAAGAACCTCTAAACTCGAAATTTTTGATACACAAGGTTTATACGGAACAAATATCTTGCTCTATGTACAAGGGTAAATCTAAGCTTCAAGCAGTCCCAGAGGCTACCACTAGAGACTGCTCACTGCTGTCATCAGCTCGTCACAGTGGGCGCATGTGCTTCCCTCCATCAGACGTCTGACTGTGGTTTGGCATGAGGAAGCAGCGAGTGCAGGTTGCAAAGCCGCAGAAGAGTTTTTCTCTGAACTTTGCTTCATTAAAATAAAAGAAAGATGCTGGAAAAACAAAATAAATAAATGTGTGTGTAGTTATTAAAAGTTACAGTAACTACAGTGCTCATAATAAACTCGCATTTTATTGAGTTAATTTCTTGTTATATTTCTTTCTGTTTTTTATGTTTAATTTCTGTCTTGATGTGGATTCAGTGATCAGGAAGATATGCTTTATAGCTATTTCGGGTTAAATTTAATGCTCATAGGTCGAGAACTTTCCATTTAGTTTCATTTCAGGAAAATTCGCTTGTTACACGAGCAATTTGAGCTACGAGCATGATCCTGGAATGAATTAAGTTCATATGAAGAGGTACCACTCTATTCCATTCGTCTTTGCTTGATTTATTCAGCATATTTCTTTTTTATACCACACAATTGAAGAATTAAAAAAAAAAACCTGTCTGCAGGAATTATGCCTGGCCGTTATAATCAAGAAGTGGGCCAAACCATCCCAGTCTTTGCCTTTTTGGGGGCGATGGTCGTCCTGTCCTTTTTCGTGGTGCAGCTGACAAAAGCCAAGGGTAAACCCAAGCGCAGGAAACCTCGCATCAAACGGCCCACATACTTGCAGCAGACAACAGGCGGGAAAACGCCAACCGTTTGACCAACGTGGACATAGGATGGAACTGCAGGACGTGAGTTCTACATCGTTTAAGGGGACAATGGCCTTGAACATTCGGCGTACAGAGGAAAAGTAAAACAGTTGAAGCTTTTGTTATGATTTTACCTAAGCCTTGTTTCGAATGTGGCACTTTTTTTTGGTGCCAATCGTCCCTTCAAACCGTCGGTGTAGGTTTGTGGTGTCATGAATTTTCGTTTTTCCCTCTGGACGGCAATCCTAACCTGTTCTTTTCTGCTTGACCAAATTTAAACATTTGTTGGACTTTTTTTATATTTATTGAAGTTTTTGTACACTAACAGAGCCTCTACACAAAAATGTATGCATACACTAAAGAAACACTTCCTGCATACAGAAGCATTCCCATTTCAGAACTATTTGAAAACCTTGCTGTTGACACATTTTCTATTCTATCCTCCCTTTCCGTTTCTAAACATGTTCAATGAACACTGCTTGGTTATTCTTTGGAGAGTCTCAGAAACAACAGCAAGACTTGACATATATATATATATCAGTGATTCAAAATAAAAAAAGCATAGCAAAACGTGCCTTTTGTGATGGTGCCTGTTGTTGAAACTCGTTACGGATTCACATTGCAATTAGAAGCAAAAATGTTGCCTTTGCAGAAACTACAATTGTCAATTGACGACAATTTGAAACACGACCGCGTTTATTTAGTTGTAAAATGAGGAAAAGAGCATCTGGGGGGGTTTGTTAAAGGGACAGTGTGTAATACTTGACCACCAGATCTTGCTGCGTTGTGTCACATAACTGAAAATGAGTGTTAAAAAGCACAAAGAAGAAAACAGACTCAAAGTGACCAAAATAAACACAGTTCCTCTTCTTATTTTTTGCCTAGCTTTTTGCAAGGTATTTGTATTTTCAGATACCTGTTGCAGCAAGATGGCGGACTATCATGTCAGCTCTCTTTTGGTCAGCGGTCTCCAACCTTTTTTTGATTTGAGATGTACTTTTTGTTACTTATTCGTGCAACGTGCACCAAGTTCTTATGCTTACGGCAACAAGAGTCTGGAGCGGACAAAAGAGAAAAGAAAAGAAACAAGATGAACCTCATGCGTCGCTTGCCTGTAGTCAATGGGGTTTTTTGGGGTTTTTTATTAATAGCTCATTATTGTACTGCGCAGTTTAAAAGGGCGCGCTCTTTGGTTTGAATTATTTTTCGCCTGCTCATATGGCGCACTGGCCTATTAGATGTGAGTCTCACACTACAGCCTTTAATACTGAAACAAGTGTGCGCATAAAAAATATAGATCAAAAAGCACCGGGAACAAAACTGAGTTTGATTGTGGTTTATTTTAGTATTTTCACAAAGTAAAACACCAGAATACAACAAAATTGGAACAGAAAAAAAAGTAATCATAATTTTTTTAACAAAGCTCTCAGACATAAGATAGTGGGTGATAGTGTCGGGCAGATAATAAAAAGTGTCACTAGGAGGCGTGCCTTCACTGTCAGTGTAAGGCCGTCAGTTAAAGATTTGGGTTGAGAAAGTGAGTACGAATTCATTTGTTGTCTATGTAACAGCACTAAATTATTAACACTCATACAAAGCATGTTAAAACAATATTTTACCAAGACAACAAATTAAAACGTCCCAGCATTATTAATCTAAAAGAAAATTAGTTATTTAATTCTCGTGTTTGTTGATAGTGTTACGTCAAGTCATTTTTATTTGTATAGCCCTTAATCACAAAGAGTTTCAAAGGGCTGCACAGACTATTGCAAACCACAGACTATTATGACACCATCCCCTGATCTAAAACCTACACGAGGGCAAGGAAAAACTCAAAAACCTCAACATGAGGAAAATGATGGTACCGCACATGAGGTAATCCCCCTTCCAGGATGACCAGGCTGCAATGGATGTAGCAATAACAAATAATACACAGATATTGTCAACATGAAATATAGGTTATTCATTTTCTATAGAATAGAAGTGTGTTCTAAGCCTAGATTTAAACAGTTCCACTGAGGATGCAGATCAATTCTCAGAGGGCAAAGCATTCCACAGCACCGGGGCCCAAATGGAGAAAGCTCTCGAACCTACGGATCTCTTCTTGGCTCTTGGAATCACCAGTAGACCAGCATTTTCAGAGCGAAGGCTCCGGACCGGAACATCAAGGGAAATTAAATCAGAAAGATATGTAGGAGCAAGTCCATGCATGATTTTGTATACTACCAACAGAACCTTAAAATCACATCTTAAGCTAACAGGGAGCCAATGCAGGTGAGCTAAAATCGGGGTAATGTGATCAAACTTTCTTGTCTTAGTTAAAAGCCTCGGTGCAGCATTTTGTACCAGCTGAAGACTCTTGATTCTGGACTTTGGGAGACCGGAGAGTAGCGCATTACAGTAATCCAGACGGGAGGTAACAAACGCATGAATTATAATCTCCGCATCCGACTGACAGTATAGGGCGAATTTTAGCAATGTTGCGAATATGGAAAAAAAATGTTCTAGTAATATTCTTAACATGTGTTTGAAAGGACAGATTGGGGTCAAATATGACACCTAAATTTTTGACTGAGTCATTCTGGGTGATATTACATTTGTCAATGTTCAGAGCAGTTTTTGAGAACAAGTCACACGTCATATAGATGGACCAATAACTAACATTTCAGTCTTTTCAGAGTTAAGGCGCAAGAAGTTGAGTGACATCCATTCTTTTATCTCAGTGAGGCTGGCCTCCAAATTTCCAGTTTAGTGTGGCAGATTCCTCCATCGGAAGATACAGTAAAGTGTCATCTGCGTAGCAATGGAAACTGATATTATACTTGCGAATAATATCACCTTATGGAAGCATTTAAATGCTGAAAAGAAGGGGGCCAAGTACTGAACCCTGTGGAACACCTCAGGTAACACTAAAGGGCTCAGATGTCATTTCACCATATTTAACACAGTGCGTAAATAAATAAATAAAGTTTGCGAGTTTGAGACCCCTGATTTTACTGGCGGTAAAAAAAAGTTTGTTTATTAAAAATAATCACATTTTTGGTGTAAATAATTAGCAAATATACTTGAACTATTGTAAAAAGGTGCCTTTAGAGAAAACTCGTAGGATTTGAAGTTTGCATTTATTTTACATTACATGAGCCTCACCTAGAGGGAGCTGACAATTTGCCTGCCATCTTTTTGCTGCTCAAAAAACAAAAACCAGCACCATCTAGTGGTCAAATATTACACAATGTCCTTTATCACATAGCTTTTTAGACAATGGAGATCTATTATAAATATGGCGTTGCCACATAGTTATGAAGAATATGATCTATCTTGAGCGATTCAAAGCTTGATACATTCATTCATTCATTATCTGCACCGCTTATCCTCAGTAGGGTCGCGGGGGTGCTGGAGCCCATTCTAGCTATCTTCGGGCAGTGGGCAGGGGACACCCTGAACTGGTTGCCAGGCAGTCGCTGGGCACACAGGGACAGACAACTCACTCGCTTATTCACACCTAGGGACATTTTGGACCAGCCAATTAACCTGACATGCATGTTTTTGGAATGTGGGAGGAAACCGGAGTGCCTTTAGGAAACCCACGCAAGCACGGGGAGAACATACAAACTCCACACAGGAAGGTTCGATCTCATGACCTCAGAACTGTGCCGCACGCGCGCTAACCACTGCGCCGCCCTGCTGCCCAAGCTTCATACAATTGCTATAAAAACTAAAATACCCACATAAGAAATCAGACGAGGTTCGTACGGGTGCAAGAAATCCTTGAAAATGCTTGAAGTCTAATGTTGTGTTTTTAATGATTGGAAAATGAATTTGGGTGACGTTTTTGCAAATTCTTGCATTTGTTGCCATGTTTCTTAACAAATCTGCTTTAAAATGACGCAGACACTGCTCTCTTGTGGCTTGGCTTTGCCGTTGCATTTCTTCTTGGTGGTTATTTCATCGAATGCCGTCACGTATAAATGCGTTTTCAGAAGTATTTTTCGCCGAGTGCCAAAACGTAAAAATACGTAGTCTTTTTTGTGTTATTTTTGTTTGCAGTAAGTATAAATCCTCTGGGAATTATTTCCTTGTGATAAATCTCTATTCGATGGCAGGAAATCCTTTGATCGGATTTTTGTCCACACATCAAGAAGCCCTCACTTCCTATTATTTGTCCACACATCAAGAAGCCCTCACATTTTAGTCTTGCTTCCTGTAACCAGGGATTGAAGTGTGTAGACGGCCCCGTATGGTGGATTTAGGCATAAGGAAGCGGCGCGGTAGGGTTTACAAAGATATAAAGACCATAGTCCCTTCACATTGTAAAGTTCATGCATAAGTTCAGTGTTTTTGCAATAAAATTTGATCTTGCAAGCTAGCTGCCATTGTGTTTATGGAACACATTGTTTAGATCAGGGGTCTCCAACCTTTTTAAAAGGGAAGAAGAGCTACTTTTTTTTTTTTACCAATTAGTGCAAAGGGCGGGCAGCATGGCGACGCAGTGGTTAGCGCATGTGCGGCACAGTTCTAAGGTCTTGGGAACCTCCTGCGTGGGTTCAAATCCAGCTCCAGACTTCCTGTGCGGAGTTTGTATATTCTCCCCGTGCTTGCGTGGGTTTCCTCCGGGCACTCCGGTTTCCTCCCACATTCCAAAGACATGCATTTCAGGTGAATTGGCCGTTCCAAATTGTCCCTAGGTGTGAATGAGCGAGTGAGTTGTCTATCCCCGTGTGCCCTGCGATTGGCTGGCAACCAGTTCAGGGTGTCCCCTGCCCACTGGCCCATGATTGCTGGGATGGGCTCCAGCACCCCCGCGACCCTACTGAGGATAAGCGGTGTAGCTGATGAGATGAGATGAGAGCAAAGGGCACCCAGGTTTAATGAAATACATGATTCAAACTTGATTTTATTCTTTTTATGGTACTGGAAAAATAGGAAAACTTGCTTGGAAAGTCCTTAGTGAGAATTTGGTAATGGAAAAAGGTCAGAGAATGTATATTGATAGCAGGGTTGGGTAGGGTTACTTTAACTGGATTACTTTCAATTACTTTTGGATTACTCCAATACCAAATATGCTAATAAAAGACAAAAGAAACTAATTATGAATACAATTACTAAATTCTGTGCAAGCTTGGGGAGTAACGGAACACATGGAATGGCAAAAATGATGTTGGCAAGCTGTTTGGATTTATTTTCATTTTGTTTCTGTCGCATTTTATGTTCGTTTTGCCGGAGATCAAAGAGATCAAAGCCAGGAGAGAAAGCTTACCACGTGTTGTGAGTCATCATTTTATTCATATTTAGTTTCTTTTGTCTTTTAGTAGCATATTTGGTATTGGAGTAATCCAAAAGTAATTGAAAGTAATCCAGTTAAAGTAACCCTACCCAACCCTGGTTGATATTAGGTCTTATATTCTATTAGGAGCTGTTGCTGGTTGACTGAATTCAGCTCGGGTCAAAGGGCCAGGAAAGCAATTGCTGGATGCGGCAATTGCGATCTTAGGATTTGGACAAGATGTCTGGAAATGGCTTAAGTGGTCACGGCTCGCAGGAATTAAACTCGAGATCTAAGGTCACAATTTCAATATCTTCACTTAAGCACATGACACACTTTTCTTTTAATCTTCCGCGGGGAAGCTGGCGTTAAGATGTTTAATCGACCCGATTGTGGACTACGTCACATGTCAAGGCCGCTGCATACCTGTCCATGTTATCCTGTATTTTATACATTTAAAAAAAAAAAATCAAATTGTATCCGCCTTATAACAATTTTCGTAGGGGAAAAATTAATTTACCTTGCAAAACAATGCTGAGAAACGCAAAAGCTAAAAAATAAGGCCACAAACACAGTTTTAATTATTTCCAATAAAAGTTGCTAAACCCAGGCGCCCCTTGCAAAGCACCCACTGCAGCTGTTTTTGCTGACTAAGATTAATCAATCAGAGAACATTGAGGAAACCCATCTCGATATTTACTCAAATTCAAAGTCACAGATGCGCTCTTTAAGGCAATATGAAAAATACTAAAGTAAAAAAATAGCACCTATGTGTCTGCAGAGGTTTTTAGAAGCTTTAGCTACTTTCTATAATATATCTGGAATCTAACAGCAAAGTTTTATGTATTCGGGTAAACAGTTTCATTAAAAATGAAAACCAGAGAGACTTTTCAATCATTTATATTCAGGGATCAGAATGGAGATTTTCATTTTCAGCTGAAATAGCCAGGGTCCAGGAATAAAGCAGGGTGGAGTCAACACCCCCCCCCCCAAGCTCCTGGGTTTTGGGCAATTTACTTGTCCAAAACCATGCTTATATTTATCATTTAAGTAAAATTTTTAGAAGATTAAAATAATTTGCCCACATAACTGATTTTTTTGTAAATACTGCAAGATAAGTTCAAATGCAGTTCAGTCCCTGCAGCTTGAGCAACAATGCGGCCAATTTTTCTAACGGCCGCCAGGGTGCGCCAGAGCAATAAAGGAAAGAGTGAGACAGTCGGATTTTGAATTTGTTTGTTACGCAAGAGAAAAAGTGAAAAAGTCGGAATGCCTTTGGGGTTCAAAAACAGCGGAAATCCGCGGATCCGCGGAAAATTCTGATCCCTGTATATTAGAGTTTGTATGTTATTTTTGTCACTTTCCAGTCTAAATGGGTTTCCCCAGGGGTTTCCATCCGTTTCCTAGCTGACAGCTACTTTTTGCTACCAATTAGCGCAAATGGCAACCATTTAGATATGAATTTCTAAAATAGCAACTTAGCGAAGTGGCTTGCTAGATAGCTAAATTTTAGCTGGATAGTTAGACAGAAAGGTAAACGGGCAACAAAAAAAGTCAAAGGAAGCTGTATATCTGGCTAAAAGACTGAAAAGCCAACTGAAAAATTAAAAAAAATGCTTGATAACTAGCAAAAAAGAAAAAATGTTAGCTCGATAGCATGAAGAAAATGTAAAAAGCTGGCTAATTAACTAAAAAACGTAGTAAGACAACCAACTACAAATTAGCCTGATAGATAGTTAAAAAAACTGCACATTTCTTGCTCATTTGCTTCATAGAATCCAAAAATTGGAATTTAGTTTGTTGTATATCCGGTAAAATAAATCAATAAAAAGATTGATAAATACATTTGTTAAATACATGAATAGATTATCATTCTAGCCCAGGGGTGTCAAACATGCGGCCCGCGGGCCAGATCAGGCCCGCTAAGGGATTGAACCCGGCCCACGAGACGACGCTCAGAGAAGCGCAAGAGAAAAACGAGCTGCAGGCCTAAATATGTCCACTTGATGTTGCCAAAGCCAGGTGCCTCTCACAAAGACGGTGTACTTGTATTTCTTTCTTTTTCTCCCTCTCTCTCTATCTCTCTCTCTTTTCCTCCCTTTTTCTCACTCTTTGTCTCTCTTTCACTTTCTGTGTCTTTTTCTCTTTCTTTGTTTCTCTTTGTCTCTTTCTCTGTGTCTTTTTACCTTCTTTTGCTCTCTCTTCCATTTTTCATTTTCTCTCTTTTGCTCTCTCCTGCGTTCCCCTTCTCTCCTTCTCCCATTCTCTCTTTCTCTCCTTCTCTCTTCTCTCCTTCCCTCTATCTCTCTTTTTATTTCTCTTTGGATATTATTCTCTCTCTTTCTTTCCCCCTCTCTCACTATTTGTCTTTATATATTTTTTGTTTCTCACATTCTCTCTCTCTCTCTCTCTTCTCTCTTTCCCTTTCTCTCTTTCATTGTCCCACCCTCTCTCTTTTTCTCTACTTTGCTTTGTCTTATTTCTTTCTTTTTCTTTCTTTCCAATATACTAGTCCGGCCCACGAGAGAATGTTTGTTCTATCGTGTGGCCCCCGAGGTAAAATGAGTTTGACACCCCTGTTCTAGCCTCTTAATTGATTGCTTAAAAATAATGATCACTCCTTGAACAGATGAGCGAATATTATGTAAACTTATGCAAAAAATGACATAAAGGAAGGGGGAATAGAACAAAAAAGAAAAAAAAATACCAAAATGAAAAAGTAGTGAAAAGCTGAGGAAAAAAACGAAACAAAAGGAAGAGAAAAAAGAAGGAAAAGTTCAGAAAAAAGCCAGAAAAAAAGAAAAGAAAGAAACAAAGGAAAAAAAGTGACCTACCAACTTGAGTGTTAAGTCAACTTTTTTGGGGGGCATTTTTCAAAAATTGGTCTACCCTTCTAAATGTCTGCAAGCCATTGTGTTGTAATTGAATGCTGTTCTGGCCTTGAATATAATAATAATAATAATAATTTCCTTTTTTTATTGTCATTCTTTGTAACAATGTACACAGAACGAAATGTCGATACACCTGACCCGTTGTAGCGAGCCGATGCAGCCGCAGCCAACAGAGGGCGCCGCCATTTTACCAATGTTATAAGTCTTAGGTATGACTCGGCCGAGGCGCGAACCAGCGACCTCCCAGTCTCAAAGCGGGCGCCCTACCATCTAGGCTACTGAGCTGGTAAGAATGTATTTCTGTAAAAACTGCTCAGTCAGCAAACCAAAAGTCCCGAGTCAGCTTTTTTGGGCAGTTTACACCTCTGGGGTAACGTACCTGACTGCTTGTGAAATCTTGTGTTGATATTTAATGTCGTCCTGGCCTGGAGAAGTTGAATGTCTTTCTGGTGAAAAATGCTGAATCAATATAACCGAAATTTTTTTGGGGGGTGGGCACTTTTCACATCTATGGTAACCAAATAAACTGCCTGTGAAATATGGTGGTTGTGTCCAAACTCCTTACTTCCCCTTTTTCTATGGTGGACAGGCACAAACAGACACATACTTAAATCCAAAACAAAAACATTATCACCACCACTGTTCCCTCTAAGCTGCGCACGTGCGCAATCGCGCACTGCTTGCACATTCTCAGCGCACAAGAAAATCTAGCCAGTGCAGTGTTCCCTCTAAGCTGCGTGTGTGCGCAATTGCGCACTACCCAGAGCTTTTCCGCGCACCAGCTCACAAAAATCAGGGCTCAAAATTGCTAATTAAGAAGCGAATTAAGTCAAAGTTACAGTGCATGGAGGTAAAAATACACGGATTCCCCTGACGTTGTATTCTAAATGCAATATTTTGAAGTCAAGGTCGAAGTAGAACGAAGTTGAGTTAAGTCAGTAGAGTTTTTCGAGAAGCGGCTTCTTCGGCTCGGCTCACTAAAAGGAACCGGCTCTTTTGGGTCCCAAACGGCTCTTCGGGTTGTTTTTGCTTCTTTCATCCCTATATGACCAAATATTATGTAAAATTATGCACAAAATGACTTAAAGGAAGGGGGAATAGAACAAAAAAGAAAAAAATACCAAAATGAAAAAGTAGTGAAAAGCTGAGAAAAAAGAAACAAAAGGATCAGAAAAAAAGAAGAAACAATTCAGAAAAAAACAGAAAAATGAAAAGAAAGAAAGAAAGGAAAAAAAGTGAATACAGAACAAAAAGAAAAAAGTAACAAGTGGGAAAAATAAACACAATGGGATTTTTTAAAGGAATAAAAAAAAAAGAAAAAAACGGGGGAAAAATGCATTCAAATAATTTCCAATTATACCAAGTCAATTTTGTTGCCAACATTGTACTTCCACTAAAAAATGTGATTAAATACAGTTGGGTATCGTGCAACCGACTAAATAAGCCCCCAAAAATGTTAATATTATGCGACAAAATATATCAGAAAATCAAAAGAAATCTATATCTTGTGAAAGAATTGTAAGAACAAACGACGTTTGTAGGCCGTACAACCTTTGCAATAATACATGAGTCAATTTATTCAAAACTGAAAAATAATTTTGCATTACCGGAAACTCAGCAAAATGTAACGTGATGTCAAGTTTTGGACATGTTTGATAATGATTTAGTTGCCACACCTGGGATTGCTGTTGCTCACTGTTGTTTCAAGCGTCGCTCACCGACTTTGTGTGAACGCTCATACGTTGTGCCATTTAAAAAAAAAAGGTCTTTGAGGTCCAACAAGTCGCCATGGTGTCTCTTTCAAGCGCCCGCTGAAGCGATCACCCAGACAGGAACATTCTGGCATCTGGGAACTTTGGTGCGAAGAGGGCATGTGACCTCCACTCGCCATCAGCTTTCCCAAATCTCGTTAGAACAGCTAGCAGGTCCTTTCCAACTTTCCCAAGCTTCCTGGGGAGATTAGTTCTCTTTCGCGGACGGGTGACAAATTCACAGGCTGACCCGGCCTATTAGACCCGCCAAGCAGTCGGAGATCAGACCCGCTCCGCATAACCTCTGATTAAATCAACCTGCATCACTGATTTGGGATAATATCCGATAATTCACCCTGAGTGAATCACTAGAATCAATCCTGACTTTGATCAACCCGAACGGAAATATTTGTGCATCATCCAATCATATATGCATGGTCACCTCTTGGACCCACTCTTAGTTTATTTATCTAATCTATTACTGTTTATTACCGGTTTATGTCAAACAGGGTTGGGTAGGGTTACTTTAACTGGGTTACTTTCAATGACTTTTGGATTACTCCAATACCAAATATGTAAATTATAACTATTGCCTTATCCCCCTTGTTTTATAACCTTATCTTCTCTGTTCCTTTATCTTCTTGGCTCATACCTCACTGTGAATGTGTAAAACTGGAGTGTCATGCCCAATTTCGTTGTCACAATATGTTAACCCGTTTTGTAACAATGACAATAAAGGTATATTCTATTCTATTCTAATAAAAGACAAAAGAAACTCATCTCATCTCATCAGCTGAACCGCTTATCCTCAGTAGGGTCGCGGGGGTGCTGGAGCCCATCCCAGCAATCATCGGGCCGTGGGCAGGGGACACCCTGAATTGGTTGCTGGCCAATCGCAAGGCACACGGGGACAGACAACTCACTCGCTCAGTCACACCTAGGGACAATTTGAACCGGCCAATTCACCTGAAATGCATGTCTTTGGAATGTGGGAGGAAACCGGAGTGCCCGGAGGAAACCCACGCAAGCACGGGGAGAACATACAAACTCCGCACAGTAAGGCCGGGAGCTGGATTTGAACCCACGCAGGAGGTTCCCAAGACATGAACTGTGCCGCACACGCGCTAACCGCCGTGCTGCCCCAAATATGAATAAAATGATGACTCACAACACGTGGTAAGCTTTCTCTCCTGGCTTTGATCTCTTTGATCTCCGGCAAAACTAACATAAAATGCCACAGAAACAAAATGAAAATAAATCCAAACAACATCAGGAGTAATCCAAAAGTAATTGAAAGTAATCAAGTTAAAGTAACCCTACCCAACCCTGGTTCCAAGGCCCGCAAAAGTACAGTATATTTTTTTAATGAATCATAAAAGAGCATCGGAAAATGTTAAAATTAGATTCCTGCACAATAAATATAAAACAAGAGGTGCATAATGTAAAAAAAAAAATAAAATAATAAGGGAAAAAAAAAATGTCAATTTACCTTTTTGCCTCGTGTTTCTGATCCAATGACGTCTGCTTTTGCCGGCTTTTGACAATCCGTTAGAAATATTTGAGGCAGACGTAGCGATAGCCCGACTTGTGATTCCTTTCCACAAATTCCTTCATGGAATTTTGAGATACCCAGTTTGTTTACGTTCGGGAAACTCTAGGAGCGGCTAATAGCAGCCCTAATTGACTTTGTATCTTGAATTGACTTTGTATCTTGAAACACCTTTGTAACTAGAGGCAATATTTTCCTGTTCAGGTACTTTTTAACCTGAAACTTTCACATTCTTAAGGAAAGGTACCACTGCTCCACTGTATTGAAATCATTCATCCGAATTGCAATCAGGGTCCGGCCCTCCCCCCTTCCCGCCTTCAGACCTCTGGCCCATCGGTAAGCTCACTGGATCACGTCACACGCTTACCTCAGCTTCAGAGCCCGTATGTTCCCTCCCAAGACAAAGGTCGCCGGCCGGCCTCAAGATTGAATCTGGTGCGGCCTCGGTGCGACCCGTCGAGTCGGCCCCCGGATAAACATGGAAGAGTTGGCCCGGGAGAGCATCAGCCTGCTGGCTTCGGCGTCCGCCAAACCTCGGGTAGATCTGGCGGGGCCCCGGCTGGGCTCCATGGGGGCCGTCTTCATCATGCTCAAGTCGGCCCTGGGTGCCGGGCTCCTCAATTTCCCGTGGGCTTTTGAGAGAGCTGGAGGTATTCATAGCGCCATCACTGTAGAGCTGGTAGGTACTTTTATTCGCGGGATTTTGTGACGTCACCATGTTGAAGGTGTGAGCGTTAAGGGTGGGCGATACTGGGATTTTCGGTATCGATTTGATCTAAATAAGGGGTAGTATATATCATCTCATCTCATTAGCTGCATTGCTTATCCTCAGTAGGGTCGCGGGGGGGCTGGAGCCCATCCCAGCTATCTTAGGTCAGCGGGCAGGGGACACCCTGAACCGGTTGCCAGCCAGTCGCAGGACACACAGGGACAGACAACTCGCTCGCTCATTCACACTTAGGGACAATTTGGACTGGCCAATCCACCTAAAATGCATGTCTTTGGAATGTGGGAGGAAACCGGAGTACCCGGAGGAAACCCACGCAAGCACGGGGAGAACATACAAACTCCACACAGGTAGTCCGGTAGCTGGATTTGAACCCACTCTGGAGGTTCCCAAGACCTTAGAACTGTGCCGCACACGCGCTAACCACTGCGCCGCCATGCTGCCCGGGGTAGTATATATCATGTAAATTATAACTATAGCCTTATCCTCCTTGTTTTATAACTTTATCTTCCCTGTTCCTTCATCTTCTTGGCTTTTTACCTCACTGTGAATGTGTGAAACTGGAGTGTCATGCCCAATTTCGTTGTCACAATATGTTAACCCATTTTGTAACAATGACAATAAAGGCATATTCTATTCTATTCTATTCTATTGATCAATACGGATTGCTCAAAATGTCATGCTCATTGAATAATTGAACAATTCCTACCCTGAATCATTTTGTAATTAAAAAAAGAAAAACCCACAAAGATTTTAGGCACTAAAAATGTTCTATTTTTGATCAAGTAACAACCATGTCAACTATGAACATATATATTTGTTTTACAACGGTTTCAGAACAAAATCGAAAGAAGCAGTCATGTAACTAAAGTACAGATATCATAAACTCAACATGACAACTACCGTATTTTCCGCACTATAAGGCGCACCGGGTTATAGGGCGCACCCCCCAAAAATAGTTTTTGGTGCTATATTTTCCATACATAAGGCGCACCGGATTATAAGGCGCTACAATGGGAACGTCGACAAAACAGTCAGATAGTTCAGTCAAACTTATTACCCCCTTAACATTCCCAAAGCTTGCAAAGTAGCAAATACGTGTCTCACACATGTACGGAAACAGTGTCTGTATGATGTCACCAATCACTCAAATACATCGTTCCAAATATCATTCGGAAGGTCAAAGTGTTGGGATTCAAGAAATGCCAACCATTTCTTAGTTTCTATTTTATTTTTCGCTGGTAACTGTGTGGACAGCAAAGTAAGAATTTTATTGTGCAGGGAAACGGGGTTCTTTACTGTGCATATGACAATAAACACTTTGAATTGAATTTAGTTTAAAAATAGACTCATCACAGAAACATCAAGATCGTTCTAAAACAAGATACCGGGAAAATATAAAGCCGCATAGCTCACCTAAGTTCTCTTGCAGCCATCACCTTCAATAATGATACGTAACCATGGTCTTCTTACAACCGTGAGTGTAGTAAATCCAACCGTGTAAAATAGTGCAACCCAACAGGTGATTCACATTCATCTTTTTCGGCCAATTGCAGGCTTTGTTTTGCCCCGCTTTAGCCTATGCAAGCCTGTAAATGATGAAAAGGATCATTTTGTCGCATAATATTAACATTTTTGGGGGCTTATTTAGTCGGTTGTAAGATACAGAACTGTACTTAACCACATTTTTTAGTGGAAGTACAATGTTGGCAACAAGATTCACTTAATATAATTGGAAATTATTTGAATGCAACACAAACTTTTTCTTCTTTTTTCCGTGTTTTTTTCTACTTTTTTAAAAATTCCTTTAAAAATATATATATTTTTTCCAAGCTGTTACTTTTTTTCTTTTTGTTCTGTATTTACCTTTTTTCCTTTATTTCTTTCTTTTCTTTTTTTCTGGCTTTTTTCTAAATTTTTCCTTCTTTTTTTCTCTTCCTTTTGTTTCTTTTTTTCTCAGCTTTTCACTACTTTTTCATTTTGGTATTTTTTTCTTTTTTGTTCTAGTCCCCCATTCCTTTAAGTCATTTTGTATATAATTTTACATAATATTTGGTCATGTTGGGATTAAAGAAGCAAAAACAACTTGAAGAGCCGTTTAGGACCCGAAAGAGCCGGTTCCTTTTAGTGAGCCGAGCCGAAGAAGCAGGTTCTCGACAAACTCTACTGACTTTACTTTTCAACTTCGTTCGACATTGACTTGAAAATACCGCATTTAGGACACAACGTCAGGGGAACCCGTGTATTTTGACCTTCATGCACTGTAACTTTGACTTAAGTCGCTTCTTAATTAGTAATTTTGAGCCCTCATTTTTGTGCGCTGGCTAGATTTTCTTGTGCGCTGAGAATGTGCGAGTAGTGCGCAATAGAGGGAACACTGGCGAGGGGGCTGGGAATCCCCTCCTTTGTATCAATCTCCCAGAAAGAGTCAGAGAAAGACTCTAGCCACCTCTCACTAGGGGGACATGGCTCTAGTATATGATATGAATAATTCGCCCAGGCTTATTGAGCAAGATCCGTTTTCTCACCCAGGGCTCTCTCCTCTTCCTGGTCAGCGGTTTGATCATTTTGGGCTACTCGTCGTCCATTAGCGGCCAGTGCACGTACCAGGCGGTGGTCAAGGAGTTGTGCGGGCAAGCCATCGGTCAGCTGTGCGAGATCTGCTTTGTTTTCAACCTTTTCATGATCTCCGTGGCCTTCCTCGTCATCGTGGATGATCAGCTGGAGAAATGTGAGTGAAAGTAGGCCGTTTTACCTTTTACTTTGCAGCAGCATGTATTTGTTCCGTAATCCGACATGTTCATCGTATCTTACGCACTCTAACAGGGGTGTCAAACTCATTTTAATTCTGGGGGCCACACGATAGAACAAACATTCTGTTGGGGGCCGGACTAGTAGATTAAAGAAAAAGAGAGATAAAGAAATAAGAGAAAGAGGAAGGGAAAAGTAGAGAGGGCGGGAGAAACAAAAGATAAAAAGTCGTAAGAGAGGGGGAAAAGAACGGGAGAGGAAGAAAGAAATCCAAAGAGAAATAGAAAGACAAAAGGAGAGAACAGACTAAAGAAAGCGCAAAGGGTATGAAGAGAGAAAGAGAAAAGAGAGAAAAGGAAAAAAGGAAGTTAGAGCAAAAGAGGTTATAAGACACAGAGAGAGAAAGAGACAATGAGCAGCAAAGGAAGAGAAAAAGAGAGACACAGAGAGTGAAAGAGAAAGAGACAGAGTGGGAGAAAAAGGGTGGAAAAGAAAGAAAGAAAGAGTAAGAGAATTAAATACTAGTACAGTGTCTTTGTGAGAGGCACCTGGCTTTGGCAACATCAAGTTGACATATTTCAACCTGCAGCTTGTTTTTCTCTTGCGCTTCTCTGAGTGTTATCTCACGGGCCGGATTCAATCCCCTAGTGGGCCTGATCTGGCCCGTCGGCCGCCTGTTTGACACCTGTGCAATATAAGGTCTACCAGGTTATAAGGCGCACCCCAGAAATATAGTGGTTTGTGATATACTGTATGTTTTTTTTATGCATACGGCGCACTGGGATATAAGGAGCATAGTGTAAAACTACTTTATGAGCTAGGGTTGCATAAAAAAAAGTAAATAAATACCGTATTTTCTGCACAATAAAGCATAATAGATTATAAGCCGCACCACCAAAAACCAGACATTTGTGATATATTTTTCATACATAAGGCGCACTGGACTACAAGGCACCTGTATTTGAAACCGCAGTAAGAGCAAGCATTGTATAAAAAGTAAATATATTTACCGTATTTTCCACACTATGAGGCACACCGGATTATAAGGCGCACCCCAGAAATGTAGTGGTTTGTGATGTAAACTTGCCTGAAATACATTTCGGCAATCGATTCTTCTTGTGATTTTTGTTGGTGGGTTTCCTGGAGGAGACAGACGTCTGCTTTTAATTTTGGCAAGTTTTCTAAAACTTTTATTGTCTTGTTAAGCTAAGCGCGAGTGCATTACAAATGTTTGTTTGCTTTGGGGAAGAACAGTTGGGGTAAACTGGACAATGATAAACCATCAGAAGGGAGGGAGTAAATGTAATCAGTGAGGGGCAGTGTTCCCTCTAAGCTGCTCGCACATTCTCAGCGCACAAGAAAATCGAGCCAGCGCACAAAAATAAGGGCTCAAAATTACTAATTAAGAAGCGACTTAAGTCAAAGTTAAAGTGCATGAAGGTAAAAATACACGGGTTCCCCTGACGTTGTGTCCTAAATGCGGTATTTTGAAGTCGAGTCGAAGTAGAACGAAGTTGAGTAAAGTTAGTAGAGTTTGTCGAGAACCGGCTTCTTCGGTTCGGCTCACTAAAAGGAACGGGCTCTTTCGGGTCCTAAACGGCTCTTCAGGTTGTTTTTGCTTCTTTAATCCCAACATGACCAAATATTATGTAAAATTATGCACAAAATGACTTAAAGGAATGGGGGAATAGAACAAAAAAGAAAAAAAATACCAAAATGAAAAAGTAGTGAAAAGCTGAGAAAAAAAGAAACAAAAGGAAGAGAAGAAAAGAAGGACAAATTTAGAAAAAAAAGCCAGAAAAAAAGAAAAGAAAGAAATGTAGGAAAAAACAAAAAGTAACAGGTCGGGAAAAAAAAAAATATATTTTTAAAGGATTTAAAAAAAGGAGAAAAAAACACGGAAAAAAGAAGAAAAAGTTTGTGTTGCATTCAAATAATTTCCAATTATATCAAGTGAATCTTGTTGCCAACAATGTACTTCCACTAAAAAAATGTGATTAAGTACAGTCCTGTATCTTACAACCGACTAAATAAGCCCCCAAAAATGTTAATATTTTGCGACAAAATATATCAGTAAAAAAAAAGAAATGGATATCTTGTGAAAGAATTGTAAGAACAAACGACGTGTGTAGGCCGTACAACCTTTGCAAAAGTACATGAGTCAATTCATTCAAAAGAGCAAAATAATTTTGCATTGCCGGAAACTCAGCAAAATGTAACTTGATATCAAGTTTTGGACATGTTTGATCATTAATTATCTTGCCACACTTGGGATTGCTGTTGCTCAGAGGGGGTGAACATATAACCGAGTGTGCTGTAGGGACACCAGCAAAATGTGTTTTTTCAATATATTTAAGTTTAATTAGGCCTTATTTATTTATTTTTTTTAAACCCCTTTGCTTTGGAGGTATATGTTGTTTTTTCATGTTCGATTCTGTCAACTCTTCTTGCTAGTCTCCCGTCAATCACAGCATACTGCCTCTCACTTCAGTCCCAGTGGGTCACGGGCCTTTGCCTTAGCTCAATATTGCCAAGAAAAATCGGAGGCTGGAGTATATTACTTAAGAATAGATGGCAATAATGCCCCGCTTGATATTTTCTTTCTGCTCAGGCAATCGGCCATATGAGACGGACCACATTTCAGATGCCGCTGCACTCGCGCGCGCCGCCATCTTGACTACCGTATTTTCCGCACTATAAGGCGCACCTAAAAGCCTTTATTTTTTTCAAAAGCTGACCATGGCCTTATAATACAGTGCGCCTTATTTATGGATCAATATTAAGTCGCAAAGTCTTGCAACTAATGCATCAGCCGCCGAGTAGATTTTCCCCCGAACGCCAAGTAGTCCGCGGTGTATGCTGGATTTATATACCGGCGTTTTATTGGCTAACCAATGTGTCAATCATCATTTGAATCGATCACTATTGGCTAAAGTTATTCGGAGGTAAGGGGGCGGATCCTTTTTATCATTTGCAGGCTGGCATAGGCTAAAGGGGCAAAACAAAGCCTGCAATTGGCCGAAAAAGATGTGTCAATCATCAGTTGAATCGATCACTATTGGCTAAAGTTATTCGGAGGTAAGGGGGCGGATCCTTTTTATCATTTACAGGCTGGCATAGGCTAATGGGGCAAAACAAAGCCGGCAATTGGCCGAAAAAGATGAATGTCAATAGCATGTTGGGTTGACGACATAGAGAAAACAGTATTTTACTATTCTGTACTGTATTTGTAAAGATTTTACTCTCCTGGATTTACTACACTCACGGATATAAGTGGACCATGGTTGCACATTATTATTGAACACGACTTCGGTGAGCTACTCTGGCTATATATTTTCCCTGTATCTTGTTTCAGACTGAACTCGATGTTTCTGTGATAGGCGGTGCAGATAATGGATGGAATGGAGTGTCTATTTTTAAATTAAACTCAATTCCAAGTGTTTATTGTCATATGCACAGTAAAGTTGCGAGCGAAAATAGAAACTAAGGAATGGTTGGCATTTCTGGAATCCCAAGACTTTAACCTTCCGAATGATATTTGGAAGGATGCATTTGAGTGACATCGTACGGACACCGCATCCGCACGTGTCTACGACACGTATTTGCTTCTTTGCAAGCTTTGGGAATGTTAAGGGGGTAATAAGTTGGACTGAACTATCTGACTGTTTTGTAGACGTTCCCATTGTAGCGCCTTATAATCCGGTGCGCCTTATGTATGGAAAATATAGGACCAAAAACTATTTTTTCGGGGTGCGCCCTATAACCCGGTGCGCCTTATAGTGCGGAAAATACGGTATTTTAATAATGTTGTGTGTATGTGTTCATCAGTGTGCGGCTCCCTGTATACACTGGTCACCGGCTTGCCAGACACGGAGATGCCCTACCACGTGTACACGGACCAACGCTTCGCCCTGGTGCTCCTGTGTGCTTTCCTCATTCTTCCCATATCTACCCCCAAAGAGATCGGCATTCAGAAATACGTCAGGTCTGGTTCCACACACGCACAACCACACACATATTGAAATGCAATTCAAAACCAAGGTGTTGAACTCACAAAGGCAAATTTTGTATGGGCGAGACCAGTGGAATTATTAGTAGGTCTAATTTATGAGGCATGTTTTCATGCTGTGCAATAAATTACATGAGGCGGTGTGGGTTTGGGATTGAGGATGTTTGGGATTGAGGATGTTTGGGATTGAGGATGTTTGGGATTGAGGATGTTTGGGAATGAGGATGTTTTGGATTGAGGATGTTTGGGATTGAGGATGTTTGGGAATGAGGATGTTTTGGATTGAGGATGTTTGGGATTGAGGATGTTTCCCGACCCGCTTCGTGACAAAAACAGTGGAAAAACATTGCTCTTGAAAAAAAAAATCTGGACATATAAATCAAAATATTTTACAAATCTAAAAAAATTGAAATATAGAAAAAAAAAAATAAAGTCAACAACACGGAGTCCATGGAAAAAAATGCATTTTGTAGCAATCACAGGAGGAAAAAAGCGTCTGTAATGGCTGTCTTTTGTTTAAAATAATGAAGCCTGTTGTAAGCTGTTGCTGGGTGTGCTGATGGCAGGGTTGGGTAGGATTACTTTAACTGGATTACTTTTAATGACTTTTGGATTACTCCAATACCAAATATGCTAATAAAAGACAAAAAAAGCCTCATCTCATCTCATTAGCTGCACCGCTCATCCTCAGTAGGGTCGCGGGGGTGCTGGAGCCCATCCCAGCAATCATCGGGCAGTGGGCAGGGAACACCCTGAACTGGTTGCCAGCCAATCGCAGGGCACACGGGGACAGACAACTCACTCGCTCATTCACACCTAGGGACAATTTGGACCGGCCAATTCACCTGAAATGCATGTTTTTGGAATGTGGGAGGAAACCGGAGTGCCCGGAGGAAACCCACGCAAGCACGGGGAGAACATACAAACTCCGCACAGGAAGTCTGGAGCTGGATTTGAACCCACGCAGGAGGTTCCCATGACATGAACTGTGCCGCACATGCGCTAACCACTGCGCCGCCGTGCTGCACCAAAAACAAACTAAATATGAATAAAATGATGACTCACAACACGTGGTAAGCTTTCTTTCCTGGCTTTGATCTCTTTGATCTCCGGCAAAACTAACATAAAATGTGACAGAAACAAAATTTAGTCATTATATTCATATTTAGTTTCTTTTTCTTTTATTAGCATATTTGGTATTGGAGTAATCCAAAAGTAATTGAAAGTAATCCAGTTAAAGTAACCCTACCCAACCCTGCTATTAACTTTGAACGTCAATATGGCCTTGCAGTCGATTTCATCGAATAAGGGTTGTAATTATTTATTTCCCCACTAGAGTTCACTGTTGCATTTTCTGTCAAGTAGTGCCTTGAACACGCATTGAATTTAGTGAATTTTGTAAAGCGTCCATTATTATTATTCTTTTTTTTTAATTTGATCAATTATCTTCTACGAAATTTTCGCTAAAGAAAGAAAGAGCCCAGTGGCAAGTACATTTTCAGCAGATATTTTTCTTATTTTACCCATTTTATTCTTAGTGTATTTACTTTATTGTATTTTAAAATAAAACAAATAACCTATAGTACTATATACAGTACAATAAAGTAATTCAGCCTTTTTTGTGTGTTGCCAAAATTATTGACCCATTTTATATTCTAAATTTCCCAGGATTCTACAGTTACTCTGTTGATTACTGGAAGACAGCAGATCCTTAAAGGGACAGTTTGTGTTATTAAGTACTTCTTAGAGGTAAAAGAAAATATAATGTCATGTAAACTTGCATTTTTAAAGAAATAGTCTTGGGTCAAATTTTTTTTATTTATTTTACATAACACAGGGGTCACTCAGAAGGAGCTGACATTTCGCCCTATGCTGTCTCAGTCTGATGCGAAAATTATAATTCATGCGTTTGTTACCTCCCGTCTCAATGACTGTAATGCACTACTCTCCGGTCTCCCGTAGTCCAAAATCAAGAGCCTTCAGCTAGTACAAAATGCTGCAGTGAGGCTTTTAACTAAGACAAGAAAGTTTGATCACATTACCCCGATTTTAGCTAACTTGCATTGGCTCCCTGTTAATTTAAGATGTGTTTTTAAGGTTCTGTTGGTATACAAAATCATGCATGGACTTGCTCCCTCTTATCTTTGAGATTTAATTTCCCCCTATGTTCTGGTCCGGAGCCTTCGCTCTGAAAATGCTGGTCTACTAGTGATCCCAAGAGCCAAGAAGAGATCCGTAGGATCGAGAGTGTTCTCCATTCGGAACCAGTGTTGTGAAATGCTCTTCCCCCTGAGATTTGATCTACAACCTCAGTGGAAATGTTTAAATCTAAGCTTAAAACACTCTTCTATTCTGTAGCATATGAATAACCTATATTTTATATAGACAATGTCTGTGTATCTGTGTATTATTTGCCCTCATGTAGGTTTTAGATCAGGTGATGGTGTCATAATAGTCTGTGGTTTGCAATAATCTGTGGTCTGTGCAGCCCTTTGAGATTCTTTGTGATTAAGGGCTATACAAATAAAAATGACATCATTGTCGGCCATATTGCTTCGACTGTTACCCTTAAAACCTCAACACCTTGTAAAGGCTGGGCCCAAAAGAGAATAGAAACATTGTGCAGTTTGGTCACTTTCAGTCACCGGAGTTTCTATCCTTCCTTGTGCTGTGTAGCACTCGTTTTCGGTTGGACTTCTACAACATTGAGGGGTCAAATATTAAGTACAGTGTCCATTTTAGAAATAATATTAACTTATACTGATAAATTGCCGATGCATCACAACGATGTTTCTCAACCTTATTAAAGACACGGCAAAATTTTGTATTCATTAAAAAGTCTCGAGTCACCCAATCTTAAGAAATGTCATTAAAAAACAAATCTTAGCTCCATTTTAATTTTCATAATATTGAAGACAGGCCACATTGTAGCCCAAATAGACTACATTGCGATGTTTTTCTCAAAATGTTTGAAAAAAGGAATTTTCTTTTTATGGCAGTAACACAGGAAGAAGTCAAAATAAGAACATTTGATCATATATATTTTATAAAAATGACATAGGCGTTTTTTTTCTGGGGAAATAAAGTCCATTGGCTGGTGAATTTGCTCATTTCAAGCACATATTTCTTCTTATTTTACTTCATTTTTGAACAGTTGAACAGATTAAAAGTTAAGAAAAATACTAGAATTAGAGTTGTTCAGCTATTTGGGTAGCAAACATTATTTAAACATCACTGTTCACGGATCCCGTCGCCGGAGCACCATTTCCTACGGTGTGTCTCAGGCAAGTACAGCATGGCGGCGCCCATCCCTCTCCAAGCCATTTTTTGGGTACGGATTTTCTCCCCACATGAAACAAATCCTACTTGTTTCCATGGTTACCAGTAGCAGGAAAAGCATCCTGATGTGACTCAGCTACAGCACCTTCATCATGAGGTCGCTGTTGTTTTTGGGTTCAAAGATCTCAGCATCGACGAGTAGCGGCATGCAAGAATACTAATACAATATAAATCATTGGGGAGGGAAAAAACTTTTATTCCAAATTTTTCAGTATCACATCGCGTGCTTTCATTTTTTTTTGTTGAAAAACAAACCTTGCGATGATTACGTTACATCCTTTGCTTTTGTGGAATATTAAAGGCACTAGTACATGTTTTTAATTCCTGTAATTTATATCAAGTAATATATTGAAAATAAATTCATACTATCCAATCTTTCAAGTCGCAGCACAAATAAATTAATCATTAAATCATTCATGCATAGTGTTTGCTTGTAATATACCGTATTTTCCGCACTATAAGGCGCACCGGGTTATAGGGCGCACCCCGAAAAAATAGTTTTTGGTCCTATTTTTGACATATATAGGACGCACCGGATTATAAGGCGCTACAATGGGAACGTGGACAAAACAGTCAGATAGTTCAGTCCAACTTATTACCCCCTTAACATTCCGAAAGCTTGCAAATAAGCAAATACGTGTCGAGAACACGTGCGGATGCGGTGTCCGTACGATGTCACTCAAATGCATCGTTCCATCATTCGGAATGTTAAAGTCTTGGGATTCAAGAAATGCCAACCATTCCTTAGTATCTATTTTCTTTTTCGCTCGCAACTTTACTGTGCATATGACAATAAACACTTGGAATTGAGTTTAATTTAAAAATAGACACTCCATTCCATCCATTATCTGCACCGCTTATCACAGAAACATCGAGTTCAGTCTGAAACAAGACAATATAAAACCGGGAATAGCTCACCGAAGTCATTGTGTTCATAATAATGTGCAGGCAATGTCCTCTTATATCCGTGAGGGTAGTAAATCCAGGAGAATACAATATTTACAAATACAGAATAGAAAAAAATGCTTTCTCTATGCCATCGGCCACATGCTATACGCATTCATCTTTTTCGGCCAATTGCAGGCTTTGTTTCGCTGTTTAAGCCAATGGCAGCCTGTACATTATAAAAAGGATCCGCCTCTTGACCTCCGAATAACTTTAGCCAATAGTGATCGATTCAACTGATGATTGACACATCTTTTTCGGCCAATTGCAGGCTTTGTTTGCCGTTTGAGCCAATGGCAGTCTGTAAATGATAAAAAGGATCCGCCTCTTGACCTCCGAATAACTTTAGCCAATAGTGATCGATTCAACTGATGATTGACACATCTTTTTCGGCCAATTGCAGGCTTTGTTTGCCGTTTGAGCCAATGGCAGTCTGTAAATGATAAGAAGGATCCGCCTCTTGACCTCCGAATAACTTTAGCCAATAGTGATCGATTCAACTGATGATTGACACATTGGTTAGCCAATGAAACGCCGGTAAATAAATCCCACCATCCACCGCGTACTACTTGGCGTTCGGGGGAAAATCGAGTCGGCGGCTGCAAGTTAGTTGGAAAACTTAATGTTGATCCATAAATAAGGCGCATTGTATTATAAGGCGCATGGTCAGCTTTTGAAAAAAATAAAGGCTTTTAGGTGCGCCTTATAGTGCGGAAAATACGGTACTTAAATCATGCAGGCAAAATTATTCTCACTTTACGAACAACAAGGCATGGATGTAATATTATGTAGTACGGTAGTAATAAAAACTGCTTACCTATTGCTAAAATTAAAATAAAGAGCTTTGTAGTCTCACCGAGATGCCATGTGTTTCCAAAGGCTTCCAAAAAGTTGCTCTGGGCTTCTCCTCAAAGCTTGTAGAAACTGTTCAACTATAGTAAACTTTGTGTATGTCTCGAAAAAGGTTTTCAAAATAAAGACTGAAAAGGTTGGCAGTCCTTTCGAAGGTCCTGTTTAATATCATAACTTGCACCAGTTGTTTCTAGGACTCAGGTCGGGTCAAGTCATATCTATTTGTATATCCCTTAATCACAAGGAGTCTCAAAGGGCTGCACAGACGGCAGATTATTGCAAACCACAGACTATTATTACACCATCCCCTGATCTAAAACCTACATGAGGGCAAGGAAAACCTCAGCATGAGGAAAATGAAGAAACCAAGAGGAAATCCCCCCTCTAGGATGACCAGGTTGCAATAAATATTGCATTAGCAAACAATAAAAATAAAATATAAAACAATTAAAATGTAACATACCACATACCACTGTGAGAAAGCACTGACACTTTACCAAAAGACCACCAGTGGTGCTGATATCATACAAAAACGGCATTAGAACTCATCTCATCATCAAACTTTTTTCACGGTGCCCAAAACAATACATTTGTGTAGTGCATTCTGATGGATTAACCAGTCTCTCCACTTATTTACCTGTGTGTCAATAACCTCTAGGTTTAATATGTATATGAACATGAAAGCTCTTGAAAGACTTTTTTGTTTCTGTCGTTTACAATAATCAGCTAAAGAGGTGGAGAATGCACTATGCAAATCAATCTTTCTTGCACCTTAAAAACAGTGTGATAATGAAATATGGTCCAATGCCTTTCCACATGTCATCTGTACCACTGGTGGTATAGTGGGAAAGTGTTGGAGCCCTCGTTGCATCACCCGGGGTCAAATCCTATTGCATACAGTGTTTTGCGATGATTATCGATTAATAGTTGCTCGAATACAGAATCGCTCAAAATATGGAAGTATACCGTAAAACTGCAAGTAGTAACGCCCACCAATAGATACTGAATAGCATTTCCAATCGTATTAACTGTATTTTGCGGTATGTAAGGCGCACCGAGTTGTACGTCGCACTCTCAAATTTCTAGCCAATTTGGGATTTTTAGGTGCGCCTTATGGTCCGGAAAATACAGTATTTTAGTCGTATATGAAACAATAATGAAAATCCACAAATCCGAGTTCAGGGTGATAACTGGAGTCTGCTTTTCCACAGTGTGCTGGGAACTCTGGCTGCGACCTACCTGACAATCGCCATCATCATCAAGTACCACACCATGCATTCGCCTCCGGTTCACATGATGCCACTTTACAGCAGCGGGTGTGTAGTTCATATATGTGTTAAAGTCCGAATGTGAAGTGCTTTTACTGTGAGGGCGCTTTTTGGTCCCGGTGGGTGCATTTATCTTATCGTAACCAAAGAAAATCCCATCCTTTTCTTGATAAACTCTCACTTGGAGTCCTTTTGACTGAGAAGATTTTTCACCTCAAAATTCCAAAAATGCTCAGTTTTACAAAGCAGAGAAAAAGGGTTATCACATTGACAGGTAACTTGAGATCTTGGCCAGTTGCCATAGAAACAGAGTGTCTGAAACTACGTGCTATGTAGGAGTTTTAACGCAATGATCCTCTAGTTTTTATTTATCTCTGTCACTTTCCAGCCCCACCAAATATTTAACACATCAATTTAATCAGTCCTCTGACGGAATTTGGCATAGTTTTAAAGAGTTCTTTTAATAGACCTGTACTAAAAGTATACCTTGTTCAAGTAATATTGCGCCTATGCAGCGAAAATGTGCTTTATGTCATCAGTATTTTCTCTTCCTCTTTTCTTTTCTTTACTTTTCTACTCAAAAGTGCTGTATACGATAATTTAGTGTAAATTAAGACAATAGAATTCTCCTTTATGCCCAACTTAGAACCTGAAACGATCCCCGCCCCCACCCCCCATCACATTTGTTGAGGCACTATAAGGCCCTGCATGAAAATAAGGGTACAACTAAGATAGAATTATGCCCAGGTGAGCCATTTTTACATGCATTGAAAGAAAGAACCGGTCTGCCCGTGCAAAGTTTGCATGTTCTCCCCGTGCATGCGGACACTCCGGATATGCATGTCAGTGGATTGGCAGATCCAAATTGTCCCTACGTGTGAATGAGCAAGTGGGTTGTATGTCTCTGCGACTGTCTGCCAACCAGTTCAGGGTGTCCCCTGCCTACTGTTCCAAGATGGCTGGGATGGGCTCCAGCAACGTCGAGATTCTACTGAGGATAAGAAGTGCAGAAAATGGATGAAAAAATGAAATGAAATGAAATGAAATTATCTACATTTATATAGCGCGTTTCAAGTCAAGACTTCCCAAAGCACTTTACAATGTGCTTCACATTTCCCAATAGCGGCCGTGCAGCCATGTAAGGCGCTGACCTGCTTATTGGGGGTAATAGGGGTTCAGTGTCTTACCCAAGGACACTCGACATGTAACACGGAGGAGCCGGGATTCGAACTGCGACCTCTTGATCCCAAGACGAGCGCTCTACCGCCTGAGCCACTGCCGCCCCAAAAAACAACATAGCTAACCGTATATATTTCCAAGACTAAGACCAACTTAAGCGAGATGTCAAAACCTAGTGAACAACTGGGAGCTGCACGAACAGGTGTACTCAAACCTCTACAAACTTTATAAAACCTTTCTCTGAACCCTGGCCTCATCCATCCCTTGCGACAGACACCTTCAGTGTCAGTGACTCCACCTCATACGGGGGATGAGGTGGAGTGGTGGTCTTTGAAAAACAACCTCCTATTGAACACCACAAAAACAAAAGAAGTCATACTGGACTTCAGGAGGAAAAGCATGGACCCAGTACCACTCATTATCAATTTAGACTGTGTAGAGTGAGTCCACTCTTTCAAATTCCTGGGTGTGCACATCTCCAACAACCTCTCCTGGTCTGCAAACACCAGAGCTGTGGTAGGGAAGGCCCAGCAGCGACTCCATTTCCTGAGAGTGCTCAGGAAAAATAATCTGGAACAGCAGCTGCCGGTGTCCTCCTACAGAGCCACAGTGGAGAGCATTCTGGCGTACGGCATCACGGTGTAGTATGCTGGGTGCACGGCAGCAGACAAGAAAATACTTTAGAGGGTCATCAACACAGCCCAGAGTATCGTTGGTTGCTCTCTGCCCAGTTTGGAGGACATTGCCTGCTCTCGCTACCTCAGCAGAGTAGAAAACATAATCAAGGACTCCTCTCACCCCGGCCATCAATTCTTTGACCTGCTGCCCCCGGGCAGACGCTACAGGTTACACAAAACAAAAACAGACTCAGGGACAGTTTCTTCCCCAGAGCCATCACCACCCTAAATAAACACTGCACAAAAAAACTGAAACTCCCCACAAATTCTCTTTAAGAAGAATACCAATGCAAACACACTACCTCACACAGATGTAAAATGTTATTCATGCCTATGCGTACTTTGCACAATCTTGCCTATTTGCACTACTACGATCCCTTGTCAGTCAACACCCAATTTCAATATCTTCTGCTTTTACAAGCACACACTTTCTTATGTAAATATTCGGTGTTCATATATATCCAAATTCGTTTTATCTTTTCATCTTATCACAGTTTATATGTGTAACTGGAGTGCCACGTCCAATTTCGTTGTCACAATATGTTCAACTCCTTTTGTAACAATGACAATAAAGGTATATTCTATTCTATTCTACATTCTATTTAAAAGAAGGAGAAATCCTGCCTGAAACCATTCAAATTAACGGCATCATTTTAATCACTGGGTCAGTCGTGACATTAATTTTCCACATGATGACGCAACACCACAAAAGAAGCTTTATGACACTTCGGCACAGGAGAGAACCAGTTGGATGAAAAGCCTCATTGCTTCATGATGCTTCAGTTTACCAATCCCTCCTCACTACACAATACAGAGACATAGAGTGGTCAAATAGTACACATTGTCCCTTTATATAATTACTCTTTCAGTTAGATCAGGGATGTCAAACTCAATTGCACAAAGGGCCAAAATTCAAAACACACTTAAGGTCGCGGGCCAACCAGGATAAACATTTATTGAACACACTTAAACTGAATGTTTTTGGAACATAAATATGAATAAAAACAGACAAGAATATTAAATTTAAACCTTAAATCACTTATACAGTATTTATTATTTTGCTGTAAATAGAAATAGCTTGTTAAATTATACAACTTAGAACTTAACTTAAACAACTTAACATTAAAATAAAATTCAAATTCCTTTGCTCCTATGTCAATGTATGTATTAAAAAAAACGTAAATATCCCTAAAGATTTTGCTCTCCTTAATATATCTCCTGTCAAAAGTAGAAATATGAAAATGCTACACAAATTATTTTGTAAAAACGTCACAACATTCTGAGAACAGGGAGCCTGATGTGCTTACCTTTGGCGCAGACGGAGTAGGGCGAGAGATGGGAGGGAGTGCTTGCACTTTTTGCATAGCTACACCCATCCCTCCCACTCACCCAATCAAATAACTTATCTTCTGGTGTTTTGGCGTATTTACAATTTGTTGCATGGATTCATCAAAAACTATCTGAACACTGAACACAGATTATATAGTGAGCTTTTATATAAAGGATTCTTTAGCGTTGTACAGCCAAAACAAGTTGTTTTTGTGTGACACCTTGACTGTAAATCGTAGTGAAAACGTGCCCTATATATTCTGAAATTCAGTTTTGGTTTGGCTTTGCGTGTATCTGAACAGGATTATTGGCTCAGTTTTGAACGAGATGGAGAAAAATTGCATGCAATTAAATTA
The DNA here is from genome assembly GCF_059441175.1 of Urocampus carinirostris. Classification (NCBI taxonomy): domain Eukaryota; kingdom Metazoa; phylum Chordata; class Actinopteri; order Syngnathiformes; family Syngnathidae; genus Urocampus; species Urocampus carinirostris. The sequence goes on from NC_142355.1 coordinate 8,903,443, forward strand.
GTCTCTGAGCCATAGGTACTCATAGAAAGAGCCATATATGGCTCGCGAGCCATAGGTTCCCGACCCCTGGTAGATAGTGTAGTATACGTCATATATGAAGGAATAGGTACAGTGACTAAAACGTCAGAATATGATGTTCAGGGATGAGACGGCGTTGTTCATATTGACGGGCCATTAATAATGTAAAATGGTCTTGCGGGCCGGATATGATTACACGGCGGGCCGGACGTGGCCTGCGGGCCAGGAGTTTGACGCATGTGAGTTTCTTTTTAGCTTTAGGCTGCTTTTTTATTACACTTAGGTCTCAAAGGCGTTAACATGTCACCATCTTCCATAAAATCCCATTTGGACCCTGTGGGACATGCCTCTGGGCCCTAACTGGACTTGACAGCCACTGCATTCCAGGAAATGTGCCTTTCACGGGTCTGACCCATAAAATGAGACCACGAGGATGGACCAAACCTATTGCCATTCTACTCTCCCTAAAAACTGCATTCGGTGTCTGAAGATTGTGAGGTTTTCACTGAGAACACACTGCGCATCTTTGTTAATCCAGAATTATTAGAAATGGTGTCTGATGTGTCTTCTTGTGTGTAGAAGCGGCTCCTGGGCATCCACATTTAGCGTCATCCCAACCATCTGCTTTGGCTTCCAAGTAAGTACAACAAACATTGAAATTGGAAATGTGTTTGCAACATAATTAACTCACAGGCTGGTTACTTTGTGTTCCATCGGAGAGCTTGTTTTACTTTCCTTATCTCTCATGTGGAAGACGTTCGTTCATTCAGGCATTAATGCTCTTATCCACTCGTCCTCATGGGACTTATCTAATACAGTGGAACCTCGGTTTTCGAACGCCTCTCAGTTCGAACAAATCGGAGTCCGACCAAAAATTTTTGAGAAATTCTTGCTTCGCTGTTCGGTCAAAAAATCGGAGTTCGAACGCCGGTAATGCGTGAGTGCGTATGCTAGGGTGCGATGCTGAGCGGCTTACGAGTGTAGGTCGCTCTTTTCGTGACCGACTGTTATCGCGTGCGGACGTGCTTCGTTTTGCTTTCGCTTTTAATATAGGGCGGCAGTAGCTCAGGAGGTAGAGCGCTCGTCTTGGGATCAAGGGATCCCAGTTCGAATCCCGACTCGTCCGTGTTGCATGTCGAAGTGTCCTTGGGTAAGACACTGAACCCCTAATACCCCCAATAAGCAGGTTAGCGCCTTACATGACTGCAAGGCCGCTATTGGGAAATGTGGAGCACATTGTAAAGCGCTTTGGGAAGTCATTGACTTGAAAAGCGCTATATAAATGCAGATCATTTCAATATAGGTGTACGAAGTGTTTTAGCCCCTAATTATGCCTCCGAAGAAAGTCAGTGCAAGCGGCAAAGTTGCTACAGGTGAAAAAAGAAAAGTAGTGCGTACAACTATTGCATTTAAGAAAGAAATAATAGCAAAATATAAAGGAGGTGTGCGAGTGTCTGATCTTGCTAGGGAATACAGCATGGCTTCTGCTGACCACCACAAAGGTAAGAAATCCTATGCATAATTCTCTTCTTTATCCTTCTTTTTTGTTTTTACACGTTCATGTTGGCGTAATCTAACGATAACGATAACGCGAACGTACGATTAGCCTGGGTTAGCTTCGCGTTGACGTTAAACATTCAAAACATTCAGGGTGTTTGAACGGAGCCCAACATTCAGGGTGTTGGGACGCAGCCCCCTTTCCAATGAACCGCTCACCACTTGTTGTGGAGACCCGGGTGCTAAATGACTTGTAAACGACCTGATTTTTTTATTTTTACACGTTCGTGTTAGCGTAATCTTTCGTACGGAAGATTACGATAACGCAAACGTACGATTAGCCTGGGTTAGCTTTATGTTTACGTTAAACATTCAAGGTAAACATTCAGGGTGTTGGAACGGATTAAAACGTTTTACATTATTTTTAATGGGAACAATGATTTCGGTGATCGAACAAATCGGTTTTCGAACAGGGTTCTGGAACGGATTATGGTCGAGAACCGAGGTTCCGCTGTACGAGCATTTCGAGATGCAATACATTTCGGATGGATTCAGGGGGAGGTTTTTTATAACTATTTAGGGTTTACTTGCTGATGCTTTTTGGGAGGCCGGAATTGGTTAATTGGTTTCTAAGTTTTTTGTAATGCTTGAGATACAAGCAATTCTAGGTACGAGCATGATCTAGGAATGAATGAATCTTGTATTTAGAAGTATTCCTGTATTAAGGTAAGTTAACATATTTAGTAGTGCCAGGTCATGCATTTCACACCTAGGCCTTCAGTAGTGCTTGATCTGAATCAATGCAATCCTTAATAACTACCTCTCAACTATAAAACATTTACTGCAGCTGAGACATATGCAAAAAACATCAATCATTGGCCCAGGAGGTAGAGCGCAGTTCGAATCCCGGCTCCTCCGTGTTACATAACGAAGTGTCCTTGGGTAAGACACTGAACCCCTAATGCCCCCAATAAGCAGGTTAGCGCCTTACATGGCTGCATTTCATTTCATTTGATTTTCATTTCAATAATGACAGCTTCTACGGTAATTGCACTATTATTTAGGAATATAGACACTTTTTACTCATCAAAATCATTTTTATCTGTGCATTAAATTATCCTCATTTATTTCTTCAAGAAGATTTCAATTACTTTACTATTACTTTAGATTATCTGCGTTTCAATTCCATCAAGGAGTTTTTTTCCATCATCATAAAAGCCAAGGTTGAAAGTCAAGCCTGTCCCTTCGTATTCCTGGCATACATTTTTAATATATTCATGGTTGAAATAGTCAGTTTAAAACAGCAGTGAACACGGGGGATAACTGTATTATTTTGCCCTATTCGTTGTAATACTTTTGTTATCGCCCTGTAGCCAATCACACTTTGTGAAACCGCTGACATTTGTTACGCCTTCTAGAAGGCCATGGTGTCGCTAACTTGAAATTTAACCTTTACACTTATTTTGTGCCCCTAGTGCTGCAAAACTGATTGTGGAAGCCTCCAGGTAAAATTCTGACCTTAGCAAAAAATAACGGCTGAAGTGTAATTGGTTAAATGCTTAAATATGAAAGCACACATCTGGAAACAGCGCACCCAAGGAAAAAGCAATAAAAGGAGCTGACAGACAATTTGGAATTATTTAATAAGTATTCAAAGATCAAATTATATCTTTTCTCCCCATCTTTTTTTGTTGTTGTTCTTGAAAATTCTTTATTCCTTTCTCTCTCTTTTTAATTATTGTTTTCTCCTTTTTTCTTTCTCTGCAAAAGGCTACTAAAATACATAGAAAAATAGTGCAGGTCACTTTGAAGCTGAAGTTTGTAATCTTCCTTGTGCTTTGTAGCACTTGTTTGTTTTTACAATACTCAATACACGTAGTGGTCAAATATTGCACAGTTTCTCTTTACTTTGCTTGAGTTTGAGTTTTGAGTAGTGTCAGGTTTTCAATGTAAATCTTTTGAATTTCTGTCTCAAGGTAATTTTTGTTGCTTGTTTTTATATTACTAAATATAAAAACAATGTTTCTCATACACACACACACACATAAAGTAACGTTTCAACAATGAGTGTAATTATATCTCTTGTACGTTTATCAATCTTGTATTCTTTTATGTTGAAGTCATGTTCTTGTGTGTACTGATTTCTCTGACGCAAAATAAACCACTCCCTCTCTCTGTTTGGACTTCATCCAGGAAAGACGTGAGTTCTTTTCTGCCATCAGCATGTAGAATTAAACTATATACATGTATTTTATCTGTGCAAATATAGCCACCAAATAGTCTTAATGATGTCGATCTCTGACAAGTATACATCCCCGTTCCGATGCTTTAATGTTTGAGTCATTTTTTTTTACAGTAGCAAGTGACAAAAAGAGTGGCGAGAGGCCAAGTGGCAAGAAAAGGATAAAAAGTAAAGTCTGAAGTCAAAAGCCTTAACTTTCCCCCAAGTGTATTAAAGGGCACCTTGCTGTCATAGTCCACTGCAGCTAAGCAGATCTGAAAGAGTTTTTCATATTTAATAAGTAGGTTGCTGAAAAAAGTGCTGCAGGCTTGTGTAGAACGTCCATGTTGCCACGGTAACCCCTGACGGATGCAGGCGGTATCTACGGAGAGGATTACCGCGTGTCCTCTCACACATTTGTGCACAGAGGAACCCCCCCCCCCCAACCTCTTCCCGCCTTTAGGTAAGCCATTGCTGTCCAAAGCTCTGAATGGAGAGCTGATTAGATACTAGCAAGCGGAGGAAGAAAAGGTTTTGAGATTGAAAAGAAGTACGTGGCATCTGGGATGGAGTGGGGGAGACTCGGGCTGTGTGACCAACTGGGTATCCAAATCCCTTCGTTTTATGTCTTATCAACCTGCAGCTGGAGAGATACCAGTAATAAGACACGGGCTTACCTCCAGGAACCCCTAAGAGAAAAGATAAGTCATGTTGTGGTGAGCACCTATTGGACTTTGTGATGTCTCATCATAGATCTAGTACAGGGCTCTCCAACGTAGTGCCTGTGGGCACCAGGGTGGCCCCTGAGGTCAGGTGAGGTGCCTTTGGATCTGTTTTGAAAATAGCTCACCAGTGCTGGGTTATGGTGATTTCTCTAGCAAAATTATTTTTTAATAATCAACCAGATATGTACCGTAAATTCCGAACTATAGAGCGCACCTGATTATAAGCCGCACCCACCACATTTTAAGAGGAAAACAGATTTTGTACTTACACAAGCCGCACCTGTATTTAAGCCGCATGCGCCCACATAAAAAAATGTAACACAAACACAAAATTAACCCAAACCCGACTTTAAGTCCCGCGATTGAAACGGAATGTCCTTCATTAAAGTACACAGCCGGCAAAATGAACCGAAAATGATACCGGTACTTAAAGTTTGATTCAGACCTGTAGAGTCTGGGTCCCGTTGAAAGTAATCCAAGGAAAAAAGTGTATATTTCCAAAGGTAAGGGTGGGAAAAATATATATCCACTATTGTCCGCCGCGTCCACAAACACGTCACACGTTTACTCCACTTCCCGTCAGCCCCCGTGGTTTTCGTCCCTTCTTTTTGATTCGCCCGTACAAAACATATGAGAATAAATCTCTGAAATGAATACATTACAAAAATATACAGTTGCAAATACATATTATACATGGTTACACATATTTACAAAGAAAGACGGTACACCGAGAGAGATTTCAAAGCTTTAATAATAACAATATAACTTTCATCCCAAACGGTGCCTGTGACAGGTAGCAACACGCTAGCAACACGTTCGCAACACAGTAAACGGGTCTGTTAAAAAAAACATACCGTACTTGTAAAAATCATCGTAAACCGTCCTCATCTTCCTCCTTAGAACTGAAGCCATCAAAGTCGTCTTCCCAGTGTCGGAAAGAAACGTTGTCATATAGACGTCGTAGAAATGTATATCTCGTAGTTCTCAATGTCGGGATGCCATAAACTAGAATGATCAATTTAGCAGTTAGCATCCTTCTAGTTTGTTTAGGGGCGGCACGGCAGCTTAGTGGTTAGCGCTTCAGTTCCGAGGTCATGTGATCAAATCCAGCTACCAGCCTTCCTGTGCGGAGTTTGTATGTTCTCCCCGTGCTTGCGTGAGTTTCTGCCGGGCACTCCGGTTTCCTCCCTCATTCCAAATTGTCCCTAGGTGTGAATAAGCGAGGTAGTTGGCTCTGTGTGCCCTGCGACTGGCCGGCAACCAGTTGAGGGTGTCCCCTGCCCACTGCCCGAAGGTGTCTGGGATGGGCTCTAGAGCCCCCGCAACCCTCCTGAGGATAAGCTGTGCAGATAATGGATGGATGGATAGTTTGTTTACAATCTAATCTATGTATCATGACGTATGGGCTGCAGTTGACCATTCTCCAACCTAATTGACTAAAAACACAGAAATTAGGTTTGATTCTTTGGTGTATCTTCCATGGGTTGTGATACTTGCTTTCAGCAGTTGCATGGCTCGACAGGCAACTACTCCCATCAATGTTCCCCCTAAGCTGCGTGTGTGCGCAATTGGCACTGCCCAGAGCTTTTCCGCGCACAAGAAAATCTAGCCAGCTCACAAAAATCAGGGCTCGAAATTGCTAATTAAGAAGCGAATTAAGTCAAAGTTACAGTGCATGAAGGTAAAAATACAAGGGTTCCCCTGACGTTGTGTCCTAAATGCGGTATTTTGAAGTCCAGGTCGAAGTAGAACGAAGTTAAGTAGAGTCAGTTGAGTTTTTCGAGAACCGGCTTCCTCTGCTCGGCTCGGGAACTAAACGGCTCTTCAGGTTGTTTTTGCTTCTTTCATCCCTATATGACCAAATATTATGTAAAATTATGCACAAAATGACTTAAAGGAAGGGGGAACAGAACAAAAAAGAAAAAAATACCAACATGAAAAAGTAGTGAAAAGCTGAGAAAAAAGAGACAAAATGAAGAGAAAAAAGAAGGAAAAAAAAAAAAAAAAGCCAGAAAAAAAGAAAAGAAAGAAACAAAGGAAAAAAAAGGAAGTAGAGAACAAAAAGAAAAAAGTAACAGCTAGGAAGAAATAAACACAATGAGATTTTTTTTTAAATAATTAAAGAGACATAGAAAAAAACAGGGAAAAATCATACCAAGTCAACCTTATTGCCAACATTGTACTTCCACTAAAAAATGTGACTAAATACAGTTGTGTATCGTGCAACAGACTAAATAAGCCCCCCAAAATGTTAGTATTATGCGACAAAAGATACCAGGAAAAAAAAAAGGAAATCTAGTGAAAGAATTGTTGTAAAAACAAATGATGTTTGTAGGCCTTTACAATAATACATTATCCTCCACTTTTTCTCCTTGGATCTACACAATTCACGTAGCACACCATTTATGACTTTGTTTATAGAGGTACCACTGTATTGTACTTTATAGTTTTATATTTGACTTATATGCGAGTATATACGGTAACTTGCTAAGTGATTGGTGCTCATCTTTAATAATGATATTTCTTTCTGCACTCCAGTGTCATGAGGCATCCATCGCAATTTACAGCAGCATGGAGAACCAGCGTCTATCCCACTGGGCCTTCATCTCCGTGGTTACTATGATTATCTGCCTCATTATTTACACACTCACAGGTCAGTTAACAATTGCTTCGCTCACTGTGCTAACTGATTTATATATATAATTACTCATCAACACCCGACAAAGATGAAATCAAATGCTTTCGTTAGACTGGAATGTGTAATGCAGGAGTCAAACCTGAGACCCGGGGGCCAATTCAGAACTGCTGCACATTTGATTACATATACAACAATCAGTGTTCTCATTTGCCCGCGTCCCTGCGTCCTAGACGCATCATTTTTGCTGGGGACGCATTGTGTCAAACTAACATGCGTCCCCGGGACATAACTTTTTCGACACAAAATTGTCATTATTACCCAATTACTTTTTTTTTTTTACAAAGATTTACCGCAATCCAAACTTTTCGTCAGGCAGATCCGCCATTGTTGTTTTGGTCTCGCGGTTCAAGTTTTTGTCTGCACGCCGATCTCGGCAAACGAGATCTCGTTGCTTCGAGATGACGTCATTGTTGTGGTGCTTGTCGTCGAGGGAAGGTGAAAATCAAACCAAAATTGGTAATTTCTTGAGTGTCAGTAATAAGTCAAAACATAATGCAGAAAGTGATAACAACGGCAATAATTCCGGCTTGAAAAAACTGCGGAGAAATTCTTCGGAAGATCGCGGGGGCAAGGAAAACACGTGTGTTGAAGTGAACGATTCGACAAAAGAACATAAACAAAAGAATACTCCTAGCAAGAAAAGGATATTTCTGCCAAAATGGACTAAATTATATTCCTGGTGACGCTATGAGGAGGATGATAATGGATTGGACCTTGGGAAGGCATTACAACTGTGGCGGGACAGCAAACTACAAAGAATATATGAACTGCAAAATCAGAAGTGATAACTTGCTTTGTATTCCCAATTAACTGTGATGATTAAAACTGAATGAAAAGATAGATTAATATTTCAGCAATATTATTTTGTATAATGGACAATATTGTGAACTGAAACATCTGAAGTGATAACTGCTTTGTATTACCAATAAACTGTGTTGATTAAAACTGAATGAATATATGGATTTATATTATATATTTGTTGCCGATTTACAATTTCAACCCTGATAACACTAAATTTTGGGGACCCATAGATCTCTGTTGGGACCCATAGATTTTTGAGCATGCGAGTCCCCGGGACCCATCACTTTTCAGAGGTAAAATGAACACTGAGTAATCCCTCGGTTATCGCGATCAATGGGGACCAAAACCCCCCCGCGAAACGTGAAAATCTGCTAAGTAGCAGCGCTTCTTTGTAAAAGCCGCCACATGTCAAAGTTGAGGCCCTTATCAACTGAGAGTATACAACCGTGACAAAACAAGAACAGTAGATCTACAAATAAAAACAAAGAACACAGATATGCAGTTGAATAAATGTTCTTTAGTGTCATTTTACAAAAGTACAACGAAATTAGAGGTCTTCTTCTTTCAGTGCAACAAAGCAATTTAGAGAGTGTCCGGCCAGCTGCAAGCTAGCAACGGGAATTGCCGGTTGAGCCAAGTCTCTGCGATGAGTCCCGAATGTAGTGTTTCACTAGTTGTAGCTTCAGGTCATCAGTTTCATGGGTAATGGATCCAGGGCTGCTGAGATACACGCTCTGCATGGGTGCTTACAGAGAGTGATTAACCTAGCCGTAGCAGTGGGCCAGACTTGCAGCCTCGCTATAGCCTTCTCTCCCGACGCCACTTCAGTCCCTTCCCGAACCCGATAATAATTCATGGCGCACCAGCTGGTGATCACCAATTCTTTTCGCTATTCTGACATTCCTCAGAGTTCCATTTAATGTAACGAGCTGCTAACAGCTAGCGGTTGCCGTGTTCCGCAGTTTGTTTTGGTGGCCAGATTAACACCCAGCCTATCACAGCCGCGCACACGGACAGTCACGCCCTCGCAACATACAAACCCCTTGGTAAACTGTCCTCTTGATAGCATTTTCTGTCTGCTGTCTGCTAAACACAATGCACAAAAGTCATATCAATGTGAGACTGACAATAAAGGCAGTTCAATTCTATTCAAAACCAGTAATAGCTAAAGCATGATAAAGCGAGGGGTCTCTGTGTCGTACAGTTCATTCTGCAATTACCACAACTTACCTGTTTGCATGTAAAACATGAGAAAGCGACTTCATCAAAAGGTCAATACGGACTCGGTGAACAATAGTATTCAAAAAGCTGGATGACTTTGGTAGCAAAAGAAGTGAAAATGATTATGACAGATGTCTACTTTTGGTAGGAGATATTTAAACCCAAACTCAGCTAAGACTTTCAGAGTAAAAAATTTAGATTTTGCTGCCGTTTGCTTTTGCTACGTCCGCCTTTCAACTTCAGAGGACCAATGGAAGACATCAATAAACAATTTTTTAACTAATGCTATTAAAAAGTAGAATAGGGCATTGAAACAAAACAACCCCCATTTTTTAATCCATTTTTTATCTGCACTGCTTATCCTATGTAGGGTGGAGCTCTTCCCAGCTATCTTCGGGCAGTAGGCAGGGGACACCCTTAACTGGTTGCCAGCCACTCACAGAGCACAAAGAGACAGACAACTCACTCGCTCATTCACACCTAGGGACAATTTGGATCGGCCAATCAACCTGACATGCATGTTTTTGGAATGTGGGAGGAAACCGTAGTGCCCGGAGAAAACCCGCACAGGCACAGGAAGAACATGCAAACTCCGCACAGAAGGATTTGATCCTATAACCTTAGATATGTGCCGCGGACGTGTTAACCACTCATCTGCTGTGCCGCCAATTGTTAATATTTTAAAAAATATATACACATATATAGACTGGATTTTTAAAATACTAATTATCTAATGACTCGTACACACAGCCAAAATTACAAATTGCGGTAATAATGAGTCCAAAAGCCCCATTTAAATTACATTCCCTATTTACATTTCAAACATTTTAGGAAATACATACTACCGTATTTTCCGCACTATAAGGCGCACCTAAAAGTCTTAATTTTTTTCAAAAGCTGACCATGCGCCTTATAATACAGTGCGCCTTATTTATGGATCAATTTTAAAATTGCAAAGTTTTCCAACTAACTTGCAGCCGCCGACTAGATTTTCCCCCAAACGCCAAGTAGTCCGCGGTGTATGCTGGGATTTATTTACCGGCGTTTCATTGGCTAACCAATGTGTCAATCATCATTTGAATCGATCACTATTGGCTGAAGTTATTCGGAGGTCAAGGGGGCGGATCCTTTTTATCATTTACAGCCTGGCATAGGCTTAAGCTGTAAAACAAAGCCTGCAATTGGCCGAAAAAGATGTGTCAATCATCAGTTGACTCGATCACTATTGGCTAAAGTTATTCGGAGGTCAAGGGGCGGATCCTTTTTATCATTTACAGGCTGGCATTGGCTGAAGCGGCAAAACAAAGCCTGCAATTGGCCGAAAAAGATGAATGCGTATAGCACATCGTTGACGGCATACAGAAAGCATTTTTTTACTATTCTGTATTTGTAAATATTTTATTCTCCTGGATTTACTAAACTCACGGATATAAGAGGACCATGGCTGCACATTATTATTGAACAAAACGACTTCGGTGAGCTACTTCGGCTTTATATTTTCCCTGTATCTTGTTTCAGACTGAACTCGATGTTTCTGTGATAAGCGGTGCAGATAATGGATGGAATGGAGTGTCTATTTTTAAATTAAACTCAATTCCAAGTGTTTATTGTCATATGCACAGTAAAGTTGCGAGCGAAAATAGAAACTAAGGAATGGTTGGCATTTCTTGAATCCCGGGACTTTAACCTTCCGAATGATGGAACGATGCATTTGAGTGACATCGTACGGACACCGCATCCGCATGTGTTCTCGACACGTATTTGCGTCTTTGCAAGCTTTGGGAATGTTAAGGGGGTAATGAGTTTGACTGAACTATATGACTGTTTTGTCCACGTTCCCATTGTAGCGCCTTATAATCCGGTGCGTCTTATGTATGTCAAATATAGGACCAAAAACTATTTTTTCGGGGTGCGCCGTATAACCCGGTGCGCCTTATAGTGCGGAAAATACGGTATACTATACTATACTATACTATACTATACTATACTATACTATACTATACTATACTATACTATTAATATTTTTGATAAATTTGATAAAGAGGATTAATATATTTCTTCTAGTTATTTTTGGTATTATTTGTTATAGGAGTCGCAAGCAGAATAATCACAAGTCTGAAATGTAATTTCTTTTTTTACTAATTTCCCTTTTGTACCATACAGCTCTGTTTTCTTGTTTTAATTTTAAATAGGAATGGGAATGGGGTAGGCACGTAAAAGCTTTTGTTCCCGCCTACTCCCTTTGGGCACATGTTTATGTATTATATCATTGTACAACTTTTTTCGAGCAAATATTTGTTGTGGTTGATGTTGTTTTATTGTTCCTGTGCCTAAATAAAAAGCCACATGCAAACAAAGGATGTGTAGAATAGAGACATCGTTATTTGTGAGATATTTTAAAAGAAATATAGAGACAAAAACCTCGAGTAAAGCTTAAGACTAATAACTGTAAATGGCAAAAACTTTACCAAAACTGAAATGTAATGCTATCGTTGGAATGGTTTATTCAGACTTAAGTACTAGTCGAGAGTTCAAGTTCATTCACACCTAGGGGACAATTTGAACTAGCTAATTAACCTGCCATGCATGTTTTTGGAATGTGGGACGAAACCAGAAGGCCCAGAGGAAACCCACGCAAGCACAGGGAGAACATGCAAACCCCGCACAGGAAGGCTGATTTGAACCCGATTCCTCAGAACTCAACCGCAGACGCGCTAACCACTCAGCTGCCCTGTACAATTTGCTCTAATGACAACTAATGTTTTTTCTTTTTATAATTATTCTAACATCTAGAAAAAAAAAATAAGACCTGGGAGTTCTTTGATGCTATATCCTTTTCATCATGTAACTCTACTATAGACATTGCCGTCTCCTGTGCCATTTGTTTCGTCTGATGGTTTTGAAAATGATTAGCAGAATTATTGCAATTATTTTTTAATGATTATATCAGTGTTCTCGTTTGCCCGCGTCCTTGCGTCCTAGACGCACCATTTTTGCTGGAGACGCGTCGTCTCAAATCAACGTGCGTCCCCGGGACGCAACCTTTTTGCCACAAAATTGTCATTATTACCCGATTACTTCTTTTTAACAAAGATTTACTGCACTCCAAACTTTTCATCAAGCAGATCCGCCATTGTTGTTTTGGTCTCGCGGTTCGAGTTTTCGTCTGCACGCTGATCTCGGCCAACGAGATCTCGTTGTGTAGTGAAAGGAAGTCCGTCTTTTTTTAGAGAACCGGCTTTTTCGGCTCAACTCATTAAAAAGAGCCGTCTCTCAAACCGCTCGCTTGCTTTGATGCATTATATTACGAATTATTATGACATATAAAAAAGTTAAGAAAAAAAGGAAGTATAAAAGGAGAAAATAAAAAAAAGACAGGTTTGTGGTTATCCCTTTAATCGGTATATTACCACCAATAATTTGATGCAGAAAATGAATTCATAATTTGATGAATAAAACGGGGCAGCACGGCGGCGCAGTGGTTAGTGCGTGTGCAGCACAGTTCTGAGGTCGTGGGAACCTCCTGCGTGGGTTCAAATTCAGCTACCGGCCTTACTGTGCGGAGTTTGTATGTTCTCCCCGTGCTTGCGTGGGTTTCCTCCGGGTACTCCGGTTTCCTCCCACATTCCAAAGACATGCATTTCAGGTGAATTGGACGGTCCAAATTGTCCCTAGGTGTGACTGAGTGAGTGAGTTGTCTGTCCACGTGTGCCCTGTGATTGGCTGGCGACCAGTTCAGGGTGTCCCCTGCCCACTGCCCGGAGATGCCTGGGATGGGCTCCAGCCCCTCCGTGACCCTAATAAGGATAAGCGGTACGAGATGAGATGAGATGATTAAAACGGAATGAATATATAGATTTATATTATATATTTGTCGCCGATTTACGATTTCAACCTCGATAACACAAAATTTTGGGGACCCATAGATCTCTGTTGGGACCCATAGATTTTTGAGCATGCGAGACCCCGGGACCCATCACGTTTCACAGGTAAAAGGAACACTGTTATATCCAAAGAAAAGGTCTTGCATAACATCCCATTTCTGCCAGCGCTAAAGACAGATATTATTTTGATATACAGTAAAGACAAATATTCAATGTATAGCGTTGTTTATTATATCTCTATATATACCAGGACACTCAGCCATTTTCTGCAGTCTATTTACAGCTTGTCATTGTTTGCGGACAAGGTTTCTTGACACGCAGCTACCAGTTTCATGATCTTTTCAGCACATTATTATGTCCACTGCTAATGTCGTTTTTGACAGGAGGTAGGTCCAAGTGTTACTCCGCACATGTGAAAATCGAACGGTGGTAAAAATAGTTTGCAACGTGCATGATGGTCATTATGGTACACCTTGACAACTGGTGTACGGCTTCAACTGCATTGTGTCTTTCTTTGTTGCAGGGGTTTATGGCTTCCTCACATTTGGGAAGGACGTGAAAGCCGACATTCTGATGTCATATATGGGCAATGATGTTCTGATTTTGGTTGCCAGACTCCTTTTTGGAGTCTCTATTATCACCATCTACCCCATCATCCTATTGCTGGGCAGGTATAATTCTTTCTTATTCTTTTGTATTTATAAGTATACATGTAATTTTCTGCCCTGCGATTGGCTGGCAACCTGTTCAGGGTGTCCCCTGCCCACTGCCCGATGATTGCTGGGATGGGCTCCAGCACCCCCGCGACCCTACTGAGGATAAGCGGTGTAGCTAATGAGATGAGAGATGAGAGACATGTAATTTTCCTCAAAGGAACATTATGTATTATTTAGCACTTTCTAAAGGTAGAAAAATGAATTTATGAGAAAAAAAACATTGATTTGAGGAATAAGCAAAAATGTATGAACTATTATATAAACATGCAATCTTTTGAGACACCCGTAAGGCCGAGAAACTTGTATTTATTTGCACAGTTGGGCGTGTTACTGAAAACAGCTATTAATCACGGTCAATGTTCCCTGTAATTTTCCAGGGGTCTGAGCGTTCACACAAAGTCGGTGAGCAACGCTTGAAACAACAGTGAGCAACCATAATCCCAAGTGTGGCAACTAAATCATTATCAAACATGTCCAAAACTTGACATCAAGTTACATTTTGCTGAGTTTCCGGCAATGCAAAAAAAATAATTCACTTTTGAATGAATTGATTAATGTATTATTGCAAAGGTTTTACGGCCTACAAACGTCATTTGTTTTTACAATTCTTTCACAAGATTTTTTTTTCTTTTTTTTTTCCTGATATCTGGAATAATACTAACATTTTTGGGGGCTTATTTAGTCGGTTGCACGATATGGAACTGTACTTAATCACATTTTTTTAGTGGAAGTACAATGTTGGCAACAAAATTGACTTGGTATAATTGGAAATTATTTGAATGCAACACAAACTTTTTCTTCTTTTCCCTGTTTTTTTTTTCTCCTTTTTTAAATCCCTTTAAAAAAAATCTCATTGTGTTTATTTTTTCCTAACTGTTACTTTTTTCTTTTTCTTTTCTATTTACTTTTTTTCCTTTGTTTCTTTCTTTTCTTTTTTTCTGGCTTTTTTTCTGAATTTTTCCTTCTTTTTTCTCTTCCTTATTTCTCAGCTTTTCACTACTTTTTCATTTTGGTATTTTTTTCTTTTTTGTTCCATTCCCCCTTCCTTTAAGTTATTTTGTGCACAATTTTACGTAATATTTGGTCGTGTAGGGATTAAAGAAGCAAAAACAACCTGAAGAGCCGTTTGGGACCCGAAAGAGCCAGTTCTCTTTAGTGAGCCGAGCCGAAGAAGCTGGTTCTTGAAAAACTCTACTTTTCAACTTCGTTCGACATTGACTTCCAAACATCGCATTTAGAACACAACGTCAGGGGAACCCGTGTATTTTTACCTTCATGCACTGTAACTTTGACTTAATTCGCTTCTTAATTAGCATTTTCGAGCCCTGATTTTTGTGCGCTGGCTAGATTTTCTTGTGCGCTGAGAATGTGCAGGCAGTGCGCAATTGCGCATGCGAGCAACTTAGAGGGAACATTGGTCACGGTTACTGGTTGTTTATTTTAAAAGTAATTCCCTTACCCCCAGATTACTGAGACCTAAAAGCTACAAGTTACGGTATATACATGCGTTGGAGGCGACCCCTAAACCTGCTTTAAAAAGGCCACATCATAAGAGAAATAGAAGAAATGTGTACACCAACCTCATAATTTTTTCTCTTGAGAGCTTGCAAAAAAACACTGTGTTGAGACAATCCATATCCATTTTGTCTCAAAACATCCGATACATGCAGTGGTTGTTGAGTGGTCCGTACCCTCCGCGCAACAGATACGGACGATACTACTCTATGTGCAGACTTCACGTATGGGCCTCTGTCTGTCTCATGAATGTCAGTGATTAAAATTATGATTGACACATTCCGTCTGGTGGAGCGTTTTGATCATAATTGTGAGTTAAATTGTAATTCTGCAAACTTATCTTTGTTTTAAATAAATATTCCTGTAATTGTCACGGACCAGAAACAGACACAGGACCCAATAGCGTTTGTTTTTCTCAGTTTTTTTTAATAAAAAGGGAGAGCAGGGCTTGCTTCCACGGTCCGATGGTTGACGGACAAGGACAGCAGGAGACGTGGAAGTGGCACTTCCGTGTCGAGCGAGGAGGATCGAAGACAGGCAAGAAATACTAGTCGTTAGCCGAGACTGGAGAGCAAGGGCGGTGTCGAGTTCGGAAACAAGGTCGGCAACAGGAGTCAGGAAGGGGTAAAACAGATCGGATAACAGGCAGGCAGAACGGGGCAGAGTCAGGTCCGAAAACAGGTTGGCCGCGAGGATCAGGCAGAGAAAAACAGGGCAGGAACAGAGTCTGACGTCAGAGCTTGCCGAGCTGGGAGCAACGGTTCGCATGACGATCTGACAGGGATCTCTTGGAAGTCGGGGGTTTAAAAGGAGTTCAACAGCCAATCAGCTCTCCAGGCAGGTGCTCTGAATCGGCAATCATGACAGTAATTTGATTAAGTAATGCCGTTACATGTATTCTGTCCCTCCCAGAACTCATTTATATCATAAACAGTAGTACATTTCATACCAGTCTATCTATTCTTTTAGATCTGTGATCCAGGACCCCTTGCTGAGTTGGCGCAGGAGGCGCGGCCATATGGTGACGGACAAGTTTGAAAGCCGCAGCCGCTACACGCTGACGTTCTTGTGGATCACTGCCACACTTCTCATCGCCATGTTTGTACCGGACATCAGTAAAGTCATCAGCGTCATAGGTGGCATCAGTGCCTTTTTCATTTTTATCTTTCCAGGTAAGGTGTCGTTTGGCGTCCACATTTTCTCACACCTTGAACAACCGTACACACTCTTCTGTGTTTGACTAGGACTTTGTCTGATGTTTGCTATGCAGTCTCAACCAGTGTCTTGTAAAACCAGGTGAGTAAGGACATCCTTTGTGTGTGTATGATGGCTTCATTTCACTGTCTTGACTCTTAAAGATTTGTGTTTGAAAGCACCAGCAAGATGCGTGACAACAGGTCATTAGCCCGAAAAGTCGGTCATTCTGCAGTTAAACAAAGAGTGTCAGCTCCCCAATAGGACCGGTGTGGGCATGTTACTGAAAAACAGTAATTAGTTACAGTTACCGTAAATTCCCGACTATAAAGAGCACCAGGTTATAAGCCGCACCCACCACATTTTAAGAGGATAACCGCTTTTGTACTTACACAAGCCATGCCTACATATAAGCCGCATGCGCAAACTTAACCCAAACCCGACTTTAAGTCCTGCGATTGGGGGTTTTGGGGTTTTTAAGGGTTATTGATCTATCTTCGTTATTCATTATCCGTTATTGGTCAGTTCATAATACGCTACAAAGCCTAGGAGCCGGGACACTTACTCTCAGCCAAAAGGCCAAGCTAAGGTCCTAGCCCTAAAGCCTTGCTGCGATCATTGCAAATGCACCTTTCCCGGAGGCACTGCAATACCGGGCCGATGCGTGGAGTGGACAGAGCAAGCTCATATTCCAAGGCCAAGTTAAGGACCTAGCATCATAAGGACCTGGCAGGCCAAAGTCAATCAGTCCAAGAACCACAATCAGCGATTGAAACTGAATATAAAGTACACAGTCTAAAATCCACAGCTGGCTAAATGAACCGAAAATGATACCGGTAGTTAAGGTTTGATGCAGACCTGCAGAGTCCAGGTCCCGTTATAAATAATTCAAGGAAAAAAAAAAGTATATTTACAAAGGCAAGGGTGGAAAAAATATACATCCACTTTTGTCCGCTGGGTCCACAAACACGTCTCACCTTTACTCCACTTCCCATCAGCCCCCGTTGTCCTTCTTTTTTGATTCGCCCGTGGAAATCATATCAGAATAAGTCTCTAAAATATATACATTACAAAAATATACAGTTGCAAATACATATTATACATGGTTACACATATTTACAAAGAAAGATGGTACACCGAGAGAGTTTTCAAAGCTTTAATAATAATATTATAAGTTTCATCCCAAACCGTGCCTGTGAAGGGTAGCAAAACGCTGCCAGGAACACGCTCGCAACACAGTAAACGTGTCTGTTAAAAAAATATACGGTACTTGCAGAAAACATTGTGAACATGCTTAATTGCTGTTAAGATTGTCGAGAAAAATTGTTCAAACCTCACATTGTTTATTTGCTGTTACCAGTGTCAATAAAATTGTTCAAACCAAACCAAAAAAACCACGGTAAACCGTCCTTATCTTCCTCCTTATAACCGACGTTACCAAAGTCGTCTTCCCCAGTAGGTCGTCCCACGCTCCCTTAATAAAAAACACGTAAGCAACACTCTCGCAAAGTAGATTTCACCCGTCTAAATCTTACCTTTTGTACTCGAGCGCTGCAGGCGGCTGTTAGAAAAATTACCGTACATAAATTGGCCGCATCATTGAATAAGCCGCAGGGTTGAACGTTTGGGGAAAAAAGTAGCGGCTTATAGTTTGGAATTTACGGTATGTTAATTAAAAACTAATGCAGTTACTGTTCATCCCAGAGTAATTTTGAGGAATGGGTTTGTCCCTTAGTGTATTTGTTGGTTCCGGGTACTGAAAACACACGTTTTCAAACTAGAGGCTGAAAACAGATGACCCATTCCTTCGAAGGTTTTTTTTTTACCTGTAAAGCCAGGCGTTGTAAATATGTTTTCAGGCGTGTGACCTGTCTTGAGTCGTTTGATGACCACTCCTTCTCTATTATTCGACAAACTGGGTGTTTCTCCTCCTTTGTCACCAGGAGGCAAAGCTGTGTTCATCATCAAAATGGTCGTTTTTTTTTAAACCTGGGGGTAAAGCAGGACATATTGAGTTTAGTGAGGGCTTAATGGCACTGATAAGAAGGAGTTTGTGGTTTAAGATGAATTTCAAGTCATTCTTTACGCTATTGCAAAATAAAAAATATTATCACCCAGTTAAGCCTATAAAGCCCAGCCCATAAGGTAACGTAACTGTTACCAATTTAAGGTTTTAACATTTACTATTCTGAAATCTGACTCAGAAGACACTTCACGTGTCTTGTCTAATTCCTCACAGTTGGAGCATGTTCTAAAGTCAGGGAAATTATTTAGCCGGGCGCAGAATATAGTCCACATATTAATTTATTTAGCCGAATCAAAGAGTTTAACAAATCAGGTCTCTGCCTGTGCCAATTTTACAATCGTGTGCAGGAGACGATGGGGGCTTCTGGGTTGCCCACTTCTATGACACATGGTGATGAAATGTTCACGCCCCCCTGACCAAGCTTTTGGCTGATTGGTCCGCGCCGTCATCGATGCAAATTTCCCAATTGTCCTTTGAAGCTTGGGAGAAGGGTGATAGGTCATTGTCCTTACTTAGGACAAGTATTTTGAGTATAAGTTGAATAGAACAGGGTATAAAATAGTATATAACTTCACCACCCACTATCAATGTTTATTTATTTTTTTCTAAAGACCAAATTTATATATTCTTTAGATCCTGTTTTACCTGCCCAGATTGTCATTAGACAGTGGATGTGTTTATAAGTCACATCCTGCAAAACTTTGAGGTTTTTGCAGGATTTTTGAGTTCAGGGCCAGAGGGTTTGTATTATGAACACAACCACTGTCCAATGTCCAAATATAAATGTGGTCGTTAGGAAAAAAAAAAAACATTGAGAGATGTTTGGAGGGACATTTCACTCAAACCGCTCAACCCTTGATAAGGAATTGTATTTTGTTAAAATCGACCAAACCTGGACTTTACATAGTGTGATCCTCTCAGGAATGTGCTTGTTTGAATATATCTTCTTTAACTGAAATTGACGTTTCTTGCCTTCCATTGTGTATTCCACTCAAAGAAGCAATGTAATATCGTGGAACGATCAATACCAAATATGCATATATACCTGTACATAGGCCCCCTGATTTCAGTCTTTTATTTTATATTTTCTACATTTGATTTGATACTGTAGAATATCCCCATTAGGAGAACCTCAGTGAGCTTGTACTCTATGGTGCAATAACTATTTCAGTTGTACTTTGTTGGTAAAAATAAACAAGCCCACCCCTCAATGGTTGGATCGGGAGTTTTATATGACAACGTGAGAGATGCAGGAGTATTAAGGATTACACTGCAATTCATGATTTGCATAAAATAAGTAGTTAATATAAAGCTGTGACGCATCTTGTTGCAACATTCACCACGATCTAGGAACAAAAGCGTTAGTACGGTCTCTGAGTAGGACTGTACAACAACACATAATATGTTGGGATCTATCTTTATATTTTCTGTCTTTTTCAGAATTGTCCTCACACTTTGGGGAGTAGTCACCTTGCTGTGTGGCGCATTTATCTTTGGCCAGAGCACGACTATTGCAGTCATGCAGATACTCGGGAAGATCTGACAATGAAGATTTGAACTTACAGTCCTGCCACACTCAAGGTCTTTACAGCAGTCTTTCTCAAACAATGGCACTTGTGTGCCTTGAGATCTTGGAATTTTATTGATAACACCAATAATATTGGACCGATTATCAAAGGTGGTTTCAAAAGAAAAGAGCTCCCCAAGAATTCCAGAAAACCTGTGACATAGTCTGTGACATTATAAGAATTCAATTTATTAAGGGGATCTGGCCTTGGATCTTCCACATATCCAGTGCCAAATAGATTTACACAATTTCTGTTCTCTCACTGACTTACCAGTGTAGTCTTTTTGTCTGGCTTCAGAGTGAGAGGTAATACATTTTGACTACCAAAGTACTAAATGTATATTGAGACCTAAAGCTGATGTCCTGCTTTGTCTCAGGGGACAGGCCCTAAAATAAGGCAAGCAATTACATATTTAAGCCTTGAGAAATGTACCATTTTTGAAGGACGATCATGCATTGACTTTTGGAACAGAAATAAAATCTTCTTCCAACTCTTCTTAGCTGAGTCAAGGGCGTATTTTTCCTTAAAAGTCAGCTCGTCTGATGTCCTAACTATTTCCATTCATACCAATTCTCTATTGTGGCACAGTGCCTTGTCTAATTTCATGTAAAAAGGGGTAGTATTTTGATAAAACAAAACAAAAAAACTGACAAAACAAGCATGAATATTTGCGTGCTCTCCCAGAGTAAATGATGTTCATCCAGATTGGTACGTAGCAGCAGATCACAATTAATTTTTCATTTTGTTGTTTTATTTATCTGTCTGGGTAATGAAATTGTTTTGGATAGTCATATTTTTAAAATGAATATCATTAAGATTTTTTTAAAAAACTTTTTATTTCTGTCACGAGGCGAAGTGGAAGGGGGCTGTCACGAGGCGTGGTGGAGTGGAGTGGGGTGACCGGACCGGAACGGAGGCAGGAGGCAGGAAGGGAGAACTCAATTGCGTAACGATCCAAAACTTTTATTCACCAAAATAAAAGTTGTCCAAAACTCTGGGACATGACAAAACAAACAGTTGTTTCTTCCAACTCAACTAAACAGGACAAGGCATAACAGAACGGACAATGTTTAAAACTAAAACAGGACAAGGCATAACAGACCGGGGAATGTGTAATGAGCCAGCGCCCGCCAAACCCACAACCCAGCCTTAAGTAGCAGACCAGCAATCAGCTGATCTGCTACAGCTTGAGTTCGGGGGCGCGGCAGACTGGTCGCCACGGCGACCGTGACAATTTCTCACACAAATTTTGACAGAGGTTTGATTCCACCATCGTAAATCAACCCAAACACAAAACATATAAACTTAACACACCCATAAATAACAGAAGAAACAACAGAAAAAAAAGAAATAATAAAAGAAAAAAAGAAAAAAAAATGTTAATACAATACAATCAATCATTAAGATTTTACAAACAAAAAACATGTGAATACATAAATAATGGTAAAACTTGAAAACCAAGTTAAAATTACAGGAGAATACAAAAACAAAACAAACAAAAAAAATACATGATATCTGCCAAACGTATTTACTTCAAACACTTCAAGAGCCAAAGCGGCCTTAAATAATGAAACAACTTTATATTGTCAACTTATTGTCAATTTATATCATAGCCTGTCTCAAAACATTTTTTTTCTCTTTCAATTTTTTACTTTTGAATTGTAAGATGTCCCAATGGTAAGCTTTAATTCATGTGAGTGTGCCTTGTCTTAAAAATCTTAAGAAACACTGCTTCACAGGACATTTGTGAAGATCGGCTGGCTCAGGAGGTAGAGCGCTCGTCTTGGGATCAAGAGATCGCAGTTCGAATCCCGGCTCCTCCGTGTTACATGTAAAGTGTCCTTGGGTAAGACACTGAACCCCTAATACCCCCAATAAGCAGGTTAGCGCCTTACATGGCTGCTTGGCCGCTATTGGGAAATGTTAAGCACACCGTAAAGCGCTTTGGGAAGTCTTGACTTGAAAAGCGCTATATAAATGCAGATCATTTCATTTAATTTCACTACAACTAACTCAGACTCTGTCAAGTTCCATTGATACTTTGATGTATTATTTTACAATTTGACTTACTGATGAAAGCCATGGTATTTCCTTACACTCTATTGTCACATGACCATTTTTGTGTAGCAGAAATGGTAAAATGGTAAATGGTCTGCATTTATATAGCGCTTTTCAAGTCAATGAAGACCTCTCAAAGTGCTTTACAATGTGCTTCACACTTACCCATTCACACACACGCTCACACACCAACAGCGGCCATGCAGCCATGCAAGGCGCCGACCTGCTTCTGAATAGCGTGTGTGGTGAAGATAAAGAGATTGAAGCAATGAATGCTAAAAATAAGGATTATTTTCTAAATGAAGTTTCTGTAAGGTTCGGCATCTGATTTGAAAAATGCATATTCAGCTTCAATGCCTTTAAATGTTTCATGCCGCCATCCATTTTCATGACTGCTTGTTTTGCCTCATTAAACCAATTTTGTTGGATTTCACAGTCTGAATGTTTCTTTGTGAAATATATATCGTAGAAACAGGGTCATATTTTGAAACATTGATAACGACAATTAAACTAAATAATAATTTCCAATTATAAATAATATTTTTTTTAATGCCAAAATATAGATGAAAAAAAAATACTACAGTAAAACTTGGTTAATAAGAAATTTAAATGGACGGGGAAAATCTTTCGGATAATCCCAGTATCCGGATTAGCCCCCTTGACCTCAAAATTGATGTTTCATAGAAAAAACATGAATAACTTATCTGATTTTAATTGAACATGAATTCACGTGTTTATATTCAGATGAAACGAGAATATAAATGAAACATACATACCGTGACAATGTTTGAAGTTTCATGTGAAAATATACGGCGGTATCTTTCTTATTCAGGCCAGTATGATTTCAGTATTGTATAATCTTTATTTTTTCTTCTAATGTGCCGTCCTCTGGACTCCTCTACTTGACTGACGAAATTATGTGACACTCAGCATGGTCTCCGTCAGTGTAGTTTTGCACGAATAGATCAAAACTTAATTCGAAGCACAATGAGATAGAGTCTTATAGTGATAACCAGGGAGACGTACCACAAAAATTAACACTTTGAGAAATCTGTTTGTCTATGGACAAAAGGATGACATACACTTTCCGGGAAAGTTGCGTCATCCAGCCTCTTCCAGGAAGAAGACGTCAAAGACAGCATGTCGACTTGGAATAGGACTCTGGAAAGGAATGTGTCACGAGACCGGACCAGATCGGAGGCAGGAGGCAGGAAGGGTGAACTCATTCGCGTTAACGATAAAAGTCGTCCAACACTCAGGGACAAAAACAAAAACAGGCTTACAAGGCAAACAGGAACTCAGACTAGGAATACTCACAAAACAGGCTTTTACTCAGAACGGGCAAGTACAGGTTTCCTCAAGTCAAACAGAATAGAATAATGCAAAGTAATGCAAAGAACCCGCAACCGGCAATCCCCAAAACCCGCCTTTAAGAAGCACACGCATAAATTAGGAAATCTGCTACAGCCGGTGCCAAGGGGGCTGGGCCAGCCGTTCGCCACGGCGACCATGCTGGACATGACAGGAATGGACTGAAATGAATAGGAATTTGATCCTGATTAGCTGAAGTTCCGGATTGTAAAATCTGGAATATGCACAGGTTTTTGGAAGAAATACATTAAAATCATCTGGACCAAACTTTTTCGCGGAAATCCAAATAAACCAAATCCGAATTGACCTATTAAACCATTTTCTGTACCTGTAATGTGCGAATGGCACATACACGTACACCATTTTTGTAGTTCGCAATCATTTTCCTCTTTGACTCATTTATCACTTTTCCACTTTTCCTTCCTCTTACCACTGACCATTACTATTCTAACACAATCGGAACGACGCAGATTGAGTAGGTCGGCGTGTAACACTGCAATAATACAATACTGTCCAGCAAATGACACACAATGTCATCTCCACTGCATTAAGTACATAGCTATTTTCAGGGTTGGGTAGGGTTACTTTAACTGGATTACTTTCAATTACTTTTGGATTACTCCCATACCAAATATGCAAATAAAAGACAAAATAAACTAAATATGAATAAAATTACTATATTTTGTGCAGGCTTGGGGAGTAACGGAACATATGGAACGGCAAAAATGATGTTGGCAAGCTGTTTGGATTTATTTTCATTTGTTTCTGTCGCATTTTATGTTAGTTTTGCCGGAGATCAAAAAAATCAAAGCCAGGAGAGAAAGCTTACCACGTGTTGTGAGTAATTATTTTATTCATATTTAGTTTATTTTGTCTTTTATTAGCATATTTGGCATTGGAGTAATCCAAAAGTAATTGAAAGTAATCCAGTTAAAGTAACCCTACCCAACCCTGGTTTTATTTCAGTGTACAAATCAGAGGTGGGAAGAGAAGCCAGAAATGTTACTCAAGAAAAGTACTCTTACTTCAGAATAATAGGGCATAGGTAGAAGTAAAAAGCAGTCATCTAACTCATTACTTGAGTAAAAGTAAGAACTGAATAACTGTAGCGACGTGTAATATTAATTTTATTCATATTTAGTTTCTTTTGTCTTTTATTAGCATATTTCGTATTGGAGTAATCCTAAAGTAATTGAAAGTAATCAAGTTAAAGTAACCCTACCCAACCCTGGCTATTTTTCAAGAACTGTGCGTGGGCAGACATATTGAAACGTTATCAACCGGACTTACTCTCTTCCACCATCATTTCGGGTTCAAGTAGCGTAATTTCTAAGGTTAAAATAATTTCGTTATTTATGTGTGAATGAGCAAATGAGTTGTCCGTCCCTGTGTGCCCTGTGATTGGCTGGCAACCAGTTCAGGGTGTCCCCTGCCCACTGCCCGATGATTGCTTAGATGGGCTCCAGGACCCCCGCGACCCTACTGAGGATGAGCGGTGCAGCTAATGAGATGAGATCTTTAAAACGTCAGACCCAGGTAATTTTGAAGTTAGCTAGCATTCAAAATACCACACTCATAGTTTTAGTCTATAATACAGTATAATTAATGATTTACCTGCCACAGAGTCACCTGACTTCCTGTCTGGCTCAAATAATTTCTTAAGCTTGATGCAAGTTGCATGTGGGTTTAGAGAAAAACACAGACTGAAATGCTTTCTTGTTTTTGTGACATTCCTACCCCAAAAAACAAACAAACATTAATATGCAGATTCATACATCGTGCAGACGGAAAAACCACAAGACGACAGTGTCGCCTTTAAAAGTATGAAGCGGTAATATATAATAAATAATATAATAAGTCAGAAGTATGACTTAGATTAAATCGGCTTCTCAAAACATTTCACACTAAAGCAGCAAATAGTTTTCACTTGTATAGCTTTATTGAATTTGCATCACTCTACATTCTCTAGAATGCCAACAAATAATACTTGTATCCTCTCAGTGTCTACTAGAACCATTTTACAGAAACATACATGAAGAATTAATAGCTAAACAATCTCATAAACTTGATTAATCATCCTCATATGCCACTTTTCTAGTCATACACTTGTATCGAATATATTTTAGTCTCTGTCACCATCACACTTTAAGACCACTAAAAAAAAATAAAGAAATAAAAAGAAGGTAGAGTAAGAAATGCCCCGAACCTATAAAGTAGTAGCATGGCCTAAATACTACGGCAAAAAGTTACAAGACATTCAGTTGACATGCACTCGGTTGAAAAATAGAACACAGTCACAAAGGGAATTTGATGGAGCCTCGATTGAAACGCTTGAAATTTGGCAAATCCCTGACTTAGAGTACTGGAATCATGTACTAAGAATGGTTGAGGTAAACCCAGTGACGTCAGTAAATGTACTGAACAGTACAGTAATCCCTTGCTGTATCGCAGTTTTCCAGATATTCATTGTGTTCTGAATTTTGATTTCTATCACCAAGAAAAATGGACTTCTAGACCCAATAAACTTGCTCTGGAGCTTCATACGGATCTTTGGCGGTCCTTAGCGGCTCGCTGGCGCTTTTTCCAAAATGTTTGATAATGGAAAAATATATGGTTTCTGTTGGAGAGAATCAAAAGGTAATTGACGTCCACATGATGGTGGCAAAGTGGATCGATTCCTTAATCCACAAAATAACGTTTATAAAGTAAGGCGGAACCTCGGTTCTCGACCATTATCCGTTCCAGAACCCTGTTCGAAAACCGATTTGTTCGATCACGGAAATCATTTTTCCCAATGAAAATAATATAAATCGTTTTAATCCGTTTCAACACCCTGAATGTTTACCATGAATGTTTAACGTAAACATAAAGCTAACCCAGGCTTAATTGTACGTTCGCGGTATCGTAATCTTCCGTACGAAAGATTACGCTAACATGAACGTGTAAAAATAAAAAAATCAGGTCGTTTACAAGTCATTTAGCACCCGGGTCTCCACAACAAGTGGTGAGCGGTTCATTGGAAAGGGGGCTCCGTTCCAACACCCACATAAAGCTAACCCAGGCTAATCGTACGTTCGCGGTATTGTAATCTTATGAATAGGATTTCTTACCTTTGTGGTGGTCAGCAGAAGGCGCTCGCACACCTCCTTCATATTTGGCTATTATTTCTTTCTTAAATGCAATAGTTGTACACACTACTTTTCTTTTTTCACCTGTAGCAACTTTGCTGCTAGCACTGACTTTCTTCGGAGGCATAATAAGGGGCTAAAACACCCGCACGACGCTCAGCATCGCACCCTAGCGTACGCACTCACGCATTTCCGGCGTTCAAACTCAGATTTTTTAACCAAACAGCGAAGCAAGAATATCTCGAAATTTTTGGTCAGACTCCGATTTGTTCGAACCGAGAGGCGTTCGAAAACCGAGGTTCCACTGTACAGTATTTTTATTCGGTAAACAAATACTTTAGCCTATAAATTGAGTTCGTTCTTGAGTAAAGGTTTCTACTTAACGGGTTTTGAATACCACGGGATGCTTTTGTAATGCAACCCTTGCAAAAAACGAGGGGGTTACTGTACTACCCGTCAAGAGCAGTCCTTAAATCCAGTTAACATTCAGTCAGGAACTGTACTCACTACATTTCAAAGGCAGAAAAAAATGAATCCTGTTTCAGGACCAAGTTATGGTCGAAGTACAGAACCAAACAAGGTTGCTGAGTAAACAACATTTGGGGAAAAAGTATCGGCACTCTGACAGCTCATTTAATATCGACCTAATTGAAGCGGTACTTTTGCAGAAGAGACATTACCGTATTTTCCGCACTATAAGGCGCACCTAAGAGCCTTTATTTTTTTCAAAAGCTGACCATGCGCCTTATAATACAGTGCGCCTTGTATATGGATCAATATTAAGTCGCAAGGTCTTGCAACTAAGGCAAGCAGCCGCCGACTAGATTTTCCCCCGAAGACGAAGTAGTCCGTGGTGTATGCTGGGATTTATATACCGGCGTTTCATTTCCTAACCAATTTGTCAATCATCATTTGAATCAGTCACTATTGGCTTAAGTTATTGGGAGGTAAAGGGGGCGGATCCTTTTTATCATTTACAGGCTCGCATAGGCTAAAGGGGCAAAACAAAGCCTGCAATTGGCCGAAAAAGATGAATGTGAATAGCAAGTTTGGTTGTATACGGCATAGAAAAAAACATGTTTTACTATTCTGTATTTTACTCTCCTAGATTTACTACAGTCACGGTTGTAAGACGACCATGGTTACGTATCATTATTGAATGTGATGGCTGCAAGAGAACTTAGGTGAGCTATGTGGCTTCATATTTTCCCGGTATCTTGTTTTAGAACGATCTTGATGTTTTTGTGATGAGTATATTTTTAAACTACATTCAATTCAAAGTGTTTATTGTCATATGTGTAGTAAAGAATCCCGTTTCCCTGCACAATAAAATTCTTACTTTGCTGTCCACACAGTTGCCAGCAAAAAATAAAATGGAAACTAAGAAATGTTTGGCATTTCTTGAATCCCAAGACTTTAACCTTCCGAATGATATTTGGAACGATGCATTTGAGCGATTGGTGACATCGTACAGACACTGTTTCCGTACATGTCTGAGACACGTATTTGCTTCTTTGCAAGCTTTGGGAATGTTAAGGGGGTAATCAGTTGGACTGAACTATCTGACTGTTCCCATTGTAGCGCCTTATAATCCGGTACGCCTTATGTATGGAAAATATAGGACCAAAAACTTTTTTTGGGGGTGCGCCCTATAGCCTTATAGTGCGGAAAATACGGTACATTGCTTGGCTGCGTTAAAATGAATATTCCTGTGTTGTCCATCCCCAAATTGTGTTTAAAAGTGTATACAGATTGAGTCGATCCGCATGCATTTTACAGAAATTGCTGAAATCGGGTTTGGCACGGAATGTGTTACGATAGAAGCGCTAAGGTTGTAATGCAAAGGTTTGATTTTTTTATTTTTGTACTCAGGACTGCCCCCTCTGGCTATTAGCAGAACAGCGGCCATTGTTTTAAACTTGAGCATTGTGCAGCTTTAACTCAAAATGTTTGGATTAAACGAAATACAGGGTGTTTCAAAAAAAAAAAATGGACATCCTTTGAGAAGTAGATAACGCAGATATTTCATGATTAGGGCAAATGAAATTAAAAAGTATTGACTCATTCAATTCGAGATGTTTTCCTCAACTTGTGAGAGCCACTTTTTGCCATTGGACTTATTTTTGAAGTATAGAAATTTAGTACTGTAGCTGTGTAGGTGTAGGGCACAGGTCTCAAACAGGCGGCCCGCGGGCCGGATCAGGCCCGCTAAGGGATTGAATCTGAGACAACGCTCAGAGAAGCGCAAGAGAAAAACAAGCTGCAGGTTGAAACATGTCAACTTGATGTTGCCAAAGCCAGGTGCCTCGAACAAAGACACTGTACTTGTAATTCTCTCTCTCTCTCTCTCTCTCTCTCTCTCTCTCTCTCTCTCTCTCTCTCTCTCTTTTCCACCCCTTTTCTCCCACTCTCTGTCCCTGTGTCTCTCTTTTTTCTCTTCCTTTGTTGCGCTTTGTTTCTTTCTCTCTGTGTGTCTTTTTAACTTCTTTTGCTCTAACTTCCTTTTTTCCTTTTTTCTCTTTCTCTCTTCCTACCCTTTGCGCTTTCTTTTCCCTTTTCTCTCCTTCTGTCTTTCTATTTCTCTTTGGATTTCTTTCTTCCTCTCCCTTTCTTTTGGCCCTCTCTCACGACTTTTTATCTCTTTTGTTTCTCACGCTCTCTCCCTCTCTCTATTTTTCTTTCTTTCCCTCGCTCTTTCTCTTATTTCTTTATTTCTCTTTTTCTTTCTCTTTAATCTACTAGTCCGGGCCCCGGCAGAATGTTTGTTCTATCGTGTGGCCCCCGAGTTAAAATGAGTTGGACACCCCTGGTATAGGGCATGTCAAAGATGTTTGAACCCTCATCTCTCATTAGTAAATAAGTATTTTTCCTAGATTTTACTATTGTTTAGTAAACAACAGTTGAATAGTTTCCCAAAAAGTTCTGAGAAAAAAAGCTTTTTGGAAAAAGGATGCGTTTCAAGCAGAACTTTCACTTTCCATAAACACAGGCTTGCAAAATAACATTTTCTTGCAAGAACATTGAACTGATGCATGAAATATGCAAGAACCTTTCAGCATCCGACTTTTCTGATGATGCGATCACATGATATCGGTCACCATGGCAATCGCGTTCCTTTGGGCCTGGATGAAACTCCCCTCTCTGAGCAAACAAGGATGATAGGTCATCTTTTTTTGAAAGAAAAAAGGTCTGTGGAAGTTCTGTTCCCTATTTGTGACTCTCACTACTCTGTTTCATGCGCCTACATGCCATATGGAGCCAGCTACACACACTAATTAGATGAAAAAATGAGCAATACCAGAAAATGGGGCTTCATCAATATGTGGACAATAATATAATCAAAGCTAGTCCTCTTATCTCATGGTGATTCATCATACTGAAATCATTCCCAGAGGCTTGATATTTACTGTTTAAAAGCGGTAAACCCTTAATAATAGTTTTTAAAAATAAAACAAAAAAAACATATTTTTACGTTTTGGCATCCAGGAACAATGCTTCTGAAAAGGTATCTATATGTTATTGCTTTTAATGCGTTAAATATAAGATTTATTTTTGCAAATCTACATGAAAATTTCAAAAAAAGCATGTGGATTATGTGAACGATTTCACGAATGTTCAATATGCACAGCGCCTGACACAAGTCTGCAATACAGCTCCCGCCAAACACACTAAAAAAGAGTAATGGTCTCCAGTAGATTACTTTTTTTAATCTTATTTTGATTACAAATAATTTTCTCGTTAGTTAGTACATGCAAACGGCACAATTCTGAGGTTGTGGGAACCTCATGCGTGGGTTCAAATCCAGCTACCGGACTTACTGTGCGGAGTTTGTATGTTCTCCCTGTGCTTGCGTGGGTTTCCACCGGGCTCTCCGGTTTCCTCCCACATTCCAAAGACATGCATTTCAGGTGGATTGGCCGGTCCAAATTGTCCCTAGGTGTGACTGAGCGAGTGAGTTGTCTGTCCCCGTATGCCCTGCGATTGGCTGGCAACCAGTTCAGGGTGTCCCCTGCTCACTGCCCGGAGATGGCTGGGATGGGCTCCAGCCCCCCCCGCGACCCTAATAAGGATAAGCGGTGCAGCTAATGAGATGAGATGAAATGGGAGATGGACAAAATGTACATACATAAATACATTTTTGAAACACCCTGTATTTTAAGGTTGCACTAAAAAAGTCTCTTTGTTCTCTTCTGGGTGTTGAAATAAAAATGTTACTGACAGTGGGAATATTATACGCATTTTGTATTATATAGCAGAACAAACCAGTTAGCATGTTGATGAGAGTTGGCAGAGTGCAGGAGACATGTGTGCCACAAAATCAACTTTTGGCAGATACATTTGTAATTTGTATTCTACATTTATAATTTTCTGATGAATATTATTAGTTTTATTTTACGCTTAATTTTTAAAATAGTTTCAAACACTAGACTTTTGCAGTTTCGGGATGCAAGCATTGAGGAAAAATATGCTAAAATAAAATATAATAATCTTTATTCGGTTCATTTAAAGTAATGTTTGTTTTTATAGTTTTAATTTTACAAGTATTTCCCCTCACTTATAATAGCTTCATGGTGCAAAAGTCAAGTTAAAGATGGAGAAAGAAATTAACTGAAAAATGATCTGACAACACATGCTTTAATTTGGTGAATCAGAAGCAGTCTCTGCACAATTCAGTATCAATTTCTTCAATATTATACTCATATTTAAGGTTTGTTTTTCACTCTTGTGAAAAAGTAATGTACAGTCAGGGGAAGCGGCATGTAATATACCATACTATTAAGAATAGTTGTTTCTCATCTAATGTGACAATTTGGGGATTTTCTTTTTCAAAATGGCCAAATTGCTTTGTAATGTTATTAATAGAAATAGTATGCAACATGTAGGGCTGAAAGACCAATGATTCTGATTTGGTGCACACCTCAGCCCCAAATAAGTGATAGCGTTAGCTTGCTAACAGCAAGTCGAGCCATCCAGTCTTCTTTCTCATTCTTGATGCATTCACTTTTGCATAATGGTGGATTTCCTATCTATTGATGCTCAAAAGGAGCAAAGCATTAACTTATTTTATAAGTTAAGGTTGGACAAGAAAAGTGTTTTTTTTCACATGCTAGTTTATATATTGATTGCTTGCCCTGCCAGTCAAATGATGAACCAAAAGTAGGTTTATTTATCTGTAAATCTCTCCCTCGCCAGACAAGGACCTCACCGGACACAGGGTTGGGTAGGGTTACTTTAACTTGATTACTTTCAATTACTTTTGGATTACTCCAATACCAAATATGCTAATAAAAGACAAAAGAAACTAAATATGAATAAAATGATGACTCACAACACGTGGTAAGCTTTCTCTCCTGGCTTTGATCTCTTTGATCTCCGGCAAAACTAACATAAAACGCGACAGAAACAAAATGAAAATAAATCTAAACAGCTTGCCAACATTATTTTTGCCGTTCCATGTGTTCCGTTACTCCCCAAGCCTGCACAAAATTTAGTCATTTTATTCATATTTAGTTTCTTTTGTCTTTTATTAGCATATTTGGTATTGGAGTAATCCAAAAGTACCGTTATTATTATTAAAGCTTTGAAAACTCTCTCGGTGTACCGTCTTTCTTTGTAAATATGTGTAATCATGTATTATATGTATTTGCAACGGTATATTTTTGTCATGTATTTATTTTAAAGACTTATTGTGATATGTTTTCTACGAGCGAATCAAAAAGAAGGGGCGGAGCAAATGCGGGCTGACGGGAAGTGGGGTAAAGCTGAGTTAAATCTCTTTGTTGTTGCAGTGGACAATAGTGGATATATATTTTTCCCACCCTTAACTTTGGAAATATAATTTTTTTTCGTTGGATTACTTTCAACGGGACCCGGACTTTAAAGGTTTGCATTAAATTCTAACTACCGGTATCATTTTCCATTCATGTTGCCGATTGTGGTGGATGGATTGTGTACTATATTTGCAGTTACGATCGCAGCACCTAAAGTCAGGTTTGGGATAACCTTGTGACTGTGTTACATATTTTAATGTTAGCGCATGCGGCTTACATACAGGTGCGATTTGCGTAAGGACAAAACCAATAATGTCCGCAAAATGTGGTGTGTGCGGCTTATAATCAGGTGCGCTCTATAGTCCGGATTTTACGGTAATTGAAAGTAATCGAGTTAAAGTAACCCTACCCAACCCTGACCGGACATCACTGGTACCTAAATTGTTCCACTGTTTACTATAAAGACTTGGAATTAGCTTCTTCGCATAGTGAGGAAACTACAAAGTAGCATACAATATCTCGTGTCAAGCTTAGTCAAGGTTATTCCATGTCGATAACGGTATCATTTCTGCAACTACCGTAAATTCCGGACTATAAGCCGCTACTTTTTTCCCAAACATTCAACCCTGCGGCTTATTCAGTGGTGCGGCCAATTTATGTAATTTTTCTAACAGCCGCCAGCTAAAGGCAATCTAGCAGTCTGTATGTCAACCCATATGAAAAGGCCTCTTTCCCGTACTGGGGAAGACGACTTTGATAACGTCAGTTATTAGGAGGAAGATGAGGACGGTTTGCCGTGATTTCTACAGGTGCCGTATATTTTTTTCAACAGAGTCATTTGCTGTGTTGCGAGCGTATTTCTAGTAGCGTTTTGCTACCCTTCACAGGCACGGTTTGGGATGAAAGGTATAAATATTATTATTAAAGCTTTGAAAACTCTCTCGGTGTACCGTCTTTCTTTGTAAATATGTGTAACCATGTATAATATGTATTTGCAACTGTATATTTTTGTAATGTATTTATTTGCATTTATTTTGGACACTTATTCTGATAAGTCTTGCACTGACCAATTAAAAAGAAGGGGCGTAACAGACGCGGGGGATGATGGGAAGTGGCGACCGGTAAAGGTGATTGTTTGTGGACACGGCAGACAAAAGTGGATATGTATTTTTCCCACCCTTACCTTTGGAAATATACACTTTTTTCCTTGGATTACTTTTAACGGGACCTGGTCTGCATCAAATCTTAAGTACCGGTATCATTTTCCAGTCATCTGCCGACTGTGGTCATGAAACTGAGTACACATTACTGATTGCTGACTACTGAGTACTGTATACAGTTTTGGGTCAATTCATGTAATTATGTTGAAAGTTATGACCTAGGCGCGCGCGGCTTTTATACAGGTGCGGTTTGTGTAAGTATTAAAGTGGTTATCCTCCTAAAGTGTGATGAAAGCGGCTTGTATATAGGAGCGCTCTGTAGTCCGGAATTTGCGGTAACTCATTATCTGTCTCTCAATAGAGCAAATTTTTCCGTTATTATAAATATTATTCTAAGCAAAGCTACATCAAAACAATTGAGGTTGGAATAAAACGTAGCAGTCCTGAATGTGCCTTTGCCTTATTTTCTGGGAGGTCAAATTAAAAAGGCTTTTATAGTCCGAATCGAGCGAGTCGAGAAGCCACTGCCAAGTTTCACTGAGAAAATATTTGCACCAGAGCAAAACGTATCGAAATCATAGAAATATATTCATTCATATTGGACGGTATTCCTATGTACAATTTCTACCCAACTT
Source organism: Urocampus carinirostris (assembly GCF_059441175.1). Lineage (NCBI taxonomy): Eukaryota > Metazoa > Chordata > Actinopteri > Syngnathiformes > Syngnathidae > Urocampus > Urocampus carinirostris. The sequence continues at coordinate 8,937,650 of NC_142355.1, forward strand.
ACACAGCTAATAAGTGCTGCTGTAGATTTCAGACAAGCATGATACAAACAGTGCAAAAACATACTACTTTTGTAAACTATCTTCTCTGTTTTGGTAGCAGCAGAACTCTAATCCGACGGTCACTACGCGACTCTTTTTGTTTGTTTGTTTGTGTTTACCCTGATGCGGAAAAGCGAAACCCCAAAGCGCTTCTCGGCCCCAAACAAAACAAACTTTATGTACTATCGTCCATCCGCAGGAAACGATTCTGATCATAATAACTGCAATTTTCTTGATTCATTTTTTTGAAGTTTGGTCAGAAAACAAACATTTGGCAAAGGGTGTTGAGTACTGTTCAGTGGACCCCATTTTGTTCTTGAAGTACAGTGGAACCTCGGTTCTCGACCATAATCCGTTCCATTTCTTTGTACGAAAACCGATTTGTACGATCACCGAAGCCGTTTTGTCCCATTAAAAGTAATGTAAACTTGTTTTAATCCGTTCCAACACCCTGAGTGTTTATCTTGAATATTTAACGTAAAGCTAACCCAGGCTAATCGTACGTTCGCATTAGCGTAATCTTCCGTACGAAAGATTACGCTAACATGAACGTGTAAAAATAAAAAAATCAGGTCGTTTACAAGTCATTTAGCACCCGGGTCTCCACAACAAGTGGTGAGCGGTTAAAGGATAAAGAAAAGAATTATGAATAGGATTTCTTACCGGTCGGCAGAAGCCATGCTGTATTCCTGAAAGAAGGGAAACTCTCACACCTTCTTCATATTTTGCTATTGTTTCTTTCTTAAATGCAATAGTTGTACGCACTACTCCTCTTTTTTCCCCTGTAGCAACTTTGCTACTTTTGAACGAAAAGCGAAGCCAGAATTTCTCGAAATTTTTGGTCGAGAACCGATTTGTTCGAACTGAGAGGCGTTCGAAAACCGAGGTTCCACTGTATAAGGTAATTTCTACCACTAGGAGGTGCTAGATAATAGACACTGTCCCTTTAAAAGTAAGTTACACATTGTTTCGTTTCTCAAGAGAAATAATTTTTCTTCATTGTATGTGTTTTTTATGCTTGTTCGCGCAAACTCTTTATGTTTTGAGTTAAAACGAATCATCTAGAGCACAGGTGTCAAACAGGCGGCCCGCGGGCCAGATCAGGCCCACTAAGGGTTTGAATCCGGCCCGCGAGACAACACTCAAGGAAGTGCAAGAGAAACATGAGCTGCAGGTTGAAATATGTCAACTTGATGTTGCCAAAGCCAGGTGCCTCGAACAAAGACACTGTACTTGTTTCTCTCTCTCTCTCTCTCTCTCTCTCTCTCTCTCTCTCTCTCTCTGTCTCTCTCTCTCTCTTTTCCACCCCTTTTCTCCCACTCTCTGTCTCTGTCTCTTTCACTCTCTGTGTCTCTCTTTATCTCTTCCTTTGTTGATCTTTGTCTCTTTCTCTCTCTGTGTCTTTTTCACTTCTTTTGCTCTAACTTGCTTTTTTCCTTTTCTCTCTTTTCTCTTTCTCTCTTCCTACCCTTGGTGCTTTCTTTTCTCTTTTCTCTCCTTCCGTCTTTCTATTTCTCTTTGGATTTCTTTACTCGTCTCCCTTTCTTTTCCCCCTCTCTCACGACTTTTTATCGCTTTTGTTTCTCACGCTCTATCCCTCTCTCTCTTTTTCTTTCTTTGTCCCGCCCTCTCTCCTTTTCCCTCCGTCTTTCTCTTATTTCTTTATCTCTTTTTTTCTTTATCTTTAAACTTCTAGTCCGGCCCCCGACATAATTTTTGTTCTATCGTGTGGCCCCCCAGTTAAAATGAGTTTGACACCCCTGATCCAGAGTCTGTACAGCCCATCTTGAGATTAAGGGCTCAACAAAAATAGAGAAAAACTTCATCCGTTGATGAGTATCTGCTTACCCGTTACTTTCAGTATTTAATTACTTTTTCAAGAAATACTCTGTTCGTAAACGTATATAACTTGACTCACACCGGTGATAATTAAACCTTTTCAACCACATTTTTTAAACACAACAAATTGATTCTGAAACGACAAGTTGAGGAGGTATTAAAGTTTGGGGTCGACTCTTAATTACAATAAAAACTAACGTCACTTCCATAATGTTCCTGACAAACTACAAAATGTCTGTTTCGCTTTTTCCAAATGTTTCCAGAATCATTCAAGTTCCTGCTACATGAAACATCTGACCCAAAGCTCTATCATGCTACATAACAAACCCTAACAGGCTAAGTTATAAATCATGGATTGGTCCTATAATATCTAGGAAGTAGTAAACAAATGTACCGTATTTTCCATACTATAAGGTACACCTAAAAACTCCAAATTGACCAGAAATGTAATAGTGCACCTTATAACCCAGTGCTTTTTATTATATGCAGAAAATTGTGGATGGGACTGGATGTGCATAAAGTATTTGTATGTGTTACTACACAAGGTTTTACAGTATACTACTACAACGACTGTGTGATCAAAAATCATCACTGAGCAGACTCAAACACTCTACACAACTGGAACCAAGCCCGGGTTGCGGTGGTGAGAGAGCCAATAAGTAACCACTTGACCTCCAGTCATGCAGCTGACATATAAAAAGGCATTAGTTTATCTTATGATCACACTATTCTTACTCATGGTGCCAGAAAGGAATGTTAGAGAATTGAGAATTTTTTATTTTCTATTAAATTGAATACTTTAACAGTATGATAAATTACATTTTATATGACAATGATTAGAGAGCAAAAGCCAAGAAAGTCCAACCTAAAAGCAGAAATCGAACGAAAATACAAAAACAATATCAAAATGTGAAATATAGAACTAAACTACCTTCAATTCCACAAAACTTTCAATAAATTAATTCCAAAGAAATTGTTTATCATTTGCTCTGTTACCTTAGTGATAACAGATTTACAGGTTTAGTAACTTTTTTACAATTGTTGGTTAATCTCTGTAGGGTTAGCTTTTCTATGAGTTTTCGTAAATTTGTGGTGTTGCTACAGTAGCAGACCACTTTACCAGACAAATTGCACCGGGCATTATCCTTTTATGTAATTAAAACAGTCACCACGCTGTGGTTCCTATTTTCCCGTCTCGTTTTTAGTTCCTGGTAGTTCGAGGTGTAGATTTTGCCCTCTTTTCTGCCTTGCAGGCAGAATGCAGCAGCAGGCTTAATATCGATAATATCGATATTTTCCGTACGATTGACTTTTTTCTCCATTCTCTAGCATTTTTTCTGGCACCGTGAGTAAAAATACCGTGATAAAGCTATAAAATCGAATGCCTTTTTGTATTTCATCTGCATCATGTGTGGTCAAATGATTAGGTTTAAGCGCTCTCACCGCCGCGATCTGGGTTTGATTCCCGTTACGGGATTCTGGTCAGTGACATCAATCGATTGATGACTAATATACAATACAAGTGCTATAAATACGGTAGCTCATACTGTAGTTTTAATTCTATGCGCCTTATAGTCCAGTGCGCCTTATACATGAAACATATATAACAAAATACGATTTTTGGGGAGTCTGTGTGGCCTTCTAATGCGGAAAATACGGTACTTTTGGGAAATGCACTTTGTTCAATGGTCACTGCGGTTGACGCCATTCATTTGCACTGTGTAAACTCGTGTTTTGAGAAGTTTGGAAGGGCGTGAGGGACGTGAGAAGGGGAGAAATTCCAGGAAAAGCTGGAGGAGTTGTCCGAGAACCTTGCTGTCGGATACCTTCGTGCTCAGGCCTTGTTCACGCTGCACCAGGCGGCTGCAGAGAAACAGGAAAGAAAGCAGAAATTGGACTTTGCGGTGATGGATCCTTTCAAACGTTGCATTTTTCAAACATGGAGCTTGCAAAGAAACAACATCAGGGACAGTGTGTTTTATTCAGGGTTGGGTAGGGTTACTTTAACTGGATTACTTTCAATTACTTTTGGATTACTCCCATACCAAATATGCTAATAAAAGACAAAAGAAACTAAATATGAATCAAATGACTCAATTTTGTGCAGGCTTGGGGAGTAACGGAATACATGGAACGGCAAAAATGATGTTGGCAAGCTGTTTGGATTGATTTTCATTTTGTTCCTGTCGTATTTTATGTTAGTTTTGCCGGAGATCAAAGAGATCAAAGCCAGGAGAGAAAGCTTACCACGTGTTGTGAGTCATAATCATCAAAGCGGCGCTGCCACAAGCGGCTGCCTTTTCCAGCAGCTGCCCTATTGTTTTATTGTCTGCTCCTATCTTCGGTGTTTTTTCTTCCCGTTTTGACAACTACACTATGGATTACTTCTATCCTATGGACATGGGTTTTAGCGCACAAAAAATGCGTGTATTCAAGGAATTTCAACACCTTGCCCTGAAGAATTCTCGTGCCGGCATGATGAAGGGGCCTATCGTGGAAGAAGAGCCGGAGCTAGCGAAGCGGCTAGCGGCGTTATAAGTCTTCGGTACCATCCGTAATCATGGTAAATGCGAACTCACGACCAGATAAGATCATCGAGTGCTGGTGGAAAACATCGAAGCGCACAGGGAGCGCAGTTGCTGTGTTTTGCGGAAACCTGGCTCACGTTTAGCATTCCGGACGCTAACGTGTAGCCACCCGGAGCTACCCGGAGCAATTCGGCTTCAACGCCGCTAAACAGAGACACGAAAGCTGGGGGGGAATCGGAGAGGAGGCGGACTTGCTAACACGAGGTGGTGTATCCCTGGATTTTCACAAAGAAAAGTTTTCCATCTGCCGCAGGGATGTCGAATTTTTGGACTGGCGTGACGTCATCCGCTTCGCTACAAGCACCCCTAGGGCATCATGTTCATCTGTTAATAAACAACAGGGTAGACTGCTGGAAGTGTGAATTTCCCTACGGGGATGAATAAAGTATCTATCTATATATCTATCTATCTATCTATCTATCCATCTATCCATCTATCCATCTATCTATCTATCTATCTATCTATCTATCTATCTATCTATCTATCTATCTATCTATCTATCTATCTATCTATCTATCTATCTATCTATCTATCTATCTATCTATCTATCTATCTATCTATCTATCTATCTATCTATCTATCTATCTATCTATCTAATTTTATACATATTTAGTTTTTTTTGTCTTTTGTTAGCATATTTGGTATTGGGGTAATCCAAAAGTAATTGAAAGTAATCCAGTTAAAGTAACCCTACCCAACCCTGGTTTTATTTCAGTGTACAAATCAGAGGTGGGAAGAGAAGCCAAAAATGTTATTCAAGAAAAGTACTCTTACTTCAGAATAATAGGGCTTAAGTAGAAGTAAAAAGCAGTCATCTAACTAATTACTTGAGTAAAAGTAAGAACTGAATAACTGTAGCGATGTCTAATATTTCTTCAACATCTATTAATTCAGAAATCACCAATACCGTTTCAATAAACAATAAATTAATTTAATCTAATAGATTAAAATAATCAAGGAAAATTCAAGTACTTTAATAAACAATACTGTCATGGTTGCCATGGCGCCCAATTGGTCCCAGCAGCGTGGCACCAGGTTCTGTCACGGTTGCCACGGCGCCCAATTGGCCCCGCCCAAACGCGTTGAGATTGCTCCCTGGAAGTACGTAAACGCTGTCCTTTGAGCCGTTAGTGGTCAGAGCGTCTGCAAGAACTGTTCTGTGAATTTGCCTGCGTTTGATCCTGGTTTTTTTTGGCCCGTCCTGTTTGATGTCAATCTACTTCCGCGACCATCGATCGCCAGATCGAATGTGCGCGCATTCCTCTGCTGCCCAATAAATTGTGAGTAACGTTACGCGATTGGGTTCTCATTTCTGTTTCCTGACCTGGTTTGTGACACAACACAATTATAATAGTATAAATGAAAGAGATCATTTAAGTACAAGTAGAACATTTAAAGTACTTTTTTTACAGGCTCTGCAGGCAGAACAAGCTAGCCCAGGGGTAGGGAACCTATGGCTCGGGAGCCATGTATGGCTCTTTTCATGAGTACATATGGCTTCGAAATAAAATGTAACTATTGCACAACTCTCCGTGGCGTTCCAAAGTCAAGTGATTTCACATCGATTTTGGTCCATATAAAACCGAAGCAACAGAAGTTCCATAAGAAACCATTTAAAGTGGTAAATAAAAACGCTGGCAAACGACTAATTAAGAAGCGAATTAAGTCAAAGTTACAGTGCATGAAGGTAAAAATACATGGGTTCCCCTGACGTTGTGTTCTAAGTGCGGTATTTTGAAGTCAAGGTCGAAGTAGAACGAAGTTGAGGAAAGTCAGTTTTTCGAGAACCGGCTTCTTCGGCTCGGCTCACAAAAAGGAACCCACTCTTTCGGGTCCTAAACGGCTCTTCAGGTTGTTTTTGCTTCTTTCATCCCAACATGAGCAAATATTATGTAAAATTATGCACAAAATGACTTAAAGGAAGGGGGAATAGAACAAAAAAAAAAAACCAAAATTAAAAAGTAGTGAAAAGCTGAGAAAAAAAGAAACAAAAGGAAGAGAAAAAAGAAGGAAAAAATGAGAAAAAAAAAGCCAGAAAAAAAGAAGAGAAAGAAAGGAAAAAAATTAAATAAAGAACAAAAAGAAAAAAGTAACAGCTCGGAAAACATAAACACAATGAGATCTTTTTAAAGGAATAAAAAAAAATTAGAAAAAAACAGGAAAAAAGAAGAAAAAGTTTGTGTTGCATTCAAATCATTTCCAATTATACCAAGTCAATCTTGTTGCCAACATTGTACTTCCACTAAAAAATGTAATTCAATACAGTTGTGTATCGTGCAACCGACTAAAAAATGCGACAAAAGATACCAGGAAAAAAAAGAAATGGAAGCCGTACAACCTTTGCAATAGTACATGAGTCAATTCATTCAAAAGTGAAAAATAATTTTGCATTGCCGGAAACTCAGCAAAATGTAACTTGATGTCAATTTTTGGACATGTTTGATAATGACTTAGTTGCCACACTTGGGATTGCTGTTGCTCACTGTTGTTTCAAGCGTTGCTCACCGACTTTGTGTGAACGCTCAGACCCGTGGAAAATTACAGGGAACATTGCATTGGAGGCTTTATTTTTGGGACCGGTGCGAATCCTGTGTGGCAGAGAGTGCATCAATTTACTGGTGCATCCCGACGGAGCAGCAAGACGGCGCGCTCCACCAAGGCAGAGTTAAATCATGGCCAATTGAAGCGGCTCAGATTTTTTTCGAGCACTTGAGTGTCAAGCCTCAAGAGGGTGGAATACTTGTGTTTCGTGATGGCACTCGTAAAGCATGCCAGGGCCAGTCTGCCATTTTGGCAAACATGAAGAGAATACACCATTCAGATATAAAGATCTCTCATATCATTTCATTAGCTGCACGGCTTATCCTCAGTAGGGTCGCGGGGGTGCTGGAGCCCATCCCAGCAATCAACAGGCAGTGGGCAGGGGACACCCTAAACTGGTTGCCAGCCAATCCCAGGGCACACAGGGACAGACAACTCGTTCGCTCATCAACACCTAAGGACAATTTGGACCGGCCAATTCACCTGAAATGCATGTTTTTGGAGGAAACCCACGCAAGCACGGGGAGAACATACAAACTCCGCACAGTAAGTCCGGTAGCTGGATTTGAACCCACACAGGAGGTTCCCAAGACCATAGAACTGTGCCGCACGCACGCTAACCACTGCGCCGCCGTGCTGCCCAGATATAAAGATGAATTTTGAAAAATTTTTGTGAGTAAGAATGCTGTGAAGGGTTGAAGATCTCAGAGAATTTTTCCTCCTTGACGTGATCAATGTGAGGTTGGGGCTTTTTCATTGTAGTCTTGTTCCACGGACAAACTGAGGAGATCATCTACGACACGGGTGTCAAACAGGCGGCCCGCGGGCCAGATCAGGCCCGCTAAGGGATTGAATCCGGCCCGCGAGACAACACTCAGAGAAGCGCAAGAGAAAAACAAGCTGCAGGTTGAAATTTGAAATTAAATGAATTGATCTGCATTTATATAGCGCTTTTCAAGTCAAGACTTCCCAAAGCGCTTTACAGTGTGCTTCACAATTCCCAATAGCGGCCGTGCAACCATGTAAGGTGCTAACCTGCTTATTGGGGGCATTAGGGGTTCAGTGTCTTACCCAAGGACACTTCGACATGTAACACGGAGGAGCCGGGAATCGAACTGTGATCTCTTGATACCAAGACGAGCACTACCTCCTGAGCTAACGCCGCCCCTTGATTTTGCCAAAGCCAGGTGCCTCTCACAAAGACACTGTACTTGTATTTATTTCTCTCTCTCTCCCTCTCTCTCTCCCCCTCTCTCGCCCCCCCCCCTCTCTCTCTCTCCCTCTCTCTCTCTCCCCCTCTCTCGCCCCCCCCCCCTCTCTCTCCCTCTCTCTCTTTCTCTCTTTCACCTCTTTTCTCCCACTCTGTCTCTTTCACTGTCTCTCTTTTTCTCTTCCTTTGTTGCACTTTGTCTCTTTCTCTCTCTGTGTCTTTTAACCTCTTTTGCTCTAACTTCCTTTTTTACCTTTTCTCTCTTTTCTCTTTCTCTCTTCCTACCCTTCGTGCTTTCTTTTCTCTTTTCTCTCCTTCTGTCTTTCTATTTCTCTTTGGATTTCTTTCATCCTCTCCCTTTCTTTTCCCCCTCTCTCACGACTTTTTGTCTTTTGTTTCCCACGCTCTCTCCCTCTCTCTCTTTTTCTTTCTTTGTCCTGCCCTCACTCCTTTTCCCTCCCTCTTTCTCTTATTTCTTTATCTCTTTTTCTTTCACTTTAATCTACTAGTCCAGCCCCCAACAGAATGTTTTTTCTATCGTGTGGCCCCCGAGTTAAAATGAGTTTGACACCCCTGATCTACAGAGTAGATCCCATGAGGCTCTTTAACTCCACCCTGGGGAGTAAGAGCCCACATTAAACCCCACCCCCACATTTGCATATTACCCTATTTTTATCACAGTGTGTATTTTATGTAGCACTATTTAAATACTCTATTTCAACACATTACATTGGGTATTTATGTATTATATTCCTTTTCCTTTATTATTGTTTTATTTTCAACACAAGGATACTGCTGGAAGTGTATCTATCTATCTATCTATCTATCTATCTATCTATCTATCTATCTATCTATCTATCTATCTATCTATCTATCTATCTATCTATCTATCTATCTATCTATCTATCTATCTATCTATCTAGCTAGCTAGCTAGCTAGCTAGCTATCTATCTAGCTATCTAGCTATCTATCTAGCTATCTATCTAGCTATCTATCTAGCTATCTAAATCAGGGGTGTCCTACATAAATACCCAATGTAACGTGTTAATATAGAGTATTAAAATATAGCTACATAAAATACACACTATAATTAAAATGGGGTAATATGCAAATGTGTGAGTGTGGTTTAATGTGGGCTTTAACTCCCCCGGGTGGGGTTAAAGAGCCTCATGGCATGAGGAAGGAATGATCTCCTCAGTCTGTCCGTGGAACACGTTCAGCAAATTTTGGAGTCTATGATGAGATCTTACACGAGTCCATTTGGAGCACTGACCTGGGACGGCGACAGAAGAGATGGCCTCCGGTTGGCAGAGCGTGTCCACTTTCACATGCTGAAAGGCTTTGTTGGGGCCGGACTGAAGATGCCTGAAATAAAATGGAGTTCTCACAGTCACACACAGCGCCAGTCCCTCCCGATATGTCCTGGAGCGATTCCCGTCCGGTTAAAATATTAATGGCAGCGAGTATCTGCTACTGCATGAGAGCGGCGAAGCTGATACTCGAAACAGCGGGCGGCATCGAACCTCGGTAGCTTCGGTGCATCCCGAGTGCTGCAGCCGTTCATAAGAAAGAAGGATTGCTGATTTACAGTTTCCGCCAATTAAAAACTGCGTGGCAAGGGATTATGTAAATTCATATTCAAACTCAATTAAATGTCAAACATGCAAAATGAAGGAAATCGTGCCAAGGAGTGAATCGTCCTACTGGCGCATTTTCTGGACCGTAAGGCTAAAAAAACCCCGATAGGCAAGAAATTTGACGGGAATCGAACCCCGGGTCTGGGCTAAATGGCATTATTACACTATTTTTACTCACAGTGCCAGAAACACTGATTTCACTAGGGCATTTTGATAGGTTGAATGGTGTCTCTCCGTTTAAACAGAAAGTAAGAATACTAATAAGCCTTTTTCAAGCATCGCACTACGTAAGGGGCACTCAGTTTGATATACATTTCTAAATTAATTACTTATCTTGTACTACTCAAGACTTTCTTATTACGGGGTTATTTCTCGGAAGTATAAAGAAGAAAGTAAGAAGAAAAGAAAGAAATAACAAAAAGAAAGAGAAAAATAGAGGGTGACAGAGAGGAAGAGAGAAATAAAATGAAAGACAGAGAGTGTTTTTCATTCTCTGAGAAAGAAAGAGAAAAAGAGAAAAAAGAGAAAGAGAGAGATAGAGTAAGAGAGAGAAAGAAAGAGAGAGAGTACGAGAGAGAGAGAGAGATGAGGATGAAAAGTGAAAGAAGAAAAAAAAGGAAAAAGAATAAGAAAAAGAAAGAGATAGAGAGAAAGAGAGAGAGAAACAAGAGACAAGAGAGAAAAAGAAAGGGAGATAGAAAGAGAGACATAAAGAGACTAAGAGATATAAAAAGAGCGAGAGAGACAGTAAGAGAGGTAGAGAAAGAGAGGAAGATAAAAAGAGAGTAAAATATATATTTAGAGAGAGAGAAAGATAGAAAGAATGAAAGACAGAGGGAGAGAGAGAAAGAAAAAGAGTTAAAATGAAGCGAGAAAGAAAGAGACAAAGAGGAAGAAAGGGTGAAAGAAAGATAGAAAGAGAGACTAGGAGAGATAAAGAAAGAGGAGGATAAAAAACAAGGAAGGAAGGAAGAAGAGAAGGATGAAAGAAAGAAAGAAAGAAAGAAAGAAAGAAGGAAAGAAGGAAAAAAGAAAAGAAGAAAAGAAGGAAAGGAGAAAAGAAGGAAAGAAGGAAAGAAGGAAAAAAGGAAAGAAAGAAAGAAAGAAAGATAGAAGAGAGGAAAGAATAAAAGAATGAAATAATGAAAAAAGGAAATAATGAAGAAAGGAAGGAGAGAAATGTAGGAAGTACGGTTAATTTGACTCAGTCAACCACAAAAAAAAAATCGTTTGACTAGAAAATCACAATGACCCCGCACTGGTGGGGTATTTTCTAATCAGGTCCGCAGGCACCCTAGCTGACCTCAGGGGCCCCTTGGTTCCCGTGGGCACCAGGTCAGAGACCCCTGCTATAGAACCTCTTTTACATACATATACATAGTAGTCGGAGAGGTTATTCTGCATAGGTGAAGAAGTGGAGACACTGTTTAACCTATCAGAATGCACTATGCAAATCACTTTTTCTGGCACCATGATTAAAGTTAGTGTAATAATGAGAAGATGAAATAATGCCTATAAGTACGTCATCTGTACCACCGTTGATTGAGTGTTACAATTTCGGTGCCCTCACTACTGCGGTCCAGGTTAGATTCCCATTGCCAACAATGTTGTATGTAAAGCGATACTTATCGACTGATCATCATTCATCTTATCCAATAAGTATATAAAATACCAAATACACGACACTAACTGTAATCTCAATTTCATGCACCTTATAGTACAGTGCGCCTCATGTATGAAAAACACTTAACAAAATACTATTTTTTAAGGGTTGTTCCTTATAGTGCGGTGCGCCTTATAGTGCGGAAAATACTGAACTTTCCAGTCTGATGAAGGCAGAGGTTTACTTTGAAAGGGTTGTACCTTTTCCACTCATCCTCTCCATCCCAGAACTCGTAGATGACAAAGGAAAGACCATCTGGAAGACGCACAGCAGTCACACTGGAAAAGGCAGAAGACATCCAAAAGGAGGTTAGAAATGTAGCTAGAAATGTTTGGTGTGGAGGAACACACTACCTTTAATAAAGCATAATGCATGGAACATGGAGTTAGAGGAAATTAAAACAGTTATAATTGCATTATCAGTGTTGTGAATCAAGGAGCTTGCTATAAAAAAAAAAACAGGAACTTTATTTGGAGCTACAGACGCTGCCTGACGCTGCCAGCTCAGGAAGGAACCACGCTCCCCCAAAGACTAGAGACTCATTTATTGAATACACAGTGAAGGATTTTATACATTTAACTATAAAGGATTTTGTACAATCAAATACAAATTACATTTAATGCAAAAGATATTCACTGGCTGAGCTGTGGGGCAGGTCATTGTGACCTTGTGAAGAATGATGTTCACAGAAACAACGGGAACTGGGACAAGGGCTGATGAAATAACCAGCACCTGATGACGTGGAAACGCTCCGGAATGTTTTGACCATTTCAGACATCGAGGCAAGGGGGCGTTCCTGGCCAGGCCATGGGAGGAGCCGGCACACCAGCCGGCGGAGAGACGTGGGTCGAGAGAAAATCGGAGAAGATCGAGGGAGAACGAGAAAAAAGGCTCGACGAAGACTCGAGTGACAATAATTCGGCTAATTCTATGGAATTTACTTAGTTTATTATTTAAGAAATTAAATCTGACCCCGTGTGGAAATGCCGGTCCGTCTTTTCACAAAAAGAAACGAGCATGCATTGTTAGGGGGTGTTTGGTTAATGGACTCAGATAACTAATTCGAACAATTTGGTAAACGGTACATTTTAATATTTAATTCCTAATTACAGGTATAGAACAACACATCAGATTGGCTTAAGCGAAGTCACATGAATACACGAAACAAGTCTGATTGGTTTAGACAGAAATCGCGTGTTTAAATGAAGTGAATACGCTGCCCGACATAGAAACGAATTAGGTTCCGGACGATCGTTTGTAAGTTGGATTTGTTCGTAAGTTGCTTCAGTGCTATATTTTGTACGTTTAGGCTTTCTATAAGTATATTTAAGGCTTGTACAAGTAACCTGTATTGTTTTGTGCTGAAAAATAAACATTTCATAAAAAATATGCTCTATAAAGATAAATCAAGATAAGGTTAACTTACTTTTGGAAGCTGGGCTTCAAGAGGTCCTCCTATTAGGTAAAAAGTGGCTGAAAAAAGCGTTCCCACCATTTTCTCAACCGCATTAAGCTTTCTTATTCCACTTTCATTTCAAAAGAAACGGCTCGCCTCTTCTTTACACTTTACACCAAATATATTGAACGGATGCATGAGATATTAAACAATAAAAATGTCAAAGTTCTTAGTGCGCTGGAGATACAGAATAAAATGTTTACACACAAACTAGGAAATGGAGTTCTTCTTCGAGGTGGATGCTGGGTGACCTCTCACAGCGCCACACGCCGCTAGGGGCGGAGAGAAGCACTACAGTAATGTCCTCTACTTGGAAAAGGGTGCACACAATACAAAATCTAACTTACAGCAATGTCCTTTAATATGACATACTTCCTTATTATTGCCTTTTTAATGGCAATATACCATTTTCAAGTTCTTGACTGAAAATAAATCAGCCCCCATGTGGAAATGCCGGTCTCTCGATCATTTTTCCAGAAATAAACGAGCTGTTTGGTTAATGGAGTCGGATAACTAATTCGAACAATTTGGTAAACACTTCATTTTTAATAGTTCATTTCCTAACAATAATAAAAATTAATAATAAATCTTGGCTGAATATGATAACACAAAAAAAAACTTACTGGAAACAGTCTCTCTGAGTGGAGACGTTCTTCAGGTATTGCTTCAGAGCCTCACAATAGTCCCCAAGCTTCTTCTGGGAAACCACCATCTCTTGGCGGATCAGCAATAATGACTGCAAAAAGAAAATCATTGTGAGAAATCTTTGTGGAGAATCCATGCAGACAAAGTTTACTCAACACATTTCACGTTATTAATGTAAGAGAAATTATAGTTTGATTCTAGTTTGAAAGTGCCTTTGTATGATTTTATCCTCAAAAGTACCTTAACACCAAAGATTATATCCAGGTGCTGTTTGTATTTTTGCAACAAATGTATCCTCTTGGGGCCCGCTAACTATCAATCAAGATGGCCTTCGCTTTGGTGCCGGGAAGACTGCTCAAGAGCTTTCCTCCCTACATTCCTTTGACTTCACAGTGACGCATTGTACCCTTTTGTGTTACAAAGTTTCACTTTCCTTACTGCTCATTTGTTATGCTCTAGCAACCAGCATTACAGACGCTCCCCCACTTACGAACATTCGACAAAACGGTAGATACGAATTTTTTTTTCGGGATGTCCAAAAATGTCCGGACATTGCTGTAAGTTAGATTTTCTATTGTGTGCACCTTTTTCAGAGTAGAGGAAATTACTGTAGTGCTTCTTTCCGCCGCGTGGCGCTAAGAGAGGTCACCCAGCATCCACCCCAAAGAAGAAATCCGGCTTCTACTTCCTGGTTTGTGTGTAATCGTAACAATGTGTACAGTATCGCTAGCGCGCTAAGAACTTCTACGTTTTTATTGTTTAATATCTCATGCATCCATTTAATATTGTTGGTGTGAAGTGTAAGTAAGAGGCAAGACTTTTCTTTTGAAACGAAAGTGGAATAAGAAAGCTTGATGCGGTTGACAAAATGGTTGGAACACTTTTTTTCGGCCATTTTTACCACGGAGGAGGACTTCTTGAAGCGCAAGTCCCTAAAGTAAGTACTACCTCACTTTTTTTGTCTTTATAAAGCACATTGTTTCATGAAATGTTTATCTTTTAGTACAAAACAATACAGGTTACTTACACAAGACTTAAACATACTTATATAAACCCTTAACATACAAAATATAGCACTGAAGCAACTTACGAACAAATCCAACTTACGAACGATCGTCCGGAACCTAACTCGTTTGTAGGTCGGGCAGCGTCTTTATTCACTTCATTTAAACATGTGATTTCTGTCTAAACCAATCCCATTCATTTCTTGTATTCATGTGATCTCGCTTAAGCCAATCGGATGTGTTGTTCTATGCCTGTGTATTCAATAAATGAGTCTCTAGCCCTTGGGGGAGCGTGGTTCCTTCCTGAGACGATCTTGAAAGCGGATCTTGGAAGCACGCGCCACCAATAGAAGGAAACTTAACTTCATTTTCTTATTTCAATCTGAAGTTTTAACCTTGACAATTAGCGTCTTCGGATTTTAGTAGTTTGCAAGCATATCGATGATTGTCGCTTGAACATTTGGTTGGGATTTTCAACAATATCAGTTATCAATTCATTGACACGCCCATCATGTCTTTTGCCCATTCACAAAACTGAAAAAAAGAAGGCTCTGTACATAGATTCCCCAAAATACACACAATTCTGGTGTATTCCTACTTGTTGATTCACGTAACTGAAACATCTGTCTCGATATTACAGTGACAAGCAGGCACGCGCAATACACAATGTAGAACATCTGCTTTGCTTTGCATGAAAATTCCACACAGTACATCTGTCCAAGCATAACAAAAGCTTTAGTCTACTCCATTAGAAATACTCTATTGCCCAGCAGCTTTGTTTATATAATCGCCCACTGACAATTGAACACCAAACTGCTTCAAGTAAAGCTAGGAATTAAATACAGAAGAGTTGTATTCATGTGAGTGTGTGTAGAAACACACTTTTGTAAGTCAACCTCTTTCATGAGATAGTGTATAAAAATTGATTACATTGTTTTTCAGTTCTAAATTGTTCTCATGCCAGAATTCATTTTCTCAAATGCGAAGCACTATGAAATGTAATCCTACTTGAAATGTTGCACTGATGTTAAGACTGCTTCATTTGTTCATTAACCCCACATAAGATGAAAAACAAATGAGTTTGCATTAACTTGTGTGATAGAATTAACGATAAGGCATGAAGAAAAAGTAGACTGTGCTAAAATGCTGCTGAATACTGTTAATTTTCCCAGTGGGAGGTTTGAAAAGATCAGGCTTTGTAATGACCTCCCATTACAGTATTTCAGTTCATTTAGAAGAGCCAGCCCACATACAGTGAATGAAACTCCAAGATTTAGATTCAAATGGAAATGTTTCTGTGGGTAAAATGCACTATGCATTCTGTTTAGAGGTAACATCGGGCCTCAAAAATTCAGCCCGACCCGACCCGAGTCGCAGGTATATAAACCCGAACCCGACAGATTAACTTGATTTGATAAACATGGCCGAAATAAACCAGAAGCTTTAATTTGCCACGTCCTGAACTACACAGCTTGTAGTTTACTTGGGGCCGAGTGTCTCAAATCAAGTGTGCACTGCGGGTGCAGCACCAAAATGAACTGCTTGGCCTCGAAGTGCGCATCTCTGCGATGTGCAGCGAACGAAAGTGAAACTGAACGTAATGGCACCGAAAATAAAACACAATTCCGCAGAATGAAAAATTCGACCAAAAAGCAGGGGAAAAAGTAAATGCACTGCTATTGTATTAGGTTGCAAAATGTCATATTAATGCAAGATTTAAATATCGTAATCTTCCGTACAAAAGATTACGCTAACATGAACGTGTAATTTTTTTTTTAAAAAGGTCTAAAACACTTGGTACACCTAGATTAAAAGCGAAAGCAAAACGTAGCACGTCTGCACGCGATAACAGTTGGTCAGGAAAAGAGCGATCTACACCCGTACGCCGCTCAGCATCGCACCCTAGCGGACGCACTCACGCATTACCGGCGTTCGAACTCTGATTTTTTGACCGAACAGCGCAGCAAGAATTTCTCGAAATTTTGGGTCGGACTCCGATTTATTCAAGCTGAGAGGCATTCGAAAACCGAGGTTCCACTGTATAAGAAATTAAAAACTTTAAGAGCAAGAATTGCATTTAAAAAAAATGTCAGAAAATGGAAAAACAAATAATCAAACCCCATAAAAAATGTATTTCATAGGACATAAATATTATGATTATGGTTTCACAACTATAATGAATTGATCTATTTACAAATGTTTACTGTATGTGGAAGCATGTAGTTGTAATCAAACAGTTTACATTTTATTCACCCTATTTCAGGTCTATAAGGTGCACTTTAAAATTTCTAACAAATTTGGGGTTTTTAGTTGCGCTTTTTAGTTCAGAAAATACGGTAATCATATTCCAGTTTTCCTTTTGAATGACATGATTCAAATCTAGAAAGATGACAAGTAAAATGTTAAAACTTTTGTTGTGTTGCATGTAAACCTTCAGACCAAGATTCAAACTTTGATAAAACCACAAATAAAAAGACTGAAATATGACCAAATCGTCCATCCATTTTCTGCACCACTTATTCCCAGTAGGGTCGCGGGGTGCTGGAGCCCATCCCAACTATCTTCGAGCAGAGGACAGGGGACACCCTGAACTGGTTGCCAGCCAGTCGAGGGGAACACAGAGACAGACAACCATTCATAGGGACAATTTGGACCGGACAATTAACCTGACATGCATGTTTTTGGAATGTCGAAGGAAACCAAAGTGCCAAGAGGAAGCCCACACAAGCACGGGGAGAACATGCAAACTACGCACAGGAAAGTTTGATCCGATGACCTCGGAATCGTGCTGCGGACGTTCTAACCACTCTGCCGCCGTGCTGCCTGGACTAAACCATATTTATATAAATTAAACTGATGTCAAAGACATTAGTCATCCAAATTTTTGCTCAATTAAAAGTATAACTTCACAACAGCTCAACTGAAGTCACACATAGGGAAGAGTAAACTAAATATAAATAAAAAGACAGGGTTATATTATATATTATAATAGTTAACTTTGTGTCCCAAATCACTTTAAAACAGTAAATGGATACATTTCGGCTAGATACTGTGAGGAGAATATACTTAAATCCTACATCTTCTTCTCTCTACTCTAAATATGGTGAGATCTTCATTCCAGCTGACATCCATTCCAGTTTCCCAACAAACCAGTGAACTTGGCTTCACAAGAAAAGTGCTGAGCCGACTGATAACTACGTCATGTTGCAAGAAATCTTTGGCAAAGCAGATGACGAACCAAATGCTAAGCTTCCGTGCCGCCAGCATATATTTATCCAAAAGTTAAGCAAAATATATTGAATCAGAATACCATGAAGACGTATACGAGTAGACTGTAAGCCATAATCAGCAATATTTTAAAAAGTCTTGTAGTCTCATCTCATTTCATTAGCTGCACGGCTTATCCTCAGTAGGGTCGCGGGGGTGCTGGAGCCCATCCCAGCAATCATCGGGCAGTGGGCAGGGGACACCCTGAACAGGTTGCCAGCCAATCGCAGGGCACACAGGGACAGACAACTCGCTCGCTCATTCACACCTAGGGACAATTTGGACCGGCCAATTCACCTGAAATGCATGTTTTTAGAATGTGGGAGGAAACCGGAGTGCCCGGAGGAAACCCACGCAAGCACGGGGAGAACATACAAACTCCGCACAGGAAGTCTGGAGCTGGATTTGAACCCACGCAGGAGGTTCCCATGACATGAACTGTGCCGCACATGCGCTAACCACTAATTTGTAATTAATCCGGAATGTAGGACAAGTTTTTTCCTTGGTTAGAAATAGAAGCACTTCCTTGTAAATATTTTTGCCTATTCATTCTGACATTCTTTTATCAGATTTTTGTCTTTTAATGTCATGATTACTGATGTGAATCACCTGTGCCCACTCCTTTGGCGCCAACTGCCTCAGACTCTGATTGGCTCCTTTTCCCTTTTTAAATCCACTCCTATCTGTCCCGTTTCGTCGGTCCGTCTGTGAATATCTGTTTTTACAGGGCAAGCCCTTTCTCGACCCTGACTCACGCCTGTCCCGTTTTTTGCTCCTGTTTGTCTCCCGCTATGACCTGTTTTGATCTCGACCAAATCTGCTCTCCCGTCCTGAGTTACGATCTGTTTTTCATCCCGACCACGTCTGCTCTCCCGTCCCGGCTTACGACTCGTTTCCGACCCCCACCACGTCTTGCCCTCCAAGTCCCGGCTACCGACCAGTTGGCTGCCCCTGACACCGCCGTCGCTTGCTACGGAAGATCCACTTCCGTGTTCGGATCACAAGCTACGGGAGCGAACACCGGATCGTTGGCGCACTCCTTCATCGTTCCTACAGTAAAACTTGTGGTAAACTTTACGCGACTGAGTCCTGTTTCCATTCCGGTCCTGACATTTAAAGCCCCTGTGTGTAATATATGACCATTAGATGGCACTGTGGTCTAATACGAACGAAAACGAGTGCTGCAGAGCACAGCGTAGCAGCAAGTTGCAAGAGAAACATGGTGACACCTTAGGTAGGGATTCCACTATGTAGAATAAATACAAATGTTTCAACATATATTTTTTCAATAAAAAATAACATCGGTATGATAGTTCAGATCCTTTGCCTGGTATTCAAATCAATTTTTTTTTTTTTTAACTAAATCACAGTTTTTTGGTATCACTGGGAGGCACTTAGTATCACACAAGTCTTTGTTACCTGTTTATCTTGTTTGTACTGGAGTGCCACGTCTAATCTCACTGCAAACAATGTTGACTACGTTGTTGTCGATTCTATTCTACTCTATTAAATTACATCCATCCATTATCTGCACCGCTTATCCTCAGTAGGGTCGCGGGGGTGCTGGAGCCCATCCCAGCCATCTCCGGGCAGTGGGCAGGGGACACCCTGAACTGGTTGCCAGCCAGTCGCAGGGCACACAGGGACAGACAATTCTCTCGCTCATTCACACCTAAGGATAATTTGAACCGGCCAATTAACCTGACATGCATGTTTTTGGAATGTGGGAGGAAACCGGAGTGCCCGGAGGAAACCCACTTAAGCACGGGGAGAACATGCAGACTCCGCACTGGAACGTTGGTAGCTGGATTTGAACCCATGACCTCAGAACTGTGCCGCACACGCTCTTACCACCGCGCCGCCGTGCCGCCCCTTTATTAAATTCTATTCTAAAATAAAATCCTTTATCACAGTAGTCAGATTTTCTGAGACAGTTCTGGATGGGAAAATATTGTTTCTTTTCAATAAATAAACAGGTACTCCTCCAAGAGGTTTCTTGAAATCACCACGTGGAGTCTGCGACATCTTTGACTATGTGTGTCATTCGGGGAAGTCAATGCAATCCCGGTAAGGTTGTGAGATATAGGTCTATCCAACTTGACACGCTGGTGTATTGGCACACTGATTTATTGAGTAGTAATGCCCTTGCTACTGGGACACACTGACAGATCCAATCACATCCTTCCCCATGAAGACATGATGTTAAGAAGAAGTTACTTCTAGAGACACACGGATGGTCCAGCAAGAGACCCTTCTCTCGGATTATTGGAGTACCAAGGTCCCCTGATGGACAGAACTACGCACGGTTCTCTATGCCTCCTGATGAACAGAGCTATGTCCGTCTCTCCAGCCCCATCATGGACAGAACTACAGCTGTCGCCTTATGACTCCTGATCAGGGTTGGGTAGGGTTACTTTAACTTGATTACTTTCAATTACTTTTGGATTACTTCAATACCAAATATGCTAATAAAACACAAAAGAAACTAAATATGAATGAAATGACTAAATTTTGTGCAGGCTTGGGGAGTAACAGCAAAAATGATGTTGGCAAGCTGTTTGGATTCATTTTCATTTTGTTTCTGTCGCATTTTATGTTAATTTTGCCGGAGATCAAAGAGATCAAAGCCAGGAGAGAAAGCTTACCACGTGTTGTGAGTCATCATTTTATTCATATTTAGTTTCTTTTGTCTTTTATTAGCATATTTGGTATTGGAGTACCGGTAATCCAAAAGTGATTGAAAGTAATCAAGTTAAAGTAACCATACCTAACCCTGCTCCTGATGAACACAAATATGTCCGTCTCTCCAGCCCCATTATGGACAGAACTACAGGTGTCTCTTCATGCCCCTGATGGACAGCTTTAAAAATGCACACAATTGTTAGATCAGCTCATATGTGAGAACATGTGGTAGGAAGAATATCTCCATGAAGAGAAATCAATATTCTTTATAGAAAAATGAAGTCCTTGGATAGATTTTTAAAATAAAATTTGAATTAAATAAAATTGCCAAAGTGTTAAAATGTACCGTAAATACCGGACTATAAGCCGCTACTTTTTCCCCCAAACGTTCAACCCTGCGGCTTATTCAGTGATGCGGCCAATTTATGTAATTTTTCTAACGGCCGCCAGCGGTGCTCGAGTACAAAAGGTCAGATTTAGACCGGTGGAATATATGCGCCGAGGAAGACTGCAACTTCTTGGCTTGACTAGCGGCGATAAATCTTTCACTAAAACTGGCCGCATGCGAAAGGCAACTTTTTCGCAAGTCTGCCAGTGGATCCTGACAGCGTGGGGCAGCATCAACAAATCCACCGTTCACCAACGGGTTCCGAAAAGCCGTGACGGAGAGGAGGGCACACCAGGGACAGTGACCGCCCGAGTGAGGCTGCGGGAGCGTGGGACGACGTCTAGATGACACTGTTTCTTTCCGACACTGAGGAAGACGACTTTGATGGCTTCAGTTCTAAGGAGGAAGATGAGGACGGTTTACCGTGATTTTTACAAGTACGGTATGTTTTTTTAACAGACCCGTTTACTGTGTTGCGAGCGTGTTGCTAGCGTGTTGCTACCATTAACTGCCCTGTCAGGCACCGTTTGGGATGAAAGTTATATTATTATTATTATTAAAGCTTTGAATACTCTCTCGGTGTACCGTCTTTCTTTGTAAATATGTGTAACCCATGTATAATATGTATCTGCACCTGTATATTTTTGAAATGTATTTATTTGAGACACTTATTCTGATATGTTTTGCGAATTAAAAAAGAGTGGCGGAGCAAACGCGGGCTGACGGGAAGTGAGGTAAAGGTGAGTGAGACCTGTTGTCGCGGCGGACAATAATGGATATATATTTTTCCCACCCTTACCTTTGGAAATATAGACTTTTTTTCCTTGGATTAGTTTCAACAGGTACCCGGACTCTGCAGGTCTGCGTCAAACCTTAAGTACCGGTATCATTTTCCGTTCATTTTGCTGGCTGTGATTTTTGGACTGTGTACTTCAATGAAGGACATTTAGTTTCAACCGCGCGACTTGAAGTCGGGTCTGGATAAATTTAATGTATGTGTTACAATTTTTTAACGTGGGCGCATGCGGTTTATATACAGGTGCGGCTTGTGTATGTACGAAATCGGTTTTCCTCTGAAAATGTGGTGGGTGCGGCTTATAATCCTGTGCGCTCTATAGTCCGGAATTTACGGTAATCCTAACAGGGACTTTACAAAGGGTGGGCAGAGGAATCCGAAATTAATGTCGGGCCTCAAATTTCAATCATTAACTCGGGTTTCGGCTGGGCCGGGCTTCTCTCTCTTGTTGTATTTATTCATTTTTATCTTTTTTAGTTAGTGACGTGTCGTTTGGCGATAAAAACAGCTTTTCTGCAGGTTCATCTTGTGCCCGTCACGTCTTCCGAATCTCCGAACCTGCAGAGGGTGGCTAATCCTCGGAGGTCGCTGGCAAAATCACGGACCGCCTCACCGGGTCGCTGTTGACGCTGCCGGAAGATAATCACCATGACGCTCTGTGGAGCGACAAAGTGTCTGGAGAGATATGCAATACAGTCTGCAAAACTCCTGGCGGGTCCAGAGCTTCCAAAGATGCGTTGGCCGTCAATGCAAAGGCTATGGATTAGCATTGCCCACCCTCGCGCGTCGCTAACGTAGATTAGCCCGACGGCTTCGATTAAAGTTTTAAAAGATCCTAACTAGCGGGACCACGGGACTGGCGGAGCGCCGGGCAGGGCAAAGAACGAAAGAAGGGGCGAGAGTTGAAGCTCCATCCTTGTTGCCAATGTTTTGTTCAATAAGGCACTTGGAAACTGGCTCTGTGCACTGCTCACTGTAGTTTATTTATAGTAGTTGTTCTTATCACCACACTTTTCCGCTGCAGCACACTTTACAGCCGCGACGTTACGCTGTTGTAACATTCCACCGTGTTTGTGTATGTATGCCACATACTTGTGATGTGTTTCATAGCGCTTTTCCTCTGTTTGACAGTTTCGGCATGCTAATCTGCCCGCACTCAGTGGCCAAAGTCACACTTTCTTCCACCTCCATCCTCTCCCTCATTCTTACTAAAATAAAATGCAAATTCGGGTCTTTTCGGGCTCGATAATTCAATTCAAGCTAATTTTTCGGGCTCGGGCTTAAAACCCGCAGGCCCGGTCGGGCTGTATTCCTTGTTCCCGATCTTACCTATAAGCTCCTTTAATATTATGAGAATAATACTACGATACGTTACTTTATGGAGCATACCTTTGGTCATCTTTTGGTAATTGGAGTTAATCGGCACACAGAAATCCTAAAACATTTTTCTTCTATACACAAAATAAAAGTGTGATTTTTGAATTATTTAGTCTTCCATTCCATTTTTAGTAAAATCTTGAAACACAAGAACTATACCTTTGATTCTGTTCTATTCTGTTAAAATACACATGAACCTATGAAGGTTGTACCGAATTAAGTCAGAAAGATGCTGCTTGAAGAAGTGGAGTCGGAGGGGTAGGTCTCATGTTACCATAGCAACTGACGCATCCTCATAGAGAGCTTTCCTCACATTTCATTTTGCTCTCGACCCCTACCGCATGATTCTTTCGTTTGTTCTTGTCCGCAAGCCTTTTTCACTTTGTTGGCCCACTTTGACACTCTCACGTTGCTTTTACTCCTGGGAAAACCCCCTCGTTGCTTCCCGCTGGGACCTTCCGTTTCATTATTCTCAATTTCACTCGTCCAGCATATATTGTCATGCAGATTAGACGTATTCTTTGTCATTTTGTCTCTGTCTTTTACCTGTTTAACCCCTGCCTATTCTGTTCTCACTTCCTATGGCGGTCGAAGGCGTTCCATCCTTTACTCAAACCAAAATAAGGAAACCTTTTATCATTTAATAATAAGACTTTGGTATTATAGAATAGAAACCCTGGCCTACTGACCTCTGCAGGGGAAAAAAATATTGTCAATTTGTCCTTTTTGACCACCGTTGTGGGTAGAATAATGTTTACACCCTTGACGCTATCACAGGGGGCTTAAAAGTGTATTTAGGGCTGCTGGAGCTAGGGTCTGTGGCAAGGCCAACTCAGTTTTTGCACAAAAAAAGATGTGGTAAAAACATTCCGCTGATCTCAAATATCATTTTTTAAAACTCCCCAAAATACTGTAAGATCTAGAAATAAATGAAAACACTGAAACAACAATGAATCTGAAATTAATCAACTGGTAATACGTTGATCCATAGTCCACAAAGGCTGCACTTAAAGGGACAGTGATGATTATTTAGTGCGTCCTAGTGGTGAACAAAATGCAATTCATTAAAAAAACAATACTGATTTAAATAATTAGCAAAAATAGATTACCGTAAATTCCGGACTATAAGCCGCAACTTTTTCCCCAAACTTTCAAACCTGCGGCTTATTCAGTGATGCGGCCAATTTATGTAATTTTTCTAATGGCCGCCAGCAGCGCTCGAGTACAAAAGGTAAGATTTAGACCGGTGGAATATGTGCGCCGAGGAAGACTGCAACTTCTTGGCTTGTGCACAAATTAAGTTTGCGTAAACATACCCTCATCATGCAAAATGCAAAAAGAAAGGCACATGAGGAAGATGAGGACGGTTTACCGTGATTTTTACAAGTCAATATGTTTTTTTTACCAGACCCGTTTACTGTGTTGCGAGCGTGTTGCTAGCGTGTTTTGGAATAAGGGAGCGTGGGACGACGTCTATATGATAAAGTTACTATCCGACACTGAGGAAGACGACTTTGATGGCTTCAGTTCTAAGGAGGAAGATGAGGACGGTTTACCGTGGTTTTTACAAGTACGGTATGTTTTTTTAACAGACCCGTTTACTGTGTTGCGAGCGTGTTGCTACCATTAACTGCCCTAGGCACCATTTGGGATGAAAGTTATATTATTATTATTAAAACTTTGAAAACTCTCTCAGTGTACCGTCTTTCTTTGTAAATATGTGTAACCATGTATAATATGCATTTGCAACTGTATATTTTTGTAATGTATTTATTTTAGACACTTATTCTGATATGTTTTACACAGGTGACGGGAAGTGGGGAAAAGGTGAGACCTGTTTGTGGACGCGGCGGACAATAGTGGATATATATTTTCCCCACCCTTACCTTTGGAATTATACACTTTTTTCCTTGGATTACTTTCAACGGGACCCGGACTCTGCAGGTCTGCTTCAAACCTTAAGTACCGGTATCATTTTCCGTTCATTTTGCCGGTTGTGATTTTTGGACTGTGGACTTTAATGAAGGACACTTAGTTTCAATCGCGGGACTTGAAGTCGGGTTTGGGTTAATTTTGTGTTTGTGTTACATGTTTAAATGTGGGCGGATGCGGCTTATATACAGGTGCGGCTTGTGTAAGTACAAAATCGGTTTTCCTCTTAAAATGTGGTGGGTGCGGCTTGCAATCAGGTGCGCTCTATAGTCCGGAATTTACGGTAATTATACAAATGTGCATTGTTTTAAGTACTGGTAGGTCAAGAAATATATGTCTATTTTACATAACACGAGCCTAGAGGTCTAGAAGGAGATGATATCTGCCATCTTGCTGCTACTTGTACCCAAAAAACCTGAAACCTGGGCAAAAAAAAAAGGAATAAAAATGGTGCTTTGACTCTCTGTAGTTCGTATTCTTACTTATGATTTTTAGCACTCGTTTTCAATTGCACAACAGAATACAGCGACATATTGTGGTCAAATATTACACACTGTCCCTTTAACTTTCATATCAAGGCAGAGGCCTCGTACAAGCTTCCTGAGGGATGCAAGACACCTTGTGCACTAATATGTTTGCAGTAGAGTAGCACAAGAATTTAATGCAGACTGTTCAAAGTATTCTGTGAGTTTCAATATGAATGAATGAATGAATGAATGTATGAATGAATGAAACTTTATTTCGAACATGAGAAAACAAAAATAAAACAAAACAACAAGTAAAAACAAAACAAAACAATGAGATAAGTAAAGGTATTTTAAAATACACTGTAATTGTTTTCGACAGTGATGAAGTGAATATTCAGAAAAAATTGTTTGCTATCTCAATAATGAAGAAAAAAAAAAAACAGGCATCATTGAAAATATAAAGCTGGGCATTATTCACTTGTGTAGGCGGCTGCCACTAACCAATCTAATGTTTGAGAACTGAAGTGGAGACTAATTTGTGGTCCGTGTGAAATATAATTAAGCAAACCAAACTATAAATGCATACAAATGCAACACCAGCTCCATCAACAGCCAGTATACTAATTTACATAATACTCAGACTATAATGAGAGGAAATACAATTATAGGAAGCCAAGTAGAAAACAAATGCATCCGGCATTTTGATTTGTTTGCCAGAACACAAAGGCAGAGAGAAAACATGTGGCCCTTTTTAAAGATCGCTGATGAGGATTTAGGAGTAGGACTTGGATATTTCCAAGTAATATAGGACTTAAAATTTGAATGAATGCTTGAAAACACGTTAGGACAAACAAGTCTTGTTACTATAAAGTGCTTTCCTGCGTTATTTCCCTTTTCTTTAAATGCGGATCTTAAATTTCAATGTCCTGACCGAGCAAAATAACCCTGCATCACCTATGTTGTCACATACAAACCAGTCAGCAACCAGGGTTGGGTAGGATTACTTTAACTGGATTACTTTCAATTACTTTTGGATTACTCCAATACCAAATGTGCTAATAAAAGACAAAATAAACTAAATATGAATACAATTATGACTGAGGCTATGATCATGACTTTAAGCTATGATATATATATATATATATAGTTTGATTCTATTCGTTTTAGAAACTTTACCCCATAATTGGTAAAATGGCGGCGCCCTCTGTTGGCTGCGGCTGCATCGGCTCGCTACAACGGGTCAGGTGTATCGACATTTTGTTCTGTGTACATTGTTACAAAGAATGACAATACAAAGGAAATTATTATTATTATAAATACCAAATAAGGATTAACTATTGTCAATGGATTCTTTTTAAATATGTCCTATTTCTAAAAGTCCAAGTAAATATTGCAGTTTCAAACAAAGCTAACATCTAAAACACTCCTTCGGCAATAGTGGATTCCCATCTGCGGAGAGCCAAGTTTACTACAGGCAGGGTTGGGTAGGGTTACTTTAACTGGATTACTTTCAATTACTTTTGGATTACTCAAATACCAAATATGCTAATAAAAGACCAAAGAAACTAAATATGAATAAAATGATGACTCACAACACGTGGTAAGCTTTCTCTCCTGGCTTTGATCTCTTTGATCTCCGGCAAAACTAACATAAAATGTGACAGAAAACAAAATGAAAAAAATTCAAAACAGCTTGCCAACATCATTTTTGCCGTTCCATGTATTCCGTTACTCCCCAAGCCTGCACAAAATGTAGTCATTTTATTCATATTTAGTTTATTTTGTCTTTTATATGAAAATCTTTAAAAAGTGCTATGGCCATGAAAAACATGAACGAACCCTGAATACACCTGGAGAAAACAAAAGAAAGCATATGACATTGCATTGACCACTCTCCGATCTTCCGCCCCAGCTACTCCACGCGTGTTGGCCCACTGACCACGCTCTAATCTCCCGTCCCAGCTACTTGACTCGTTTCTGCCCATCGACCACGCTCCGATCGCCCTTTCCGGCTACTCAACTCGTTCTCGCCTTCCGACCACGCTCCGATCCCATGAGCTCCCTGCTCCTCCGGCGCAGCGATCACCGTATTGCTGGCGCTCGCTTTCCCATACCTGACTTTTCAGCTTCCGCAATAAAGTTTGTTGTGAAACGTTACACGTTTGGGTCTACCATCTGTTCTGGTTCTGACAGTAATTTGAAATTAGAAAGCTATTTTCGGAGTAGCATGCTACTTTTGGGTGATAGAGTTATTATTTTATATTCAACTAGGAACTGTAACTAAATACTGGTTTTCAGTCACTTACCAAACACTGCAATTAGACACATCCTTACATCGAGAGACGACTAAGTTTTCATCAATAGAAAGTTATTCAACGGCATAATTTTGTGACTTTCATAGACTCGCGTCTCAATCCATGATGATGTGTCCCGGTTGGCTAACCCAAATTGTCTCTCTCTCTCTGGTTTGCGGTGCTGTCGCAACATTGATTTTCTGATTTATGTTCATTGAGCAAATGTCACAGTAACATAAGGCCTGCTGAGTCAGAGAGACAGTTAATGGCAATTGGAAGTTGTGTGTTGATGTTTTCTTTCCGGGAAATGGAATGTCCTTTTTACCTTTGATACATACCACAATCCATCCTAATAACCGCCTAGAGGGTGCTTTTGCCTTTGAATATAGGATCCGACTGCCAAAAACAGGTAAACTGATGTGGACCCCTGAGGACCACATCAGTTGCAAGCAGGCGTGTTGTAGACTTAGCTCTCCACTGATGGGAATCCACTATTGCCGAAGGAGTGTTTTAGATGTTAGCATTGTTTAAAACTGCAATATTTACTTGGACTTTTAGAAATAGGACATATTTGAAAATAATCCATTGACAATAGTAAATCCTTATTTGGTATTTATGGGGTAAAGTCTCTAAAATGAATAGAATCAAACACAAATTTCAGGTTTGAGTTATGAGTAAAATGTATAAACAAGGGCTCCAACTCCCCCGCGACCCTGGTGAGGATAAGCGATTCAGATAATGGATGGATTTATTTATTTATATATATAAATATAATACATATCTCATAGCTTAAAGTCATGATCACAGCCTCAGTCAGCACATTCATCAAATGTGCATTTTTTGGACGCGCTTGAATAAACTCTTCTCTTTTCATATTTTTGGGGTTGGCGTTTGGATTGTATTCAAGCAGGCTTTTCTTTTTCTAAAAAAACTGCAATGACGAGCATGAAGTCACTCTGCATGCATAAATATATTGTTATTGTTTTAAACTATATCATGTATATATATATATATATATATATATATATATATATATATATATATATATATATTAAAGGGTTTGGCACTGTTCACCAGTAAGTATCAAGCCTCTGGGAATTATTTCAGTATAACTTATCATTAGATGGCTTTGATCATATATTCGTCCATACACCGAGAAAGCCACTTGACCCAGTTCCTATATCCGTTGAATGAATGTGTGTAGAGGGTAGACGCAATGAACAGTGCGGTGAGAGTAAAAAAATATGAACAAAGATAGGTATATATATAGCCCGACAGGCAGACAGGCGGACAGGTTGACAAACAGACAGACAGACAGACATCTTTGGTGCCATCTACACTGCACCCAACTCTGCAGAATGTGGAGTCACCCTGATAAAGGACACCGGATATGCAATCATGAAACCGGAATCAGATGCTTTATTGCACGTTTATCTGTGTGACTATTAGCAGCATCCTGCAAAAGACATTTGTTGACCACTATGAGGAGGGTTGTGACTGCATAATACCCAGAGCCTATTCCTTTTTAAAAAAAAAAAGATGACGTAGTCCCATCGTCATCGTCTGGTCAGGGGAGGGATGACATTTTTGGCATGGTTGTCTTATGAACGCGATCGCCATGGTGACCAAAATTGTGTGATCACTTTACTGGCAACATTAGGCACTGCTAGTACCAATTTAAGAATGGAAAGTATTGCTTAGATATTGAAGAGATCACAAATGCATAAAAAAAAACCCAAACACCGAAGTGAAAGTTTTGCTGTAAATACATCCTTTACAAAAAGCCACTTTTCACACTGTTTTTTTCAAGAAACCTATGAATGCGCAACTGTTGTTTATTAAAAATGGTAAAAGCTAGAAGATATTATTATTATGTGAGATGATGATTGAGGGTAGCACGGCGGCGCAGTGGTTAGCGCGTGTGCGGCACAGTTCTAAGGTCTTGGGAACCTCCTTTGTGGGTTCAAATCCAGCTACCGGACTTCCTGTGCGGAGTTTGTATGATCTCCCCGTGCTTGCGTGAGTTTCCTCCGGGCACTCCGGTTTCCTCCCACATTCCAAAGACATGCATTTCAGGTGCATTGGCCAGTCCAAATTGTCCCTAGGTGTGAATGAGCGAGCGAGTTGTCTGTCCCTGTGTGCCCTGCGATTGGCTGGCAACCAGTTCAGGGTGTCCCCTCCCCACTGCCCGATGATTGCTGGGATGGGCTCCAGCACCCCCGCGACTCTACTGAGGATAAGCGGTGCAGCTAATGAGATAAGATGAGATGAGAAGATGATGATTGAATCAATATTTGGATATGTCCTCTGCCTATATAGCTACAGAACTATCATTTCTGTAGGCCTTCAAAATTTGCTGGCACTCGCACTTCCCATTTGATAAAAACATCTGGAATTGATAAGAGTCGATAGAGCAAGTATTCAAAATTTAAAGGACACCTCAAACGACGCACCCCACCTTCGAAGGCAACCAGATTGTTTTTTTCACCAATAAACACATTTTCTTCATGTGACCTTATCCCGTTTCCATTCTTTCTCTCACCTCCTCCTTAATACACCCTAATCTCTTTCTTGCCCACATTATCCCAGCTGCATTTTCCTAAACAATATTCTGCCATTGTATCGCCTTCCTGCTTCTTCTCATCTATTTGCGTCATCCCCAGAGGATCCAAAGAGTGAGTCGATACGACGTTCCTGCACTTCAAATGACACAAATCATTAACGGTCTCCATTTCGTTTCTCTCCATGAAAAAAACGCATCCATGCCATCAATCTTTTTTTTCTTTCTTGCTTTCAAAGTGGATTCCTTTCTTTTGTCATCGTCACGGTGGTGCAGAGCGTCTCATCCACATCAACGTTGCATGTAAAGCACGCTGCCACTTCAGGCGCAATCATTCCACCGAATTGAGTTTCTTTTTCCGTTAGGATAATGTATATGCTTGGATGCTGAATTTGTGAAAGGAATCAATATTAAGTGACATTTTTTTATTGAATCTGCAGTAATATATTCTTACACATTACCTAGCCTTCCATGCCATCCATTTATACTGTGTAGAGTATTCAACGTTTGGTCAGAATACCGTTTTGCAATGTCAGAAAATGATCTAACAATGTCAAGACATGTGAAGTGAATACTGTGTTTTAAGTCAATCACATAGATATGTTATCTGACGGATACTGGTGAAATGTGAGGTTGGGGAGGGGACGTTATCTTGCATCAAAGGTTGCGGTGACACATCCACCACAGGGGGTCCGCCCTTCCCAGGAGACCGGAACAGAAAGCTGGTACACGTCTCACCTCGCAAGGGCAGTCCGAATTTGACACAAGGTAGGAGGGCATGTCCTGACAGGAGGAGCTGAAAGATAATTAGGAATCTGCACCGCTTATCCTCAGTAGGGTCGTGGGGGTGCTGGAGCCCATCCCAGCAATCATCGGGCAGTGGGCAGGGGACACCCTGGACTGGTTGCCAGCCAATTGCAGTGATTAGGAATCAATTCATAGGTATTCATCGGCACAGATACTAATACCCAGTATTGGTACTCGAAAATCCTTAATATTTAGAGAGAAAAAATGAGAAAAAAGACAATAAAAAAATTCTACACCAGAAAATTTAAAACACATATTGTGATTACAGCCACGTGATCATTTTTCAGTTGACTAACACAAGACTGTTATAATAATGTAAGGCGTGATGTTAAAAAAAGAGAAAGCGTCCAAAGTTATCGCTGGCAAAACTCTATAAGCCTAATTTTCTATAAGCCTCAACACCTCCTCCTTTTTTCTTTTCCAGTATTAAAGAAGGACTATAATGTACAATAGATTCAGTAGTGAATTAACTTTATTTTTCCACAGTTCACATCACACAGATTTGACCCATATCCAATGGTGAAACCGTTTTTATACTCAACAGGAGATAAACAGGATGAATTTCTGCCACAGTGCATTGTCTCACCACTTAGGCACAAGAACAATCTTCACATTTCTAAATTGGTGAGCAAATTTGAGTAACCACTCAGCCAAGCTTCTGCTTTGAATATTTCTGACCACAGAAAGCGTCTAATTTATTCAGAGCTCCTGTTGCTTGCTGCAACTAATGTGCTTTTGTAAGTGGCCAGACAAGTGTTAGTATTACAGCTGAGTGCCGAAGTGGGCTCCTGAAGAGAGAAAAACGATCATGTTTTTCCCAGTACAATAGAAAATAGTGAGGTGGCGCTAGGACCGATTTGAAATCATTCTTTCATAAACCACATAACTTGATTAACTAGATTACAAAAACAATCAATCCTCAATTAAAATGAAATTGCTAATACCGTATTTTCCGCACTATAAGGCGCACCTAAAAGCCTTTATTTTTTTCAAAAGCTGACCATGCGCCTTATTTATGGATTAATTTTTAAAATTGTAAAGTTTTCCAACTAACTTGCAGCCGCCGACTAGATTTTCCCCTGAACGCCAAGTAGTACGCGGTGTATGCTGGGATTTATTTACCGGCGTTTCATTGGCTAACCAATGTGTCAATCATCATTTGAATCGATCACTATTGGCTAAAGTTATTCGGAGGTCAAGGGGCGGATCCTTTTTATCATTTACAGGCTGGCATTGGCTTAAACGGCAACACAAAGCCTGCAATTGGCCAAAAAAGATGAATGTTTATGGCACGTGGCTGACGGCATAGAGAAAGCATTTTTTTCTATTCTGTATTTGAAATTATTTTATTCTCCTGGATTTACTACCCTCACGGATATAAGAGGACATTGGCTGCACATTATTATGAACACAACAACTTTGGTGAACTACTTCGGGTTTTATATTGTCTCTGTATCTTGTTTCAGACGGAACTCGATGTTTCTGTGATAAGCGGTGCAGATAATGGATGGAATGGAGTGTCTATTTTTAAATTAAACTCAATTCCACGTGTTTATTGTCATATGCACAGTAAAGTTGCGAGCGAAAAAGAAAATAGGAACTAAGGAATGGTTGGCATTTCTTGAATCCCAAGACTTTAACCTTCCGAACGATGGAACGATGCATTTGAGCGACATCGTACGGACACCGCATCCGCACGTGTTCTCGACACGTATTTGCGTCTTTGCAAGCTTTCGGAATGTTAAGGGGGTAATAAGTTGGACTGAACTATCTGACTGTTTTGTCCACGTTCCCATTGTAGCGCCTTATAACCCGGTGCGCCTTATAGTGCGGAAAATACGGTAATCTGCTTAAACAATATTTTCTAGATACCTTTGGGCAATGAACTAGCGTTATATTGAAACAAAAATGAGCAAAAAAACGAGCACATATTTACTACTTCGCCGAAAGAAAATGCGAATGAGGGCTGCGTTGCGTAAAAGGTGAGCCTTACATTTGTAGGCAACAGCACCAGGGCAACTATACTGTAAAGAATAGTGTCAGATTGCAACAAAATAACTGTTTTTTGTGCTGTTGTCATTGGTGGTTGCCGAGGTAATGGACCAAATTGCATTCGCTTGTCATCGTTCCTTGAGGATTAAAGGAAATGACCTGACAATCACTCTCATGATATGGAAAGAGAATTGTACCTTTTTGATGGATAATTTCCAATTCTGTTTAATTCTGATGTTCAAATCGAGGGTGAAAATTTGTGGTGAATCTGGTAAAAAATAGTTAGTATGTGATCAAAATTAAATTAAGTAAACCCCATCCCCTATGTTTTGCTCCTGTTACGCATTACATATGCAATGTTGGAAAACCATTGACGAATTCCTTCTTTGGAAGGGCATCATACATGTTTTCAGACATCACTACAGTATTTTGTATTTAGATAACATGCATCGTCGAAAAGGGGTAGAGGAATTTGGCGACTGAGCGCCATTGTCATTAACGTGATTGATACTTAGCGCCAATGGCATCATTTTCCTCCAAAACTGATTCACCTGACTGATTTATAATAACAAAAATTGGGATTAATCGTATAGTTTATTTGTACCTTTGTGAACTACAGTGGAACCTCGGTTTTCGAACGCCTCTCAGTTCGAACAAATCGGAGTCCGACCAAAAATTTAGAGAAATTCTTGCTTCGCTGTTCGGTCAAAAAATCGGAGTTCGAACGCCGGTAATGCGTGAGTGCGTACGCTAGGGTGCGATGCTGAGTGGCGTACGGGTGTTCTAGCCCCTTATCATGTCTCCGAAGAAAGTCAGTGCAAGCAGCAAAGTTGCTACAGGTGAAAAAAGAAAAGTAGTGCGTACAACTATTGCATTCAAGAAAGAAATAATATGAAGGTGTGCGAGCGCCTTCTGCTGACCACCACAAAGGTAAGAAATCCTACTATAAGATTATGATAACGCAAACGTACGATTAGCCTGGGTTAGCTTTAAGTCTACGCTAAACATTCAGGGTGTTGGAACGGAGCCCAACATTGAGGGTGTTGGAACGGAGCCCCCTTTACCATGAACCGCTCACCACTTGTTGTGGAGACCCGGGTGCTAAATGACTTGTAAACGACCTGATTTTTTTATTTTTACACGTTCATGTTAGGGGAATCTTTCGTACAGACGATAACGCGAACGTACGATTAACCTGGGTTAGCTTTATGTTTACGTTAAACATTCCCGGTAAACATTCAGGGTGTTGGAACGGATTAAAACAATTTACATTATTTTTAATGGGAAAAATGATTTCCGTGATCGAACAAATCGGTTTTCGAACAAGGTTCTGGAACGGATTATGGTCGAGAACCGAGGTTCCACTGTACTCCTTTATTTTATTGGTCTACTGTTGCTGGGCAAAATGATTAAGAGCCATAACAAAGAAAAGCTGCTGTGTTTAAAATGTAGCAGAGCAAAGTTGCTGCTTGTAGGTCGGAATATACAATACACGAAAAAGGAAAAGCAAATCAAAACCCCCACAATGTTTTTAAAATGATTTTTGTTGTAGTATCTCTTATTTCCTTAGTGGATATTGGATATTAGATGACTGTTCATTCATTTGTTTTCCTGCAGAACATGTGAGCTCAACAAATGATTCTGGTACAGACAAAATAAGAAAGCTTTATTCCGGGAAATCATTCACAAGCGTACCATCGACTTAACCGAAAAGCCACAAAGCGGGACCTTGCAGGTTTCATAACAAGGTTCCGTCGCCCCCTCAAACTCCCCGCTAATTACATTGCCCAGACAAGGCTGTTACAGATTCCGAAGTACTAAAGCGTACATCGGCTCCATACGGCACTACTGCCTGACACTTGAGGCTGGGCGTTGAGTTTATTACTCTAATTTGTTTTGTGTGCACTTACTGCGCTTGTGGTGCCATCTGTGTCTGTTAGCCTCTGGTGAAGATCAAACCAGACGGTCTGTAGATGGGAAGAACAGCAACAACATCATGTCAGTGACTAGATGGGAAGGCAACAAACAAACAGTTCGAACATGCAATAGTATTTACATTGGTAAAAATTAAACCCAATTGAAAAGGTTTAAAACAGGGAGACGAGGGTTTGTCTGAACCTCAACCTGGTTCTTTTATCTTAAACGCTCATTCTACTAGTCTCCATCTCCATCTCAAAAACATTGCCAGAATCAAAGGTTTACTGTCTGAACCAGACTTAGAGAAACTTATCCATGCATTTATCTCTAGCAGGTTAGACTACTGTAACGGCCTTCTGACTGGACTTTCTAAACGAGCTGTAAGACAGCTGCAGAACATCCAGAACGCTGCTGCTCGGGTCCTGACTAGAACCAGGAAGTACGACCATATTAGTCCTGTGCTCAAGTCTCTGCACTGGCTTCCTGTCGCTCAGAGAATAGACTTTAAAACAGCTCTGCTGGTGTAAAAGTCTCTTCATGGTCTAGCACCAAAGTACATCTGTGACATGTTGGTCCCATATGAACCATCTCGGACCCTGAGAACATCAGGGACAGGCCTTCTGCTGGTGCTCAAAGCCAGGACTAAACAGGGTGAAGCTGCGTTTCAGTTCCATGCAGCTAAACTCTGGAATAGTCTTCCTGATGACGTCAGACAGGCGTCTACTCTGACAATGTTTAAGTCCAAGCTGAAAACAGCTCTGTTCAACTGTGCATACAACTGAAAGGGTTCTATCTGCACTCTTCACTTTTACCTTATTTTAATTCATTGATTTTATTATGTTTTATCTGTGGTTTTAATGCATTTTAAAAAACACATTTTAAATTTTCAATGTCTTTTATTGTGTGTATTTAACCTGTTTGCCATTTCTGTAAAGCACTTTGAATTGCCTTATGTATGAATTGTGCTATACAAATAAACTTGCCTTGCCTAATAAGAACCAGAAGACTGCATATTCTATTTTTACTATTTACTGGATGCCATAAAGATTAAATACACATATGTGGAGCTTTTTTTAGCATGACACTAAGGAAGTCTGTGTTATCTAGTCTGATACTTTCTTGGCCGTCCACCAACGCAGGGCGAATGGCTTCATCAATGTGACTATGTGAAACACAATGGTCTTAACCGGTTGAAACTGGGGATATGAGTGCAAGACTGCTTTTAGATCAGAGGCCACAAACTCATTTTTCCTGGGGGTTGAGACTAGGTGAGGCTGAGCCGTGTCAGGTTTTTCACAAAAAAAAGCTCTGATGAAAACATTCCAACGTTCTCAAATATCTTTTTTAAAAACGAAAAATAGGAGAAAAAAGGAACAAATTGAAAATGAACAGGAAAATTGATGAATGAGGAATACATAATTGTAATAATATCAATGCAGGAGATAAAAATGACCGACGAAACCAGTTGTCATTTCTAAGTAGAAAAATAACTATTTTTATTCAACTCAATTGCCAGCATTAACAATTCTTTAACTTGTAACATTCTAAACATAATTGGATCAGTGAATATAAACTGTTCTGAACATCCATTGATTACGCCTTGCTGTTGGAAAAACGACCAAAAAACAACCCAAAAAACTTCAAACAAGACAAAATGACCCAAAAAACCCCGACCCTTAACATGAAAATTGACATAAAATGACCAAAAACAGGCCCAGAAAACGACCGAAATGACACAAAGGACGCCCGAAAAAATGACTAAAATTCAAAAAGTACCAACAAAATCAAAATCTGGAATGATATAAAGAATGTAGCCTAACTAAAAGTATGGACAATAACTGAAAAAGTGCTGAAAAGTATGAAACGGGGCGGCATTAGCTCAGGAGGTGGAGCGATCGTTTTAGGATCAAGGGATCCCAATTCGAATCCCGGCTCGTCCGTGTTACATGTCGAAGTGTCCTTGGGTAAGACACTGAACCCCCAATACCCCCAATAAGCAGGTTAGCGCCTTACATGGCTGCATAGATCACGGCCGCTATTGGGAAATTTGAAGCACAATGTAAAGCGCTTTGGGAAGTCATTGACTTGAAAAGCGCTATATAAATGCAGATCATTTCATTTCAGAAAAAAGTGCAAAAGCTATGGAAAAGTACTAAAACAGAACAAAAAAATTATGACTAGATAGCATGAAAAATAAAATAAATACAATTTTGTAACACAACTCTAGATACAATACGTTGCGTTACTTTTTCAAAGCAACTCACAAATGTTGATATCTTTTGACAATTTTTCCTTAGCTGACTGCAGCGTTTATCTCACCAGTGCTGGGTTATTGTGATTTTTTTGTTTTTGTTTTGACTGAGTCTATTTAACCCCAATTTCAATAATTAACCTGGCAATAACATAGTAACAACATAGTACAGGAATAACATAAGTTATTATTTTAGAAATGAATATCAAACAGGATGTTTTTTGCGCTATTATTAACAAAAAGTAGCTCTCAGCTTGACAAAGTTTGAAAATCCCTGGAACACACTTTCCCGTGATAGATGTAATGATGATCACTATTCACTAGTCACGGGTGCTTGTCATAAAATTCCTGTCAGCATTATTGAAATTCTATGTATTGCCAACAATTAGGACTGACATACTGCAAGGCAAGCCGTATAGGTGCTATGTTATTTATTCACTAAAATTCTGCAAAATCAACACTGCTCCAATGTACCTTAAGGAAGGTAATATTTATATTTGTTGTTATGATGCAAAATGCCTCCCAGTGTAATTCATTCTGTTGCAGACTACAAACATACTGCAAAAAAAGCAACTTACTTACAGTCAAACTGTGTTACTTTCATTTATTGTAAGTCTTATATATCTAAATATATACACAGTACGCAGACGTATCCAAAGTATTACCGATAGATTTTACATCATAACACATACAGACAATATACCGGTGATGTCTATGTTAAAGAAGCATAATTAGGCTTTACGGTGTCAACTTGGGAGTCCTAGCAATAATATCCTCGGGCACAAGAAGTTATGAAGACTAATGATGTGTTGTTCGCTAACGAAACGGCTCTGTTAGTCAACAAGAGGGTTTGGGCATTCACAGTCAATGTCTCAAAAGAAATTCCTCAATTAAAATCCGACGCTAAGGAAAGACGTAAGAGTGCAATGGAATTGTGATCAGCAGCGGGTGCTTCATGGGATCATTTTCGGGCTCCAGAAGAGACTCAGTGTCAGAGAGAAGGCAAGAGCAGTGCTTTTGATCTGGCCTACTGCTAACGGCTAGGCTAAGAAATATTGGAAAGTCAAGTCAAGTCATTTTTATTTGTACAGCCCTTAATCACAAAGAGTCTCAAAGGGCTTCATAGGTTATTACACAGAATATTTTTTCAGACTAGTATTACACCATCCACTGATCTGGAACCAACATGAGGGCAAGGAAAAACTCAAAAACCTCAACATGAGGAAAATGAAGAAACCTTGAGAAGGGACCGCACATGTGGCATCCCCCTTTCAGGATTACCAGACAACAAAGGATGTTGCAATCACAAATAATACAGAGATATTGTCCAAGAAAAGGAAACCATTGTTGCAGACCCAGTATCTTGCCAATGCCAGGTCCATTAGCCATGAAACAGATGACTTAGAGAAACCTCTTTGGACATTCAGGATGTTTTTTTTAATGATCACAGAATTTATCTCCTTTTGAGGACACCCAATGCTCATGCAGAGCTAATTGGCTGCTCACTAAATTGCTTTACACTTAAAGGAAAAGGCCGCCAATTTTGTTTTAATTTTGTATAATCACAATGAAAACATTCATTCAACTGCAATCGTGTGTTGTGTGTTATTAATTGTAGATCTATTATAGTGATTTTATGACAGTCGTGACCTCTCAGTCGGTAATGACGTAACCTCGAGGTAAGTTTAACCTTGTGGGGGCTTTGATGAAAGTACAACGCTTCTTTGAGAATTTTCACTTTTCATGGGTGGTTCTGGTCTCCATTAAATGCGAAAACCAATGCATCTCTGTAATCTCATATTACAAAACCCAATTGGTAGTAAAATTGCTTCTGTGATGTCAACCATTGCAATAGTGCAAAAAAATAATCACTATTCATGGATCCCTTAACCGTCTGTGTTGAAGGGGCACCATTGAAAATTTCACTGTGGACAGCTCTGTCAAATGCTGACGGTTTTTGGCTTAAGTCTGGGTTGTGGCATGGTTAACAGTCGTCCATTCGTTGATATTGTTGGCCTAGTTCTTTTTCTGTCTTCCTCTCCTCCTGCCACCTTGGATTGAGTCCTAAAGAATGTTGGCCAGTCCTGATGTTCTTGTCACATGACCATACCACTACAGTTTTCGTCCGCACAGTTGACAACAGTTCTTCATAGGGTCCAATGTGCCCTCTGATGGTGTTGCGCACTGTTTCGTTTTCTACATGTAGATGATGCCTAGAAGTTTCCTGTAGCATCACAGCTCCAAGAAATGGATTTTAGTTTCGAGCTTGGCAGTGGGAGTCCATGTTTTGCTAGCGTATAGAAAGATCAAAGTAACTAGCCCTTGTATGAGTCTGATCTTTGATTTCACTGCAATGTTCTTGCTGGGGTTTGAGCTATTTTTGTCCACGGCATCTGGTTCAGACCCCAGTTCTGACAGCTCCAAGCTAATTCAATTTGGTGACATGTTCCATCTCTTGATGGTAATGTTTTTGGGGTTACATTGGGTGTCGTGCTGATTTCTAACCCATTTTGGTTTAACTGCAGATCTCTGAGTTGTTCTTCTCCAGCCAGTCCGGCAATATCTTCAGCAAAACGGACGTTATGTCCTCCAATGCTGTTGAATTAAGTTGTAGAGAGAATGTAGTCTTGTCCCACTGTAGTTTCAAACTACATTGCAAAAGTACCTTAGATCAGTACCGCACTGTTGGCATTGGCATAGTGTTTTTAATGGTCTAAAATACTTTCTTCCAAGTGATGGCTCACAGGGCGGCTTGCCATACTCTGTTATATTGGACTTTTCGCAAAAAAAACCCTGTGTGTCAAGTTGTGTAAAGAATGTATTCAATTTCACAAACATCACATGTGTTCCGTGTACTGCCACAACAAAAGTGACAAAAAAAAAGAATAACCCATGCAGAATGGCTCCCACATTGGGAGCAATCAACTGCAGTGCATGTCTGTTGGCATCAAAGAGGCTCTTGAGGCCTAATTACCTGTAAATCTTCTGCATTTTTGCCTGCAGTTAAGACTATTTAAGTATGATCCATACGATGTCATGGGACAGAGAACATTTTAACCTTTGTGAGCAAGTTAAAAGTGGTGGAAAAATCAACGACTCAATAAGTTGTTTATCTACAATTCCATTCTCCCACCAACCAATAGTTTGTACGCTTCAATCTCTTTTTTAGCAGGATACATTATGAATTAAATTCACTGAAATTGCTTAATAAATATAGTTTTTGTTAATTGTAGTGTGGTGTCAAACTAACTGTATTGTTTATTTCAGTTTAACTCTGTTTTGGAATAAATTAGGACATGGATGCTATTCCTACCTCAGTGCTTTTTCCAAAGAGGGGTTAAGTTGCTGCTGAAATTGTGTACCACACACAAGAGGATCAGAACAACGAATGAAAGGTAATCAAGTTAAATAAAAAAAAATGATAGCCTACTTAATGGGCTTTCTAGTCAATTTGTAAATGTCTCATCATTTATCTTTCAGTAACTTCTTTTCATGACATATCTTTTGCAATTGAAAAGCCAGGTCAGTAGTGCTATGCCAAATCGAGGAGAAGAAATACACAAAGCCTCGAGAATAATGCCTTTTTATGAGAGTGGATACAACAGTCAGCCCTGCTACAAATCAAACACAAAGTGTCAATTTAATTTCATCTGAAGCGGCACAGTAGGTGACTGGTTAGCACATCCACCTCTCAATTTAGAGCCCCTTGGTTAAATTTCAGCAACTGTTTGCATATTCTCCCCATGCTGTTGTGTTTTTCTCCCGGAACTTCGGTTTCCTCCGATGTCCTAAAAATATGCAGGGCAGGTTGATTGGCACCTCTGTTTTTTCGCTGGGTTTTAAGTGTGTGTGGAGGGTTGTTTGAGTACGTGTGCACTGCAATTGACTGGCAACTAGTTCAGTGTGTCTCCTGCCCAATGCTTGAAGTCCGCTTGGATGAGTTCCAGCACCACTGCAACCCTCGTGAGGACAAGCAGTTGGAAAATGAATGAATAATTGCTGTTGAAGTATTCATTGAAGTGTTTTTTTTCTATTCCTTGTCTATTCCCTGCAATGAACAATTTAGAAACACTTTAAATTCTGTTATAGACGCTACAATAAGAAGCCTTCAACTCTGAAAGACCTCAGGTGATAGCCATGCACACATTTGCCCTGCATTACTGCTTAGATTTTGTTGTACATGATAACAGGAAATTCAGGAGTATTTCATAAATGATATAGCACATACAGGATTGGCTGCAAAGTAAATCACACAAGATGCAAGAAATTTTTGAAACCAGTTGGTGATTTAAATTATATATTTTAGTAGTTTAGACAACGGATTCTTTGGTCAGATAACACTGACAATGTCAGGACCAGAACGGAAACAGAACCCACTTACGTGACGTTTACCACAAGTTTTATTGAAATAGAGAGGAAGGGCTGCGGCCCAGATCCGGTGTTCACTGGGCGCGGGAAGCAGGTCGCTATCGTACTTGGATTGTGATTCGAACAAGGAAGTGGATCTTCCGAAGCAAGCGATGGCGGTGTCAGGGGGCGGAAAACTGGTCGGTAGCCGGGACTGGGAGAGCAAGACGTGGTCGGTGTTGGAAGCGAGTCCTAAGCCATAACGGGAGAGTAGTCGTAGTCGGGGACAAAAAGAGGTTGTAAGCCGGGACGGGAGAGCAGATGTGGTCAGGATCAAAAATGGGTCAAAGCCGGAGACAGACGGGAGCAAAAAACGGGACAGGTGAGATTCAGGGTCGAAAAAGGCTTGCCTAGTGTTCACTGAGGTTTGTAGACGGACTGACAAAAGGGGACAGGCAGGACTGGGTTCAAATACTGGCAGGGAGCCAATCAGAACCCATGGCAGTTGGCGCCAAATGAGCGGTCACAGCTGAGTCACATCAGTAATCATGACAGACAACAAATTTTCCCAAAAGACTTTTGCACAAACCGTAATAAGAGACGAATTCAGGATATTGATTTTATCTTGGCTTATTTAGCTCAGCTCAGTTACTATGTGTAACGGGTGTAATAATAACTTTTGTTTTATTGAAATTCCTGCTAAAATATGTGTATAGTTTTTGGTAAGTGTCCTGCAAGGATGAGTCCAACAGTGCCATCTGCTGGTATGGGGTGGGGTTTGGTTTTGGTTTCTGACATGTGACCGGGAGGCGGGGTTTGTTGGCAGTCTTACCAGAGAGAACTGCAATTGTAAGACACATCTTTTGGTACTCCACAAAATAAGTTAATTTTAAACATTATAACCCCAGCTGACAAATCTCTCAACATGCACAGTAATGTGATTGATATTGTCAAGCTGTTTAGGTTTATTTTCGTTTTGTTTCTGTTTTACTAAATTATGTATTCCCCTTGTAGAGATCAAAGAGATCAAAGCCAACAGAAAAGCTAATGTTGTGCCTCATCCATTTGCAGGTATCTTGTACCCGTTTTTATACTCATTATTGTTTTTATTTCTATTTTTTCATATACATTAAAAAAGGATGATGTTGGTTAAAATTCAGACGAAAGAAAAATATGTTGAATCCATTGTAAACGTTAAAAATCCACTATACGATCTCTTGTTAAAAGTATCTTGTTAAAATGTAAAGATGTAAAAATGTATTGAGATATTCTGAAATGTATTGTCTGTAAAGTGAAAAGAAAGCTCTTTGATATGCTTTGTTGGCAGTCTTACCAGAGAGAACTGCAATGAGATCAAAGAGATCAAAGCCAACAGAAAAGCTAATGTTGTGACTCATCCATTTGCAGAAACTGTAATAATAAAAACCTCATCATCCAGTCCAGCGTGAATGTGGATCTTTGGTGGGACACGTACACCGCGGTTACATATGGTTATTTATTCTCTACAGCTAGTCTGCTCCAGAACAGGCAAACAAACAGGCTAAGATTATGCCAAGAGATACATCTGGAACGTCTACTGTCAATTGCGTAGAAAATGAATGTGTTTTGTAGCATTTCCATATTTTGCTTTATTTCATTTATACATTCATCGATCCATTCATCCATTTTCTTCCGCTTACAACCACAGCTTCGATCAGCTGCCTCGACGAAGGAAGCACGGACCATGGTCCTGTTGGACTAAATGTACCCCGCCTCCCTTGGGACATGGGCAAAGTTCTGCCCGAGGTGTAAATTTAATCATCCTGCTTTCAAATTTTACATTTGGGCTATATTATCATTTCATTGAACTCTGATCATTGTAAAATTGCAACATTCATTTCATAGTCATTTTTGTATTACATTTATTGCTGTCAGGCCATGTGTATTATTGGTATGCTAATAAGAATATATGTCAAATCGCCATCAAAGCTTTGAATATGTATAATATTGCTCCTAAAATGTAACACAAAAACTTGCAAAGATAGTAATCTTTAAATTGCCCATTCAACTTTGCCCTCATTAATGATAGTTTATTCTATATGAATGATCACCGAAATAAAGAAAACAAAACATAATTAAATTGATTGAAGTATTAAAACTATAACTGTCTGTA
Source organism: Urocampus carinirostris (assembly GCF_059441175.1). Taxonomy (NCBI): domain Eukaryota; kingdom Metazoa; phylum Chordata; class Actinopteri; order Syngnathiformes; family Syngnathidae; genus Urocampus; species Urocampus carinirostris. The sequence goes on from NC_142355.1 coordinate 8,981,501, forward strand.
TTATCATTAATAACAAAGTAACAAACATTGTTTACAATGACCTGGCACTCCAAGATAAACATTTAATGATATACTAAAAAGAGAAAAATAAGATAAGAAAGTTTGGATACATAGGTAACCAGGGTTGGGTAGGGTTACTTTAACTGGATTACTTTCAATTACTTTTGGATTACTCCAATACCAAATATGCTAATAAAAGACAGCTTGCCAACATTATTTTTGCCGTTCCATGTATTCCGTTACTCCCCAAGCCTGCACAAAATGTAGTAATTGTATTCATATTTAGTTTATTTTGTCTTTTATTAGCATATTTGGTATTGGAGTAATTCAAAAGTAATTGAAAGTAATCCAGTTAAAGTAACCCTACCCAACCCTGTAGGTAACAATTTGTATTTGTTTCATATGGCGGGAATCAAACCCTGCACGGCAGACAAAAACCCATACTGTCATGGTCGCTGTGGCGACTGGCTGGCCCCGCCCCCTGGGCACCAGCTGAAGCAGATCAGCTAATTGCATGTGTGCTACTTAAGGTTGGGTTGTGGGTATTGTGGGTGTTGGCTCATTACACATTTTCCGTTCCGTTATGCCCTGTCCTGTTTAGTTTGAGTCAGAGGAAACCTGTACTTGCCCATTCTGAGTGTAAGAATGTTTTTGTTCTGTTTTGTCCCGGAGTTTTGGACGACTTTTATTTTGTTAAATAAAAGATTGTCAACGCAAATGAGTTCTCCCTTCCTGCCTCCTGCCTCCGTTCTGGTCCGGTCCACCTCGTGACACATACGTACCACTCATCCACTAAATGCACTTGATTTAATTCACAAAATAACATTTACCGTAAATTCCAGACTAAAAGCCGCTACTTTTCCCCCAAACTTTCAACCCTGCGGCTTATTCAGTGATGCGGCCAATTTATGTAATTTTTCTAACGACCGCGCTCGAGTACATGCGGCTAATATACAGGTGCGGCTTGTGTATGTACAAAATCGGTTTTCCTCCCGAAATGTGGTGGGTGCGGTTTATAATCAGGTGCGCTCTATAGTCCGGAATTTACGGTACTTTCAATGAATCGGTACAAAATGGCCAGGCTCCCTCACTTTCTTTTTAAATAACACTGCTCTTATGATTTCTTTCACATCTTTGAAAAACTCAATTAGGAGCTTTCATTCAGTGGCCTTAAAAGACAAAGGGTGACAGTTTTTCTAAATCCCCATCCATGATTCTGAAATCAAATGTGCATTTTTCCCAAATATCTCGAGCTGGCTTGAGAAAGCGGAGCCTTTTTTATCCTAATTTGGCAAAAGTTCAAAAGATTAAGCCAAAATACGCCGGCCAGACTAGAGCAGGGGGTTCATATTCTATTACCCTTAATTTATTTATTCCACTTTCTTGTCTTAAATGATTGCTTGACCACAAATCTATTTATATTCTTCAATGGAAGTTAGACAGCTTGTTCTTTTACTGCGTCACTTGTTATTTTATGACATTTGAAAAAGGATTTTATGGCCGAACACGGTTTGGATTTGTGAGGTAATAATACTTTTATAGGTCAGTGGTTCTCAACCTTTATTTTACTGATTTAGCCCATGAGATATATTTTTCAAGTCAAATAGACCATTACCAGTATTTTATGAACCTCTGTGGCTAAAAAGGCTCAGCCAATGCAAAACTAGTAGTAGAAGGTGTTTCCCACTTAAAAAAATATAAGAATTGTCTTTTTGTAAGCATCTCCTCTTTGGCTTAGTCCAGTTTTAGGTGATTGCTCGTCTTTTGCAGCACAGAGAATCCGCAAAGTGCAAATATAATCAGTCTTCCACAGCTATATGTTTGTTTACTTTTTCATGTTCTCTGAATACATTTTGTGTTGTCGGAATGGGATGCAGCAAAGTGAATTATTGGTCCAATCTAAGTTCCGTAAATTCCGGACTATAAGCCGCTACTTTTTTCCCAAACGTTCAACCCTGCGGCTTATTCAGTGATGCGGCCAATTTATGTAACTTTTCTAACGGCCGCCAGCGACGCTCGAGTACAAAAGTTAAGATTTAGACCGGTGGAATATATGCGCCGAGGAAGACTGCAACTTCTTGGCTTGTGCATAAATTAAATTAGCGTAAATATACCCTCATCATATATATACCCTCAGCTTTCAAGCTAAAAGCAATCGAGCAGTCCGATAAATAAGGAGCGAGCGTGTTGCCAGCGTGTTTTGGAATAAGGGAGCGTGGGACGACGTCTATATGACGAAGATTCTTTCCGACACTGAGGAAGACGACTTTGACGGCTTCAGTTCTAAGGAGGAAGTTGAGAACGGTTTACAGTGATTTTTACAAGTACAATTGTTTTTTTTTTACCAGACCCGTTTACTGTGTTGCGAGCGTGTTGCTAGCGTGTTTTGGAATAAGGGAGCGTGGGACGACGTCTATATGACAAAGTTGGTTTTCGATGGCTTCAGTTCTAAGGAGGAAGATGAGGAGGTTTACCGTGATTTTTACAAGTGCGGTATGTTTTTTTAACAGACACGTTTACTGTGTTGCTCACGTGTTGCTCCCGTGTTGCTACCTGTCACAGGCACCGTTTGGGATGAAAGTTATTATTATTAAAGCTTTGAAAACCCTCTCGGTGTACCGTCTTTCTTTGTAAATATGTGTAACCATGTATAATATGTATTTGCAACTGTATATTTTTTTAATGTCTTTATTTCAGACACTTATTCTGCCTTGTTTCCCATGGGCGAATAAAAATGAATGGGCGAAAAAAACGCCGGCTGACGGGAAGTGGGGACCGGTAAAGGTGAGTGTTTGTGGACGCGGCAGACAATAGTGGATATATATTCTTTCCACCATTACCTTTGGAAATATACACTTTTTTCCTTGGATTACTTTCAACGGGACCCGGACTCTGCAGGTCTGCATCAAACCTTAAGTACCGGTATCATTTTCCGTTCATTTTGCCGGCTGTGATTTTTGGACTGTGTACTTTTATTAAGGACATTCAATTTCAATAGCGGGACTTAGTCGGGTTTGGGTTAATTTTGTGTTTGTGTTCCTTTTTTTTTATGCGGCTTATATACAGGTGCGGCTTGTGTAAGCACAAAATCGGTTTTCCTCTTAAAATTTGGTGGGTGCGGCTTATAATCAGGTGCGCTCTATAGTCCGGAATTTACGGTAAATACAGGGTACTATCGACCCATACAGATCTGATACAGACACCTTCCCTTGAAAATATTGTGATCATTGCATAACTAAACCCTGTTCCCACCCTTAATTTTTAATTAAATAACTTTAACAATGTTGAAAAATAGGAATATTACTATTACAACTTTTTTAGAACAAAAGCTAAGAGAGTCCAACCAAAAATAATAGCAATGTAATAAAAATACGAATACTGTATACTAATTTCAACCAAACAACAAAAATGAAATGATCTGCATTTATATAATGCTTTTCAAGTCAATGACTTCCCAAAGGGCTTTACAATGTGCTTCACATTTCCCAATAGCGGCCGTGATCTGTGCAGCCATGTAAGGAGCTAACCTGCTTATTGGGGGTAATAGGGGTTCAGTGTCTTACCCAAGGACACTTTGACATGTAACACGGACAAGCCGGGATTCGAACTGGGATCCCTTGATCCTAAAACGATCGCTCTACTTCCTGAGCTACTGCCGCCCACAAATAGCTTCAATTGCACAATATTTTGGATCTTGTTGCCTACCCCTAGAGAAAATAGCTTCAATTGCACAATATTTTGAAACTAAAGTGTAATCTGTCTCTCATTCCCAGCTTTTGGCTTCCTGTTCCATCAAAAAAGCCCTTTTGGCTCTGTTGCCAATAGTGACAATGGATTTACAGGTTTTTGTTTAGGAACGGTAATTTTTGATTTTTGGTGTTAGTTCGTTGCTCTCTGCTGGGTCAGCTTTATTCATGTGCTTATGTAAGTTGTAGTGTTGCTACAGGAGCAGTACTATTTACCACAAAAGTGACACCTGGCATTGTCCTTTTCTTTAGTTGGAAAAAAAAGTCCACATCACGCTGCACTTCCTGTTTGCCACTGTCATTTATTGCTTTTATAGCTGTAGGGGTGGGCGCATAGCCAGGATGCGCAGACCATCCAGTGGCCAGGTAGGGATAGGTTGCAAAAGTGTGCGGTTTTCAGGCATAGACTTAGAACTATCGATCCCAGGACAATTGTATCGATCTGATCCAAGTGCTTGCTTAGTATCTACAATGTCTATATTTGGATCTAGTTGCCCATCCCTAGGGAAAAGTTCATTTAAACCAATGCTGTAATCATCATTGTTGAGGAAAAATGATCGCTTCCAACATTCGGGATATGCAGCCGGCTACACAGACTGCTTTGACTTTGATGCAAATGCGCCACCTCGAAAGTTCTCCCCGCTTTGGGTGTGAAAGTAGCGAAAACCATACTGTAGTGAGAAGAATGTGATACATGGAGACATTCTGCTACCAAATGGAGGAGGCCATCATTGACATAATTAGGTCGAGACCTGTTTGAACTCAAAACCCTTTCAACATAATCTTGAAAACTGGCGGTTCCTTTGCTGTATTCAGCATTTTGCTGCAGGTTCCTGCGTTTACTTATTTGGGAGCTTTCTATGTTCTTGATTCTATTTTTTTCCAAACTCTTTTTGCTTTCTACAATCTTTTCTCCAAATATTAGAGTATTTTCTTGTTGCCTCCCTTCAATGCTGCCTTTTCTGTTGAGTTAAAAGGTTGTGCAGAACCTTTTGCTTGGAAAACACATCAGAGTCAGGGAAACAGTCAATTTTGTCAAAAACAATCATAACAATGGCTGACCGGAATAAGAAAAACCTTATCTTGGTCCCGTCCCCACTTTTCCCATTATAAGTTAGTCTACGCAAGTATACATTAGTATTAGTATTCAAGAAACATAGTGATGATAAGAGAATCAGATCTATCACCAATGTCTAAAAAATAATATTGGATTCCTCTTAACTCAGTTTCAAGATTAATGTGAAAAGATAAAAGAAAATCAAAGTGTACCTTTATTAAAAAATCAGAAATAGGTTTATAAATTGTAATTTCTCGCACCATCTGATTCAACATAATCACGCACAAAAAAAAGATCAATTTAGAAAACGGATATTAACATTTTTTGCACATTTGATTCAGGCAAAATATAAGAATAGCAGCGACAATATCCAGTTATAAATAAACGAAAGTGCATACATTTACATAAAGTATATCTTTGGCTGGTAACCAATTCAGGGTGTCCCCTGCCCACTGCCCGATGATTGCTGGGATGGGCTCCTCACCCCCGCGACCCTACTGAGGATAAGCGGTGCAGATAATGAGATGAGATAATGAGATATCTTTATCTTTATATGAATAAACCATTTAATGAAATTATTTTGAACAGCTTAGAATTAAAGCAAATCTATTATGTCCTTTTTTTAAATTACATTTTATAATATGCATTTAACAACTCCAAATGCAATAAGTACATGTTCACTCCTATAACCATTTTAATCAATACAATTGTCACGAGGCGTGGTGGGGGGAAGGAGTGATCGGACCAGAACAGAGGCAGGAAGGGAGAACTCAATTGCGTGACGATCCACAAGTTTTATTTAACAAAATAAAAGTTGTCCAAAAGTCAGGGACAAGACAAACAAAAACATTCTTACAATCAGAACAGAACGGTACAGAGTTCCTCCGGCACGAACTCAATAGGACAAGGCATAACAGACGGAAAATGTTTAAACCTAAAACAGGACAAGGCATAACAGACCTGGGATTGTGTAATGAGCCAGCGCCCGCCAAACCCAAAATCCAGCCTTAAATAGCAGACCAGCAATCAGCTGATCTGCTTCAGCTTGAGTTCGGGGGCGTGGCATACTGGTCGTCATGGCGACCGTGACAACAATAAAAACATGATTAGAAAAAACAAATAAAGGACAATGGAGCTAGTTGTTTTAATGTTGTGGGCACTGGGGACAAGACACTGGCACAAAAAACACATGATCATGTATAGTGCTTTTTGTAACTCATCCATTATCTGCACCGCTTATCCTCAGTAGGGTCGCGGGTGTGCAGGAGCCCATCACAGCTTTCTTAAGCAGTGGGCAAGGGACACCATAAACTGGTTGCCAGCCATTCACAGGGCATACAGAGACATACAATTTACTTGCTCATTCACCTCCTAGGTACAATTTGGACCGGCCAATTCACCTGACATGCATGTCTTTGGAATGTGGGAAGGAAACCGGAAAGCCCGGAGGAAACACATGCAGGCACGGCAAGAACATGCAAACTCCACCCTGGGGGGGCTGCGTTAGATGGACTTGAACCCTGCTTTTTGTAACCATTTCAAAGTTTTCCCTCATTGATGTACTATATTGTCTCTTGAAATTCCAGTATTTTGATAATGTTCCATTTTTCAGTAATGTAAAAAAAAAAAAAAAATTTTACATGCATTCTGGATTCATTACAAATCAAATCAAATATTGCAAATTTGTTATTTGATTTTACATTGCAAAATGCGATGAAAATATCTTATGACAAAAAAATTATGATATCATTAAAAGGTATACAAGTAGGCTGCAGTCTTAAAATAATATCAAGCTTGCAATATTTCAGTAGATTTGTAATGAATACAAAAAGTATAACATTTTTGATGTCCTGGGTGTACTTTATCATTTATAAAATATTCCTAAAAATCATCTTTGTTGGTCACTGCAGTCAAGCCAATGGTCTTCTATGTCATGATTTGCCCATTGCTCTCACCTGCGCTCACTCGTTTAGACCCAGCTGCTTATTTCCTGATCGGTTTCCCTCCAATTTGAACACGTCTTTTTCATTCACTCCTGGTCAGTCCGTCAGCGAACCTCCGCACATGCAAGCCAAGCACTTTTTGACTCTGGCTCCCGTCTGTCCCGTCCTGTCCTGTATCCTGCGCGTCTGCCCCTGGCTTCCCGATCGTCTCCGGCTACTTTACTTGATTCCTTCCTCCGACCACGCCCCGAACTCCCATCCCGGCTGCCTGACTCGTTTCCATCCATCGACCACGCTCCGATCTCCCGTCCCGGCTGCCCGACTTGTTTCCGTCCTCCGACCACGCTCTGATCTCGAGGGCTTCCTGCTTTTCCTGCCCTGTGAGCACCGGACCGCTGAAATTTGTTTCCCCGCAATTGACTTCCCCACTTCCTCTATAAAGCTTGGTGTGAAATGTTATGCGTTTGGGTCTACCGTCTGTTGTGGCTCCGACATTCTAATGTGTCTCTTTTCCACCAGCATTCAAAATGAGATATTCTTTAACGATGTCATGTCCAGCATGGTCGCCGTGGCGACCGGCTGGCCCGGCCCCCTTGGCACCGGCTGTAGCAGATTTTCTAATTTGCGTGTGTGCTTCTTAAGGGCAGGTTTTGGGGCTTGCCGGTTGCGGGTTCATTGCATTACTTTGCATTATTCTGTTCTGTTTGACTTGAGGAAACCTGTACTTGCCCGTTCTGAGTATAAGCCTGTTTTGTGAGTATTCCTAGTCGGAGTTCCTGTTTGCCTGTAAGCCTGTTTTTGTCCCTGAGTGTTGGACGACTTTTATTTCCTTAATAAAAGTAACTGATCGTTAACGCGAATGAGTTCACCCGTTCCTGCCTCCTGCTTCCGATCTGGTCCGGTCTCGTGACAAACGAGACCTGTTTGATAATGATTTAGTTGCCACACTTGGGATTATGGTTGCTCACTGTTGTTTCAAGCGTTGCTCACCGACATTGTGTGAACGTTCAGACCCGTGGAAAATTAGAGGGAACATTGGTTGTGAGTATGTATGTTGTGAGTATGTTGTGAATTACAGTGAGTCCTTTAAGTGTCATGCTGGCAATGCATAGTTTTGGCTTAACCTTCGATTTTATGCAGCTCTAAGTCAGTGCAGTTGGGCATTAATTATTTAAGTGATATTCACCACCATGCATATTATGAAGAATTTAACTCCACCATGCCACATAAAAGCACAGAGGTCCTTCTGTGGGGATTGTCTTTACATATGACGCGAAAAAATGTGAGCTTGTAAGGTTTAAATAAGAGCACATTATAACTTTAGTCAGCAAACTCAGGTTACTGGATGCAGATGCATACAGTGGAATGCTCTGCCCCCTGAGATTCGATCTGCAACCTCAGTACAACTGTTTGAATCTAGGCTTAAAACACACTTCTATTCTATAGCATATGAATAACCTATATTTTATGTTGACAATATCGGTGTATTATTTGTTTTTGCAACATCCATTGCAGCCTGGTCATCCTAAAAGGGGGAATACCTCATGTGCGGTCCTTTCTCATTCTCAAGGCTTGTCACAGACCAGAATTGGACACATGACCCAATAGCGCTCGTTTTCTCAGTTTTTATTAATAAAGAGGGAGAGCAGGGCTTGCTTCCACGATCCGATGGTTGACAGACAAGGATAGCAGGCACAACAGGGCAAAGTCAGGTCCGGAAACAGGTTGCCAACAAAGATCAGGCAGAGAAAAGCAGGGCAGGAACAGAGTCGGATGTAAGGGCTTACTGAGCTGGTGGCAACAGTTTGCATAACGATCTGACGGCTTCCTCTTGAAAGCCAGGGGTTTAAAAAGAGTGCATCAACCAATCAGATGTCCAGGCTGTTGGCGCCAATCAAGCAGTCGCAGGTGCTCTGAATTGGTAATCATGACAAGGCTTTATTTTCTTCATGTTGAGGTTTTTGAGTTTTTCCTTGCCCTCATGTGGGTTTTAGATCATGGGATGGTGTAATGATAGTCTGTAATTTGCAGTAATAAGTGGTCTGTGCAGCCTTTTGAGAATGTTAAAATTAAGTAGCTTGGACGTTCACCGTAGAAAAAAAAAAATACATGCAAATATAAATAAGTAGAATAATACATTTTCTTATTCAAAATATTAATTAATTATCTGCATTAAATCATTGTTGGTAATATACTGATTAAAGGGATAACCACAAACCTGTCTTATTTCATTTTATACTTCTTAACTTCTTTATACAACATAATAATTCCTAATATAATGCATCAAAGCAAAAGAGCCATTTGAGAGCCGGCTTTCTTTAATGAGTTGAGCTGAAAAAGACGGTTCTCTAAAAATAGACGGACTTCATTTCACTACATCAAACCGCTCGCATCGTTTGCAACGAGAAAAAAAACGATACCGAGATAGAGGCTTCCGCGGCGAACTCGTTTGACTTGATTGATTTGCCGTTTCGTAATAGTCGGTGTATACCGGATGGTACCCATCATTGAAAAATTTGCGTTTTTCCGTACAGATTTTCTCGTACGTCGTACACGTCTTAAAATGCATAATAAACGTACTTTGTACGGCAAAATCGTACAGGTTGACAGGTATGGTAATATATTGCATCAAAGCAAATGAGCCGTTTGAGAGCCGGCTCTCTTGAATGAGTTGAGCTGAAAAAGACGGTTCTCTAAAAATAGACGGACTTCATTTCACTACATCAAACCGCTCGCTTCGTTTGCAACGAGAAAAAAAACGATACCGAGATAGAGGCTTCCGCGGCAAACTCGTGTGACGCGATTGATTTGCCGTTTCGTGATAGTCGGTGTATACCGGATGGTACCCATTATTGACAAATTTGCGTTTTTCCGTACAGATTTTCTCGTACGTCGTACACGTCTTAAAATGCATAATAAACGTACTTTGTACGACAAAACCGTACAGGTTGACAGGTATTTTAGTGACGCTACCCAATGCTGACTGCACCTTTATGTTTGTCCAGGTTCATGATTCTTTCCAGTACATCTTATACCATTTTGAAAAAGAATCTCCCTGATGATGAATGTTCTTCATCCTGGAAATAAATTACCAAATGCTTTCAAGTACTGTGCCTTCTCTAATAGCCATGCATACCCCACTGAGGTTCAACATACGCCTGGATGAGCAACCCCACGCTGTTTTGAAGGACTGGTCTGCTTTGTCACAGCCTCCAGAGCTCAACATTGCCTCGAGTTATTCAGAGCTCCTTCTGGTGTTGTGGTTCACTTGTTCAGTAATAGCTGAGTGTGCTGGGGATCCATTAGGCTTAACATGTTCGCCGCAGCTTTCCACTCCCTCCTTTTGATATCCAGGGTTGGGTAGGGTTATTTTAACTTGATTACTTTCAATTAATTTTGGATTACTCCAATACCAAATATGCTAATAAACAGGGTTGGGTAGGGTTACTTTAACCGGATTACTTTCAATTACTTTTGGATTACTCCAATACCAAATATGCTAATAAACAGGGTTGGGTAGGGTTACTTTAACTGGATTACTTTCAATTACTTTTGGATTACTCCAATACCAAATATGCTAATAAACAGGGTTGGGTAGGGTTACTTTAACTGGATTACTTTCAATTACTTTTGGATTACTCCAATACCAAATATGCTAATAAACAGGGTAGGGTAGGGTTACTTTAACTGGATTACTTTCAATTATTTTTGGATTACTCCAATACCGAATATGCTAATAAACAGGGTTTGGTAGGGTTACTTTAACTGGATTACTTTCAATTACTTTTGGATTACTCCAATACCGAATATGCTAATAAACAGGGTTGAGTAGGGTTACTTTAACTTGATTACTTTCAATTACTTTTGGATTACTATAATACCAAATATGCTAATAAACAGGGTTGAGTAGGGTTATTTTAACTGGATCACTTGCAATTACTTTTGGATTACTCCAATACCAAATATGCTAATAAACAGGGTTGGGTAGGGTTACTTTAACTGGATTACTTTCAATTACTTTTGGATTACTCCAATACCAAATATGCTAATAAACAGGGTTGGGTAGGGTTACTTTAACTGGATTACTTTCAATTACTTTTGGATTACTCCAATACCAAATATGCTAATAAACAGGGTTGGGTAGGGTTACTTTAACTGGATTACTTTCAATTACTTTTGGATTACTCCAATACCAAATATGCTAATAAAAGACAAAAGAAACTAAATATGAATACAATTACTTAATTTTGTGCTGGCTTGGGGAGTAACGGAATACATGGAACGGCAAAAAGGATGTTGAATAGAATAGAATAGAATAGAATAGAATAGAATAGAATAGAATAGAATATACCTTTATTGTCATTGTTACAAAATGGGTTAACATATTGTGACAACGAAATTGGGCATGACACTCCAGTTTTACACATTCACAGTGAGGTATGAGCCAAGAAGATAAAGGAACAAGAACACTTAAAGTAAAAAGATTTACTGGAGAGACACGTGAAGCCGCTGCGTATAGTCGCGCCGCCATGTTGAAAGCTGGCAAGCTGTTTGGATTTATTTTCATTTTGTTTCTGTCGCATTTTATGTTAGTTTTGCCGGAGATCAAAGCCAGGAGAGAAAGTTTACCACGTGTTGGGAGTCATAATTTTATTCATATTTAGTTTTTTTTGTCTTTTATTAGCATATTTGGTATTGGAGTAATCCAAAAGTAATTGAAAGTAATCCAGTTAAAGTAACCCTACCCTACCCTGCTAATAAGAGACAAAAGAAACTAAATATGAATAGAATTATTACTCACAACACGTGGTTAGCTTTCTCTCCTGGCTTTGATCTCTTTGATCTCTGGCAAAACTAACATAAAATTCGACAGAAACAAAATGAAAATAAATCCAAACAGCTTGCCAACATCATTTTTGCCGTTCCATGTATTCCGTGACTCCCCAAATCTGCACAAAATGTAGTGATTTATTCATATTTAGTTTTTTTTTGTCTTTTATTAGCATATTTGGTTTTGGAGTAATCCAAAAGTAATTGAAAGTAATCAAGTTAAAGTAACCCTACCCAACCCTGTTGATTTCAAACCTACACCAAGCCTCCTGAAATTTTGACATTGTTTACTTTTCCCACCGTTGGATGGATTTCTCCTCCGTGCAAATTGGAAAAGAGTGGCTAAAAATAGATACAATCAGATTTTCAGTGACTAAAAGAGCATGCCAGTCTGCGGGCATTTAGAGCAAGTGAGGCACAAGACCATAATAGGTATCAATCACAGGAAGGGATACCGGTCGACTTATATATTTTCCTCGTATTTTATACAATATGTATATATCTCATCTCATCTCATTAGCTACACCGCTTATCCTCAGTAGGGTCGCGGGGGTGCTGGAGCCCATCCCAGCAATCATCGGGCAGTGGGCAGGGGACACCCTGAACTGGTTGCCAGCCATTCGCAGGGCACACAGGGACAGACAACTCGCTCGCTCATTCACACCTAGGGACAATTTGGACCGGCCAATTCACCTGAAATGCATGTCTTTGGAATGTGGGAGGAAACCGGAGTGCCCGAAGGAAACCCACGCAAGCACGGGGAGAACATACAAACTCCGCACAGTAAGTCCGGTAGCTGGATTTGAACCCACACAGGAGGTTCCCAAGACCTTAAGAACTGTGCCGCACCCGCGCTAACCACTGCGCCGCCGTGCTGCCTTTTATACAATATGTATATATATATATATATATATATATATATATATATATATATATATATATATATATATATATATATATATATATATATATATATATATATATATATATATATATATATATATGTATAAAATATTACATTTTTATAGGTAATACTGCTGTACTGATCAAAAGGACCCCCCCATATTCTCTAATGGTTTCTTGTATTTTTTCCTTTTTTTTTTTCACCCATTTTTTCTCCTCGCTTTAAACATTTTTTCTCTTCTTCTTTTTCTCCTTTGTTGCTTGTTTAGCTTTTACTTTTTCTGTTTTTTCTTCTTTGATTCTCCATTTTCCTTTTTTCATAGAGTTCTTACTTCTTTTGTTTGCCTTTTCATAGTTTTTTACTTCTTCCTTTTGCTTTTTTTCTAGTATTTTGATCTTTATGATCCTTTGTGGTCTGTGCAGCCCTTTGAGACTCTTTGTAATTAAGGGCTATACAAATAAAAATGACTTGACTTGACTTACAAAAATAACAAATAAATAATTGCCGAAGTAGCCGCTTCTCAAAATAGACGTGAGGACTGATGTACACACTGTGCTGTAGGGGGCAGGAGAGTCCACACTAGTGTCCGCTGACATACACATATTAATCGGATAGCATATGCACTGCCCAGACTGCCGTCACTACTACATCCGCTTTTCTTTAGGTGGGCAGTGCGTGTCCGCGGGTAGCTACTGCCCCCCTGGCAATGTCACTGGGCTCTGGCATTATTATCATCATTATTATTTTATCAAATCATCATATGTCACACAGTGAAATAAAATCTGCTGAGGAATAAGCTTTTGTCTGGCTAGCAGGTTTAGCAATTTTGTTGAATTTTGTCTCAAAATATATGTTTTGGCTCCCCCTTGTTGTACATAGTCTGTCTTGCTGTGAGTAGATGGGTTCCGCACTGTGTTTGTAATGTTATTAATTACTTTATAAGGATAGTTGCAATCATTAAAAAGGAGAGCAATTAGTGGAGCTACGTGATGGCATGTAAGGTACGTTTACGAGTTCTTACCTTATTCTCCAGTCGACCGATGAGTTCAGACAGGCGATTGATTTGAGCATCCAGACCTTCTTTCCTTACCTCAACTGCACCTGCAGCACAGAAATACAAACACACGCAAACACTTTAACATTTTGCATGAACAGCAAAGTTAAATTATTTTATCCTTAAATTCATTGAGTCGACTTTGAGTGAGTGATAACATTCCCTTTAATGCAGGGGCCTGGTGTGTCACGGTTGCAATGGCGCACAATTGGTCCCAGCCGTGTGGCGCCAGGTTCTGTCACGGTTGCCAAGGCGCCCAATTGGCCCCACCCATGGACACCGCCTGACCGTTACCTTTGGAAATATACACTTTTTTTCCTTGGATTACTTTCAACGGGCACCCGGACTCTGCAGGTATGCATCAAACCTTAAGTACCGGATTTTTTAACTGTGTCGGGTATGGAAATTGTTCAAACCAGAATTTTGTGTTTGTGTTGCATCTTTTCAATGTGGGCGCATGCGGCTAATATACAAGTGCGGCTTGTTTAGGTACAAAATCGATTCTCCTCCCGAAATGTGGCGGGTGCGGCTTATAATCAGGTGCGCTCTATAGTCCGGAATTTACGGTATGCATTTTCATTTTAATCCATTGTATTTTCCCATATATGAGGCACATCGGATTATAGCGGACGCTTTAAAATTTCTGACCATTTCGGAAAATACGGTCAGTCTTAAGAATCTCATTCCCTTTTTAACAAGGCTAAACTCCATCCGAGCTCGTTCAGTCGTCAATGAATGGCAGGAACCCAAATAAGCTCTGAAAAGGTCATTTATTATTGCGCCTCTTTTCAGTCTGTTCCCCCACTTGTGACTGGAGAGCATTTGCGTTTTTATTCCAGCACTCATCAGCGGCTCCCTCCCCCATCTCGCCCGTTCTCTTGAGCACCCTTCCACTTTCCTCCCCCTGATGGCTCCCAGCGGCTAATTGGAGAGCTGACTGCCTACTCTTCATTAAAAGCTTTAACAGCCAGTCAATTAGCAGCTAGCACACCAACACAGAGACACACACCAACAGAAAGTCGTCAATTAAAGCACAGCCCGCAACTATGGAGTCTCTTGGACATTAAAGCCCGGTGGTCATTTGGATGGATTTTGAATAGCAAGCGCTCCTGGTCAATTATTAAAGGGAGTCAGGAGTTACGGCTTTCGAAAATGGCTGAGAGGAGCCGGCTACCTATTGACTTTCTTTCTTATTAAAACATACTTTTACAGGTATTTGTAGGCAGCTTCCAAGTAACCGGCTTATAAAAGGAACTGTGAATGAAGGTCTGGGGATTCATTACAAAAGCAGCAATATGGTAATACAGTAATCCCTCGGTTATCGCGGTTAATGGGGACCGAGACCACCTGCGAAAACTGAAAACCCGCGAAGTAGCGGCGTCCCTTCAAAAATGCTTAAAAAAACGTATACAGGTATACAGTATACCCCCCCGCCATTAAAACGAAGTGATCGCTGGCATGATGGCAAGGAGTTATTGGGTGACTCATCCAGGACTCTTCACACTGGAACTGAATGGACCAAAACATGACCCGCAAGTGTAGCCATGTCTTACATAATCAATTTACACGGAACAGGACTGTGGCGAAACCACTACAAACCATTCAGTATGATTGTATTAACCGCTCTCAACCACATGCAGCCATCGCAGCTTATTTCGCTTGTTACCACTACAAGTTGCATATTGAAAATAAAAACAGTGAAAATGTGATATTTGATGAGTGTTTGTGGAGCGTTTTGAGAAACAACAGTTAAAAAAATGGTCTGTGTTCATTTTAAGGAAAGTGAAAGAGCTAACTTCTGAGAATAACAACATACTTTAGCTAGCGCCATCAAACGGCTTTTACAACAAACACACGAAACCACCCACAATTAGCCGTGTTTAGGTAGTACAAACAACCGCTTTCAACGGGACCCGGACTCTGCAGGTCTGCATCAAACCTTAAGTACCGGTATCATTTTCCGTTCATTTTGCCGGCTGTGATTTTTGGACTGTGTATTTAATGAAGGACAATCAGTTTCGTTCGCGGGACTTAAAGCCGGGTTAATTTTGTGTTTGTGTTACATTCTTTTAATGTGGGCGCATGCGGCTTATATACAGGTGCGGCTTGTGTAAGTACAAAATGGTTTTTCCTCTTAAAATGTGGTGGGTGCGGCTTATAATCAGGTGCGCTCTATAGTCTGGAATTTACGGCAGTCGTTTTAACATTGTACTGAACACACAACTCCTGGGCTGTGGTAGGGTAGGCCCAGCAGAGTTATTGCACTATTTTTCATTGCACTATTGTTACGATGCACTTACAACTACATTCTCTAAGCACTACCTTGTAAAGGATCTTTCCTATTTATCCAGACACTCTTTATATCTCATTTGTTTCTTTTAAATTTGTATTAAATGTTTATGCGTGTCACACCTGGTTATAAACAATACTCACTACGTTGTTATCAATGACAATAAATATATTTTGACATATAAATGCTACATTTGATTTTTTTATACTGCATGCTTGTTGATTTTTTTATAGCATACTCACACTTTGTAAAGTCACACATTTGCAAGTTTATTACTTGTAATAAACAACCTCTGTTTATGAGAACTGCGTGAATCTGTGTCACAATGAATCTTTTTTTTGTTTCAATTATACTCTAGGAGTATCCGAGTAGCTCATCTCACATATTTTATAGTCAACATTGACCATGATCGGTGTTAATTTTAAAAAATACGACGAGGGAACATAATTCTGAGTATTTTATTATGGTGTGTTTGATAAAATCGGCACCATTTTGGCATTCAGATGATAGTGTTGTTTTAAATAATACAAGCTTTAAGTAAGAATTCATAAATAAAGCTCATTTAAAGTTGTGAGAGTGATTGTTATTTCATAAAGTGGACATTATGAGTCCTCTTTTGGCAATGTAAATAATAATAATAATAATAATTTCCTTGTATTGTCATTCTGTGTAACAATGTACACAGAACGAAATGTCGTTTGCACCTGACCCGTTGTAGCGAGCCGATGCAGCCGCAGCCAACAGAGGGCGCCGCCGACCACTTTTTAAGTCTTAGACTGCAATTGGTACTTAGATATTTTAAAACTAACTACTTCCAAATCCAAGATAAAAACATGACATATTTTGATACATTTCCAAATAAAAAAAAAAAGAACATTTCCACATCAGAGTTCGTACACCTTGTTCATGGCCAAATTCAAGCACTTTTTAAGGACTTCCAAAAATAATTTACCAATTTCTCAAGTACCATTAGAATAAGAAATACACCGCCGATCATAAGGACCGAAGCCTAAGCCTTAATTTCAAACCCTACCTATAACGCTATAAGGCCCTATATGACCATTATATTTAGACCCAAGAGGTCTAAATATAGTGGAAGCTAGAGCTCTTGTTGGTGATAGGAATGAGTGGAGAGGTGTTTTAAAAGGATAGTGGGATGTTTAGACTTGTTCTAAGGGATGGGCAGGGCACCCGTATGATGCGGCAGGGGTAAACCAGCGAAAGCTGTCGGGCCCTGCTGTTGAACAGAAGAGTTTGTTGTGTCACCCTGATCCGAGTGACATGGCCGCTTTCTTGTGTCCTGTTTCATCTGGAGGGATGAAAGTATGACCAACTGGGCTGCCGAGGTGCTTAACTTGTTTGGGTATTAGGGCATTTGGGTTGGGCATTGTCCAAAAAATGTTGTGTGTGTTTTTTGCTACTTTTTCCTTTTGTATGTGTTTGTCTTGCTGTTGGTCACTCCTCCCGAGGGATATGACCAGGGTAGATAGATAGATAGACCTCTAACCCCAACCTTATTTAGGAACCTCAATCTATTTAAAACCCTACCTACCTGCCTGATCCCTAGCTCTTAACCGCAGCTCTACACTTAACCTGAGCAGTACCCCTGCCCTGACCCACTTTCAAACCTTAACCCTAGCTATAAACCCACTCTGGAACCTTACGTTCGGTTTAGATCCCTCAAGGGAGCTCAAACCCTAGTTCCTAGCCCTATGTCACGGTTGCCATGGCGCCCAGTTGGTCCCAGTCGGGTGGCGCCTGATTCTGTCGCGGTTGCCACGGCACCCAATTGGCCCCGCCCATGGACACCGGCTGAGACGCATTGACTGATTGCTCCTTGGCAGTACTTAAACGCGCTCCTTTGAGCCGTTAGTTGTCTGAGCGTTTGTGAAACGCCAGTGATACCTCTGTGAGACTTCTGCAAGACTTCTGTTAAACTGTGTTAAATGCCGAGTTCTGTGAATCTGCCTGTGTTTGATCCTATTTTATTTTTGGCCTGATCCGTTTGTTTTTGACAACTTTTCTTTTTCGGATTTGAATCCACTTACGTGACCATCGATCCCCGGATCGAGTGTGCGCGCATTCCTCCTCTCCCGAATAAATTGTGAGTACGTTACGCGAGTGGGTTCTAAATTCTGTTTCCTGCCCTGTTCCGTGACACCCTAAAACTAACTCTAGGTCAAACTGTAGCCCCAACCATATTTGAGAAACCTGGATTCAGTTTAATACCCTAGTAGGAAACCTAAACCTTAGTTGCTATTCCTAGCCCGAATCCCATTTTGGGAAGGTAAAATAAGTTTAAAACCCTCATTTGAAAAATATCCTCTGCTGGCTCCAGGTGCTGTATTGTATTTACAGTATATGCATTGGCTTCCTGCATAACATAAATGTGCACTATGTTTGTTCACTGCTCAAACAGACACCGCACAAAAAAAAAAAAAACTTAAAACTCGTGCCAACACTACCTCATACGAATATAATGTTACTCATGTCTTGTTCATGCACATGTCGACTGCACTACGTTTAATGCTCAAATTGCACAATGTCTGACCATTTCCTGTTTCATGCTGACTATTTTTGCACTATGATGACTTTGCACCAAATGCAATATTGCACAACCGTTACGATACCAACGTTATCACGACAACCCTGTATGTAACATCCCACATGCCGACATTTCTTGTGTAAATACCATGTAAATTATAACTATAGCCTTATCCCCCTTGTCTTATAACATTATCTTCTCTGTTCCTTTATCTTCTTGCTCATACCTCACTATGAATGTGTAAAACTGGAGTGTCATGCCCAATTTCGTTGTCACAATATGTTAGCCCATTTGTAACAATGACAATAAAGGTATATTCTATTCTATTCTATTCTATTTATATCTGCTGCATTTAATTGATCGCAGGATCCGAGAACTTAAGACCTGTATGGGTATGTCCTTTGTACCTCTTTTATATATCAGTAAATATATATTTTTTTTTTATCTGGTACATCTACAGCACTGGTTTAACTGGTTTGATCTCAGGACCCACCCTAGCTCCTTACCTTAGCCCAACAATACCTAGCCTGAGAAAGATGGCAACAACTTCAAGCATTTACAAGCACTTCACTGAATAGACTTTATATCAATACACAGGATACTTCAATGGCATATTTAAAAACATGTATGCCAGTTTGTTTAGTTTTTTTAGTTTGTTCGAACTTTTCTTTTTATATGGTGATGTACACTAAGAATTCTAATGAAGCGCCAGCTGGTGCATAATCAGCCATTTTTGTATCTCATCATTCACAATTAAACATAGTAAAACATCGGATGGTTCATACAAAGTCTGCTCGATTTCTGTTTCCATGACAACCACTTATAAAGCAGAAGTTAACTCACTTTATGGAACTATGTGTGTGACTGGATGTTTGTTTCACGTTAACATATGCAAATGCATAAAGAAAGTGAAGATGTTGACAAAGAGTATGTCAGCATAAAACAATCCAAACAAACATATGGTTGTAGAAAAACGCATCTTAGTGACTGTGGGGAACGTAACAAGACCTCTAAAGAGTGGTGAAAACAGCATTTTACAGAAGTACTATACCAGTTTTAGAATTCATCAGAGTACAGCTGCAACCTTTTAATGATTTTAAAAATCGGGCACACTCAAAGACCTGGTGCTACTGGATTAATGGGGGTGCTTTTTGATCAATTTGATGACCAGCGCTCGAGTACAAAAGGTAAGATTTAGACCGCTGGAATATATGCGCCGAGGAAGACTGCAACTTCTTAGCTTGTGCACAAATTAAATTAGCCTAAACTTACCCTCATCATGCAAATTGCAAAAAGAAAGGCACATGACGCAGCTTTCAAGCTAAAAGCAATCGAGCAATCCGATAAAGAAGGAAACAGAGCTATTGCACGTAAACTTTACCTCGCGAGCGTGTTGCTAGCGTGTTTTGGAATATGATTTGGAATAAGGGAGCGTGGGACGACGTCTATATGACAAAGTTTAAGGAGGAAGATGAGGACGGGTTACCGGGATTTTTAAAAGTACGGTATATTTTTTTAACAGACCCGTTTACTGTTTTGCGAGCGTGTTGCTAGTAGCGTGTTGCTACCTGTCAAAGTCACGGTTTGGGATGAAAGTTATATTATTATTAATAAAGCTTTGAAAACTCTCTCGGTGTATCGTCTTTCTCTGTAAATATGTGTAACCATGTATAATATGTATTTGCAACTGTATATTTTTGTAATGTATTTATTTTAGACACTAATTCTGATATGTTTTCCACGGGCGAATCAAAAAGAAGGGGCGAAAACAACGGGGGCTAACGGGAAGTGGAGTAAAGGTGAAACGTGTTTGTGAACGCAGCGGACAATAGTGGATATATATTTTTCCCACCCTTACTTTTGGAAATATAGATTTTTTTTCCTTGGATTACTTTCAACGGGACCCGGACTCTGCAGGTCTGCATCAAACCTTAAGCACCGGTATCATGTTCTGTTCATTTAGTCGGCTGTGGTTTTTTGGACTGTGTATTATATATTCGGTTACAATCGCGGGACATAAAGTCGGGTTCGGCTTACTTTTGTGATTGTGTTTCATGTTATAATGTGGGCGCATGCGGCTTATATACAGGTGCGGCTTGTGTGAGTATAAAAGCAGTTTTCCTCTTAAAATGTGGTGGGTGCGGCTTATAATCAGGTGCACTCTATAGTCCGGAATTTACGGTAGACTCAGAAACCTGGAGAGCATCTCTTGTACTGTGTTGAACGGGTTTTATTCCTACCCTACAGATCAAGGGTCGAGGACCTATGGCTCGAAAGCCATAGATGGCCCCTTTGATGAGTACATATGGCTCTTGGATAAAATACAACCTGTGCATCTTTTTAATACATCGCTTCATGAAGAGAGGATTACCGACCAATCGATTACATTACAACACTGATGTGCCACGGGTTCATTCCAGTATAAAAATGACACAATTTTATCTACACTTTAAATGTAAATGTTTTGCATTTATATAGTGCTTTTTCAAGTCACTGAAGACCTCCAAAAGCGCTTTACAATTTGCTTCACACTTACCCATTCACACACACTCACAAACACCGATAGCATCAACCATGCAGTGCCAGCCACGCAAGGCTGGCTTACAGTCATGGTGTAACACCAACAGACCCGGTTGTGGCTGCAAATCGCAAAATATTACTTTATATAGACGATCATTTAACAATGTATATTCATTGTTGAGACACTTCATGATGAAAATCCACAGAACCAACCTTAACCTAAAACAAATGTTGTACCCAGAAGCTCTAGCAAAGCACTCAGAGCAATTTTATTGAGTGAGCAGTAGGAATGATCTGGGCTTTACAAAGGGTGCACGCACTCTTTGCACTGAAGGTACACACGTATCCTCGTTTGCAGTATTTTGTGACATTTTTCCGAAATAACTTTGCTCGCACCTTTTTTTTTATACCATTGTTTAGGACAAAAATGACTGAACGCATTTTAGAAACTGCAGGCGGGAGACAATTTTTAAGTTGTCTACTTATTTTGACATGTGACGAAGGCTCTGGCATAATTCTTATTTCCTAGATTTGATCAAATCATTTTGCGGCACACACTGAAATCAAATGCGCTGAAAAATTTACTTTTGTCTGAAAGGGGGTTTGGCGGTTTTGTTGAATTGCAGAACCCATGAAGTAAAATGGGTGGTTCCCCAAGGTTCAATTGTAAGCCCGGTACTTTTTTACTGTATATGCTTCCCCTTGGGCCGGCAACCAGAGGCCTAGGAGCCACATGCGGCCTTTAGCACTGCCGAGTGGTTCCCTGGCGCTTTTCCAAGAAAAATATTTTTCTTTTAATATGGTTTACGTAAGAGAACGAACATGACACAAAAACTTTTAACAGTTTCCATTGCTGTAAAAATGTACGAAATAAATATTAAGTTTCAACTACTTCACCACATTTATCTTTTGCTTGTGTTTGAAGCTCCAACTTTGAAAGGGGTAGCCTTCAATAAAACTCAACCCCTCGCTACGGCCCCAAATTGAACACAGAAGTCACTGTAAAAGGCTAAGAGTTTAATCCTGAAATAGGCACTTTTTAGTAACGAAGTAGTTGTATTTATGAAGTATTTTCTAATTTTTCGTCAGTATATACTTTGTATGAAGCTGCAAGGCGCGGTCTGTGGCACAATTCTGAGGTCACGGGTTCAATTCCAGCTGCCAGCCTTCCTGACTAGAGATTGCATGTTCTCCCCGTGCTTGTATATACTGTAGCTGATATAGATACAAAATGTGTTGCATTCATTTTAAGGCTCATATAAGGCTTTTATCATTTTGCGGCTTTAAACAAATTGTTTTTTTTTTCATCCAGTATATGATAGCCTGGAGAGGGTTGGCCGCCAGCAGGCTGTAACCTTCCCAAGACACACCACAGGAAATGGTCAAGTCAAGTCATTTTTATTTGTATAGCCCTTAATCACAAAGAGTCTCAAAGAGCTGCACAGGTTATTACAGTGGAACCTTGGTATCCAAACACCTCTCAGTTCGAACAAATCAGAGTTCGACCAAAAATTTAGAGAAATTCTTGCTTCACTGTTCAGTCAAAAATTCGGAGTTGGAACGCCGGTAATGCGTGAGTGCGTACGCTAGGGTGCAATGCTGAGCAGCTTACGGGTGTAGATTGCCCCCACCCCTCGTGACCAACTGTTATCACGTGCGCATTCGCCTCTTTTTGCTTTCGCTTTTTATATCGGTGAACGGAGTGTTTTAGCCCCTAACTATGCCTCCGAAGAAGGTCGGTGCAAGCAGGACAGGTGAAAAAAGAAAAGTTGTTCGTACAATTATTGCCTTTAAGAAAGACATAATAGCCAAATATGAAAGTTGTGTGCGAGTGTCTGATCTTGCCTGCGCCTTCTGCTGACCACCACAAAGGTAAGAAATCCCATTCATAATTCTTTTCTTTATCCTTTTTTTTTATTTTTACACGTTCATGTTAGCGTAATCTTTCGTACGGAAGGTTACGATAACGCGAACGTACGATTAGCCTGGGTTAGCTTTATGATTACGTTGAACATTCAAGGTAAACATTCAGGGTGTTGGAACTGAGCCCAAAATTCAGGGTGTTGGAACGGAGCCCCCTTTCCAATGAAGCGCTAGCCACTTGTTGTAGAGACCCGGGTGCTAAATGACTTGTAAACGACCTGATTTTTTTATTTTTACACGTTCATGTTAGCGTAATCTGTTGTACAAAAGGTTACGATAACGCGAACGTACGATTAGCCTGGGTTAGCTTTATGATTACGTTGAACATTCAGGTAAATATTCAGGGTGTTGGAACTGAGCCCAAAATTCACGGTGTTGGAACGGAGCCCCCTTTCCAATGAAGCGCTAGCCACTTGTTGTAGAGACCTGGGTGCTAAATGACTTGTAAACGACCTGATTATTTTATTTTTACACGTTCATGTTAGCGTAATCTTTCGTACGGAAGATTACGATAACGCAAACGTTTGATTAGCCTGGGTTAGCCTCATGTTTACGGTAAACATTCATGGTAAACATTCAGGGTGTTGGAATGGATTAAAACGATTTACATTATTTTTAATGGGAAAAATGATTTCCGTGATCGAACAAATCAGTTTTCGAACAGGGTTCTGGAACGGATTATGGTCGAGAACCGAGGTTCCACTGTATTTCAGACTACTATTACACCATCCCCTGATCTGAAACCAACATGAGGGCAAGGAAAAACTCAAAAACCTCAACATGAGGAAAATGAAAAACCTTGAGAAGGGACCACACATGTGGTAATCCCCCTTTCAGGATGACCAGGCTGTAATGGATGTTGCAATTACAAATAATACAGAGATATTGTCAACAAAAATGGTGCCACTATAACCTCAACCAACCATGTTTTTTTCAACATTTGGGGTTGCTCATCAGAAGATATGGCATTCTTTTCCATAGTTAATCAGATGGCACCCATTCATTCTCAATCATTGTTTGTGTATTTGGCTTTTTGGCTAGTTGGTTGTGGTGAAAGGTTATTTTTTTTCGTTATGTACATTCAATATTTTTTACAGCACATTGAGATGCATGTGGTTGAAAAGTGTTAGACAAATACATTTTGATTTGATGATCGCATCACCGCTAGTTATCAAGCAAAATGATCAGCCTCGCTGTGTGCATATTGATTTTCGCCTCGTGACATAAGGAGCAGCCTCTGCAGCACCGTGCGCCACACCAGTCTGAGGAGTAGTTTCAGTTGATTCGAGCTGGTTGGATGCAACTTTGTACCAAATTGAGCTTTGACTGCTGCGGGTTGCCTCTTGCTATAATACAGTCATAACAAAAAGAAATACACATCTTAAAAAACTGGATTAGCGGTAAAGCTTTGAGTCCAAAAGATTTGTGATTCTCGAATGATGGGTGGGGCCCTACAGTGGGTCGAGGACCCGTTTCCAGCTTGATCTCGTCTATCTGTTCAGTCAATCGGAGCGTTTGAGAGGAACTACTCTCATTTATTTTTCTTGGTTTTTATTTCCTTTTTCTATCTGAAAGTGCTCAGGAAAAATCATCTAAAACAGCAGCTGCAGGTGTCCTTTTACAAAGCCACAGTGGAGAGCATTCTAACATACTGCATTACGGTGTGGTATGCTGGGTGCACAGCTGCTGATAGGAAAACGCTCCAGAGGGTCATCAAAACAGCCCAGAAAATCGTCGGGTGCTCTCTGCCCAGTCTGGAGGACATTGCCTGCTCTCGCTACCTCAGCAGAGCAGAAAACATCATCAAGGACTTTTCTCACCACCTCTTGGACCTGCTGCCTTGCGGCAAGCGCTACAGGTCACACAAAACAAAAACAAACAGACTCAGAGACAGTTTCTTCCCGAGAGCCATTACCACCCTAAATACACACCGCACAAAAAATTGAAAACTCTTGCAAACACACTACCTCATACAAACTTAAAATGGTACTCATGTC
This sequence comes from Urocampus carinirostris, assembly GCF_059441175.1. Lineage (NCBI taxonomy): Eukaryota > Metazoa > Chordata > Actinopteri > Syngnathiformes > Syngnathidae > Urocampus > Urocampus carinirostris. The sequence goes on from NC_142355.1 coordinate 9,006,310, forward strand.
TATGTTTCTTGCACAATGTTGACTGCACTATGTTTACTGCTCACCTTGCACAATGTTGACTATTTTTTGCACTATGTTGACTATTTTTGCACCAAATGCATATTGCACAAACCCTTACGATACCAACTGTATGTAACATCCTACATGCCTTCCTTTTTTGTGTAAATATTGTGTAAATTATAACTATAACTGTATCCTCCTTGTTTTATAACCTTATCTTCTCTGTTCCTTATCGTCTTGGTTTCTTTACCTCACTGTGAATGTGTGAAACTGGAGTGCCATGCCCAATTTCGTTGTCACAATATGTTAACCCATTTTGTAACAATGAGAATAAAGGTATATTCTATTCTATTCTATTCTATTCTATAATGGGGCCCATGAAAGTTAGTGATAGGGTAAAGGAAAAGTGGAACAGAGTGACAAAGATTGAGTCGAAAGAGGAAACGATTGCGAAATATGAACGTGTATGAATGTCTGCCATTGAAGCGCTGCTAGAAGGCACGGTAAATAGCTTAGAAATGTCATATTTTGGGGTTTTTACCAGTCTATTAATCTTTATTAACTGCATAATGAAGTGATTATGGATGCTTAGGGACACCATCTATTTATATATTTTATTTATTTTCGTATGTTAATCAGTTTAAGGGGGTCACTTATATGCATTGTAGGCTTGTATGCGAGCTAATACGTTACTTGGTTTTGCTTGTATTAATTTTAAATTTTATTTTAAAGGTGATTCTATTGTACTATCTCTACTGCAAACTGCACGATCATTTCATAGGATAACTTTTAGATGTGAAATTTATTTTCTTGATTTGGGACACAGCTTATCATTATGGTGGAACGGTAGGTCCTGAAGTCAAACCAGTTGAGAACCAGTGCTGTATATGGGCCTGATAAGAAATCAGTTTATTTCCTTAAATATATAAGAGGTACAAAGGACCTACCCATAGAGGTCCCGGATGCTGCGATCATTTAAATGAAGCAGATATAAATGAAAGCACATTTGTGTGATGCAGGAAGCCATTGCGAGGAAATACAATACAGAAAAAGGCTTCTCAACCTGGAGCCAGCAGGGGATATTTTTAGCTCTGCGATTTTCTTTCCCCCCCTTTCGAGCACGTCTTTTGATCCTTGGCCAATTCACCCGCACTCCACTGCAATTGCAATGCCTTGCATGTTTATCTTCCTCCTCGTTGACTTAGACAGAGATACAAAATGAAATTCAAAAGCTATAGCTCAGACTTGATTGAAGCATTATTAAAAAAACAAATGGAAATAACGGTCTGAGAATAATCAATCAATCAGCATGTTACCGCTTTTATTATGTGCAATTTAAAACCAAATGTTTTTCTAACTACCCTTTGATAAACAGCTTTCTGTGTAATGGTAAATATATGCACTCATGAAACCCGTTTATACTAAGGGAAAATGATAAATCGACAAATATTGCCTAATAGTGTGCAAAATAAAATAAAAATCACAGTTCATGCAACATTAAAGATGTAAGAAATGTGTGCCTACTTGGTAAGCGGATCAAATTAAAGCACATATTTTCCGTGAATCGAAGCATGAGATGACAGAAGACTCTCAAACATGATAACATCCATTTTTCTTACAATATAGGCAATATACACACACAGTATATTCCATATATTGCCTATATATTGTTGTAGACTGCATACAAATGCACTATATGGGCACACAATTTTTTAAATATTCCCATTAATGTGCTTCCAAGCAAAACATTACAGGAAAGTAGATTCATCTCTCCTACAATTCGATCCATCAACTGGTGGTAAAATAAACATTATTTATAAAATGGTTACTGTAGCAAACTAACAACAAGTTTGTTGAGTGTTGAGTTTGATAATAATAATAATAATAATAATTTCCTTGTATTGTCATTCTGTGTAACAATGTACACAGAACGAAATGTCGATTGCACCTGACCCGTTGTAGCGAGCCGATGCAGCCGCAGCCAACAGAGGGCGCCGCCGACCACTTTTTAAGTCTTAGGAATGACTCGGCCGGGGCGCGAACCACCGACCTCCCAGTCTCAAAGCGGGCGCCTTACCATCTAGGCTACTGAGCTGGTGATAAGCTCTGTTTACTACCACAGGTTAGCCCAGAAGGCTAGTGGGGAATCACAGAGGCTTCATAGCGTTTTTTAAAAAGATATTTCGATACATTTTTGAGTAGTGACAATTTCTGTCGATTGCCTTCTTTTTTTATCTTGCTTTCGATTTGGCTGGCGAAGCAGAAGCCGGGAACCTATAAGATACTTCTATGGGTGCGGTAGTGCTGGCGTGAGCTCCACAATAGAGTGACAGCCTCTCTGCTTCAAATGTCGCAGTTTCAAATCGATTGCTTTTTATCCGGCAAATTAATAAAAAATGACGCGAATATCTCCCCAAAATGTTCAATATCAGCAGTAATTACAGGCCATGCGTGAAAAACGATTCAAGTACAGTGGAAGCTCGGTTCTTGACCATAATCCGTTCCAGAACCCTGTTCGAAAACCGATTTGTTCGATCACCGAAATCATTTTTCCTTTTAAAAAATAATGTAAATCGTTTTAATCCGTTCCAACACCCTGAATGTTTACCTTGAATGTTTAACATAAACATAAAGCTAACCCAGCCTAATCGTACGTCCACGTTATCGTAATCTTACGTACGAAAGATTACGCTAACATGAACGTGTAAAAATAAAAAAATCAGGTCGTTTACAAGTCATTTAGCACCCGGGTCTCCACAACAAGTGGTGAGCGGTTCATTGGAAAGGGGGCTCCGTTCCAACACCCTGAATGTTGGGCTCCGTTCCAACACCCTGAATGTTTACCTTGAATGTTTAACGTAAACATAAAGCTAACCCAGGCTAATCGTACGTTCGCGTTGTCGTAATCTTCCGTACGAAAGATTACGCTAACATGAACGTGTAAAAATAAAAAAATGGATAAAGAAAATAATTATGAATTGGATTTCTTACCTTTGTGGTGGTCAGCAAAAGCCATGCTGTATTCCCTAGCAAGATCAGACACACCTCCTTCATATTTTGCTATTATTTCTTGCTTAGATGCAATAGTTGTACGCACTACTTTTCTTTTTTCACCTGTAGCAACTTTGCTGCTTGCACTGACCTTCTTCGGAGGCATAATTAGGGGCTAAAACACTTCGTACACCTAAATTAAAATCGAAAGCCAAACGAAGCATGTGCTCACATGTTAACAGTTGGTCACGAAAAGAGCGACCTACACTCGTAAGCCGCTCAGCATCGCACCCTAGCGTACGCACTCACGCATTACCGGCATTCGAACTCCGATTTTTTGACCGAACAGCGAAGCAAGAATTTCTCAAAATTTTTGGTCGGACTCCGATTTGTTCGAACTGAGAGGCGTTCGGAAAACCGAGGTTCCACTGTTTTACAAAAACGTATAAAGAGATAAGGCAGTGATCCATGCCACATGCATAGAAGGGCTATCTAGACGAAGAATTAGCAAATGCTAATAGTTAAGGGTGAGAAAATAGACACCTTTTTAAAGTAAAAATTTCATCATCACATGTGTGAAGGGTACGATATAGTCCAAATTAATTAAAAAGCACGCATATATTTTTAATCGTGTTTGATTAGCATGGGAGTCTGACGGGGACATAACGGTCGATAAAGCTCCCCACGAGGATGAATTTTCTTTGGCTTCATAACAATCCCTGTAATTGCCACTGTGGATAGGCTTCTGGAGTCTGGGCACACACATATGTGGTTAAGCCAAGAAATGTAAATAGGTATCCTAATTTTGTGGGCCAATCTTAAAGAAATAACACATATACTTTTCTACAGCAGTATCAGTACTTTGTCATTGGGAATAGCTAATGTCACTCACACCTTGAGGATACATTCAGCTCTGGGTCTAAGGCATGTCACTCAGAGTTATAAAGCCATTCGGTATTTTATATTCGCTATAAATCAGCCATTGTAGAAACATTTTGGTGCTTTTAAATCAGACTGTCAAGTATCAAGCTTATTTCCCTTTAGGTCAAGGACTGAACACGTTTCCGAAAGCCGGTCTTTTCAAGGGGATAAATTATCAAAGAAAATAGGAGTTTTTTTGCCAAGACTAGAGGTAGGGTTATCAATAACGTCAGAAAATAGGCACCAGACTTGGAACTGTGGATGAATGAAAACTGAATCCTTGTCTTGTCAACGCCATCCATTTTCAAAACAGCTTATTCACAGTCGAGGGGCAGAGTTTTCTTATGCTATAAATAAAACCTGTCAGCGACTTTAGATGGCTCAAGCTAAATCCAAGAGGCAAAACCAATGAATCTTAAATGCATTATGTCTTGTAATTTATTGAGAAACTCCGCCAATAGTCCAGAAGAGACAACAGCAACATCAATGGTTTTTAATCAAAGTAAGGTCAAGATAGTGGGGTCAGAGTGGATCAGTTATTTCACTTTTGCGGGGGAGACAATTATCTTTGCCACTAATTACAGTTCAACAAGCAGAAAGTTCATATCAGTGATTTGTAGTTACCAGGCAACCACATCAAATCTAACGTGTGAGTTATATTGCTAAAAAAACATGCCATGGTCCCGATAATGAAAAACCTTCTATGAGCCATCTATTTGTCTCATCATAGCTCTTAAAAGGTAGTAAAAACCTCAAGTTTTGCTTTTTTTCTATCACTGTGTTAGCCAGCTAATGAACAGCAAGGCATTAGCCTGGCAATGATTCTTAATGCTACAAAAACATATATATAATATAATGTTTTTGTCACGGACCGGACCAGGGAGGCAGAAAGGGTGAGCTCAATTGCGTAATGATCAGTTACTTTTATTTAGAAAATAAAAGTTGTCCAACACGCAGGGACAAAAACAAAACAAAAACAGACTTACAGGCAATCAGAAATTCAGACAGAGTAATACTCACAAACAGGCTTAAAGTTACTAACTCAGACAAACGGGCATGACAGGTCTTCCTTGAGTCAAACAAAACAGAACAGACTAATGCAATGATCCAGCCACCGGCAGTCCCCAAAACCCGCCCCTAAGAAGCACACACGTAATCCAGACAATCTGTTACAGCCGGTGCCAAGGGGCGGGACCAGCCGGCCGCCATGGCGACCATGCCGGACTTGACAGTTTTTTTGAGCCATGTGACCAAAATCATGCAAAATTCCAAGTTTTTATTGTTTGTGACTGTGTGAGTCAAGTGCTTCATACGTCTCTAACATGCGTGTCTGCTATTGGTCGAGGTCATGTGAGATGCTGGTTTGCTATTGTTTGCGTCACAGCTTCACATGCTATTGGCTGTACTCACTCATGCAGTGTTCATTTTACATGTGAAAAGTGATGGGTCCCGGGGACTCGCATGCTCAAAAATATATGGGTCCCAACAGAGATCTATGGGTCCCCAAAATTTAGTGTTATCGAGGTTGAAATTGTAAATCGGGGACAAATATATAATATAAATCTATATATTCATTCAGTTTTAATCAATAAATTATGAATTCATTTTCTGCATCAAATTATTGTTGGTAATATACCGATTAAAGGGATAACCACAAACCTGTCTTTTTTTCATTTTCTCCTTTTATACTTCCTTTTTTTCTTAACTTCTTTATACAACATAATGCGTAATATCAATCATCAAAGCAAGTGAGCCGTTTGAGAGCCATCTCTCTTTAATGAGTTGAGCCAAAAAAGCCGGTTCTCTAAAAAAAGACGGACTTCCTTTCACTACACAACTCAAACGCGTTTGACTTGATTGATTTGCCGTTTCGTGATAGTCGGTGTATACCAGAGGGTACCCATAATTGACAAATTTTCGTTTTTCCGTACAGATTTTCTTGTTCGTCGTACACGTCTTAAAATGCATAATAAACGTACTTTGTATGGCAAAAACTTACAGGTTGACAGGTATGAATTTCTCCGCCGTTTTTTGTGCCGGAATTATTGCCGTCGTTATCACTTTCTGTATTATGTTTTGACTTATTACTGACACTGAAGAAATTGCCAATTTTGTGTTGATTTTCACCTAATACTAACTGTTTTTTCTGAGGCATACTTAACCTTCGTTCGACGACAAGCACCACAACAACGACGTAATCACGAAGCAACAAGATCTCGTTGGCCAAGATCGGCGTGCAGACGAAAACTCGAACCGCGAGACCAAAACAACAATGGCGGATCTGCCTGACGAAAATTTTGGAGTGCAGTAAATCTTTGTTAAAAAAAGTAATCGGCTAATAATGACAATTTTAGGGCAAAAAAGTTGCGTCCCCGGAACGCACGTTGATTTGAGACTATGCGTCCCCAGCAAAAATGATGCGTCTAGGACGCAGGGACGCGGGCAAACGAGAACACTGCTCATGTAATGCTCCTTTTTTCTCTCAGTTCAGTTCAGAATCTCGTGTGACGCACTTGAATTTGCTATGAGTCCTTCGACTGATGATAAAGGGAAAAGCAAGAATATAAGGGAAACAAAGCTCCCAATGAGAAAAAATATGAAGGAGACATGTGCATCAGTTCCTGTCAGAGTTTATTAAGATATAAACTCGTTGCTGGCGGAATTATTCAGATAAAAACACTTATTGAGTTTTGATCTCTTCGGGGATGAAGGGAGCACGGCCCAGTCGCCATCTTCCCCATGCCGTACTGACAACATCCGGTAAGTAGGCATGGTTTATTGAAGTCACACATAAGCAGGAAATGGAGTCACACATGAGTGTCATATTTCATTACAATGAAAATTAGACTGAAAACGTATTACAAATAATATTAATAGACTTATCTTTGTAACGTGACTGTGTGTGTGTGTGTGTGTGTGTGTGATGATTACTTGTATATTAGAAATATAAAAACAGGTTAATTTCATAGCATGGGAGTCTGAGAAATACACAACTAAAAATAGCTAACTTTACAGTTCCTTAGCTAAGCAGTGTCAGCATCCTTTTCAAGTAGACTTGTTGAGAAACATGGCAACAAGTTCAAGCATTTACAAGCACTTCACCCAAAATTCTTCTCAAGCACTCTACTCAGGTATATGCCAAATAAACCACTTATGTAGCTTTTCCGCTTTGTCCCTTCGCATGCAGATAAAGCAAATGGACAGAAAAACTTCATCCGAACATGTTGTGGCCTTGCTCAAGGGATTCTAACTATATTCTTTCATACTTAGGATCCACTGTATTACTACACAAAATAATTAGTTGGTGGGCTGCTCCAGTCTCCCAAAGACTCACATTATGCGTAACTTTGAAAAAACAGGCCAACTGTTGGGCATTTTTCCTAATTGTGTGGGGTCTCGCCCAGGGAGTAATTTATTGTAGAACCTCCACTGCTTGAGGGAAATGAGCTACATCATGTTATTACACTATACTGGCACACAATTAAAAATGAGTTGTAGGCACTACTAATATCTGCTCAAGAACAACAGGACCTGTAGAAAGAATGCACTCTTCATTCACTTTAATATTAACTGATAGCTTTAATATTTGCTAAATAGACCATCCTCTAAATCTCATCTCATCTCATTAGCTGCACCGCTTATCCTCAGTAGGGTCGCGGGGGTGCTGGAGCCCATCCCAGCAATCATCGGGCAGTGGGCAGGGGACACCCTCAAGTGGTTGCCAGCCAATCGCAGGGCACACAGGGACAGACAACTCGCTCGCTCATTCACACCTAGGAACAATTTGGACCGGCCAATCCACCTGAAATGCATGTCTTTGGAATGTGGGAGGAAACCGGAGTGCCCGGAGGAAACCCACGCAAGCACGGGTAGAACATACAAATTCCGCACAGGAAGTCCGGTAGCTGGATTCACTATTTTAAATGGTGACGTTATCAAAAAAAACTCTGAGCGGAAAACCAGGCTGCTGAAAACGGCGTCATGTTTGTGGGGGGTAGCTGCCTTTCTGCAGCCAGAGTAATGCACCGCTTTTGACCGTCAGTAACTGCAACGGCAGAAACAGTTATTACTCAGATTACAAAATGATGTAAAAAAACTACGACATTATAGATAACACTGTAACATAACGGTCCCAACACAAGTTATACATGAATTAATATGGTACATACATGGGCGGATAGATGGTTCATTTACTGCACATACACAGATCCGTCAGTAAATAGCTAAGTGTAGTTCAGCAACTTGGCAGTTCCTCCACAGGAAAAAGAATCAATGCTTTCTTGTAGCAGCTCACATTGGCTTTGCCATTGGAAGATGCAGGTTTCTATTTTGCGGCAAAGTGCAGCCACTCGTAGTAAAGATGTAAACGAAAATCTATTCATCCCATTTTATGAGAGGTGAGTTGGTAGATGGGATGCATCTCGATGAACGTCCGTCTCACACTTTCAAATGAGCTGTTTTGAGCAATTTATTAAAAAATGTATCCATCCATTATCTGCACCGCTTATCCTCAGTACGGTCGCGGGTGTGCTGGAGCCTATCCCAGCTATCTTCGGGCAGTGGGCAGGGGACACCCTGAACTGGTTGCCAGCCGGTCGCTGGGCAAACAGAGACAGACAACTCACTTGCACATTCAAACCAAGTGACCATTTGGACTGGCCAATGAACCTGAAATGCATGTTTTTGGAATGTGGGAGGAAACCGGAATGCCTGGAGCAAACCTACATAAGCAAGGGGAAAACATGCAAACTCCACACAGGAAGTTTCGATATCATGATCTTAGAGGCGCACACGTGCTAACCACTGCGCTGCCGTGCTGCCCGTGTTTTATTGTATTTTTATTATATTATCAACGCACCTGATATATTTTGAAATTGTGAAGCTGATAGAAATCCACACGCTCAAATTTAAGAACAAAACTCAATTTTGTCTCTGTGAAGGTTGCAGTCTGAAACAGCCATAAAAGTTAACTAATTCACATTATTCCTCAAATGTTAAGGCTTGGCACCAACTGCGTGGGGAATTTAGCATTGACGTCTCTGGCTGCAGAACGCTTGACCAATACACCTGACACCATTTTCAAAGGTGTCGTTTTTTATTCTGCCTTGAGTTAATTTCGTCACATATTTTCGGATCATATGACCATTCAAAAAGACAATTACAAAGACGAGAAAAGTATTACTACTGCCCGAATAAGGGCTGCGTAAAATGTGAGCCCTTAGGGCAACCATACTCTGGAGAATAGTGCCAGATTGCAACAACGACTATTTGTGTTGTTGTCATAGGTGGTTGCCGGTGTAATGGACCAAATTGCATTCATTTGTCATTATTCCTCAAGGATTGAAGGTAACCCCAGCAACTTAGCAATGACCCCAATAATATAAATAGGGAGTTTTTGATAGCTAACCTTTACTGCTGCTCAATTCAAATTGAAGATTTGATTTGTGGATGAAAACCGTGAACTAGTGACTATGTTGTAAATCTTGACTAAAGTGCAGTAAAACTTTTCTGTTTTGCTACTTTTATATATATATATATATATATATATATATATATATATATATATATATATATATATATATATGAAGAAGGTTTGCGAGTGTCTGATCTTGCTAGGGAATACCACACCGTCCACCTGCGCCTTCTGCTGACCACCACTAAGGTAAGAAATCCTGTTAGCGTAATCTTTTGTACGGAAGATTACGATAACGTGAACGTACGATTAGCCTGGGTTAGCTTTAGTTTACGTTAAACATTCAAGGTAAACATTCAGGGTGTTGGAACAGATTAAAACGATTATTTTTAATGGGAAAAATGATTTCCGTGATCGAACAAATCGGTTTTCGAACAGGGTTCTGGAACGGATTATGGTCGAGAACTGAGGTTCCACTGTATGTCGAATTAATTCGGGTGGGGAACCGTGAGCACTACCTACTGGTCGAGTCGGTAACCACCAAATTAAATTCGGAACCCAATGCAATTTAAAGCAATTTTCTTTACACTACAACAACATGTTGAACAATACCACTTATCACAATCAACCAAACCAACAACGAATCCAGCCATTCATACTCGTGTAAGCCAAAACGTACCAACACTGAGCCGACACAATATTATTTTGCAAATTGATGCACTTGAAAGAAATGGTTGGAGTCGTGGTCACCCTTATCTTGACAACGATGTAATGACATCTGGCATGGCCTCTGCCACAAAACCGTGTATGCTTCGGAGCTAAGTGGATGATAAGTGTCAGTTGAGCATCCTGTGTCTAATGAATGAGGGTGGGAAGGTAATCATAGTAGCAAATGATGGATGGGGCCGGCCATAAAATATCATAAACCGCTTTCTTCCATCTTCGTAACATTGTTAAAGTTCGTCCTATACTGTCTCAGTCGGATGCGGAGATTATAATTCACGGGTTTGTTACCTCCCGTCTCGATTACTGTAATGCACTACTCTCCGGTCTCCTGAAGTCCAGAATCAAGAGTCTTCAGCTGGTACAAAATGCCGCAGCGAGGCTTTTAACTAGGACGAAAAAGTCCTATCACATCACGTCGATTTTGGCTAACCTGCATTGGCTCCCTGTTAGCCTAAGATGTGATTTCAAGGTTCTCTTAGTATTATACAAAATCATACATGGACTTGCTCCCTCATATCTTTCAGATCTGATTTCCCCCTATGTTCCGGTCCGAAGCCTTTGTTCTGAGAGCGCCGGTCTTCTGGTGATCCCAAGAGCCAAGAAGTGTTCCGCAGGTTCGAGAGCGTTCTCCATCCGGGCACCGGTGCTGTAGAATGCTCTTCCTCCTGAGATCCGATCTGCAACCTCAGTGGAAATGTTTAAATCTAAGCTTAAGACTCACTTCTACGCTACAGCATATGAATAATCTATACTTTTCATGGACTATATCTCTGTATTATTTGTGATTGCAACATCCTTTGCTTTCTGGTAATCCTGGAAGGGGGATACCACATGTGCTTCTCAAGGTTTCTTTATTTTCTTCATGTTGAGGTTTTTTGAGTTTTTCCTTGCCCTCATGTTGGTTCCAGATCAGGGGATGGTGTAATAATAGTCTGAAAAAATAGTCTGTGTAATAACCTGTGAAGCCTTTTGAGACTCTATGTGATTAAGGGCTATACAAATAAAAATGACTTGACTTGACTTAAAAGTTATGTAATATGAGAAGGATATTTGTCCATGTGAAGGTGTGTGTGTTTGTAGGGCACCTGAGGCAGTGTTGATGGTCCTGATAGCCTCCCTCGGACTGATTCTGTTGTTAGGGGGATAATCAGGAACAACGTTGTCATGGCGCCTCTCCGACATACGGGGACTGGTCTTAGCTGGGAGATGACTGAAAGGGAATGGAATCGATTATTCAGAAGCATTCATCTCGGCCAATTCCGAAATACAATTCCCAGTGCCATCGAGCGGCATTTACATACAAACGGAAGCAAAACCACATTAATAAGATTCTTGCTTTGCAGAATATGTAGCTCGTGTTCAGGGTTGGGTAGGGTTACTTTAACTGGATTACTTTCAATTACTTTTGGATTACTCCAATACCAAATATGCTAATAAAAGACAAAAGAAACTAAATATGAATACAATGACTCAATTTTGTGCAGGCTTGGAATACATGGAACGTCAGAAATGATTTTGGCAAGCTGTTTGGATTTATTTTCATTTTGTTTCTGTCGCATTTTATGTTCGTTTTGCCGGAGATCAAAGAGATCAAAGCCAGGAGAGAAAGCTTACCACGTGTTGTGAGTCATTTTATTCATATTTAGTTTCTTTTGTCTTTTATTAGCATATTTGGTATTGGAGTAATCCAAAAGTAATTGAAAGTAATCCAGTTAAAGTAACCCTACCCCACCCTGCTCGTGTTTGACTTCTGACACTCTTACCATGCGGAATTGTGTGCTACGGAAATGTTAGGAAAACTAAGGCCTGTGGGCCATGTACAAGCTTTTTAATTCAGCACACTGAAAACATTGTTGAATAAAATAAGTACTGTATTTTCTATAGTATACGGCGCACCCCCTAAAAAGGTTTTTGGTCATTTTTAAGGTGCAATGAATTTAAACCTCAAAGGGAGCTACCATAGTTATTTATGTGTATCTGATCAGTTGACCAAATTTGCAAAACATTGTATGCAACGGGAATCGAACTTGGGACGCAGTGTGAGCATGCCCAAACCCAGGGTTGTCAAACTCATTTTAACTCGGGGGCCACACGATAGAACAAACATTCCGTCGGGGGCCGGACTAGTAGATTAAAGAGAAAAAAAAGGGATAAAGAAATAAGAGAAAGAGGGAGGGAAAAGGAGAGAGGGCGGGACAAAGAATGCAAAAGAGAGAGAGGGAGAAAGCGTGAGAAACAAAAGATAAAAAGTCGTGAGAGAAGGGGAAAAGAAAGGGAGAGGAAGAGAAATAGAAAGACAGATGGAGAGAAAAGAAAGCGCAAAGGGTATGAAGAGAGAAAGAGAAAAGAGAAAAGGAAAAAAGGAAGTTGGAGCAAAACAGGTTAAAAGACACAGAGAGAGAAAGACACAAAGAGCAACAAAAGAGGAGAAAATGAGAGACACAGAGAGTGAAAGAGAGTGAAAGAGACAGAGACAGAGTGGGAGGAATGGGCTAGAAAAGAAAGAGAGAGAGAGAGAGAGCTAGAGAAATAAATAAATACAGATACAGTGTCGTTGTTTGAGGCACCTGGCTTTGGCAACATCAAATTGACATAGTTCAACCTGCAGCTTGTTTTTCTCTTGCGCTTCTCTGAGTGTTATCTCGCGAGCCGGATACAATCCCTTAGTGGGCCTGATCTGGCCCGCAGGCCGCCTATTTGACACCTGTGCCCTAACCTAACCATTAGACCACTAGGGATACAGATAAGATATTGTATATCATATTTTGTCTCTTGACCCTAGTCCTCAGTGTTCCTCCTCAATAAAACAAAAAAAAAGAGTATTGCATTGTGAAATTTTAACTAATGTAAATTATATCCTTAATATCATTTTTAAATGATGGATTTTTTGAATTGATCAAGATATTTTCAAAATGTACTCTCATCTCATCTCGTTAGCTGCACCGCTTATCCTCAGTAGGGTCGCGGGGGTACTGGAGCCCATCTCAGCAATCATCAGGCAGTGGGCAGGGGACACCCTGAACTGGTTGTCAACCAATATAATTTTAGATATAACACATACATACAAATATCTGCATGTACTCGCTGGACCGCTGCCAGTCAATGCCAAGGTCGGGTTCATTTCAGAAGTAGCAGGAGGATACTTTCTATCGACAAAAACGGTGACCAGATGAGGTGCTGTATCTGAGTCAGATCATGGAAACCAGTACGGTTTCATATAGAAAAAGCAAATCTCTGCTCAGAAAATGGACTTGAAAGGGATGTACTTGCCCAAGAAACACCACAGGAAGTTGTGCCCCAACGACCCTGGTGGTCAAGTGATCCGTGAATGTGAAGATATTTACCGTAAATTCCGGACTATAAGCCGCTACTTTTTCCCCAACTTTCAACCCTGCGGCTTATTCAGTGATGCGGCCAATTTATCTAATTTTTCTAACGTTCGTCAGCGGTGCTCAAGTACCAAAGGTAAGATTTAGACCGGTGGAATATATGCGCAGAGGAAGACTGCAACTTCACTAAAACTGGCCGCATGCGAAAGGCAACTTTTTCGCAAGTCTGCCAGGGGATCCTAACAGCGTGGGGCAGCATTAACAAATCCACCATCACCAACGGGTTCCGAAAAGCCGTGACGGAGAGGAGGGCACACCAGGGACAGTGACCGCCCGAGTGAGGCTGCGGGAGCGTGGGACGACGTCTATATGACACTGTTTCTTTCCGACACTGAGGAAGACGACTTTGATGGCTTCAGTTCTAAGGAGGAAGATGAGGACGGTTTACCGTGATTTTTACAAGTACGGTATGTTTTTTTAACAGACCCGTTTACTGTGTTGCGAGCGTGTTGCTAGCGTGTTGCTACCATTAACTGCCCTGTCTGGCACCGTTTGGGATGAAAGTTATATTATTATTATTATTAAAGCTTTGAAAACTCTCTCGGTGTACCGTCTTTCTTTGTAAATATGTGTAACCGATGTATAATATGTATTTGCACCTGTATATTTTTGTAATGTATTTATTTGAGACACTTAATCTGATATGTTTTGCGAATTAAAAAAGAGGGGCGGAGCAAACGCGGGCTGACGGGAAGTGGGGTAAAGGTGTGTGAGACCTGTTGTCGCGGCGGACAATAGTGGATATATATTTTTCCCACCCTTACCTTTGGAAATATACACGTTTTTTCCTTGGATTAGTTTCAACGGGTACCCGGACTCTGCAGGTCTGCATCAAACCTTAAGTACCGGTATCATTTCCCGTTCATTTTGCCGGCTGTGATTTTTGGACTGTGTACTTCAATGAAGGACATTTAGTTTTAACCGCGCGACTTGAAGTCGCGTCTGGATAAATTTAATGTTTGTGTTACAATTTTTTAACGTGGGCGCATGCGGCTTATATACAGGTGCGGCTTGTGTATGTACGAAATCGGTTTTCCTCTGGAAATGTGGCGGGTGCGGCTTATAATCAGGGGCGCTCTATAGTCCGGAAGTTGCGGTATTTATAAATAGAAATTGGGAAAGAAGGATATCTATTTTCCTCATGCATTGCGCCATTTACCTCCTGATACCAAAAGCAAAAGGACAAATTGCCTGCAGTTTAAGGGATCTTTTGTGAAATCGGTCCTGACGCCTCAGTGACAAACCTAATTCACATGTCTTTATATTGTTTAAAATATATACTTTGAATAAATTACTTCGGGGTTCCCGACAGTGATTCATAGACCTGGCAGACAACCAAGCTTGTGTTGTTCCTTCATCAAGTTGTAAGTAATTATTAATGGCAACCAATTTCCATACTCATGCCCATGGACAACACTAATTCATTCGCCCCAAAATAGAGTGTCATAAGCAATGTTCCTTCTAAGCTGCACTGCTCGCACATTCTCAGCGCACAAGAAAATCTATCCAGTGCAATGTTCCCTCTAAGCTGCGTGTGTGCGCAATTGCGCACTACCCAGAGCTTTTCCGCGCACAAGAAAATCTAGCCAGCTCACAAAAATTAGGGCTCGAAATTGCTAATTAAGAAGCGAATTAAGTCAGTTACAGTGCATGAAGGTAAAAATACACGGGTTCCCCTGACGTTGTGTTCTAATTGCGGTATATGGAAGTCAAGGTCGAAGTAGAACGAAGTTGAGTCAAGTCAGTAGAGTTTTTTGAGAACCGGCTTCTTCGGCTCGGCTCACTCAAAAGAACCGGCTCTTTTGGGTCCCAAACGGCTCCTCAGGTTGTTTTTGCTCTTCTAACCCCTACATGACCAAATATTATCTAAAATTATGCACAAAATGACTTAAAGGAAGGGAGAATAGAACAAAAAAGAAAAAAATACCAAAATGAAAAAGTATTGAAAAGCTGAGAAAAAAAGAAACAAAAGGAAGAGAAAAAAGAGGGAAAAATTCAGAAAAAAAGCCAGAAAAAGAGATAAGAAAGAAACAAAGGAAAAAAGTAAATAGAGAACAAAAGAAAAAAAGTAACAGCTAGGAAAAAATAAACACAATGAGATTTTTTTAAAGGAATTAAAAAAAAAAACAGAAAAAAACAGGGAAAAAGAAGAAAAAGTTTGTGTTGCATTCAAATAATTTCCAATCATACCAAGTCAATCTTGTTGCCAACATTGTACTTCCACTCAAAAATGTGATTAAATACAGTTCTGTATCGTGCAACCGACTAAATAAGCCCCCCAAAATGTTAGTATTATGCGACAAAAGATACCAGGAAAAAAAAATGGAAAACTTGTGAAAGAATTGTTGTAAAACAAATGACGTTTGTAGGCCGTACAACTTTTGCAATAATACATTAGTCAATTCATTCAAAAGTGATTTTTTTTTTTTTTGCATTGCCGGAAACTCAGCAAAATGTAACGTGATGTCAAGTTTTGGACATGTTTGATAATGACTTAGTTGCCACACTTGGGATTGCCGTTGCTCACTGTTGTTTCAAACGTTGCTCACCAGTTTTGTGTTAACGCTCAGCCCCGTGGAAAATTAGAGGGAACATTGGTCATAAGCCATCCAAATTAGGGACCGTGCACACACACACACACACTTTCTGCTTATCATCTCGTTCCATTACAAGTCTTTCTAATCCCTGACCAGCAGCTAATTTTCTGGGGAGATACTGACACTACTGCACACTTTGGTTAACACTGGTTCACTGTTTTGCAGATTTTTAATTACATTTTTCTTTCTTATCATTGAAATACGTTCCGTGTTGTAATACAGCACGCAGCAAATCCTATCACGGGAAGGAAGGGCTTTATGTATTGGGTGGGAGTCACTGTCGGGGTGCACGGTTATGATAGGCTGGTGTATGCTGTCAGTCAATCGGCCAGTCGAGTGAATGTGTCCCGCCCAAAACAAACTCCCAATGCACAGCTACAGTTTGCTTTTAGCCGCTTGTTACATTGAAAATAAATTCATCGATTGAATCGGACTTTGAGGAAAGTCAGAAAAGCGCAGACATGTCGATCACCAGCGGGTGCTGCGTGGATTGTTATCAGATCCGGGAAGTGAAGGCAGTGAGGCTGCAGTTACCGCCCGATGCTTCAGCCACCCCTGCCGAGCCTGTATCTCACCAACGCCAGACCCATTACCCATGAAACAGACGACCTGAAGCTTGTGAAGTATCTATCTATCTGTCTGTCTGTCTGTCTGTCTGTCTGTCTGTCTGTCTGTCCGTCCGTCCGTCCGTCCGTCCGTCCGTCCGTCCGTCCGTCCGTCCGTCCGTCCGTCCCTCCCTCCCTCCGTCCCTCCCTCCCTCCCTCCCTCCCTCCCTCCGTCCGTCCGTCCATCTATCTATCTATCTATCTATCTATCTATCTATCTATCTATCTATCTATCTATCTATCTATCTATCTATCTATCTATCTATCTATCTATCTATCTATCTATAACTTGAGGGAAACTGCTAAATTATGGACAGTAGTATTTTAATCATTGTAGAAACCTGGCTCAACTACAAGATACTCGATAGTCTCTAAATTTCTCTTCTTTTTTTTGCACTGGAATGAGAACACCCTCCAAGGTAATTGTACTTTTGAATACTGACAATGAGGACCATTTAATTATGTGTTTTTATTTGTAGATCTAAAGTTATTATTTTGTTATAGTGGTTTACTTTTAGTTGGTAAGGACGTCATCTCGAGGTAAGTTTGACCCTCGGGGGCTTTTATGAAGGTGCAACTTTTTGCGGAGTTCTGGTCCCTATTGACCGCAATAAGTGAGGGATTACTGTATTTGCAAGGTCACAAAACTGCAAAAGAGACTCACCCTGACTGGCCGTGTTGTTCATCAATGGCATCTACAGCACTTTCCACAGAGTTTAAAAGAGACTGGATCTGATTGGCTGATTCCTTCAGGAGAAAACGGGTGACAAACTGCTCCACGTTTGTTCCTCTCTCATAAACCTGTTCAAAAAAATGGAAGAGTCATATAAGTAAATACAGTTTTCTATTAGTATGGATATCTCGCTTTATACCATTCTATTTATTTCTGGTATGATTCGCTTTCCAGTTTTTGAATCAAACATCTGCCTTTCTTGCATCATCTCCTTGGAACTGGCTCTCCACTTGAGGGCTCTTTGAATACGGTAAATTCCGGACTATAAGCCGCTACTTTTTTCCCTAACTTTCAACCCTGCGGCTTATTCAGTGATGCGGCCCATTTATGTAATTTTTCTAACGGCCGCTAGCGGCGCTCGAGTGTTGCTACCATTAACTGCCCTGTCGAAGCTATATTATTATTATTAAAGCTTTGAAAACTCTCTCGGTGTGAGGGGCGGAACAAACGCGGGGTGTTGAGTTTAAGTGGGGACCGCTAAAGGTGAGGGACAGACAAGGAAAGAAGAGGGGGTAAAAAGTTGGTTAAAAAAAAAGGAGTTGCGTGAGTAAATGTGTTCATCTGATATAATTTTTCCCACCCTTACCTTTGGAAATATACAATTTTTTCCTTGGATTACTTTCAACGGGACCTGGACTCTGCAGGTCTGCATCAAACCTTAAGTACCGGTATCATTTTCCGTTCATTATGCTGGCTGTGATTTTTGGACGGTGGACTTTGATGAAGGACATTTAATTTCAATAGCGGGACTTGAAGTCGGGTTTGGGTTAATTTTGTGTTTGTGTTACATGTTTAAATGTGGGCGCATGCGGCTTATAAACAGGTGCGGCTTGTGTATGTACAAAATCGGTTTTCCTCTCAAAATGTGGTGGGTGCGGCTTATAATCAGGTGCGCTCTATAGCCCGGAATTTACGGTAATAGTTTATCTGTTTCGATAATGGCCTCTCTGATTGTACCAAGCTAACTAAATTCATAAGTCAGAATCTAATCAATTCATCTGAGGGTGAATGGAACTGGGTGGTTTGTTTCAGATTGTATTCGTAGAAAAAGAAAACGTGTTTTGAATGTTACATTTGGATAACTCAGTCACACATCACAAAATGAAAAGCTAATCAAAAATAACAATTTCACAACAGATTGAACTTTTAGATTGCGATAAAGAGAATTCACTTGGTCACCAATTTTGTCTGAGGAAATTCTGAGGTATAAAAACATGGAACTACTTTTTACAAACTCAAATAACGATGTTATAAAAAGTAGTTCCATGTTTTTATAAATATACATAAAACCTTTACCCCACTTCCCGTCAGCCCGCGTTTACGATGTTCCCTTTCAGTCATCTCCCAGCTAAGACCAGGAGTGTTGCTTTCACTCCTTATATTACGTTTGGTAGTAGGGGTGAGCGATATTTGGAATTTTGGTATCGATCCAATCCAAGTAAATAAGGGTAGGATTGATCGATACCGATCCTGTACTTTTTGCTTGGAATCTGTTGACTAATTACGTTGAGTAACTATATTATTCTGATAAACACAGCACAGAAATTTTAGGCATTGAAAATGATTTCTTATTAAATAACTACAGTGCAAAGGTTTCAGTATAAAAAAAGAAAATGACGCGAGAGGTGGAATCAATACGAGTTACTGGATACACGAGCAGGATACTGGACAGGACGGGACAGACAGAATCGATACCGGATACTGGACACACGAGCAGATACTGGACAGGACGTAACAGACAGGATCGATACCGGATTCAGGATACACGAGCAGGATACTGGTGAGGACGGGACAGGCGGAATCAATACTAGAAACCGGATGCACGAGCAAGATACCGGACATGACGGGACAGATGGGATCGATACCGGATACCAGACAGGACGTGACAGACAGGATCGATACCGGATGCAGGATACACGAGCAGGAAACAGGTGAGGACAGGACAGGCGGAATAAATACCGGAAACTGGATGCACGAGCAAGATACTGGACAGGACGGGACAGACGGGATCGATACCGGATACCGGACAGGACAGGATAGATGGGATCGATACGAGTTACTGGATACACGAGCAGGATACTGGACAGGACGGGACAGACAGAATCGATACCGGATATTGGACACACGAGCAGATACTGGACAGGACGTAACAGACACGATCGATACCGGATTCAGGATACACGAGCAGGATACTGGTGAGGACGGAACAGGCGGAATCAATACTAGAAACCGGATGCACGAGCAAGATACCGGACATGACGGGACAGATGGGATCGATACCGGATACCAGACAGGACGTGACAGACAGGATCGATACCGGATGCAGGATCCACGAGCAGGATACAGGTGAGGACGGGACAGGTGGGATCGATACCGGATACCGAATGCACGAGCAAGATACCGGACGGGACTGACGGGATCGATACCGGATGCTAGATTCACAAGCGGGATCCCGGACAGGACGGGACAAAGTCAAAATGCTTGCCTTGCAAGTGCAGAGGTTCATTGACGGACTGACAAGGAGTGACTGAGAGCACCGAGTTTAAATAGGAGGGGAACCAATCAGGCAACAAGCAGCAGCTGTTGCCAGAAGAGCGGGCGCAGGTGACGGCAATGGGAAATCGTGACAGCTTGTTAACTCTCCTGTTGTCCTGGGTGCGCATAGAGAATTGACACTTTGAGGAAATTGATGGAAGACTGAAATATTGATACCAGGACAATAGTATTGATCTGATCCAAGTACTTGCTTGATATTGATTATATTGATATTTTGATCGACCTGCCCACCCCTAATTGACACTCAACCAAAAGAATATGGATAATATTTGCAGACAGAAATTGTGAGTGCAGATTCTCAATGTGATCTGGTATTTGTTTACAATAACACCTTTTGATAGACTGTACCTGTTTATTTTTTGTAACCACTCATTTTTATTCCTAAATCGAGTTACCAGATCTGTCGCTTTAGTAACAATGTGAATTGCAGAAAAGGTAGTATCACATACTCAGAATGTAGCAATTGACTTGGTACCATAACATCAGTTCTTGTGACATCCCTAAACTTGGGTTCAGACTTCCTGTGATTAAGCGCTGTACTAATAACCAGGACCGACTGACTGATACTTAAAACGGATATTGCTCCCCTTGACAAACTGGGTGCCCAAATTGTCTATTTTTATTTTGTTACACCGCTTTTAACGAGATAACGGCAGACAAGTAGATAAGAGGCTGACAGCAATTAAAACTGAATATGAAACAGATTCGGAGCAGTGTCAAGAACAGTTTTTGCAAAGACTGAGATTCGTAATAACTGCAGTGCATGAGCAGTCCATATTCATAAATCTGCACTAATAATACCCAAACAACCGTCAAGAGTTGGGCTCTTGTGAAAACAATCATGTATAACTGTAACCGCGGTGTACCTGTCACACCAAAGATACACATTCACGCTGGACTGGATGATGGGGTTTTTATTACAGTTGCTGCAAATGAGTCACAACACGTGGAAAGCTTCTCTGCTGGCTTTGATCTCGTTGGCAGCACGCTGTTAGACTGCCCAATACATTTTCTTTACAGTTGAGATACAATACAAGTTCAGAAAATCAACCATGACTATTATTTTTTACATCCATTTCAACAAAATACTTTTAACAAGAGATTGTATAGTGCTTTTTTAACGTTTACAATGAATTCAACATATTTTTCCCTAAACTGAATTTTAACCAACATCATCCTTTTTATCTTCTAAATCTAAATAATAACAATAACGAGCATAAAAACGTGTACAATTTACCTGCAAATGAATGAGTCACAACACAACATGAGGTAAGCTTCTCTGCTGGCTTTGATCTCTATAAGGGGAATTAGCATTTTAGCACAACATGCAACTGTGCATGTTGAGAGATTTGTCAGCTGGGGTTTTAATGTTTAAAATTAATTTTTTGCGGAGCACCAAAAGATATTGTCTTACAGTTGGCAGCACGCTGTTAGACTGCCAACAACTCCCACCTTCCTGTCGCAAAGTCTAAAGCCAAACCAAACCTTACCCCATACCAGCAGGTGGCACTGTTGGACTCATCATTGCAGGACACTTACACAAAAACTATACAACATATTTCAGCAGGAATTTCAATAAAACAAAAGTTATTATTACACCCGTTACATAACGTCTTTTTGGAATCAAATGACATAATTGCCTTCCATTAAATGTTGTAGTAGTAAAGTAATGCTTTATCATAGTACTACTATAGTAGTTCTTTTGTAGTATTTAGGTGTATTTTTTTAGAATCTTACTGAATATGACCTTTTTTGTAGTATTACTGTATTATTTTTGTAGTATTATTTTAGTTTCATTTTTGTAGTATGCCTGAGGTGGGATTTTTGTGGTATTTCTATCATCTTATTTCTGTAGTGTTTTTGTAATATCAATGTAGTAGTATTCTTGGAGTTTTCTGTAGTATCCCTTTATCAGGATTGTTTGTAGTATTTCTGTAGTATTTTGTAGTATCACTGTAGTTGTATTTTTGTAGAATTTCTGTAGTAGGTTTTTTGCAGAATTTCTGTAGTGGGATTATTGTATTATATCTTTTGTAGGATTTTTGTTTTATTTGTATTCTAGTATTTTTGTACTATTACCTAAGATGCATTTTTGTAGCCTTATATTTTATAATACCCAAACAACCGTCAAGAGTTGAGGTCTTGTGATAACAATTATGTATAACGTTTTTTTGGAATCAAATGACATAATTGCCTTCCATTAAATATTGTACAATTTAAATGTTGTACAATTTCACAGCTTTAAGTCAGACTTGAAGACAACGGCATAACAGCATCTTATTTACAGCAAAACACTGCGGTATTCTACTCCGATGCAGTATTTAATCTTTTTTTAAACAAAATGACTGGGCCCACCTTGTTTTGAAACCACTTTTTACAATTAGCACTCGAAATGCAAAATGGACTTAAAATATTTTGCTTTTGTTTGTATAGGGCTAAGGATAAGTTACAATTTCAATACCGTAGATTTGGGAGTGCATCTGAATAAAAACTGCATGATAGATAGATAGATAGATGCTAATACCCACTGTAGCGTGTTATATAGAGTATCTAAATAGAGCTACACAGAATACATATTGCAATAAAATTCGGTAATATGCAATGTAGGGGGTGTGGTTTAATGTGGGCCTTTACTCTGCCAAGTGGAGTTAAAGAGCCTCACGGCATGAGGAAGAAAATATCTCTTCAGTCTGTCCGTGGTACAAGACAGTGACAGCAGTCTGTCGCTGAAGCTGCTCTTCTGTCTGGATATGATGCTGTGTAGTGGATGTGATGAATAAAATGAGTAAGTTTAAGAAAGAAACTCAACTTTTTTTATGTACAAGCCTCACCAGATTTTAAGCCGCAGCTATAAATATTAACTCATTCACATGCGGCGGGGAAATGTCTGGCACAGAAAAGTCACAAATTATGTTGTGATGAAGACACTTGTTTGAGGACTGTCCTCAGCTGCCAATCAGAGCAAACTAGGGCAGCAGTCAATATATTAAAAAAAACATTTTCAGGACAATACTCAATGGCTAAAATTCTGAGGTCTGCACAATCAAAACAGCCTGTACAGATGCAGAGCTATGCATCTCATATTAATCTCTCCCATTCCCTGCACACATAACAATGTTATAGAGAGGAGAACAGATATTGCTGCTACTACAAAAGAGGAATCCAATGCTGCTCGTGGCTGTAAAAGTTTGCCCAACCTTGTCTAACAATAATTGATGGAGCAATATCAATGCTTTAACTCCAAACTGTAAATAAACAAACAGCTTATACTTTTTTTGCGTTGACTTATGTGTTTGAGGTAAAAATTACCGGAAAGTTAAAGGTTCAATAAAACTCCACTCAACTCATCTCATTAGCTGCACCGCTTATCCTTAGTAAGGTCGCGGGGGTGCTGGAGCCCATCCCGGCAATCATCGGGCAGTGGGCAGGGGACACCCTGAACTGGTTGCCAGCCAATCACAGGGCACACAGGGACCGGCCAATCCACCTGAAATGCATGTCTTTGGAATGTGGGAGGGAACCGGAGTGCCCGGAGGAAACCCACGCAAACACAGGGAGAACATACAAACTCCGCACAGTAAGTCCGGTAGCTGGATTTGAACCCACACAGGAGGTTCCCAAGACCTTAGAACTGTACCGCACACGCGCTAACCACTGCTCCGCCGTGCTGCCCTCAATAAAACTCCTTAAAATTAAAATTAAAAATTTGAAATATTTAATTCACCCCATGTTCCTGTCCAGAGCCTTCACTCTGAAAACGCTGGACTACTAGTGATCCCAAGAGCCAAGAAGAGATCCACAGGTTCGAGGGCATTCTCTATTTGGGCCCGGTGCTGTGGAGGGCTCTGTCCTCTGAGATTTGATCTGCAACCTCAGTGGAACTGTTTAAATCTAGGCTTGAAACACACTTCTATTCTATAGCTCTATTTCATGTTGACAATGTCTGTTTATTGTTTGTTAATGCTTTGCAACATGGTCATCCTTTATATTTTTTATTTTATATTATCCCTTAAGTATTTCATATTTTATTTGTATTTTTACTGTTTGGTAATGCAACATCCATTACAGCCCGGTCATCCTAGAAGGAGGATTACCCAATGTGCGGTCCCTTCCCAAGTTTTTTTCATTTACCTCATGCTGTGGTTTTTGAGTTTTTCCTTGCTCTCATGTACGGTTTAGATCAGGGGATGGTGTACTAATAGTCTGTAGTTTGTGGTCTGTGCAGCTCGTTGAGACTCCTTGTGATTAAGGGCTAAATAAAAACAGATAAACATGACTTGACTTGACTCCTCGAATACACTATTTGGAGACTTGTATTCCATCCATCCATCCATTATCTGCACCGCTTATCCTCAGTAGGGTCGCGGGGGTGCTGGAGCCCATGCCAGCTGTCTTCGGGCAGTGGGTAGAGGGCACCCTGAACTGTTTGCCAGCCAATCGCAGGGCAGACAACCATTCATACACACACTTTATACCTAGGGACGATTTGGACCGGCCAATTAACCTAACATGCATGTTTTTGGAATGTGGGAGGAAACCGGAGTGCCCGGAGGAAACCCACACAAGCACGGGGAGAACATGCAAACTCCACGCAGGAAGGCACTATCTCATGACCTCAGAACAGTGCCGCACATGCGCCAACCACTGCGCTGCCCTGCTGCCCAGACTTGTATTCGTTAATTAATTCCATGTCATAATCAGGGTTGGGTAGGGTTACTTTAAATGGATTACTTTCAATTACTTTTGGATTACTCCAATACCAAATATGCTAATAAAAGACAAAACAAACTAAATATGAATAACATTACTCAATTCTGTGCAGGCTTGGGGAGTAACGGAATACATGGAACGGCAAAAATGATGTTGGCAAGCTGTTTGGATTTATTTTCATTTTGTTTCTGTCGCATTTTATGTCAGTTTTGCCGGAGATCCAAGAGATCAAAGCCAGGAGAGAAAGCTTACCACGTGTTGTGAGTCATCATTTTATTCATATTTAGTTTCTTTTGTCTTTTATTAGCATATTCGGTATCGGAGTAATCCAAAAGTAATTGAAAGTAATCCAGTTAAAGTAACCCTACCCAACCCTGGTCATAATGCTTAAAAGTGAAAAGATTTCGTATTCAAAATGACTTAACTCTTACTGCCTGGGGTAAAAATGGGTTATTGAATTAGATTGGAATATCCAGGCTTTGCATACAAGGATTAAAAAAAGTCATTTGCTCGGCGTTGAAAAGCCGAACATGTAAACGTCATAATTGAGTGCACTCGCACTCCGGAGAGAGCAAAGTCAAGCAGTCATGTCAGCTTAACTGTCAGAAGTCACAGGGAAGTGATTCAGGGAGACAATTAGGGTTCCAGTGTAGTCAGCCGTTCTTTCCTCTTCTCTAATCAAACACAAACATTCCCTGGAGACGCACCTTCGTGCAGGCCACATTGACTTCTATTATCCCCACTTGATGGTTTCCATAAAAAAATGGTACACCTGGGGTCAGCCATCATTAAACATGCAATCAAATGAAGAAACATATTCTTTTTTGCTTCAGTGACATTCTCTGGGCTACATACACTAGAATAGAATAGATAGAATAGAATATACCTTTATTGTCATTGTTACAAATTGGGTTAACATATTGTGACAACGAAATTGGGCATGACACTCCAGTTTTACACATTCACAGTGAGGTATAAGCCAAGAAGATAAAGGAACAGAGAAGATAAGGTTATAAAACAAGGGGGATAAGGCTATAGTTATAATTTACATGGTATTTACACAAGAAATATCGGCATGTGGGATGTTACATACAGTGTTGTCGTGATACCGTTGGTATCATAAGGGTTGTGCAATATTGCATTTGGTGCAAACTACACATAACGCATTGGGTTACAAAATTTGGCCAAGGCGCCCGTCCTGGAGACCCATCCCGTTTTTCTCCCTGTAGTCTACGTCACAGGCCAGAAACGGACACAGGACCCAATAGCGCTCTTTTCCTCAGTTTTTATTGATAGATAGGGAGAGTAAAGCTTGCTTCCACGATCTGATGGCTGACTGACAAAAGAAGCGAGCGGCCGTGTCTGGCGAGGAAGATCGCAGACAGGCGGGAATAGCAGGTCGTTGGCCGGGACTGGAGATCAAAGGCGGTGTCGAGTTCGTAAGCGAGGTCGGTAGCAGGAGGCAGGTCGGTAACGGGGCGAAACAGGTCAGGTAACAGGCAGGCAGAACGGGGCGTAGTCAGGTCCGGAAACAGGTTGGCAAAACAAAGATCAGGCAGAAAAAAACAGGGCAGGAACGGGGTCGGACGAAAAGGCTCACTGAGCTGAAGGCAACAGTTCGCATAACGATCTGACGGCTTCCAAGAGGAAGCTGGGGGTTTAAAAAGAGAGTGTCCACCAATAAGCTGTCCGGGCTGTTGGCGCCAATTAAGCCGCCGCAGCTGGGCTCAATCAGCAATCATGACAGTCTATATACATGCTGCAGGCATCAACATGTTATATTTCATTTTGTACTTCTTTTTCATTAAATACGTTTAATCCAACAGGTTTTAATACACTCACAGTTAAAGCAATGTACTGTAATACATTAAGTCCCTGTTATCAGCACTTTGGTTTTGTAGTATTATCGGAGTAAGATTTTGTAGTACTTCTGTGGTAGGATTTTTGTCAAATTTCTGTACTCTGATTATTGCATTATTTCTTTCGTAAAACGTTTGTGGTATTTGCATTACAAGATTTTTGTGTTATTTCTGTAGTATTTATTTAGTTGTATTTTTTTAGTATTTCCGTGGTATGATTTTTGTAAAATCACCGTAGTAGTATTCCGGTAGTATTATTGTAGTATAGTCGTAGTAGTATTTTTGTAGTATTGCAGTAGGAGGATTCCATATTAGGATTTTTGTATTATATCTGTAGTATCTTGGTACTATTACCTAAGTTGTGTTTTTATAGCATTTCTGTATGAGTATTTTTGCAGTAGTAATGCTTTATCATAGTAGTGCTATAGTAGTTCTTTTGTTGTATTTAGGGGTATTTTTTTAGAATCTTACTGAATATGACCTTTGTGGAATATATGTAGCAGGATTTATGGATTATTTCTGTAATATTCTGTAGTTTGTTTGTAGTATTACTGTATTATTTTTATGGTATTGTTTTAGTTTATTTTTTTTGTAATATGTCTGTTGTGGGTTCTTCGTAGTTTTTCCCTTATACTATTTCTGTCGTATTTTTGCAATATTACCATAGTAGAATTTTTGGGGAATTCCAAAGTCGGATTTTTTTACTATTCCCATAATAGGATTCTAGTAGTTTTTCTGTAGTATTTTGGTTGTTTTGTCAAAGAAGTACTTTTGTAGTATTGCAACAGTAGGAATCCATATTGGGATTTTTTGCAGTATTTCTGTAGTAATTTTGTACTATTATCTTAGATGCATTTTTGCAGTATTTCCGTATTAGTATTTCTGTAGTAGTATTTCCTAACCATAGTACTACCATAGTAGTAGTTTTGTTGTATTTAGTTGTATTTTTATTTTATTTTATTAATATGTAGTATATGTAGACGGATTTTTGTATATCTGTAGTAGTATTGTGTAGTATTTTTGTAGTAGTACTGTATTATTTTTGAGTATTACTTAAGTTCCGTTATTGTATAATTACTTTAGTTGTATTTTTTGTAGTATTTCATTAGTATGACTTTTGAGGGATTTTTTTTTTAGTACATCCATAGTATTTCTGTTGCATTTTTGGAGAATTGGCGCTGTAGTATTTTTGAAGTATTCCCATATTAGGATTTTTGTAGTATTATTTGTATAATAGTATTTCTTTACCATATTACCACTGTAGTAGTATTTATGTAGTATTTAAGTCGTATTTTCAAATGAAAGCAAATTAATACATTAGGTTCCTGTTTTCAAGGATTATATTTATATTTAGTTTTGGAGCTGTTTTGCAGTATTTCTGTCGTAGTTTTTTGGTAGTAGACACAAAAAGGGACAATGAGGACACAAACAAACAATGCTATTTTGACTGATTCAGAAAATAAGTTATAATTAAACTATTTCTTCTTGACATATTGAATTGCACTGGCTCCCTCTAGTTTGCTTGGACCAGCTGCAGCAAAAAAACACTGATCTATTATTCACATTCCACAAACCCAAGAGAATTTATACTCGGCCCCTTAAACATGGCCCGGCAATTAGCTACTGTGCACACTGGTATTGACATTTGTGTGCAGTTGTGAGTGTGAAGTCTAAATATCGGTCCAGTGTTTGTTGACCGGTCCACAAAAGCTCAATAGCTCGATTGTAAACATTAGTTTGAGAATCTTCAGCAGCCATTTTGGCGACGGCCTTTACCGACCCAACCTTTCACACTTCTTAATAAAATCGTAACGTGATGATATGAAAATTTAATCTGGTAGGAGAATTGACTGAGCCAGCAGGCTCTCCGAGGGAGTGGGTGTGCATGTACGGCGCATATTTCTTTCCTTATTAGCATCCGCCTACACATTTAGATTGTTTAGATCACGTGTGAAACTCATGGCCCGCAGGTCAAATCTGGCCCGTGATCAATGTTCCCTCTAAGCTGCGTGTGTGCGCAATTGTGCACTACCCAGAGAAAATCTAGCCAGCTCTCAAAAATCAGGGCTCGAAATTGCTAATTAAGAACCGGATGAAGTCGAAGGTTCAGTGCATGAAGGTAAAAATACAAGGGTTCCCCTGACGTTGTGTTCTAAATGCCGTATTTTGAAGTCCTGGTCGACGTAGAACGGAGTAAAGTAAAGTCAGTAGAGTTTTTCAAGAACCGGCTTCTTCGGCTCGGCTCACTAAAAAGGAACCGGCTCATTCGGGTCCTAAACGGCTCTTCAGGTTGGTTTTGCTTCTTTCATCCCTATATGACCAAATATTATGTAAAAGTATGCACAAAATGACTTAAAGTAAGGGGGAATGGAACAAAAAAGAAATAAAATACCAAAATGAAAAAGTAGTGAAAAGCTGAGAAAAAAAAACAAAAGGAAGAGAAAAAAGAAGGGAAAATTCAGAAAAAAAGCCAGAAAGAAACAAAGGAAAAACAGTAAATAGAGAACAAAAAGAAAATAAACACAATGAGATTTTTTAAAGGAATTAAAAAAAAATTGAAAAAAACACGGAAAAAGAAGAAAAAGTTTGTGTTGCATTCAAATAATTTCCAATTATACCAAGTCAATCTTGTTGCCAACATTGTACTTCCACTAAAAAATGTGATTAAATACAGTTGCATATCGTGAAACCGACTAAATAAGCCCCCAAAAATGTATTATGCGACAAAAGATACCAGGAAAAAAAGAAATGGAAATCTTGTGAAAGCATTGTTGTAAAAACAAATGACGTTTGTAGACCATACACCCTTTTGCAATAGTACATTAGTCAATTCATTCAAAAGTGAAAATGTTTTGGCAATGCCGGAAACTCAGCAAAATGTAACTTGATGTCAAGTTTTGGACATGTTTGATAATGATTTAGTTGCCACACTTGGGATTGCTGTTGCTCACTGTTGTTTCAAGCGCTGCTCACCGACTTTGTCTGAACGCTCAGACCCGTGGAAAATTACAGGGAACATTGCCCGCGACATTATTTTTTCGTGGCCCACGAGAGCTCAACTGAGCGTCTCATAATAAACAGGTCAGGACAGTGCTTTGGCCAAAATCTACATTTCCCGTAACGCCTATTGATTACAATTTCCGGCGTCGTGCATATCCAAATCGATGAACGGAATTGGGTAATACATGAACCTAAAGGGTTCCAAGAAGAATTTGTTTTTTTTTGTTATACAGTGATACCTCATGGTCATGTCTCGAGCTAATTTTCCAGATACAAAATAACTGAAAACCAATTAATTTGTCCCTGGCCTCCCAATAGCATCTAAATTAACCCAAGCTAGCAATAAAACACATATTTTTGATCATTAAACACACTTGACTAGTAAATCAACAAAAATATACAGTAATAAGCTACATTAGATGGGACTAAAATGACTTTAAAGCTCCGGTCTGGAGTGGTAACGTCTGGAAGTTCTCGTAACTTGGATTTCCTCTCTCATTTTTTCTTTGAATGAAATCTAAAATTCGTTGAAGCTCATGTGTACAGGACTGATTTTTGTGAGCTGGCTAGATTTTCTTGTGCACGGAAAAGCTCTGGGTAGTGCACAATTGCGCACACACGGAGCTTAGAGGGAACATTGTTGGCAGCACACTCTCAGATTCCAATGAGTGAGCATACGTTCCAAGATGGCGGCGCCCCTGTTTGGCTGCGGCTACATCGGCTCGCTACAGTTTTTTACACTTCGGTCATAAAAACCCAGTCTTCGACTCAGTTTTGACGGCACACAAAGTCAACTCAAACTGCAGATTGATATACGATCGCAGTCTTTTGCTGGATATGCGATCATCCAGAAATCAAGCGCTTGGTGCTACGACTACTCGGGAGTGTTTATTTAGCCGCGGCCTACAAAGCAGCGAAGCAGAGAGGCAAGAGAGCGGTGTGACCGGAGGAGGAAGCGAGGTTGTCGGGCCGGGCTAACCGCTAGGCTAAAAGGCTAAACCCTTCAAAACGCCTCTCCCATCCATTTTCCTCTCCAACGTTCGCTCTCTGGACAATAAACTGGACCATTTAAAACTGGAACTAACATCGAACCGCGAGATGACGAACTGCTGCGCTAAAATTCTGACGAAGACATGGTTAAACTTATCTATCCCGGCTGACGCTCAAGGAAACTGTGCGGGTCAGATGTATCGACATTTCGTTCTGTATACACGTGTACACGGATGACAATAAAGTATATCTGAATCTGAATCTGAATCTGAATATCAGCTCACTGATGAAGGTAAGGTCATTTTTGTCAAGCATTTGTCAAGCCTCTTTTAAGCATTATGACATGGAATTCATTAACATCAACGAATACAACTATGGACAGAGACTCCTCTTTTAAACCATACTCATGCCTTATGGAACTGATTCACGACACAGACCAACTAACAGTGATCCTATGTATACAAATATATATTTTTAGAAAACTTGAAACTAGTGATGAACAAAATATATTTTATAGCACACACACTGGATAGATAGATAGATAGATAGATAGATAGATAGATAGATAGATAGATAGATAGATAGATAGATAGATAGATAGATAGATAGATAGATAGATAGATGGATGGATGGATGGATGGATGGATGGATGGATGGATGGATGGATGGATGGATGGATGGATAGATAGATGGATAGATGGATGGATGGATGGATGGATGGATGGATGGATGGATGGATGGATGGATAGATAGATAGATAGATAGATAGATAGATAGATAGATAGATAGATAGATAGATAGATAGATAGATAGATGGATGGATGGATGGATGGATAGATAGATAGATAGATAGATAGATAGATAGATAGATAGATAGAAAGATAGATAGATAGATAGATAGATAGATGGATAGATGGATAGATCGATCGATAGACAGACAGACAGACAGACAGACAGACAGACAGGTAGGTAGGTAGGTAGGTAGGTAGATAGATAGATAGATAGATAGATAGATAGATAGATAGATAGATAGATAGATAGATAGATAGATAGATAGATAGATAGATAGATACTTTAGATTTTGAAGGACATTTGACAAGAGCAGATGTTGAAAGAAGTGATTTGATATTCTCCTGAGGAATGTCGTGTCTGAGTGTACTTTCTGCAACTCCAGCACACTTCACATAGTGCTGTCAATGCGCTTTCTTTATTGTGCTTTTCAAATTCTTTCAGGCGCTTGAATGCCACACTGCTGAGGTGTTCTCTTTATACGATATTGAAGCTGTCAATTTTTAAATGGTCACTTTCTGATATTGTTCTTGTCCATTATGACCAACATGGGTTTAGGGGTTCTGGAAAGTTGATTTTCTCTTATAAAAACTCATAACATAACCAATGTGTTTATTCTGATTTTGAGAGTTATTGGTAGGGAGGACAAGAACCATTCAAAGTTGCCCCATCGGAGAAGATAACATTAAAAAAGAACTATGTCCATTAAAGGTGCAGAAACTTTCAAAACACAACATTTATAGTTGGGCGGTTGCAGCCCAGCAAATATATATACAAATGTATGTAAGCCCTCAACTGATTGCATTTAGTGTCATGTCCTGCACGGTTGTCACGGCGCCCAGCTGGCCCCGCCCCTTGACACCGGCTGACCTGCATTTTCCTGATTACTCCTATGGGTACTTAAACGCGCCTTTTGGAACTGCCCTTCGCCAGATCATTGTTTACCTTTGTTGAAAACTTGTTGAAACCTGTTTATTCTTGTTGTGCTTGTTGGACTTTTTTGCACTTCGGTGTAACATTCTGAGAGATTCCTGCAAGTTCTGTTTAATCCCGTTAAATGCCTAGCCTGTAGTTTTGCCTGGATTTGAGCCTGCTTTGTTTTATTTTTGGTCCGTTTGTGTGTTGGACAACTTTTCTTTCTCAATTAAAGTGACAGATCGTCTACGCAAATGAGTTCCAACTTCCTGATTCCCGACCCACTTCGTATGATGATGATATGATGATAAGCTTATCGTTTGCAGTAATTTGTGACATTTTTACAAATGAAATTTGCATGCACATTGTTTTAAAACCCTTATTAAGGACAAATTTCATGGAAAAAAATTGCCTCAACACTCTTAACTTAAGGTGGAAGACAAATTGTAAATGGCATATTTACGTTGATTTGGGACACAGGATTTGGCATTATTATCATTTCACACATTTGATTGAATCATCAAATGACACACAGTGAAATAAAATGTGCTGAAGAATTGTTTTTTGTCTATAGAGCGTGTTTGGCAGTTTTTTCAATTTTGTCTGAAAATATGAAATGAAATTAAATGAACTGCATTTATATAGCGGTTTTCAAGTCAAGACTTCCCAAAGCGCTTTTATTTCAACGGTTAAGTAAATGCAGTTTAACACCTGAACCAACTTACCACACTATAAAAACTCAACAGTGTTCTCTAGCGGCCGGAGAGAGCAAATACTTTGATAGAAATGACCTAGAGACCAGCTTATTTTATTGACATACTGGGAATTTAATGGCTAGCCGGATTAAATCATCCAACTGGCTACAAAATTTAGCTGTGGAAATGTTAAAAGTGACGACTTCTTACTACTCTTTTTGAACATATGATGATGATTCTTCTGTAATGTATAATGTATCGTGTTTTTTTTTCCATTCTTTGATGTTTGTAAAAAAACAAACATTTAAAATAATTTCTGAGCGTTACCTAGTATGAAATGATGAAAACGACAGCAGGCAAGACGGAGAGTGGATGAAGTTGCCAATAGAAAATTGATTGGAGGACAGTAGAAAGCAAAATCGGTAGAGCTGCGGAAAGAGAGTTCTAAAAGTTAGAGTAGAGAGAAAGATGGACTGCCTTTGCATTAAATCTTTAAATGTCTGTCCCCCATCAGTTCTCTTTTCGCCCAATTACCAAGCCACGGCTTTCTCTTCTTCACCGCAAAATATGCTGCATTATTCATGCTCGGGTGCAACCTTATAAGACAGCTCACACAGCTGACAACAACACTCGCTGGTCGGCTCTCTTGACATACTCAAACGTGATTCATGCCCGCATTAACAGCAACATCATTATATGTGGTTTACATTCTCAGATGCAGGATTTTGCGCTCCAGTCTGATGGGCAAAATAGTCCGTTAAAGCAGTGGTTTTCAACTGGTCTGACTTCAGGAACCACCATCCCACCGTAATGAACATTCTCGACCCGAATAAAGAAAAATAAAAAAAAGGAGGATAAAAATCGACTTCCCAAGTTTATTTACTGCAGTCAAAACCATATATATATATATATATATATATATATATATATATATATATATATATATATATATATATATATATATATATATATATATATATATATATATATATATATATATATATATATTGCATTGATTTAACGTACTTAGTGGCTCATAAACCACACGATAGAACCAATTCATGATTTAATTAGCTGCCAATTCATTTACTAACGATTTAATCGATTAGTTGTTGCAGCTCTAATATACATATACATATACAAAACTTCAGTGTTCATTTTACCGGTGAAAAGTGATGAGTCCCGGGGACTCGCATGCTCAAAAATCTATGGGTCCCAACACAGATCTATGGGTCCCCAAAATTTAGTGTTATCGAGGTTGACATTGTAAATCGGCGACAAATATATAATATAAATCAATATATTCATTCAGTTTGAATCATCACAGTTTATTGGTAATATAAATCAGTTTTCACTTCAGATTTTTCAGTTCACAATATTGTAAATTATACAAAATAATATTGCTGAAATATTAGCCTATATATTCATGCAGTTTTAATCATTACAGTTAATTGGTAATACAAAGCAGTTATCACTTCAGATTTTTGAGTTCATATATTCTTCGTGGTTTGCTGTCACGCCACAGTTGTAATGCCTTCTTAAGGTCCAATCCATTATCACCCTACTCATAGCGTAACCAGGAATAAAATTAAGTCCATTTTGGCAGAAAAGTCCTTATCTAGCTTAGGAGTATTATTTTGTTTATTTTCTTTCGTGGAGTCGTTCGCTTCAACACACGTGTTTTCCTTGCCTCAGGGATCTTCTGAAGAGTTTCTCCACCGTTTTTTCGTGCCGGAATTATTGCCGTTGTTATCACTTTCTGCATTATGTTTCGACTTATTACTGACACTCAAGAAATTGACAATTTTGTGTTGATTTTCACCTTAAATCGACGACAACCACCACAACAATGACGTAATCTCGAAGTATCGAGCTCTCTGACGAA
Source organism: Urocampus carinirostris (assembly GCF_059441175.1). Taxonomy (NCBI): domain Eukaryota; kingdom Metazoa; phylum Chordata; class Actinopteri; order Syngnathiformes; family Syngnathidae; genus Urocampus; species Urocampus carinirostris. Next base: position 9,041,084 of record NC_142355.1, read on the forward strand.
AACTCGAACCGCGAGACCAAAACAACATGGGGGATCTGCCTGACTAAAAGTTTGGAGTGCGGTAAATCTTTGTTAAAAAAAAGTAATCGGGTAATAATGACAATTTTGTGTCGAAAAAGTTGCGTCCCCAGAAAAAATTATGCATCTAGGACGCAGGGACGCGGGCAAACGAGAACACTGTAACTTAGACCTAATTTTCAGATAAACTCAACGTCTCTTCTTTCTATCACTGAACTGTAATGTGCTGTAGGGGTGTGGTATAGAAAAGTCTTCTCTCAGCCAAATTCACAAATACAGAAAACAAGACATAAAGATGCATCAGTCTTTATGCTGTGTGCTCAGGCACCTGTCCAGGAAAATCAATGCCAACAGTACAATTTAGTGTGTATTTTGTGTGTGTGTATGTGTGTGTATCTATTTGAGCCTATGTGTGTCTGATCCATGAGGTTGTTTACAGCACAGAAAAAAAGACAGAGCTAGTGGATATAGATAGCGATACATAGAGAGCAGATATAAAACAATGAATCCCTTTCCTCACACCCATATACAGTACAACAAGGGACAGGCAACAACTATAACATCAACTGAAAATGTGAAGCTGCTTCGGAGCAGCTGCTTTATATAGCTCGTGGGAAAAACTAGGAGGACTTTGTGTCATAAAGATACGCACAACACCATACAACACAATGTTCGAAAAATTCCACAACTCGAATGCACGTCGTTATTCTTGCAGACCGTAATAAATGTATGGTTAATAAAGTTTGAATAGGGGATTTTGCAGCAGGGGATGTACTCTATCCAAGCTGTTCATTTTTTTCCATTTTTTGTTGGTGTTTGAAGGCCATTAGAGGTGCGAAGCTCAACGCAACAAGGTTGAGAGTTTCTCTGCTCTCTGAGGAGCGTAGCATGCTGTCGTGTCAAGGGAGCACAGAAAAAAGCGAGATGCGACCAATGTTCGCTCTCATTTTCCTTACGGGTCAGAGCGTTCACACAAAGTCGGTGAGCAACGCTTGAAACAACAGTGAGCAACAGCAATCCCAAGTGTGGCAACTAAGTTATTATCAAACATGTCCAAAACTTGACATCAAGTTACATTTTGCTGAGTTTCCGGCGATGCAAAAAATTTTTTTTCTTTTGAATGAATTGACTCATGTACTATTGCAAAGGTTGTACGGCCTACAAACATCGTTTTTTCTTACAATTCTTTCACAAGATATCCATTTCGTTTTATTTCCTGATATATTTTTTCGCATAATATTAACATTTCGGGGGGCTTATTGAGTCGGTTGTAAGATACAGAACTATACTTAATCACATTTTTTAGTAGAAGTACAATGTTGGCAACAAGATTCACTTGATATCATTGGAAATTATTTGAATGCAACACAAACTTTTCTTCTTTTTTCCCTGTTTTTTTCTACCTCTTTTTAAATTCCTTTAAAAAGAATCTCATTGTGTTTATTTTTCAGAGCTGTTACTTTTTTCTCTTTGTTCTCTATTTACTTTTTTCCTACATTTCTTTCTTTTCTTTTTTTCTGGCTTTTTTCTAAAAAAAAAATGTTCTCTTCCTTCTGTTTCTTTTTTCTCAGCTTTTCACTACTTTTTCATTTTCTTTTTTTTTTTCTTTTTTGTTCTATTACCCCCTTCCTTTAAGTCATTTAGTGCATAATTTTACATAATATTTGTTCATGTTGGGATTAAAGAAGCAAAAACAACCTGAAGAGCCGTTCAGTGAGCCGAGCCAAAGAAGCCGCTTCTCGCCAAACTCTACTAACTTCGTTCTACTTCGACTCGACTTCAAAATACCGCATTTAGGACACAACGTCAGGGGAAACCGTGTATTTTGACCTTCATGCACTGTAACTTTGACTTAAGTCGCTTCTTAATTAGTCATTTTGAGCCCTCATTTTTGTGCGCTGGCTAGATTTTCTTGTGCGCTGAGAATGTGCGAGCAGTGCGCAATTCCGCACCCGCGCAGCTTAGAGGGAACATTGGATGCAACCTATAACTTTGCAATTCCCTCACGGTGACACAGATGATTTTGCAGGTTTACAGAGTTTTCTGTTTTGCACTGTATTAGTTTGAATAATTTGTCATGTGACTGACAAGAATATTTGGTACATTACATTTTCACAATTCCTTCACGTTGACTCTCATAAGAGGATTTTAAGGGATTCCGGATTTCTGTACTTTTTTCACAACTTGCGTATTCAGTACATCATATTTTCACAGAGATAATTAATTTAAATTAAAACTAGTCTTTTATCAAGTAAAATTTAAAGTCAGGGACCCCAATCTCAATTTACTTTGATGCCACCGGAGCAAGGTTTTGGATGAGGTTGGGCCAAATCACGATTCCCACAAGAAAAGATAAAACATTCCAATCTTCTCAAACACCTTTCGTAAAATTTGCTCCACAAAATGAAATCTAAAATTAAATAAATGTTAAAAAATAAACCAATCCATCAGTAATAAATGAATCCATAATTTGCAGGGCTGCACTTACATGAAAGGGACAGCGTGTACTGTTTGACCACTGGATGTCGCTGTATTGTGTACTGCAGGGGTCAGCAACCTTTTTGAAGTTGAGAGCTATTTTTGTTACTGATTGGCACAAAGGGCTACTAGTTTGGCATGCGTTTCTAAAAGGACCACTTATTATTCAGATTCAGATTCAGATTCAGATCTACTTTATTGTCATTCTAGTACACGTGTATACAGAACGAAATGTCGATGCATCTGACCCCCACAGTTTCCTTGAATGTACAGATATAAATAATGTTGTATTGTATTTTGGCTACGTATAGTATTTTACCATAGTGCCGATAGTGCAAGAAGAGTAGCTAACCAGATGTGCAATATGGGCAGTCAGGTTAACAAGTCAGGTACACAGTAACATTAACACTGTAACAATAACGCTGTAATTACAATAGTGCAGAGAGCAATGTGCAAGGAGTGGCAAGCTATAAAAAAAAACTGCCAGTAGTGCAAAAAGTCAGATTAGCAGCCGTTTAGATTTAAGTTAACTATATGTTAGATTGACCATTTAACAGTCTAATGGCCAGGGGGACTAGACTATTGCGGAGCCTGGTGGTCCTGCACCGCACACTGCAGTACCTCTTCCCAGAGGCTAGCAGAGTTACCATTGAATAATTTTATAATTTATTTATTTGACTATAAGGGATTTAATATAATTTTATACAAATTACAGTTATTGAATGCACTGAAGATTTTTCACAGAGGAGGCTTAGGTTCGATGACAGGTCGAGTGTTTTGGCTGGGGAATTTTGATAACGGGGACAAGGGCTGACGCCAGAGGAGCCTGTGACGCAGGAATGGAGACATTGTTTGAAGAAGTTGTTTGTTGGTGTGAATTTTTTAGACGTGGCGGCGCCTTTCGGCGAGGAGGTGGTGAAGCTGGCACCTGACCCGCCCTATGGGGGGTGGCCGACGCCCCGACTTGTGAAAAGACGGAAGACATAAGACGGAAGATCAGATCGGAGAATGAGAGGGACAATCGAAAAAGGAGGCTCGAGCAAGCCTCGAGCGACAATAATTCGGCTAATTTGATAGAATTCACTTAGTTAATGACTTTAAGAAAATAAATCTGCCCCGGTGTGGAAATGCCGGTCTCTTGTCAATATTTTCCCTAAATTAAGAAACGAGCATGCATTGTTAGGAGACTGAAGTTTGTGTTTGAAGTCAGATAACTAATCCGAACAATTTGGTAAACGCTACATTTGTAATAAAGTTTTTCCCTAACACCATGTTGTTACTATGTTATTATCATGTTGTTATTAATGGAAAAACAGTTAAAATAGGTTCAGTCAACCATTAAACATCAAACCAATTAGAAATGAAATTTCCTTGAAAAATCACAATGACCCATCACTGGTGAGCTATTTTCAGAAGCTGTCAGTGTGCTACTTAGGTATTTTTAGAGGGCTACCTGGTGCCCATAAATACAACTTTGGAGACCCTTGGTGGAGAGAAACAGAAAACAAGTGCTAAAAAGCGGAAAGAAGAATACAAACCATGGAGACTCAAAGTAACCAAACTACACTCTTTTTCTATTTTTTTTTGCCCAGCTTTTCACATGGATTTTTTTTTTGGGCGTACCTTGTGGCAGCAAGACGGCAGACAATCATGTTGGCTCCCTCTACCTGAGTCTCATGTTATGTAAAGTGAGTGCAAATTTTCAACCCATATATATATTTTTTAATTAAAACCTATTTTTCTGCCGCTGCAAAATGTAACATCTGTCTCTTTAAACCTTTATATCAATGCGTTGACTTTAAACAATCATCAAGTGAGCCACAATTTCCCCCCGGGTCTGCAAGTTTGCCCCCCCCCTTGGACTCTAAGCCAGTGGTCTCTAAACTTTTCAGAAAGCGAGCCAGATTTGGTAAGCTCAGAATGTAATAAATTCACCCACCGCGATCGGGTTGCAGTGCTTGGCGATCACCGTGGCGACCTCATAGCTCGCCTTTGCAACATTTTCATTTGATTCGAAGGTTCTTGTGAAAAAGCGCTGCTGTGCAACACAGTTGCTTCACCTTTTCACCGTGTTTGTTTCCATTAGCTTTTTGTAGTCAGCATGTTTTGTCTACCAGTGCCTCTTGTTATCAAATTATTTCCACCTGTCCTGAAAGCGAGAGCCCTCATAGTCAACTTTCCTTTTTTTTTTTTTTTTATTAACAGCCGCCATGTTTAAATGGGGAGTGGGGCTTCTGGGCTAAAAATCTCACAGAAAGCCAAGGGAAAGTTGGCCAAAGGGGTACTGCCATTATCTGGTTGAATGGTGATCTTTTTTGGGGGGTTCAAATGTATTTTATAACTGATGGGCCATAAATTATTGATTTTATAACAGAAGCTGTGGGCCTGTAACAATTTGATCACAGGCCGTAACTGGCCCCCGGACCAGACTTTGGACATGACTGCTCTAAGCATTGTGGAGGCGTCTGTATTACCTTTTTGGTGAAGTCCATGGCTTTGAGGATGGAAAGATTGAGTGTCTCCAACGAGGCCAGAACTCCCTCATAGTCTCCCATGTGCTTTGCGAAGTAGTCTATGTACACAAAATATAGATGCAATTTTATTAGGACAGCATTTGTACAAGACCTGATTTGCTCATTTGTTAAAAGTAAATTCAATTTGGAGTCATTTAATCACCGAATCTTTTGCCATAACAATTATTTTGACCTTATGTGAATTCAACACCTAAAGATGACATAGTCATCCAAAACATGTCATGATATTTTAAGAAAAATAACATTCAAATAACCATCATTAATAGTTTTTTTGCACTACGTTTCATTACACTATTATTACGAATTTTCGTAAATATTTTTGAATCTTTATCCTGACATTCTTTCATCTAATTGTTTTCTCTTTTATGTCTTTATTACGTGTTCATCTATTTTATCCTGGAGTGCCATGTCTAATCAAGTGGCAAACATGGCTCCCTACATTATCATCAATGGTAATGAAGACAATTCTATTGAAATACCGTAATTTCCAGAGTATAAGGTGCACCTGATAATAGAGCGCACCTTCAAAATATTCCTCTGTGAGCTATTTATTTCATATATAAGGCGCACCTGACTATAAGGCGCACTAAATTAAATTAAGTATCTATCTATCTATCTATCTATCTATCTATCTATCTATCTATCTATCTATCTATCTATCTATCTAAATTGAAACTACAGTGTTGCATTAAAAAAACATACAATAAAAACAAAAAAACATTTTATAGAATATTGGGAAATCTGATTCAGCAACTAAATTAACTTGATTTCTTCACAAATGGTTACCACAGGTATAAGCATTTCTTACTCCATTTCCTTTATTTCCAGTTTTTAAGGCACACTGGGTTACATGAAGGCACTTCATAATTTCTGGCATTTTTTGTTTTTTAGGTGCGTCTTATAGTCCAGAAATTCAGTACTTACAAATAACCAAAAGGCAAACATGGGCAACAAAAATGATATTTCGCAAACTTTTCACAACATGTATGATTGATTATGGTGTTATTGATGAAAAATGTCTGTAGTTTGTCTTTTGTACCTTTACTCTTTGAGTTGTTGCATCTTAGTTTGTAAAATAAATGTTTTTTTTTCTCTTTAGCTAAATTGTATTCATGTTGTTTGCCAGTGTTCAAAAAAACTAGTTCTTCCATTTTACCAGATAAAGAAACACAAATGGGTGAGTCAATTTTTAGGCGTTTCATTTCGTCCAAACCGCAAATGATTACATACTGTGCACGTATAATTCAGACAAACTAATTTTAAATTTACGGAATTACATTTTAGACAGTAATCCAGGAATAAAACAGTTATTTATTTAGTCCATCATTTTATTCTTGATAGGTACTCCTTATACACCTATAGCTTTTTATTGCAGTGTAGTATAAAGATACTTAACTCATTCAATACCATTACGTAGAAATACTTTTTCAGAAGCATTGTCTCAGAGTGCCAAAATATAAAAATAGTTTTTTCTTGGAATATTTTAAAAAAAGTACTATAAAGGGTTTGATACTGCTCACTGGTATGTATCAAGCCCATGGGAATGACTTCAGTATGATAAATAAACATTAAAAAGCAGGAGTGGCACTGATCAGATCTTTGTGCACGAACGTCCTAGTATTGCTTCCTGTATCCAGGAAAGTAATGTGTGTAGGCGGCCCCATACAGCGAGTAGGCGTAGTGAAGGAGCGCGGTGAGAGTCACGAGATATGGACAAATAGCAATAGGCAGTTAACTCTTCGCAGAGCTCATTCCTTTCAAAAAAAGATGACCCATCATCCCATCGTCATCGTCTAGTTGGAGAGGGATGACGTTTCATTCACGAATGTGGTGGCCCGAGGGAACGTTATTGCCATGGTGACCAAAATTGTGTGATTTCTTCACTGGAAACATCGGGCCTTAAAAAAATCTTGTATAGTTCATGTAAAAAGATAAAATTAAAATAAAATATTTTGCAAGCAAAGTGCCCTTGTGTTTATGGAAAGCATTTTTTAGATATTAGAAGATGCGAAAAAAACCGACAAAAACAAAGTGAAAGTTTTTGCTTAAATGCATCCTTTCACAAAAAGCTGTTCTCGGAAATTAGAAACGAGTGCTTTCAGTGAACTTACCGATTGTTAACTGTTGTTTCCTAAAGAATGATACAAGCTAGAAACGTACTTTCTTTTGCTAATGAAAGATGAAGCTTCATGCTTTTGAAATGACGTAGGTGTCACGGTCGCCATGGCGACCAGTCTGCCGCGCCCCCGAACTCAAGCTGAAGCAGATCAGCTGATTGCTGGTCTGCTACTTAAGGCTGGGTTGTGGGTTTGGCGGGCGCTGGCTCATTACACATTCCCCGGTCTGCTATGCCTTGTCCTGTTTTAGTTTTTAAAACATTTTCCGTCTGTTATGCCCTGTCCTGTTGAGTTCGTGCCGGAGGAACTCTGTACCGTTCTGTTCTGATTGTAAGAATGTTTTTGTTTGTCTTGTCCCTGACTTTTGGACAAGTTTTATTTTGTTAAATAAAACTTATGGATCGTCACGCAATTGAGTTCTCCCTTCCTGCCTCCTGCCTCCGTTCTTGTCCGATCACTCCTTCCACTCCACTCCGCCTCGTGACAGTAGGCCTATACTACATAGCTTCAAAACTAAATTTTCTGGAAGGCTTCCAAAATAAGTTAAAAAGGCAAAAATTGGCTGATTCCCCCAATTTGAGAAAAACGTCTGGCAATGAATGAGCTAATTACTTTCCTTTTACCTACAAAATTATCTTGAAACATGAAACATTTTACATGTGGGCCTGTGTTTTACTTACCACAGAGTTCCTTCGTGTCAACATTACTATCACATCGGTGGGGCAGCAGTAAAACAGGAAAGAAGAAAAGGTAGAAAGGAGGGAAGAAGGAAAGAAGGACAAAAGGTTGTGTCAAAAAACGACAACTTCATATTAACTGTGAAAAGTGATGGGTCCTGGGGACTCGCATGCTCAAAAATCTATGGGTCCCAACAGAGATCTATGGCTCCCCAAAATTTAGTGTTATCGAGGTTGAAATTGTAAAACAGCAAAAAATATATAAATAAATATATAAATCTATATATTCATTCAGTTTTAATTATCACACTTAATTGGTAATACAAAGCAGTTATCACTTCAAGAGTTTTCAGTTCACAAAAATATTGTACATTATACAAAATAATATTGCTGAAATATTAGTCTATATATTCATGCAAATTTAGTCACTTCAGATTTTTCAGTTCATCTATTCTTCGTGGTTTGCGGTCCCGCCACAGTTGTAATGCATTCTCAATCCAATTGCAGCAACGGAATTTCCAAAGCTAATTTGTGGTTTTCATTGTCGTTGTGCCGATCCAATGTGCTTTTCTGAAAGTTTGTATTGCGAAATGGTTTATGCAATCCAGTTTTTTTGTCACGCTGGGTGCATGCATCACAGAACGTGTAGCCTCCATTATCATCCTCCTCATAGCGTAACCAGGAATATAATTGAGTCCATTTTGGCAGAAAAGTCCTTTTCTTGCTAGGAGTATTCTTTTGTTTATCTTTCGTCGAATCGTTCGCTTCAAAACACACGTTTTCCTTGCCTTCATGGTCTTCTAAAGAATTTCTCTGCCGTTTTTTTCATACCGGAATTATTGCCGTTGTTACCACTTTCTGTATTATGTTTCGACTTATTACCGACTCCGAAGAAATTACCATTGTTTTGTTTATTTGCACCTAATTTTACGGAGGCATACTTCTCTTTCACTCAACAACCACCAAAACAATGACATCATCTCGAAGCAACGAGATCTCGTTTGCCGAGATCGGCGCAAAACCAAAACAACAATAGTGGGGACGCACGTTGATTTGACACAATGCGTCCCCAGCAAAAATGATGTGTCTAGGACACAGGGACGCGGGCAAACGAGAACACTGCTTGCAATATCAAATACCAACACACACAAGGAAAAGTCAGGCCATGTTTAGTGTGTATCTCCTGGAACAGCCAAGAAAGTAATTAAAAGGGATGAGGCAGGGACTCAGGGAAACACAAAAAAGAAAAAATGAAAGCAGACTGGGAAATTGTAACTGATGAGGAGGAAATGGAATGAAAGACACCATCTGCTCCGTGCCTGAATGATTGTTCTGTAAATATTCAAAATGCCATGTAATGCTCCAAAAATGAAATTACTTTCTCATATTCAATAGATGATGAGTTCACTTGAAGAGGTGAATATTTTTATCACGTGCCTCACCCAGTTTGATAAAAGACTTTGGGAAAGCACCAATATATATAACAGGGTTCATACACCTTTATTAATGTTATTTTCTTAGGTTTTATTGTATACTCCTTTATTTTTGTTATGATTAATCAATCGAAAAATATCGCTGACCATAATCGCAAAAGCAACGTATGCAACGGGAAACGAAACCTGGTTCATGGCGGTGAGAGCACCGACACAAAAACCACTAGATCACTGTGATACAGATTTCATGTTTTTACACAATTTTTACAGTGCGAAAAACGAATGTAAGAGATTGGAGAAAGGATACATTTCATCCGGAAAAATATATATAAATGTTAAGTCAGATTTATCATAATATATACCAAAAAGTTGTGTCCCTTGTCGTAATTTTTTGCTTTTATTTCCATTTTTTAGGACAACTCTGTTTTTTCCATTTTCTAACGTTTATACCTGGCACCCAAATGTGTGATTAGGAGATAAAATCAAATACCGTATTTTCCGCACTATAAGGCGCACCTAAAAGTCTTAATTTTTTTCAAAAGCTGACCATGCGCCTTATAATACAGTGCGCCTTATATATGGCTCAATATTAAATCGCAAGGTCCCGCAACTTACGCAACAGCCGCCGACTCGATTTTCCCCCGAACGTGGAGTAGTCTGCGGTGTATGCTGGGATTTATATACCGGCGTTTCATTGGCTAACCAATGTGTCAATCATCATTTGAATCGATCGCTATTGGCTAAAGTTATTCGGAGCCTCGGATAGGCTAGAGGGCCGAAACAAACCCTGCAATTGGCCGAAAAAGATGTGTCAATCATCCGTTAAATCGATTGCTATTGGCTGAAGTTGTTCGGAGCTTCGGATAGGCTAGAGGGCCGAAACAAACCCTGCAATTGGCTGAAAAAGATGACTGAATAGCAAGCTTGCTAAACTACGCCAAAAAGAAACATGTTTCATTAGTCTGTATTTGTAAATATTTTACTCTCCTGGATTTACTACACTCACGGTTGTAAGAAGACCATGGTTGCGTATCATTATTGAACGTGAGAACTTAGGTGAGCTATGCGGCTTTATATTTTCCCGGTATCTTGTTTTAGAACGATCTTGATGTTGCTGTGATGAGTTGAGTGAATTCAACTCAATTCCAAGTGTTTATTGTCATATGCACAGTAAAGTTGCGAGCGAAAAAGAAAATAGAAACTAAGGAATGGTTGGCATTTCTTGAATCCCAAGACTTTAACCTTCCGAATGATATTTGAAACGATGCATTTGAGTGACATCGTACGGACACCGCATCCGCACGTGTCTACGACACGTATTTGCTTCTTTGCAAGCTTTGGGAATGTTAAGTGGGTAATAAGTTTGACTGAATAATCTGACTGTTTTGTCGACGTTCCCATTGTAGCACCTTATAATCCGGTGCGCCTTATCTATGGAAGATACAGGACCAAAAACTATTTTTTGGGGGTGCGCCCTATAACCCGGTGCGCCCTATAGTGCGGAAAATACGGTACCTTTTTATATCTCATCGTATCATTGGTGGTCTAGTGCTTGGATTTCAGTGTTCACAACGCAGCGACCCGGGTTTGATTCCCATTGCATGCAATATTTTGTGATTTTGGTCAGCAACATTTTCGACTGATCAATCATTGTACTAATAAATCCACGGGGAGAAATTGGGCTTACTTTTTCATTATGGCTTGCGAAAACATCAAATATTGAACTTTCATTTTAAATTAGTCTTTCTATTAAAGGTGGTAGATTTAGAACCAAAGATAGATGAAGATGGAGGGTGAGGAGAGGGTGGCTGTACCATCCTCTCATCCTTCTTTATCAAACCCAGTATCATCAACTTCCTGCTGGCTTAGGAAATAGATAGATAGATAGATAGATAGATAGATAGATAGATACTTTATTCATCCCCTAAGGGAAATTCACATTTCCAGCAGCATCCCTGAGCTGAGAACAATACAATAATAAAGCCAAAAGAATACAATATACAAATACCCAGTGTGACGTGCAAATGCCCACTTTAGCATGTTATATAGAGTAACTAAATAGTGCTACACAGAACACATAATGCAGTAAGATTCGGTAATATCCAATGTAGGTGGTGTGGTTTAATGTGGGCCTTTACTCTGCCGGGTGGAGTTAAAGAGCCTCATGGCATGAGGAAGAAAAGATCTCTTCAGTCTGTCCGTAGTACAAGACAGTGACAGCAGTCTGTCACTGAAACTGCTCTTCTGTCCGGAGATAATGCTGTGAAGCGGATGCGATGGATTGTCCATGATTGACCTCAGCTTTTTCAGTGCCTGTCTCTCAGCTACTGTTGTTAGGCTGTCCAGCTCTTTGCCCACAACAGAGCTCGCTTTCCTAGCCAGTTTATTGAGACGAGAGGCATCCTTCTTCTTGACGCTGCCTCCCCAACACGCTGCCGTATAGAAGAGGGCGCTTGCCACTACTGTCTCATAGAATATTTTCAGGAGCTTTTTGCAGATGTTGAAGGAGGCCAGCCTTCTGAGGAAGTAAAGTCGGCTTTGCCCTTTCCTACATAGAGCTTCTGTGTTGGCAGTCCAGTCCAGTTTGTTGTCCAGCTGCACACCCAGGTATTTGTAGGTCTGGACAAATTCTACACATTCTCCCTTGATGGTTACAGGAACCGGGTGAGTTCTGGTTCTCCTGAAGTCCACCACCATCTCTCTGGTCTTGGTGGTGTTTAGGTGCAGGTGGTTTGCGTCGCTCCATCGGACAAAGTCCTGAATCAATTTCCTGTACTCCTCCTCCTGCCCGTTTCTGATACATCCCACGATCGCAGTGTCATCTGCAAACTTTTGCACATGGCAGGACTCAGAGTTGTACTTAAAGTCCGATGTATATAGAATGAATAGGAACGGAGAGAGAACGGTCCCCTGCGGAGATCCTGTGCTGCTAACCACGGTGTCCGATGTACAGCCCCCCTGTTTCACATACTGCGGTCTGCCTGTCAGGTAGTCAGTAATCCATTCTACCAGGTGTGAGCTAACTCCCATCTCTGTCAATTTCCTACTCAGTAGCAGAGGCTGTATGGTATTGAAGGCACTAGAGAAGTCCAAAACTGTAATCCTCACAGCCCCCTTCGCCCTATCCAGGTGAGAGAGGGATCGGTGTAACATGTATAATATAGCATCCTCCACTCCCACCTGCTCAGGAACGTACTTTATGGTCAGGTTTTACTGGTGCAAATCAATAAAGTGGTACCTCTTCATACAAGTTTTATTTGTTCCAGGATCATACTCAAGGCTGGAATGGCTCATGAAACGAGCAAATTGTTCCCGTTGTTTATATTACAATTAGGAACTGTTTGGTTTCCTTCTGTAGCATCAAAGTGAACCTTGAAAAGCTATAAACAGGGTTGGGTAGGGTTACTTTAACTGGATTACTTTCAATTACTTTTGGATTACTCCAATACTAAATATGCTAATAAAAGACAAAATAAACTAAATATGAATAAAATGACTAAATTTTGTGCAGGCTTGGGGAGTAACGGAATACATGGAACGGCAAAAATGATGTTGGCAAGCTGTTTGGATTTATTTTCATTTTGTTTCTGTCGCATTTTATGTTAGTTTTGCCGCAGATCAAAGAGATCAAAGCCAGGAGAGAAAGCTTACCACGTGTTGTGAATCATCATTTTATTCACATTTAGCATATTTGGTATTGGAGTAATCCAAAAGTAATTGAAAGTAATCAAGTTAAGGTAACCCTACCCAACCCTGGCTATAAAATACATGCTCCTTATAAATAAAATCACATCAACTAAACTTGAAAAATACAGAAATAAAATAAATGAGAGAATATTAAAAAAAAAGGCAAGATTATTCTGAGCACCACAACAATCTTGTGTGCGTAGGTCCGAGAAAAGGAGGGTGCTTCCAAGAACGAATGAATGAATGAATCAATGAAAACTTTATTTCTAACATTAAAAAACGAGAACAGGACAAAAACAATGACTCAACGACAAAAATAATGTTAACATAACATGTTCGAAAAGGGGTAGTAAGAAGCAACGCTTATTTTCCCTACTCCCTCATCTTCCTTATTATTTACATTTCACCTCTTTTGTGTCTAAATATAACAAACCTCACGGATATACATATTACATAGGTCAGATATCAATAATTATAATAATAACATATGTATAGTCACATATGTATACTAATCATTGTGGTACCCATCTATTAACGTTGCAATGCTACTGGTCACTGGGGCTGGTCATTGACCTGAAAAGCGCTATGTAAAATGCAGACCATTTACCATTTACCATTGAGACACCAATGATAATAACAACAATAGCAATAATAACAGTTATAATATAATAATAGTATCAATTACAACAAAGTTAACTGTAGTTGTAAACCATTCTGCCAGTAAGGTTTTTTTGTATTTCAATTTGAACAAGTGAATATTTCGACAGGGCAGCACGGCGGGGCAGTGGTTAGGGCGTGCGCGGCAAAGTTTTAAGGTCTTGGGAACCTCCTGTGTGGGTTCAAATCCAGCTATACCGGACTTCCTGTGCGGAGTTTGTATGTTCTCCCCGTGCTTGCGTGGGTTTTTTTCCGGGCACTCCGGTTTCCTCCCACATTCCAAAGACATGCATTTCAGGTGGATTGGCCGGTCCAAATTGTCCCTAGGTGTGAATGAGCGAGCGAGTTGTCTCTCCCTGTGTGCCCTGCGATTGGCTGGCAACCAGTTCAGGGTGTCCCCTGCCCACTGCCCGATGAATGCTGGGATGGGCTCTAGCACCCCCGCGACCCTACTGAGGATAAGCGGTGCAGTAATGAGATGAATATTTAGACATGTTTTTATCTCGTATTGTGAATTGTTCCAAGGTTTGACATACAGACTTTTCCTGGTGGTTGTCACCAATGGGATTTTGAATTTACTACAGCCCCTTAAGTTATAACTTCCCTCTTTCCGAGTGAATAATTTTTGGATGTTTTCTGGCACTATGTTTTTGTTGACCTTAAATAGGAGTTGTGAAGTGAAAACATTTACTAAATCATCCAATTTTAAAAATTTGGACTGCATGAATAAAATATTAGTCTGATCACGATATTCTACCCTGTGTATGGTTCAAATTGCACATTTTTGGAGGAGTCACAGAGATTGTATACCTGTCAACTTTTTTTTGTTTTTAAAGGAACAATCTTGTCTTGCCTATTAGGGCTCTAATCCACGTTGTTTCGGTCACTGGTAGCAGACGACAACGTCATCTTAGATTGCTGATATTGTCACGGTATTCTACAGAGTCTGTCCTGCTGTAAGTAAATAATTGCCATGTGTGTTTGTAAGGTTTATTATTCCTTAATAAGGAGGATTTGCAGTTATTAAGGAGGGGCAGCAATAGGTGGTTATGAGACTGTAGATACATAAGCGCTTACTGTACACTTAAAGTTTCTGGATCTTTAAATTAACGTACACAATTTATTTACAGCGCAATACTTTATTTTTTTACTTGGAGTAGTTTGCATGTGCAAACTGGATGAGCTGATGTTTGTGGTAAGCAGTCAAGACTGTTGAGTCTCTCGTGGTAGCCTCTGAGAACTGAATTTTCCTTTGTGTGGCGAGCATGATTGTATCCCCCCCAAAAAACGTGGGTATCAAAATTCTCGAATTTGGAGGTGCTCGTGTATGGGGATACCACTGTACATTGATAGTTTTTACATGGAAATGCTGAGTCTGAAATTAAATAGAGTATTTGCCTTGCAAGCACCCGACACAAAGAGCAGATGCCTAATACAGATATTCTTAAAGGAGACAGAACGCGTGAGTCAAGGGCTGGAATGTAACCTTTCATTTTGCACACAGATCATATTTTTATATTAGCTGAGATAAAAGAGAAAGTGAACATAAAAGAGGCACATCCAAGAGTGGCCATAAACTAGATAAATTCACATAGAACCTTCTGGACTGAACTCTCCAGAATGTTTGTCTAGGGGACATTTGTTTGCCGTTATATCGACATCAATCTGCATAACAATTTGTCACGCTGACATTCAAATATGGTGTGTATTGTGATAAGTTCTGTTGCATAATACATGGTGTATAATTATAAATGCAAATGAGTGTGATACGTTTCAAGTCTTCCTGGCTTAATTTATGTGTTCTCTACATTTGAAAGATGTAGATGTTGTGGAAATGATCAAAGCCATTGTTGATTCCTGAAAACTCAGTCAATCACAATCACTTCTACTGATTGTAGCATAAATGGGCATTATTAGAATATATTAGGTCAACGCATTGCTTTCATCAATGAGAGCCAATCAGGGAGGTATTCAAAGAGTAACTGCAATTGCTAAACTGTGACTGGCTCATTTAGAACAGTTGGCGGAAAAAGTAAAAAAAAAAAACCTTTACAGTGTGAAAATGCAGAATATTGGCAAAACAAAATACAACTATTGCATACATTCTGCAATAAAGGTAAAAATGAACAACCAAGTCGTGTAGAGATTTTCCAAGAGGCTAACATTCGCTCACTGATACATAGAATATTACTTGTAAATATTATGTGTTTAAAACATGTTATGTTGGGATGTTTGATTGATTCAAGTTTGATTAGTTTTTAGTTTTGGTCTTTAAAATATCAGACTGATGAAAATTAATGCAGTTCTTGTTATACAAACAGCTTTATTAATACAAGGAATTTACCTCTCCATTTGACACCTGCCGTCCTGTTTACCCGTTGTAACTTCTTTAGTTTCATAAAAGTAAACATGCAATGTGCATAAAAAACAAAGAAAAAGAAGGTTGCAAAAAAGCTCCACAACGGAGACAGACCTGATCCGTTTCGCAAAAAGTGTCAAGGTACGATACTCAACTGGACTGACTAGCTATACTGTCTCAGTCAGATGCGGGGATTATAATTCATGTATTTGTTACTTCCCGTCTGGATTACTGTAATGCACTACTCTCCGGTCTCCCGATGTCCAAAATCAAGAGCCTTCAGCTGGTACAAAATGCTCAAGCGAGGCTTTTAACTAAGACAAGAAAGTTTGATGACATGACCCCGATTTTAGCTAACCTGCATTGACTCCCTGTTAGCTTAAGATGCGATTTTAAGGTTCTGTTGGTAGTATACAAAATCTTGCATGGACTTTCTCCCTCATATCTTTCAGATTTAATTTCCCCCTATGTACCGGTCCGGAGCCTTCGCCCTGAAAATGCTGGTCTACTAGTGATCCCAAAAGCCAAGAAAAGATCCGTAGGTTCGAGAGCCTTTTCCATTCGGTCCCCGGAGTTGAAGAATGCTCTGTCCTCTGAGATTCGATCTGCAACCTCAGTGGAAATGTTTAAATCTAAACTTAAAACAAACTTCTATTCTATAGCATATGAAAAACCTATATTTTATGTTGACAATATTAATGTATTATTTGCCCTCATGTAGGTTTTAGATCAGGGGATGATATCATAATCGTCTGTGGTTTGCAATAATATGTGGTCTGTGCAGCCCGGTGAGACTTTGTGATTCAACGCGATACAAATAAACTTGACTTGATTAGTTGTCAAAATGTTAATTATCTAAAACTGTTCATTGAGATATGTGTACTTTTGCACTTACCTGGTGTTATCAGAATCAATGGTATGAAATAACTTCTCGAGCTCCTCCTCATTCAGCGTGCCATCGGAGAAGAAAGCCTGGAACTCATCTAGAGAGAGTTTACCATCATCTGAAGGAGACACAAAAACAGGAATGTTATAAAAAATTGCACCCGTCATCATTTTGTTCTTGTTTTCTCTTTAAAGGCAGCAGTACAGGGAGTATTCCACAATTTAATTGAGATGCACTATTACCTTTAATGCGATTTTTACCGGAGACATTAGACTTACAAGAATGACTGTATATATCTCTTATCATTGTGAGATAAAATTAAATTTTAGGTTATCAGGGGAACAGAGAGGCAGGGCTGCTTTTTGTCTGAGTTTTTTTTTTCATTTATGTGAATTGGGTCTTTTTTCTTTGGTCTACAGATTTGAAAAACACAAATGTCAAGAAAAAACGACTTCTTGGAAGGCGTGGTGGGTGAAGACAAAAATGTCCTCAGTGATGTGGGTAAAAATAATACATTATTTGAAAGAGAAGGTATTTTAATGATGGTTCACATTAAATATTGACAGGACGTCGGAAAGTACATCTGGGTCACTCGCACATTTCCTCCCTGGGCTTTTCTAAGAAATAGACACCTTATTGAATAAAGGCAGAGACGAAAGGGTCAAACAATGATACTACCGTATTTTCACGACTATAAGGCGCACCTAAAAGCCTTTATTTTTTTCAAAAGTTGACCATGCGCCTTATAATATAGTGCGCCTTATATATGGATCAATATTAAGTCGCAAGGTCTTGCAACTAAGGCAAGCAGCCGCCGACTAGATTTTCCCCGAAGGCGAAGTAGTCCGCGGTGTATGCTGGGATTTATATACCAGCGTTTCATTTCCTAACCAATGTGTCAATCATCATTTGAATCAGTCACTATTGGCTTAAGTTATTCGGAGGTAAAGGGGGCGGATCCTTTTCATCATTTACAGGCTCGCATAGGCTAAAGCGGGGCAAAACAAAGCCTGCAATTGGCCGAAAAAGATGAATGTGAATGATACGTCGGGTTGCACTACGGCATAGAGAAAACATTTTTTACTATTCTGTATTCGTAAATATTTTACTTTCCTGGATTTACTACACTCACGGTTGTAAGAAGACCATGGTTACGTATCATTATTGAACGTGATGGCTGCAAGAGAACTTAGGTGAGCTATGCGGTTTTATATTTTCCCGGTATCTTGTTTTTGAACGATCTTGATGTTTCTGTGATGAGTCTATTTTTAAACTAAATTCAATTCAAAGTGTTTATTGTCATATGCACAGTAAAGAACCCCGTTTTCCTGCACAATAAAATTCTTACTTTGCTGTCCACACAGTTACCAGCGAAAAATAAAATAGAAACTAAGAAATGTTTGGCATTCCAGGAATCCCAAGACTTTAACCTTCCGAATGATATTTGGAACGATGCATTTGAGCGATTGGTGACATTGTACAGACACTGTGTCCGTACATGTGTGAGACACGTATTTGCATCTTTGGAAGCTTTCGGAATGTTAAGGGGGTAATAAGTTTGACTGAACTATCCGACTGTTTTGTCGACTTTCCCATTGTAGCGCCTTATAATCGGGTGCGCCTTATGTATGGGAAATATAGGACCAAAAACTATTTTTGGGGGGTGCGCCCTATAACCCGGTGCTCTTTATAGTGCGGAAAATATGGTAAACTTATTAAAAGGACTCAATTGTATGTTAATCTAAAATAAAATGTTTACAACAAATACTGTGTGTGACAATCATTTATGTAAGCATATTTTGACTAATAATTGTGTTCCCTTATTCGTACCAAATGCTTCTCTTTGAGAGGTCCAGGGACACAGTCTTCAATTATTTGTAAATTATTTTTCAGGCAGTAAATTGCCACTTAAATTGATGTATAGAAACATTCACTGTACAAGAAAACAAAAAAAACCTCCTCTATCCATATCTATCAACCCAAAACACCTGATATACAGACACACACAGAATGGTTAAAAGTATATACACGTAAAAAGTATATATACAATGAAAAAGTAATATACACATAAAATATGATTTATGGTAAGGCACAGACTAAACATGTGAGGAAAGTGACCTGACGGAGGCTCATCCACACTCATAGATATGCAGGGTTGGGTAGGGTTACTTTTACTGGATTACTTTCAATTACTTTTCGATTACTCCAATACCAAATATGCTAATAAAAGACAAAAGAAACTAAATATGAAAAAAATGATGACTCACAACACGTGGTAAGCTTTCTCTCCTGGCTTTGATCTCTTTGATCTCCGGCAAAAATAACATAAAATGAGACGGAAACAAAATGAAAATAAATCCAAACAGCTTGCCAAATCATTTTTGCCGTTCCGTGTATTCCGTTACTCCCCAAGCCTGCACAAAATTTTGTAATTTTATTCATATTTAGTTTCTTTTATCTTTTATTAGCATATTTGGTATTGGAGTAATCCAAAAGTAATAGAAAGTAATCAAGTTAAAGTATTCTACCCAACCCTGTAGATATGGCAGCAGATGGCCTAAAAAAAATTCAGCCATTGAACCACCAGTGGCTGACTCTGCCTATACTCTTGAGATGATAACAACCCAATTTTAGTTTTTTCTTCGATACGTGGAATGAAAATAAAACATATTTGCTGTTTTAGGGAATATTCTCTAAGGAGGGCCCGGCATTCTTACAATGCACAGTCTAAATCCGGCATCAAGCAATTACATTACTCATACTTGCAAACATATTACATTTTTGTTTTGTTTTCACTTGCAGACTAACTTGCAGTCCCTTCCTCTCCCCGTCCTCTGTCACGCCCTCATTGGCTCATAGTGTGCCACTTGCACTTGTGTCAGTTCATCCAAATCATAATTGACAAAAAGTCTTTGAATATTTGTGAACGCTTGTCATTCATTTTTCTATGATCAGCAACTGACAGACGCAGCTCGACTTTTTTTTGGGGCGTTATTGTCGCGGTTTCACAAGTCAATATGTTTTACTGTTGAACAATTTTGCCTCTAATTTTCCATGGGTCTGAGCGTTTTCACAAAGTCAGCGACGACCCTTCAAAAAGAAAAAAAAATGTTTTTTTTAATTAATTCTTTTTAGTTATTATTTTTTAGACCCGGTTAATGGGGAGCAAAACCACCCGCTAAAAGTGAAAATCTGCGAAGTAGCGACGCCCCTTAAAAAAAAAAAAAAAAAAAAAAAAAAAAAAATATATATATATATATATATATATATATATCATCTCATTATCTGCACCGCTTATCCTTATTAGGGTGACGCCGCGTCCGCCGAACTCGCTCCGTCGCGCGGCCCGGGAGTGACCTCCGCCGACAGTTTAGTAGGGTGAACCAATATTTGAATTGCCTTAGGTAAAGCTGTAATTTTGAAATATGACGAAAAGGTGTATGAATTGATAGTTTTAAAAAAAATATCCATCCATTTTATGCACGGCTTATCCTCAGTAGGGTTACAGGGGTGCTGGAGCCCATCCCGGCCACCCCCGGGCAGTCAATAAAAATGGTCTGCATTTATATAGCGCTTTACAAGTCACTGAAGACCTACCAAAGCGCTTTACCCATTCACACACCGATAGGAGCGTCAGCGGTGCAAGGCAACTAACTACCTGCTTATCTGGGTTATTGGGTATTCAGTGTCTTGCCCAAGGACATTTTGACCAGTAACACGTAGAAACCAGTAATCAAACCTATGACCTCGTGATCCCAAGATGGGCGCTGTGCCTCCTGAGCTGCTGCCGCCCCAAATAAAACATTTGACCCGTACGGTGGGCAGGGGACATCCTCAAAAGGTGGCCAGCAAGTCGCAGGACGCTCGGAGATATTTACAGTGGAACTTCAGTTTTCGAACGCCTCTCAGTTCAAACAAATCGGAGTCCGACCAAAAATTCGCTGTTCGGTCAAAAAATCGGAGTTCGAACGCCGGGGTGGATGTTTCACATCACATTTTTTTACTCCTTTTAATTTTCTCAGGTGCAATTGCACCTCCAATAGAATAGGGGACGTCCGAGATTAAACAAATGTGTAGCAAATGGGCCGAGTTACAGAATTTCACCACACCGATGAAGCTGCAGCCACCAGAGTCATCATGACTTTAATGACACTGTCATGAACCACTTCCGAAAAGTGCTAAAAAGAAGGCAGAAGCAAGTGTCATTGGATAGATATTTTAAGAGAAAAGTACATCCTGTAGCCAGTCATCCGTAGCAAAGAAATTTGAACGTGTGAGCACCCCTCAGACAGAAGAGCTCCCCGAGGTTTTTATGGAAGGGGACTCTCCTTCCAAACAATCATTTTCCTTCCTCCTCCATCCCTCTCACCGTCCATCTGCGCCTTCTGCTGACCACCACAAAGGTAAAAAATCCTATTCATAATTCTTTTCTTTATCCTTTTTTTCATTTTTACACGTTCATGTTAGCGTAATCTTTCGTACGGAAGATTACGCTAACGCGAACGTACGATTAGCCTGGGTTACATTTATGTTATTTGTGTCTTAAAGGTAAACAAAGGTAAACATTCAGGGTGTTGGAACGGATTAAAACAATTTACATTATTTGTAATGGGAAAAATGATTTCTGTGTTCAAACAAATCGCTTTTCAAACAGGGTTCTGGAACGGATTATGGTCGAGAATTGAGGTTCCACTGTACATACTGTTATGGCTAGCAAATGTTGAGTGGGTGGAGGTCTATCTTCCAGACTTCAGTTAAAACCAACCTTAAAACTCAACCTCCAACTTTATAGCATATACTATAAGGCATTTAATGCGTATAAAACATTCTCATTAATGCCTTTTTCATGACAATTATGAAGTAGATGTTTTACCCACATTACAATAATGATGGAACTAGCACAACCGAGGTTTACCTATGCTTAAACCATTTATAATACACAAACATGGAAAACACCTTTGGGACATTTCACAGTAGAAAGGTTAGCTCATAATTTAGCAAGCACGGATAGAGCAAAGTTAACTACTACTTGAGTAACAGTGAAAAATATCAAAATAAAAAAGATTTCTCAAAGTGCATTTGCAAGACATTTGGGAGTTTTGTGAACGTCTGCATGTGAGACAAAAGGCAAAAATCCAACAGTGAAATGCCCTGACGCTCCATACTTCAGGTGGCAATGCATTAAACAGCGTGGTTTTCTGACTATGCTGACTTGTGTGTTTGAGCAATTGAAGTTGTACATCAAGTCAAGTTTTTTTGGTTTGAACAAATTTATTGACACTAAAAACAGAAAACAATCATGACAATCTCAACAGCAATTAAGCACATTCACAATATTATATTCCAATATTACGTTTTTAACAGCAAACACAAAGTGAGGTTTGAACAAACCTTCTCGAAAATCAAACATATTCACAATTTCATTATATAACATCTTTGTTAGTGTCAATAGATCCGTCCAGGCCAAAGTCGATTGTCCTCGGTCTGAACAAATCCACCGACACCAACAGCAGCAAAACACAGCCATCAAGCATATTCACATTTTTTTTATATTTGACAATATGACGTGACAATATGACAAGTCCCTTATGTAGTGTAAACTTCCTCAATCGATTTACTCAAGGCCAGGAGTCCACAAGTTAGTAAAGTTCATATTCAGTGTTGATTTAAGTGAGTCCTGGTCATGATCACTCCTACTCCGGGTCTACGGAATCGATTCAGTTGGAGGACCTAATCATTTAAATCTGCAGAGCCAGCATGTGGAAATATGAACTCTACAGAGCTTGCTGTGTCAAAAACACTTACGAAATTTGGAATAACACTTTGTCTCCCAGACATTATTTGTCTGAACTGTTGGCCCCAGGTAGACAATTTAGGACCACAAAGTCTGGAACTAATAGATTGAAAAAACGCTTCTCACTCAATGCTATAAAATAAAACACTGGTTCCCATGCTTGGAGATGAATATTTGATTATAACAAGGGATGATTGAGTTCTTTATTTTTAAATTTAATATGTCTTATTTTCATGCTATTATCACTTATCAACTTTCCATCTTGTAAATGTTCTTACACCGTCAGGATTCCTCTCTTGATTTACCGTAAATTCCGGACTATAGAGCGCACCTGATTATAAGCCGCACCCACCACACTTTGAGAGAATAACCGCTTTTGTACTTACACAAGCCGCACCTGTATATAAGCCGCGTGCCCCCACATTAAAACTTGTGACACAATCACAAATTGAACCCAAACACTACTTTGAGTCCCGCGATTTTAACTGAGCATAAAGTACTCAGTTCAACAACCACAGCCAGCAAAATGAGTGGAAAATGAAGATATGATGCAGACCTGCAGAGTCCAGGTCCCGTTTAAAGTAATACAAGGAAAAAAAGTGTGTATTTCCAAAGGTAAGGGTGGGAAAAATATATATCCACTTTTGTCTGCCGTGTCCACAAACAATCACCTTTACCGGTCCCCACTTCCCGTCATCCCCCGCGTCTGTTACGCTCCTTCTTTTTAATTGGTCAGTGCACTCGACTGCGCTGGCGGCTATTAGAAAAATTACATGAATTGGCCGCATCACTGAATAAGCCGCAGGGTTGAACGTTTGGGAAAAAAGTAGCGGCTTATAGTCCGGAATTTACGGTAGTTGTGCATTTCACATGTTACAATTACAATTCCATTTGATCACCCGCCTTCAGAAACAATAGGGAAAATATTTAACAAAGCTTGTGCTCGATTGCATTGTTCACGACCAGCAGGCCACGGACTGGTACCCGTCCGTGGGCCACACAGAAAGAGATAAAAGTTGCTTTGTTCTTGAAAATTAATGCTTTTACCATATATAATGCACACTTTGTTTAACACACACCATATCTCAAAGTTCGGGTGCACGTTATACTTGAAGTTTTGTGGTAGTATATTTCCATAGTAGAGCAATGATTGATCAATCAAAAAATATCGCTGACCACATTTACACAAGATTAGATGCAACAGGAAAGGAACCCGGATCGCAAAGGTGAGAGCGCAGAATCTTAAGCACTTGACCACAAGTGATGTAAATGACATAGGAAATGTCATCGGTTTCTATCTCATCATCTTCCTATTACAGTACCAGAGATAAATATTAGACTCCGACATAAGTCATCTACATTCCTGGTGGTCTATGGTAAATGGTACGCATTTATATAGCGCTTTTCAAGTCACTGGAGACCTCCCAAAGAGCTTCACAATGTGCTTCACACACTCAACCACCAATGGCAGCATCAGCTATGCAAGGCAACTACCGTAAATTCCGGACTGTAAGCCTCTACTTTTTTTCCCTAACTTTCAACCCTGCGGCTTATTCAGTGATGCGGCCAATTTATGTAATTTTTCTAACGGCCGCCAGCGGCGCTCGAGTGTTGCTACCATTAACTGCCCGGTTACAGCCACCGTTTGGGATGAAAGCTATTTTATTATTATTAAAGCTTTGAAAACTCTCTCGGTGTACCGTCTTTCTTTGTAAATATGTGTAACCCATGTATAATATGTATTTGCAACTGTATATTTTTGTAATGTATTTATTTGTATTTATTTTAGACACTTATTCTGATATGTTTTACACGGGTGAACGAAAAATGAGGGGCGGAACAAACGCGGGGTGCCGAGTTTAAGTGGGGACCGCTAAAGGTGAGGGACAGACAAGGAAAGAAGAGGGGGTAAAAAGTGGATTAAAGAAAAAGGAGTTGCGTGAGTAAATGTGTTCATCTGATATATTTTTCCCACCCTTACCTTTGGAAATATACACTTTTTTCATTGGATTACTTTCAACGGGACCCAGACTCTGCAGGTCTGCATCAAACCTTAAGTACCGGTTTCATTTTCCGTTCATTTTGCCGGCTGTGATTTTTGAACTGTGGACTTTAATGGAGGACATTTAGTTTCAATCGCGGGACTTGAAGTCGGGTTTGGGTTAATTTTGTGTTTGTGTAAGATGTTTAAATGTGGGCGCATGCGGCATATATACAGGTGCGGCATGTGTATGTACAAAATCGGTTTTCCTCTCAAAATGTCGTGGGTGCGGCTTATAATCAGGTGCACTCTATAGTGCGGAATTTATGGTACCTGCTTATCAGGGGCATACGGGATTCAGTGCCTTGCCTCACACGGAGGAGACCAGGAATCGAACATGCGATATCTTGATCCCAAGACAAGCTCTTTACATCCTGAGGGACTGCTACGACAGTGAATCTAGGCTTACTCTTACTATTGTTAATCTTATTATTACTAGTTTAATCACTGGGCCAGATTGCTTGAATATTGTCAGACATCTTACCAGACTGTGGTAGAGAAAAGGTTGGGGACCACTGCTCTATTGAATATACAAGTAACGGAACAGTCAAATTATTGTCTGGTTTGCGCCAAATTCCAAATTGATTACAAATGAGGTTTGTATTAGGGCCGGGCAATAAATCAAATTAAGTGGTCACGTCTTCCCTTTCCTCATTACAAATGACTTCATAGGCAAAAGCTTTCATCCTGTGTTCATATTATGGAGGACCTCAACTGTCGTAAATGTGAAAGCAGAGGCGCAAAGAGCAAGGCTCTGCATTAAATGTGTAAGTCATTCTTTTTTATTGATCAGGGTTATGGCACCTACAATAACTCAGCAAAAGAGAATTTAATCGCAACGTCTTATTTAATTGACATGTTCAGGAAATTGATCACATCGAGGAAAGAGCATTGCGTTCTGTTGGAATTTTTATTCATACGTTATTCTATCTTAGTATTTTTAACCCCATGATTAAGTCAGTGTGTGTGTTTGCAGTCTAAACAGGACATG
This sequence comes from Urocampus carinirostris, assembly GCF_059441175.1. Classification (NCBI taxonomy): domain Eukaryota; kingdom Metazoa; phylum Chordata; class Actinopteri; order Syngnathiformes; family Syngnathidae; genus Urocampus; species Urocampus carinirostris. Next base: position 9,066,756 of record NC_142355.1, read on the forward strand.
AGGAAGGAACTGTTGATTGCTATTGTTTTAAGTCTCTCACGTCCTGATAAAGAGGAATAATCAGCATGAGTCAACGACCCTTGTACCCACAGACTAAAATCACATGTTGCTGTACAAACAAAAGAACTACTCTCAACTGATTTTGTGTAAACACCCTTCCCTCAGCAGTTGTGACCTTATGTAACTAGGGCGTTCCTTTTCTGAATAAAAGGCAAGGTGAGGGAAGGCTGCTTTGGAGTGAGTTGGAGGAACTGTAACCAAAAGCAGTTTTCCGTTCGCTTCCCTTGCAAGTAAAACATTCACAATTCTCTGTGTCCTTTTTGTATACAGGTTTTTGTTACAAGTGTTGGGTTTACCCTGACACGTTCCCCCTTCCATACCTCCCCTTGGATCAGATGTTTACGCTGTGACAATTTTATACTGACTGTTTGAATTCCTAACCCAAACAAGAATTCCTGAAATGCACGTCTGCTTTTTCTTGTTTGGTAGAAGCCAAGTAAGGGTCTTTCTCTACATGGGGAACTGCAGCAAGGGGAGAGTGTTTTCCTGGATTTGCTGCTCATATGATGTTGTCTCACCGCGTGATGCAGAGCAAGCTATCAAATATTCATTTCACTGCCCTCAAAGTGTGCATGTCCTTGAGCGTGCTTGCCTGGATGGAGCAGGTTGAGCTGAGGAGGCCGTTGCAGCACCGAAGAACACCACAGGGACTGCAGCATCACAGAGGGTGCGTCTCCAAAGTACTGAAGCAAAAGAGGATTCCCCTGCCTTTACTATCGCCTGGGCTCGGATTAAGTATTTTAACAAACCTCATGGAAGCTGGGCTTTTGCGTATTTGACGCTCAGTTTAGGCTTTATCATTAAGTGTGAGTTGTGGAGCTACACTGGAGCAACCAGATGCTTGATGTGTAAGTATCAAGGGAAGCACTGTCATTTGGAGGGACTGACTAAGTAATATAAAAGGGTTCGGTGTGAACTCCCAGTCGAGTTGACTGGTACGTATGCTGGGTTATTTTACGGAATATTTGTGCAAGTCCCTGCAAAAACAGAATGATGAGGTCAACTTGAATACCGTAAATTCCGGACTATAAGCCGCTACTTTTTTTCAACGTTCAACCCTGCGGCTTATTCAGTGATGCGGCCCATTTATGTAACTTTTCTAACGGCCGCCAGCGGCGCTCGAGTACAAAAGGTAAGATTTAGACCGGTGGAATATATGCGCCGATGAAGACTGCAACTTCTTGGCTTGTGCATAAATTAAATTAGCGTAAACGTACCCTCATCATGCAAAACGCAAAAAGAAAGGCACATGACGCAGCACATGAGGAAGATGAGGACGGTTTACGGTGATTTTTACAACTACAGTATGATTTTTTAACAGACCCGTTTACTGTGTTGCGAGCGTGTTGCTAGCGTGTTGCTACCATTAACTGCCCTGTCACGGGCACCGTTTGGGATGAAAGTTATATTATGATTATTAAAGCTTTGAAAACTCTCTCGGTGTACCGTCTTTCTTTTTAAAAATGTGTAACCATGTATAATATGTATTTGCAACTGTATATTTTTGTAATGTATTTATTTTAGACACTTATTCTGATATGTTTTGCATGGGCGAATAAAAAAGAAGGGGCGTAACAAACGCGGGATGACGGGAAGTGGGGTAAAGGTGAGACCTGTTTGTTGACGCGGCGGACAATAGTGGATACATATTTTTCCCACCCTTACCTTTGGAAATCTACACTTTTTTCCTTGGATTACTTTCAATGGGACCCGGACTCTGCAGGTCTGCATCAAACCTTAAGTACCGGTATCATTTTCCATTCATTTTGCCGGCTGTGATTTTTGGACTGTGTACTTTAATGAAGGACATTCAGTTTCATTCGCGGCTTAAAGTCGGGTTTGGGTTAATTTTGTGTTTGTGTTACATTTTTTTAATGTAGGCGCATGCGGCTTATATACAGGTGCGGCTTGTGTAAGTACAAAATCAGTTTTCCTCTTAAAATGTGGTGGGTGCGGCCTATAATCAGGTGCGCTCTATAGTCCGGAATTCACGGTAATACTTGTGATATTTGAAGTAAAAAAACAGCAACTTTTAAGAGAAGAGTGATTGATGCCTGGATTTGTATGGGGTAAGACAGCTGTCAAAAAGGCATAGCCATGAAACGATTCGTATCCATGACTGTCAGACGGTGTCTGGAATCATGAGGGAAACTCCGGCTTTTTATACAACCGGATCAGCTCAATAATAGGAGCCAGCCACCAAATGGTTCTTCCGAGTTTTTTTGTTGCCTTAATAGAAATATTACCAATAATAATGGAGGGATGGGGGAAAGAAGGGCACGAGTAATCTTTTCAGCTGTGACATTTTGCCATGTGACCATCATGTGTACATTCAAGATGGTGATTACAAAGGCCAGCGCATGTTGACTATTGCGCATAAAAAGATTGCGTCACATGAACTTGCCTGGTTTTGTCATTCGTTGGTTGCCACGGTAATGGACCAAATTGTATTCACTTGTCATTGTTCCTCGTGGATTAAAGGAAACAGCAGTGACCCGGCAGTGACGCAAATGACTGAAAGAGAAGTCAAGCTTTTCTGATATTTTTCAGCGCTGTTCAATTCAGATGTGTACATTGAGGACTTGATTTGTGGGTGCAAAAGGTAAAATATTGTGAGTATGTTGAAAATGTTAAATACATTATGTACAGTCAAGGCTACCACTTTACGATGTTATATGCAGTGTTCCCTCTAAGCTGCGCGCGTGCGCAATTGCGCACTGCTCGCACATTCTCAGCGCACAAGAAAATCTAGCCAGCGCACAAAAATGAGGCTCAAAATTACTTATTAAGAAGCGACTTAAGTCAAAATTACAGTATACGAAGGTAAAAATACACGGGTTCCCCTGACGTTGTGTCCTAAATGCGGTATTCTGAAGTCGAACGAAGTTGAGTAAAGTTAGTAGAGTATGTCGAGAACCGGCTTCTTCGGCTCGCTCACTAAAAGGAACCGGCTCTTTCGGGTCCTAAACGGCTCTTCAGGTTTTTTTTGCTTCTTTAATCCCAACATGACCAAATATTAAGTAAAATTATGCAAAAAATGACTTAAAGGAAGGGGGGAATAGAACAAAAAAGAAAAAAATACCAAAATGAAAAAGTAGTGAAAAGCTGAGAAAAAAGAAACAAAAGGAAAAGAAAAAAGAAAGAAAAATTTAGAAAAAAGCCAGAAAAAAAAGAAAAGAAAGAAATGTAGGAAAAAAGTAAATGGAGAACAAAAAGAAAAAAGTAACGGCTCGGAAAAAAATAAACACAATGAGATTTTTTTTTAAAGGAATTAAAAAAAAAAGAATAAAAAGTTTGTGTTGCATTCAAATAATTTCCAATTATATCAAGTGAATCTTGTTGCCAACGTTGTACTTCCACTCAAAAATGTGATTAAGTACAGTTCTGTATCGTACAACCGACTAAATAAGCCCCCAAAAATGTTCATATTATGCGACAAAATATAGCAGGAAATAAAAAGAAATGGATAACTTGTGAAAGAATTGTAAGAACAATCGACGTTTGTAGGCCGTACAACCTTTGCAATAGTACATGAGTCAATTCATTCAAAAGGAAAAAATAATTTTGCATTGCCGGAAACTCAGCAAAATGTAACTTGAGTCAAGTTTTGGACATGTTGGATAATGAATTATCTTGCCACACTTGGGATTATGGTTGCTCACTGTTCTTTCAAGCGTTGCTCACCGACTTTATGTGAACGCTCAGACCCGTGGAAAATTAGAGGGAACATTGGTTATATGAGTAATTCCAGCAAAAATGTGAACTCATTTCACTCAAAGAAATGTTTCCAGACATCATTCTACTGTTTAGAATGCAAATGTGTATGCTGGCTGTACTCAGTTATCTGCACATAGATGCACAACATATTACAGGAGAGAAGTTTAAAAAAGTAATGAAAAAATAACAACTCGCACCGTATTTGAAGCCTCGGTGCTTAAAAAGGACAAAGTGGAGGCTTATAGTCCAGAATTTGCGGTACACCATCAAACAAGCAGACGACAGAGGAAACTATTTGAGTTCAGGTTTCAGAAAGTGCTTTGGCTTTTATCTAGGCAGGCAGTGTGATCTACTTCAGAACCAAGGCCAAGGCGATGTCATGGCCCCAACTTGAACAATGTGAACGTTCTGGATTTTCATTCATTCTACGTGTGACCTTTTTTACAAATGGCGTGTTAAGTTCAAATAATGAATTTGATCTTTTCCCGCATAGTATCATTTATGCAGGGGCTTTATCTCTCCTAAACAGAACGGATGCTTGCTTCAGGCACGACACTTTTCTCCAGTTAACCACTCCTCCGTTTCAATGGGGCTCAGCCATTTATTTAAACTTACCGTAAATTCCGGACCATAAGCCGCTACTCTTTTCCCAAAACGGCCGCCATCGGCGCTCGAGTACAAAAGGTAAGATTTAGACCGGTGGAATATATGCGCCGAGGAAGACTGCAACTTCTTGGCTTGTGCATAAATTAAATTAGCGTAAACGTACCCTCATCATGCAAAATGCAAAAAGAAAGGCACATGACGCAGCACATGAGGAAGATGAGGACAGTTTACCGTGATTTTTACAAGTACGGTATGTTTTTTTAACAGACCCGTTTACTGTGTTGCGAGCGTGTTGCTAGCGTGTTGCTAACATTAACTGCCCTGTCACAGGCACCGTTTGGGATGAATGTTATATTTTTATTATAAAAGCTAAAGGTGAGGGACAGACAAAGAAAGAGGAGGGGGTAAAAAGTTGGTTAAAGAAAAAGGAGTTGTGTGAGTAAATGTGTTCATCTGATATATTTTTCCCACCCTTACCTTTGGAAATATACACTTTTTTTCCTTGGATTACTTTCAACGGGACCCGGACTCTGCAGGTCTGCATCAAACCTTAAGTATCATTTTCCGTTCATTTTGCCGGCTGTGATTTTTGGAATGTGTACTTTAATGAAGGAATTTTAGTTTCAATCGCGGGACTTAAAGTCGGGTTTGGGGTAATTTTGTGTTTGTGTTACATTTTTTAATGTGGGCGTATGCGCCTTACTAGCTCAGTAGCCTAGATGGTAGGGCGCCCGCTTTGAGACTGGGAGGTCGCTGGTTCGCGCCTCGGCCGAGTCATACCTAAGACTTATAACATTGGTAAAAATGGCGGCGCCCTCTGTTGGCTGCGGCTGCATCGGCTCGCTACAACGGGTCAGGTGTATCGACATTTCGTTCTGTGTACATTGTTACAAAGAATGACAATACAAATGAAATTATTATTAATTATTATTATATCTGGTGCGGCTTGCATAAGTACAAAATCGGTTTTCCTCTTAAAATGTGGTGGGTGCGGCTAATAATCAGGTGCGCTCTATAGTCCGGAATTTACGGTAATAGCTATCACTATTTCTAACCTGGCCCTGGCACCACTGAGAGCTTCTAGATTTGTATTCAGCAGTGATCCAATTTATAGTTAAAAGCCAGTAAGCCCAGTTAAACCAACCTAAATAAATTACCAGTAAAAAAGCAGAGCAGCAGTTTTCACATATTACAGAAATGCAACTCTCAAATTGCACCTGTTTTAAGTGTAAACTTTAGTAGACACTCAAAATATGGAGAGAAGACATCAAAGGCTTTTCAAACTTGCAAGGTGGAATAAGAAGAGAAGCCTTTAGATAAGGTAATCATATTCCCCGTTTCTGACGCCCTTCCGCTTCCTTGTTTTATTAAATCTTTAATGTTACAAATAATGATCAGCCCTAATGCGTGTGCAAGCATGTGAGGCACCAACGAAGACTCTGGACAGCTTTCTTCTCTTTTGACGGTTCTTGGCCTGTCCTCCGGTCAAACCAAATTTGGCATCAGTTCAAAAGTTTGGAGTGCGGTAAATCTTTGTTTCAAAAAATGTAATCGGGTAATAATGACAATTTTGTGTCAAAAAAGTTGCGTCCCAGGGACGCACGTTGATTTGAGACTATGCGTCCCCAGCAAGAATGATGCATCTAGGACGCAGGGACGCAGGCAAAGGAGAACACTGCTGATACCACTTAGCTGTGAAATAAAGTAGATTCTCATATTTTGAAGGACTATAATTATTTAACCAGTAGATGTCGCTGTACTGTGTAGTGCAACCGAAAACCATTCCTATAAAGCCCAACAAAGAATAATAACTACAGACACTCAAAACTGCACCAGTGTTCATCGAAAATTAAACAATATGGATTCATCTTTTCTTTTCCCCTAGCTTTTCACAAGATATTTTGGTTTTAGATAGATAGATAGATAGATAGATACTTTATTCATCCCCGTAGGGAAATTCACACTTCCAGCAGTCTACCCTGTTGTTTATTAACAGATGAACATGATGCCCTAGGGGTGCTTGTAGCGAAGTGGATGACGTCACGCCAGTCCAAAAATTCGACATCCCTGCGGCAGATGGAAAACTTTTCTTTGTGAAAATCCAGGGATACACCACCTCGTGTTAGCAAGTCCGCCTCCTCTCCGATTCCCCCCGGCTTTCGTGTCTCTGTTTAGCGGCGTTGAAGCCGGATTGCTCCGGGTAGCTCCGGGTGGCTACACGTTAGCGTCCGGAATGCTAAACGTGAGCCACGTTTCCGCAAAACACAGCAACTGCGCTCCCTGTGCGCGTCGATGTTTTCCACCAGCACTCGATGATCTTATTTGGTCGTGAGTTCGCATTTACCATGATTACGGATGGTACCGAAGACTTATAACGCCGCTAGCCGATTCGCTAGCTCCGGCTTTTCCTCCACGATAGGCCCCTTCATCACGCCGGCATGAGAATTCTTCAGGGCAAGGAGTTGAAATTCCTTGAATACACACATTTCTTGTGCGTTAAAACCCATGTCCATAGGATAGAAGTAATCCATAGTGTAGTTGTCAAAACGGGAAGAAAAAACACCGAAGATAGGAGCAGACAATAAAACAATAGGGCAGCTGCTGGAAAAGGCAGCCGCTTTGAGACGATTTAGTGGGTATCCATATAAGCAACATGATTGAGCCTCATGTAGAACATTTTTTGGACCTACGACCATAGCCTAGATGGTAGTGTGCCCGCTTTGAGACTGGGAGGTCGCTGGTTCGCGCCTCGGCCGAGACATACCTAATTGGTATAATGGCGGCGCCCTCTGTTGGCTGCGGCTGCATCGACTCGCTACAACGGGTCAGGTGTATCGACATTTCGTTCTGTGTACATTGTTACAAAGAATGACAATACAAAGGAAATTATTAATCATTTTTATTAATTATTATTATGAGAGTATAAATAAGGGCTGCACCATTAACCAAAATCGAATTCACATTGCTATGTGGCGTAGTGCGATTGTGTAATCTTATGACACCTCTGTTTTTTTCAATGATTTAAGGACAGTATACCGAACAAAGCTCTCCAGAGGAGGGCGCTGTTTACTCAAGTGTAACCTGTCAACAACCCTGTAAAACTCCCGTACAATCTCAATCCAGACGTACCCAAAGTAAATTAAATGCTGTTGTTGAACCGTTTGAAGAATAGAGACAGTTTTGTCAGTGATATATTTTGGTATAGTGTCAATAAATATTTGAATCATAGCTGCATGTATTCACTCAGTAGCCTAGATGGTAGTGTGCCCGCTTTGAGACTGGGAGGTCGCTGGTTCGTGCCTCGGCCGAGTCATACCTAATTGGTAAAATGGCGGCGCCCTCTGTTGGCTGCGGCTGCATCGGCTCGCTACAATGGGTCAGGTGTATCGACATTTCGTTCTGTGTACATTGTTACAAAAGAATGACAATACAAAGGAAATTATTATTATTATTATTATGTTTGTCACTTTCAATGCTTAGTTTGAGTTGAGAAAATGTCAAGCAACATTTTATCCCGATTTTTTATAAAAAAAAAAATAGGGGTGCATGTTATACACGAACAAGTACAGTATTTCTTCGACACCTTTCACACCTTATTAAGCCCTGACCTATATTCATGCCTCGAATGCTGCAAGCACCGATTTGCCAATGCTTCAACTTTTGCATCATGTCTGCTGTCATTGTCATCTAAGCTCACCTTTGTGAATAAAACAGTAGATTTTTCTCACAATCAAGAACGATTTGCTTGTATTCAGGGATTTTGCTTTTTTCTGAAACATTTTCCGAGCTCAGGCAGCACGGCGGCACGGTGGTTAGCGCATGTGCGGCACAGTTCATGTCTTGGGAACCTCCTGTGTGGGTTCAAATCCAGCTCCAGACTTCCTGTGTGGATTTTGTATGTTCTCCCGGTGCTTGCGTGGGTTTCCTCCGGGCACTCCGGTTTCCTTCCACATTCCAAAAACATGCATTTCAGGTGGATTGGCCGGTCCAAATTGTCCCTAGGTGTGAATGAACGAGTGACTTGTCTGTCCCCTGTGTGCCCTGCGACTGGCTGGCAACAAGTTCAGGGTGTCCCCTGCCCACTGCCCGATGATTTCTGGGATGGGCTCCAGCACCCCCGTGACCCTACTGAGGATAAGCGGTGTAGCTAATCAGATGAGATTAGATGAGTATCAGATGTTTTTTGCGTGTTGACTAAATGGAGGAAAAGTAAAATGTTGTTGCTGTTGTTCAAAGATGTTAAAGATGTGTCACGAAAATGCTTTACCTGAGATGGGATTTTCCGAGCTCCATATTCTATTTCTACTTTGGGCTCAGGTCAATTTTCTCAGGCGCCACTGCCGATTAGTATCCAGCTAGATAGTGAAGAAACAGACCGGCTGGAGCATTGTTCTGCCTTTTCCAATCATAAAAGCTAGTTGGCACAGAGCCAATAATGACACACAACGGTCGGGCACCCCCCCCAGGTGGAAATGTGCCATCAATGTCACTCAAAGAGCTAAAAAACCGGCAGATTTTCCACGAAAGTAAATAGTCGGATGTGGATCGATCCCTACAGCATTCCTTTACTACAAATATTGTCCAGGAGGTTTAATATGCTTTACATTTTTGCCTCGGTACATTTTGGTCTCGTATCTATCCCTACAACCCCACTTCATGCTGTTTAAGCCTTACATTTGGGGCTCTGCATGATGGGTTGTCATAGCAACAGGAAGAATGGGGAACTGACCCTGCTTTCAGAATCAGGGCAACACAATTTCTCCTGCTGTACCAGTTAAAGAGACAAGAGCATGCACACACAAACACACACGCAATAGTTTCTGACTTTTTATCTTCCTTGATTCTAGTGTAACAGAGTTGACATTTGATTGTTTTGAATGTTTTTTTGAATTCTCACAAAATCTGTGTTTTTGTTGTATTACTGTTAATATTCCGGTACCTCATTCAATTGTTAAGTCATGGGCGACTGTCTTTTTTGTTTGGCACTTTTTGGGCTTCAGCGCTTGCCGTAGCTTCAGCTAATTTGCATCGCGCTGAAGGTAAGATGTGCCCAATATCAGTTGGGTAAAAATGCATAATTTGCTAGACATATGAGCTGCTTTCACAAATTATTTTTGTATATAAAGATATATAAGTCGTGCTAAATGATTTATATAAAGAAAAGCACTAAATAAGAAGTAAATTAATACAGCTTGAAACGAAGATGCAACATGTTTTGATGCAAACACGCCACGAGGTGCGGCCTGTTGAGTGATGACCCGTTTTTTGTATCTTTAATGTTTTAGATAATTGCAGTCGTGAACAGATGCCCTGACTTTTGTATTGTTTTGTTTACTGAATGCAGGTACGTGGGAAAGTTATGTTCACTGTTATTATTGAAGTTTCACTATTAATGTGCTCGCATGTTGTCTGCTTGCCGTAGCTTCAGCTAATTTGCATCGCGCTGAAGATAATCGCAGTCGTGAACAAATGCCCCTGACTTTTGTATTGTTTTGTTTACTGACTGTGAAACCTTGTGTCGTGCATGAAAGAGGGTCGTTATACTAGCAACTCCAAATCCAACTTAAACCTCCATTATCTCTGATCCTGCCTCATTACTGATTATCCTGTCACGCAGATATAAGGTGATAAAGGAGGAACAAAACTTAATGTCACTGATATATCACCTTCTTTATCTCATCCCAATTAATCCCAAGATGCTGTCAGGAACACATACGTCTATGCAACATTTATAGTTTAGTAGACACTCAGAATAACGATAGACACGTCAATGGATTTTGAACTTGCAAGGAAAACCGGAGAAGACTGTATAAAACCCTTGAAGAAAAATTCCAGACTTTTCTAATGGTCCTGCACGAGCCCTTTTTCTTCTTATTGAATCTCCTCAGATACAAAAAGCAGACAGGCCCCAAAGCACAGGTGTCAAACAGGCGGCCTGCGGGCCAGATCAGGCCCGCTAAGGGATTGAATCCGGCCCGCGAGACAACACTTAGAGAAGCGCAAGAGAAAAACAAGCTGCAGGTTGAAATATGTCAACTTGATGTTGCCAAAGCCAGGTGCCTCTCACAAAGACACTGTACTTGTATTTATTTCTCTCTCTCTCTCTCTCTCTCTCTCTCTCTCTCTCTCTCTCTCTCGCTCTCTCTCTCTCTCTCTCTCTCTCTCTCTCTTTCTCTCTCTCTCTCTCTCTCTCTCTCTCTCTCTTTCTTTTCCACCTCTTTTCTCCCACTCTGTCTCTGTCTCTTTCACTCTCTGTGTCTCTCTTTTTCTCTTCCTTTGTTGCTCTTTGTCTCTCTCTGTCTTTTAACCTCTTTTGCTCTAACTTCCTTTTTTCCTTTTCTCTCTTTTCTCTTTCTCTCTTCCTACCCTTTGTGGTTTCTTTTCTCTTTTCTCTCTTTCTGTCTTTCTATTTCTCTTTGGATTTCTTTCTTCCTCTCCCTTTCTTTTCCCCCTCTCTCAGGATTTTTATCTTTTGTTTCTCACGCTCTCCCCCTCTCTCTCTTTTTCTTTCTTTGTCCCGTACTCTCTCCTTTTCCCTCCCTCTTTCTCTTATTTCTTTACCTCTCTTTTTCTTTCTCTTTAATCTACTAGTCCGGCCCCCGACAGAATGTTTGTTCTATCGTGTGGCCCCCCGAGTTAAAATGACACCCCTGCCCTAAAGGGTGTAGGCATTAAAGCACAGCAACACGATTGGCCAATAGTGACAAAAACGTAAACAGTGCACGATAGTCAAAATAACATAAAACTATGAGCAATAGTCAAAATAACAAACAACCGTAGCATCCTATTTAATATCCTGTATTCATGTACAAAAGTGAAGACAAAACTTCAATCTTTATTGTAAACAAGCAGAATAAACTTATTTGCCTCAAATGTTGTTCCACTGTTCAGTAGCTAAAGTGATCAACAGATCTTCTGTATCAATTCATGCAAATGGGTGGCATGGAAACAATATTTTAAGCTTGAGAAACGTAATGTATTTCAATTTATTGAAAGTTGTACGGATTTTGTAGTAAAAATCTATTACTGGGTAAATGCTGGTAAAGTTGGACACATAGACTGTCCACCCAAAAGTGTCTTACAAAATGCAATGGGAGCACTGCAAGCCCATCAAAGATAATTTAATGTTAGTGTAACGGGTGTAAAAATAACTTTTGTTTTATTGAAATTCCTGCTAAAATATGTTGTATAGTTTTTGCTAAGTGTCCTGCAATGATGAGTCCAACAGTGACACCTGCTGGTATGGGGTAAAGTTTGGATTTGGCTTTTGACATGTGACCGGAAGGCGGGGGTTTTGGCAGACTACAACGAGCTGTCAACAGTGAGACACTATCTTTTGGTGTTCCGCAAAAAGTTAATTTTAAACATTAAAACCCCAGCTGACAAATCTCTCAACATGCACAGTAATGTGATTGATGTTGTCAAGCTGTTTGGATTTATTTTCGTTTTGTTTCTGTCGCTTTTTATGTTAGTTTTGCCGGACGTTGCATCTTGTGCTAAAATGCTAATTCCCCTTATAGAGATCATGAAATGAAATGAAATGAAATGATCTGCATTTATATAGCGCTTTTCAAGTCAATGACTTCCCAAAGCGCTTTACATAGTGCTCCACATTTCCCAATAGCGGCCTTGCAGCCATGTAAGGCGCTAACCTGCTTATTGGGGGTATTAGGGGTTCAGTGTCTTACCCAAGGACACTTCGACACGTAACACAGACGAGCCGGGATTCGAACTGGGATCCCTTGATCACAAGACGAGCGCTCTACCTCCTGAGCTACTGCCGCTCAAAGAGATCAAAGCCAGCAGAGAAGCTTACCACATGTTGTGACTCATTCATTTGCAGGTAAATTGTACCCGTTTTTATACTCATTATTTTTATCATTTCTATTTTCTCATATATATAAAAAGGATGATGTTGGTTAAAATTCAGACTAAAGAAAAATATGTTGAATTCATTGTAAACGTTAATCAACCACGATACAATCTCTTGTTAAAAGTATCTTGTTAAAATGGATGTAAAAATGTATCGTGATGGTTGATATTCTAAAATGTATTTTATATAAACTGAAAACAAAGCTCTTTGATATGTTTGTTGGGCAGTCTACAACGATCTGTCAACGAGATCAAAGAGATCAAAGCCAGCAGAGAAGCTTACTATGTGTTGTGACTCATTCATTTGCAGGAACTGTAATAAAAACCTCATCATCCTGTCGAGCGTGAATGTGGATCTTTGGTGGGACAGGTACACCGCGGTTACATTAGTATTGTGTGCTAATGCCAGTAATGACTACAAAGTAAAACCAGTGCTGGTGTATCATGCAGTGAACCCATGCGGGTTTTAAGACTCATTAAGTTAGCAACTGCAGACTTCCTCTATGGTAAGTGCTTCTAATAAACTTGCCTTTTTTTGTTATAATAATCCTATTTATCTCAGTTCCCCTAACCACTACGATAAATTTTTCAACCTAGTCTCAACCCTTTGGCGTGTCAGGTGAATGTGTAAACCACAGCACTACGGAAAAACATTCATATTAGTACTTAAATGTATGTTCAATGAGTATTTGAATGTGTTTTTAAGGGATCAGGAATATGATTTTCAAAGCAATAGCCGGAACGGATTATTCTATTTTTAGTTATTTCGTATTGGGAAAAATCATTTGAGATTCGATTTGAGATGAGTCAGCGGACCAGTGCTTGACCTGATGCATGTGAACGCCTGCATGGACCAGCTGGCAGAGATGGGAAGCTGTGTCGTGGCCGTCATAGATTTTCTGGACTAGTTTACAGGGTGGGGGTGTCGCTGCTGTCATGCACTTTCCGGACAAATTTTCAACATGTTACCTAGTGTTTACTATGTTTGTGTACTGTAATGCTAAATCTATTTAACCCTGGTCATCCTGGAAGGGGGATACCACTTGTGAGGTCCCTTCTTAAGGTTTCTCTTTTTCTTCACGCTGAGGTTTTGAGTTGTTCCTTGCCCGCATGTTGGTTTAAGCTCAGGTAATTGTGTCATTGTAATCCTTTGCAGTCCTTTGAGACATTTTTGTGATTAAGGGCTACATAAATAAATTTGACTTGACTTGATACCAAAAACTCTAATTAGGAGCTTGATCTTGGAACAAATGAATCTCATATGTGGAGGGGCCACTGTACTTTTCTGTCATCTTAGCATGCAAACATTAGCCAAAGTCCTGCTAGTTGCTCACGAAAACGTGGACAGAAAGGAACATATGAGAAAATGTATTGTTGGTAGAAACATGGCAGAGCTCTTGTTTCAACCTCTATCTCCTTCCCATGTGCCACAAACGATTGAAAACTCGCCTTGCACCGCTTCCTCACCTTAGACGTGACGTCATCACAAATTTATTTTCTTTTGGAAGTCTTTTTTTTTTCTTTTTTTTTTTGCACTATGATGACTATTTTTGCACCAAATGCATAATTGCACAAACCCTTATGATACCAAACTGTATTACGATACCAAACTGTATGTAACATCCTACATGCTGACATTTCTTGTGTAAATATTGTGTGAATTATAACTATAACCTTATCCTCCTTGTTTTGGTAAGGCGCCCGCTCTGAGACTGGGAGGTCGCTGGTTCGCGCCTCGGCCGAGTCATACCTAAGACTTATAACATTGGTAAAAATGGCGGCGCCCTCTGTTGGCTGCGGCTGCATCGGCTCGCTACAACGGGTCAGGTGTATCGACATTTCGTTCTGTGTACATTGTTACAAAGAATGACAATACAAAGGAAATTATACCAGCTCAGTAGCCTAGATGGTAGTGTGCCCGCTTTGAGACTGGGAGGTCGCTGGTTCGCGCCTCGGCCGAGACATACCTAATTGGTATAATGGCGGCGCCCTCTGTTGGCTGCGGCTGCATCGACTCGCTACAACGGGTCAGGTGTATCGACATTTCGTTCTGTGTACATTGTTACAAAGAATGACAATACAAAGGAAATTATTATTATTATTATATTATTTATAACCTTATCTTCTCTGTTCCTTTATCTTCTTGGCTTTTTTACCTCACTGTGAATGTGTGAAACGTGAGTGTCATGCCCAATTTCCTTGTCACAATATGTTAACCCATTTTGTAACAATGACAATAAAGGTATATTCTATTCTGATCTGCATTTATATAGCGCTTTTCAAGTCAATGACTTCCCAAAGCGCTTTACAATGTGCTCCACATTTCCCAATAGCGGCCTTGCAGCCATGTAAGGCGCTAACCTGCTTATTGGGGGTGTTGGGGGTTCAGTGTCTTACCCAAGGACACTTCGACATGTAACACGGACGAGCCGGGATTCAAACTGGGATCCTTTGATCCCAAGACGAGCGCTCTACCTCCTGAGCTACTGCCGCCCCTGAGCTACTGCCGCCCCCTCTATTCTATTCTATTCTATTCTATTATCAGCCAGAACCGGAAACAGACTTTTGGTCTTAGTATGGACCTTTTGGTCTCAGTATGGACTGAAAAGTAATATTTCACCAGCTACCTTCACTACATATCTAATTCCTATTTGAAACCCAGCGGCAGCCTCTCCTGCTCCCTTAAGGGAGGTCTCATTTGCACAAATGATTTGATGGTTCTTGTTAACAGCCGGAAATACTACTTTGCCTGGCAATAATTGACTGCTGCTTCCCACAACGGTGCTTTTTAATGCAACATGATGATGTTTAATGGCAGATAATAGATTGTCAGTCCGTGAAAGAGGGTCAGGATAGCATGTTGCGCCCACCTGTTGTTGTTAACATGGTGCTTGGGCAGCACTGCTGATATAATGAACTTGCAGTGGGGGTGCCCGATATGTACAACGATGCATACAATAATCTTTCGATGCATTGCGGTTTACTTTTTGCGATGCATCACAGATTTGGGATTTAATCGTCTTGATTGTCATTGATGTCTAAGTATTGTGCATTGTGTTCTGCAGTAGACAGCGCACAGCAAATGCTACCAGGCGTGACGGTCTGTGTGTGATAGGTTGGGGTTTGCTGTCCGTCAATGTGTCCACCGAAAGTAAACTGCGAAGCATGGTTACAGCTACCATTTCAGCAGCTCGTTACATTGAAAATAAATTAATTTGTTACATCGGACTTTGAAGAAAGTCAGAAGAGCGCAAAGAAATGGGCATCACCAACGGGTTCTGCGTGGATTGTTATCAGAACTGGGAAGGGAGTGAGGCGGTGTCTGAGAGAAAGCAGACCCGGTGTTTCAGGTCTTGCCTACTGCTACGAGTAACATAACATGCCACCCCTGCTGAGCCTGTATCTCACTTATGCCAGATCCGTTCACATAAACGGCTGACCTTTGTCTACAAATTATGGAAAATGCTACATTCAGGACAGTTATATTTTAAGCATGACAGACCCATTCGAGGTTACCCGATGCTAACGTGCAGCTAGCCAGCTGCTCTCTAAATTGCTTTGATACTCTGAAAGGAGAAGCCCATTTTGTTACAGTTGAATACTCTGTGCAGATCCTCCATGAAGAAAAATTAACATAGAACACATGACGAGTGGATAATTAAAAATTTAAAACAATAAAATAAATCAGTGAGAGAGAGAACCCAGGCCCGACTTCATGTTTGAAATGTTATGCCGACACCCGGCCGGAAATTCGCTCTGGGTCCAAGATCTTTCATTTAGCGTGTGCCATTTTGTATTTCGTGACTCATGTGCAGTGTTCCCTCTAAGCTGCGCGCGTGCGCAATTGCGCACTGCTCGCACATTCTCAGCGCACAAGAAAATCTAGCCAGCGCACAAAAATGAGAGCTCAAAATTACTAATTAAGAAGAGACTTAAGTCAAACTTACAGTGCACGAAGGTAAAAATTCACGGGTTCCCCTGACGTTGTGTCCTAAATGCGGTATTTTGAAGTCGAGTCGAGGTAGAACGAAGTTGAGTAAAGTTAGTAGAGTTTGTCGAGAACCGGCTTCTTCGGCTCGGCTCACTAAAAGGAGCTGGCTTTTTCGGGTCCTAAACGGCTCTTCAGGTTGTTTTTGCTTCTTTAATCCCAACATGACCAAATATTATGTAAAATTATGCACAACATGACTTAAAGGAAGGGGGGAATAGAACAAATAAGAAAAAAAATACCAAAATGAAAAAGAAGTGAAAAGCTGAGAAAAAAATAAACAAAAGGAAGAGAAAAAAAGAAGGAACATTTTTGAAAAAAGCCAGAAAAAAAGAAAAGAAAGAAATGTAGGAAAAAAGTAAATAGAGAACAAAAAGAAAAAAGTAACAGCTCAAAAAAAATAAAGGAATTTAAAAAAAGTAGGAAAAAAAACACACAAAAAAGAAGAAAACGTTTGTGTTGCATTCAAATATTTTTTAATTATATCAAGTGAATCTTGTTGCCAACATTGTACTTCCACTAAAAAATGTGATTAAGTTCAGTTCTGTATCTTACAACCGACTAAATAACCCCCTACAAATGTTAGTATAATGCGACAAAATATATCAGGAAAAAAAATAAATGAGTATCTTGTGAAAGAATTGTAAAAACAAATGACGTTTGTAGGCCATACAACCTTTGCAATAGTACATGAGTCAATTCATTCAAAAGAGAAAAATAATTAAAATGTAACTTGATGTCAAGTTTTGGACATGTTTGATCATTAATTATCTTGCCACACTTGGGATTATGGTTTCTCACTGTTGTTTCAAGCGTTGCTCACCGACTTTGTGTGAACGCTCAGACCCGTGGAAAATTACAGGGGTACATTGCTCATGTGTAAACTTCACATACATCCCATTGACAAGCTGCAACCTCTGAATTGTTTTCCATTCTTTTTTAGCCGAGTATCTTGGCGAATCATACCAGGTGCCTGGACTCCAAATCCCGCTTGAGATTGGTTGTGTTTGCTCCATTATTAAAAAAGACAATTGGTAAATGTCACTAAAAATGTTTAGTTCAAACAAATATTAATCTCATTGATGCGTTCACGTTTTTAAAACTTTAGAAAATTGGATTCAAGACTTTTTTTTGCCAATTAAGGCCTTATTTTTAGACTAATGAATCCAACGCCATTTAATACTTTTCTAGGATTTGTAAGAACCCTATTTAAGACAGCACGTTGCAGCCATGGCTTTGATTTAAACACAGAAAAGAGGAAGACAACTCATATTTATATTTCTGCATGTTTAATTTTGCTTGCATATTGCACTATTTTAGGTGCTGTTATCCAAGTTCATTAAGGTTTTCATCAATGTACGCCGCAACCTTTAACTCACACATACCTGTCAACCTGTACGTTTTTGCCGTACAAAGTACGTTTATTATGCATTTAAAGACGTGTACGACGTACGAGAAAATCTGCATGGAAAAACGCAAATTTGTCAATTATGGGTACCATCCGGTACACCGACTATCACGAAATGGCAAATCAATCAAGTGAAACGAGTTCGCCGCGGTAGCCTCTATCTCAGTATCGTTTTTTACGTTGCAAACGAAGCAAGCGTTTGATGCTACTGTGCGCATGCGTCTGCCGCTGTAGTGCTTAATTTCGACTCCCCTGCAAAATCCTCCCCCCTCGTGTGAACGCGCATTCTGCTGCGCTTCCGACAATAGCAATCGTATTCTATATAATAAGCTTATTAAAACAATAAAGCTATTGTCGGTTTGTATTTTCTGTCCCTGTTAAATAGTCTGTTTAAAATTTAAAATACAAGCAACAATGTTTGGATAATGTGTTTTGATTTTCAAAATAGAAATGCCAACTAATTTTGCATTTGGTCAATGGTGTATTTCTCTGTGTCCTACGTTACAAATAATCCTGATGAAATTAACTCGCATTTAACTTGTTTTCTCTTATTTCTGTTTTCTAATTTTCCATTTTGAATGTATGAATAATCATTTAAATACACACAGATGGTCTGATTTTAATACACACAAATACTTCAGGTATTTTCGTTATATGTAAGGAAAAGACGTATGTGTGACGTCATGATAAGTTCTACGAATAAAAACTGTTCCGCTCCCTGCAAACGTCGGGAGGGGTATTTGGATAGGAACATACCACTTCTCCCTCCCCCGTCTGTACAGCGGCATTAAAACTACAAATTTGCATTCTGCCTGATTACTTTAGTCATCTCATCTCATCTCATCAGCTACACCGCTTATCCTCAGTAGGGTCGCGGGGGTGATGGAGCCCATCCCAGCAATCATCGGGCAGTGGGCAGGGGACACCCTGAACTGGTTGCCAGCCAATCGCAGGGCACACGAGGACAGACAACTCATTCGCTCATTCACACCTAGGGACGATTTGGACCGGCCAATTCACCTGAAATGCATGTTTTTGGAATGTGGGAGGAAACCGGAGTGCCCGGAGGAAACCCACGCAAGCACGGGGAGAACATACAAACTCCGCACAGGAAGTCTGGAGCTGGATTTGAACCCACGCAGGAGGTTCCCAAGACATGAACTGTGCCGCACACGCGCTAACCACTGTGCCACCGTGCTGCCCTTTAGTCAATAGTAGATAGATATCTTTAATAGCTCTCTCGATTATCAAAATAGAAATGCTAACTGATTTTTTTCTCCCAAAAATATCTTTATTTACAAATTTAAATTTAAAGTGTTATTGATGGATGTTTTAGTTACGCTGAAAACAATTGTTTCTGATTTTTTATTGATTTTTTATCTTTTTTTTTTTTATTATTACGAATATGTCCAGAATGATATAACGAAACACATGTACAATATAACATGTTAAACTACATAAATAAACACGTTTGAAAACATAAATATGGTGTAAGCTTTTTTTGTATTTTGTAAGGGAAAATACGACAGTTTGTAAGGGCATGGAGCCCTGGAGGTTGACAGGTATGCTCACATCATCGCCCTGGGTTACATGAAATAGCTGAAAAAAGTGTTTCCATTGCACTTTAGAGAAAACACTATCTTTGACACTTGAGATATTTTCAAACACCTGCACTCCCATTAACTGTTTATTTTTGTGCATCTGGGTTTTTCGCAAAACTGAGGGTAATGGAAACGCTGCATTACACAATGATAGGTGGTCTTGGCAGATTGAGGGTGTTTATATGTTTTTGTTCATATGCCTCCAGCCCAGATGACCAGTTACTGGTTAAAGAAGACAACACCTTTGTCCAACTTGCAGCCAGAGTCAGATGTTGCAATTTCGGTAGATTCAAGATGCAGGTAGACAATTTATATTCTCTATGGTGGATTTTATGCATTTTCTTCACCTCCTACAAAAATGAAATTGCAGGTTTTAATCTTGACACAGTTATTAGAATGACAATAGCCATCAGATGGGAACAAGCAAGGTGCTATACCACCTGGATAAATGCAAACAGCATTGCTCAGTGCAAATGTCTGAATGACATTATCGTTGCTCATTTATTTTTATGTCAACACGTCAATGGGAATCACATTACAAAGTAAAAACAATGCGCAAGGCCGTATGCATAAAATGAATAGATACGGCTCCTTTTGTTCTGACTCAGGTAACATGTCTCATTGATGCACTCCAGGGGGGAAATATCTCATCTCATCTCATCAGCTGCACCGCTTATCCTCAGTAGGGTCGCGGGGGTGCTGGAGCCCATCCCAGCAACCATCGGGCAGTGGGCAGGGGACACCCTGAACTGGTTGCAGCCAATCGCAGGGCACACAACTCGCTCGCACACCTGGGAACAATTTGGGCCGGCCAATCCACCTGAAATGCATGTCTTTGGAACGTGGGAGGAAACCGGAGTGCTCGGAGGAAACCCACGCAAGCACGGGGAGAACATACAAACTCCGCACATGAAGTCCGGTAGCACGATTTGAACCCACACAGGAGGTTCCCACTGTGCCTGCACACGCGCTAACCACTGACCCGCCGTGCTGCCCGGGGGGGAAATATATTTTACATTTAAAATATTTTTCCGTATAAGGATAAACATGACACAATCACTTTAAATGTATTCCATTGAGGAAAATAGTTTTTCATCAATTTAGAATATTGTATACTATACGTATTTTACATAAATACACTTAATAATAATAATAATAATAATTTCCTTGTATTGTCATTCTGTGTAACAACGTACACAGAACGAAATGTCGATTGCACCTGACCCGTTGTAGCGAGCCGATGCAGCCGCAGCCAACAGAGGGCGCCGCCGACCACTTTTTAAGTCTTAGGAATGACTCGGCCGGGGCGCGAACCACCGACCTCCCAGTCTCAAAGCGGGCGCAGAAGGTTGATATATTGAGTTTCTTCGTGTATTATGTAGTAGAAGTCCATAGTGATACCATTATAAAGTTCGAAATTTCATTTATTTGTTTTCTAATTTTCCTTTGTTGATGATTTCTTGTTTGGATTTTGAATATTTTCTTGCAAGGAAAACATGGAATAGGGGTAGGTACTTAAAAGCCTCGGCTTTAGCCTACTCCCTTTGGCTAAATGTTTTTGTATTATATCATTATAATGCTGCGATTGGCTGGCAACCAGTTCAGGGTGTCCCCTGCCCACTGCCCGATGATTGCTGGGATGGGCTCCAGCACCCCCGCGACCCTACTGAGGATAAGCGGTGCAGCTAATGAGATGAGATGAGATCATTATAATGTACAGCTGTTTTGAGCAAATATTTCTTGTTTGCTTTTGTTAATTAGTGGTTGATGGTTTTTTTGTGTTGAGCCTAAATTAAATCCACAAGCAGGGAATATACTGGACTGTCTCAGAAAATTAGAATATTGTGATAAAGTTCTTTATTTTCTGTAATGCAATTAAAAAAACAAAAATGTCATTCATTCTGGATTCATTACACATCAACTGAACTATTTCAAGCCTTTTATTATTTGAATATTGCTGATTTTGGCTTACAGCTGAAAAAAAACTCAAAAATCCTATCTCAAAATATTAGAATACTTCCTCAGACCAAGTAAAAAAAATAATTTTATAACAGCAAAACTAAATCAAACATTTGAAAATGTCCATTGATGCACTCAGTACTTGGTTGGGAATCCTTTTGCACGGATTACTGCATCAATCCGGCGTGGCATGGAGGCAATCAGCCTGTGGCATTGCTGAGGTGTTATTGATGCCCAGGATGCTTCGATAGCGGCCTTCAGCTCATTTGCATTTGTAGGTCTGGTGTCTTTCATCTTCTTCTTAACTATACCCCACAAATTCTCGATGGGGTTCAGGTCAGGGGAATTAGCAGGCCAATCAAGGACAGTGATGCCATGGTCAGTGCACCAGTTACTGGTGGTTTTGGCACTGTGGGCAGGTGCCAGATCATGCTGGAAAATGAAATCCTCATCTCCATAGAGCTTTTCAGCAGATGGAAGCATGTAGTGCTCTAAAATCTCTTGGTACACAGTTGCATTTACTCTGGACTTGGTGAAACACAGTGGACCAACACCAGCAGCTGACATGGCTCCCCAAACCATTGCTGACTGTGGGAACTTCACACTGGATTTTAAGCAACTTGGATTTTGCTCTTCTCCAGCCTTTCTCCAGACTCTGGCGCCTTGACTTCCAAATGAAATGCAAAACTTGCTTTCGTCTGAAAAGAGGACTTTGGACCACTCTGCAACTGTCCAGTGCTTCTTCTCCATAGCCCAAGTCAGACGCTTCTTCCGTTGTCTTGAGTTCAGAAGTGGCTTGACCATGGGAATACGGCTATTGTAGCCCATTTCCCGGACACGTCTGTGAACTGTGGCTTTTGATACCTGGACTCCAGCTTCAGCCCACTGTCTTTGAAGCTCCCCCAAATTCTGGAAGCGGCTCTTCTTCACAATTTAGTTAAGGCTGCGGTCATCTCTCTTGGTTGTGCAGCGTTTCCGGCCACATTTTTCCCTTCCAACAGACTTTTTGTGGATATGCTTTGAAACTGCACTCTGTGAACAGCCTGCTCTTTGAGAAATTTCTTTTTCTGTCTTACCCTCCTGATGGAGGGTATCAATGATGGTCCTCTGGACAGCAGACAGATCAGCAGTCTTCCCCATACTTGTGATTTAGTTTACTGAACCAAGCTGAGTGTTTTTAAGGCTCAGGAAACCCTCGCAAGGTGTTTCGAGTTAATTAGATGATTCAGGTGATTAGTTGAATAGCCTACTTGTATACTTTTTCATGATATTCTAATATTTTGAGATAGGATTTTTGAGTTTTCTTAAGCTGTAAGCCAAATTCAGCAATATTCAAATAATAAAAGGCTTGAAATAGTTCAGTTGATGTGTAATGAATCCAGAATGTATGACATTTTTGTTTTTTTAATTGCATTACAGAAAATAAAGAACTTTATCACAATATTCTAATTTTCTGAGACAGTCCAGTAAATGAAAGTAATAGCAAAAGTAATATCTCCCCTTTTTAAGCACTGATTATTCGCCTTAAACAATGCAATTGGGCTACCTCAGTTATGTTTTATTGCATTAAATGTAATACATTGATACATAAAACTATCTTTCTATCTACCCTGGTCATATCCCTCGAACGAGGGGACCGACTGCAAGACGAACACATACACAAAATCAAACAAAATAAAAAAGGGAAAAAGCAGCAAAAAACAAACACACAATCACGGGGGTGCTGGAGCCCATCCCAGCCATCTCCAGGCAGTGGGCAGGAGACACCCTGAACTGGTTGCCAGCCAGTCGCAGGGCACGCAGGGACAGACAATTCACTTGCTCAGTCAACCATAGGGACAATTTGGACCGGCCAATTAACCTGACATGCACGTTTTTGGAATGTGGGAAGAAACCGGAGTGCCCGGAGGTAACCCACGCAAGCACAGGGAGAACATGCAAACTCCACACAGGAGGTTTGATCTCACGACCTCAGAACTGTGCTGCACACGCGCTAACCACTGCGTCACCGTGCTGCCGCTATAAAACATTCAGTTTCTAAACTAAAGTTTTTAAAGACGTCTGTATTTTTCTTAATTTTGTCTCATAAAACTTAGCCATACTTTAAACTGATCATAATGGAAAACTCAGAACTAATCGCCTAGGTTAAGCAGGGGTTAGCTTTGTTGCTATGGAAACCATCCGTCCGGATGACTCTCTGGGGACAAATGCATGTTGTAACTATGGGCAACGGTGTGATGTCTATTCTTGTGGGTTATTGTATGTTCATCCAACCTGAAGACAATGATGCTCCACTGAGAACACTTGGACCTCACTAGATTCTATTTTTTTTACACTCCTAACCCTGAAAATGTAACAGCGACTTATGAGATACATTTAGTAAAATAAATGAATGTCACTCTTGATGTACGGCAGTTAATCAATTATTTCATGCAGATCACACAGCCAAATTCTGACACACCCAGCAAGGCTATGGAGCTAATGATGGCATGTAAATGTCATGAGGTAAGTCCCTCTGGTGCTTTCATCTTCACAACAGAAAAACCCTACTCTTCTAAAAATACACACTACGGGTGTGTCGAGCTTCAAACCGCAGAACTCCCACACCCACATGCACTCTCCGCTGAGTGGAAGCCCCCAACCGTTAACTCATTAGGAAAGAAAAGTGGGGAATCGACAGCTGCTGCCGGATACTGTTTCGAGATGGAGAACAAACAGCGAGCGGTTTCTGATCATCAAGGACTGCCAATCATGCAGTGGAGTTCCACTCGCCATGGCAACACCGCTGGTTGTGACACTGACACGGTTTTGCTTTTCAAGTATTGGAGTGGATAGTTCCAGGGACAATTGCAATGCTTCAATGGATCTGATTGTGAAACTATGAGGACCAATGTTAGCAATCGCGCAATGTTCCCTCTAGGCTGCGTGTGTGCGCAAATGTGCACTACCCAGAGCATTTCCGCGCACAGGAAAATCTAGCCAGCTCACAAAAATCAGGGCTCGAAATTGCTAATTAAGAGGCGAATTAAGTCAAAGTTACACTGCATGAAGGTAAAAATACACGGGTTCCCCTGATGTTGTGTTCTAAATGCGGTATTTTGAAGTCAAGGTTGAAGTAGAACAAAGTTGAGTAAAGTCAGTAAAATTTTCCGAGAACCGGCTTCTTCGGCTCGGCTCACTAAAAGGAACCGGCTCTTTCGGGTCCTAAACGGCTCTTCAGGTTGTTTTTGCTTCTTTCATCCCTATATGACCAAATATTATGTAGAATTATGCACAAAATGACTTAAAGGAATGGGGAATAGAACAAAAAAGAAAAAAATACCAACATGAAAAAGTAGTGAAAAGCTGAGAAAAAAAAGAAACATAAGGAAGAGAAAAAAGAAGGAAAAATTCAGAAAAAAAGCCAGAAAAAAAGGCAAAAGAAAAAAAACAAAGGAAAAAAAGTAAGTAGAGAACGCAAAGAAAAAGGTAACAGCTAGGAAAAAATAAACACAGTGATATTTTTTTAAAGCAATTTAAAAAAAATAGAAAAAAAACGAGAAAAAGAAGGAAAAGTTTGTGTTGCATTTAAATAATTTCCAATTCTACCAAGTCAATCTTGTTGCCAACATTGTACTTCCACTAAAAAATGTGATTAAATACAGTTGTGTATCGTGCAACCGACTAAGTAAGCCCCCAAAAATGTTAGTATTATGCGACAAAAGATAAAAAAAAGAAATGGAAATCGTGTGAAAGAATTGTTGTAAAAACAAATGACGTTTGTGGCCGTACAACCTTTGCATTAGTACACTAGTCAATTCATTCAAAAGTGAAAAATAATTTTGCATTGCCGGAAACTCAGCAAAATGTAACGTGATGTCAAGTTTTGGACATGTTTGATAATGACTTAGTTGCCACACTTGGGATTGCTGTGGCTCAAGGTTGTTTCAAGCGTTGCTCACTGACTTTGTGTGAACGCTCAGACCCCTGGAAAATTACAGGGAACATTGATGAGGACTCTTCTACCGCTTGACTACGTTGAAAGGGGACAAGGACAGTTGTCGGAGAAGTCGATGTTCAATCTGGAACAGCTCTGCGAGAAAAATACCTTTGACAACAAAGTCAACGGGAGTCACGAAAAAGCTTGTGGTTGGAATTTGCACATAGGCACCTGACAATTTCTCAGGACATGACAGAAAAAAATGATTGGTGTAAATACCAGGCGTTGAGCTTAACTTTCAGGCTTGGAGAGTAACGGAATACCAGTAACGGCGTTACGTAATTAGGTTGCAAAAAATTTTAATTGAATTCCGTTAACGTCAGGGGAACCCGTGTATTTTTACCTTCATGCACTGTAACTTTGACTGAATTCGCTTCTTAATTAGCAATTTCAAGCCCTGATTCTTGTGAGCTGGATAGATTTTCTTGTGCGCTGAGAACGTGCGAGTACTGCGCATATGCGCACGCACGCAGTTTAGAGGAACCATTGCTTGTATTTCGAGCACATGCGATTTAGGAAACAGTAGCTCGACATTTTCTTCGTGCCGCACCGTGTTTAAAGTCGCAGTGTTTACAATGTAGCAAAACAGTAGTAGCTTGTAGTCTAGAATTTATAGTAATTAGGTACAACAGTCATGATTGTGTTCCCGGCACACCAGGATGCGGTTTTGCTCGGCTGTTGCAAAGTTGTCAGCTGCAAAGTCGTGTTTCTGTCCATTCTCGACAGTCGAGATAAACAATCCGCCTGAAAACTGTCATTATGCCAAACATAATCATGATGATTAGCAGACGCTGGATGAGTCACAAGGGCGAAGAATTAAAAACCCATTCGCTGATTGAGACCTGGGAAATAATCAACTTTATTGTGTGCAAAGACAGCTTTCAATAGTGGGAGGTCAAGGTCTACCAATTTAGTCCAACTCTATGCACCATACACCTAAAACTGAATTTGTCGTAAACTGACTTCTATACAACAAGAAATATTCAGTAGCGCTGAAACAGGCCAATATTTTCAATATATTATTATTCAGGTTTAAAACGTGAATAACTTCAATTAATAATATTTTGTTAAACTTTTGGCCCATATTGTGTCAGAAAAAAATGCAAAAACAATATTGGATAGATACATTGATGGAATGGAATATTTTTACCTCCAAAATGGTCTATTTTATTAAGACACCAACAGATTATTCAAACATTTCCTTTGAATTTTGACACTTTCTAAAATGATGGATGTCACTTAACTTCCATCCATTCATCCATTATCTGCACTGCTTATCCTCAGTAGGGTCACGGGGGAGCTGGAGCTGGACACAAAATTGTCATTATTACCCGATTACTTTTTTTTTTACAAAGATTTACCGCACTCCAGACTTTTCGTCAGGCAGATCCGCCATTGTTGTTTTGGTCTCGCGGTTCGAGTTTTCGTCTGTACGCCAATCTCGGCAAACAAGATCTCGTTGCTTCGAGATGACGTCATTGTTGTGGTGCTTGTCATCGAGGGAAGGCGAAGAACACTAAATTGGTCATTTCTTCACTGTCAGTAATAAGTCGAAATATAATGCAGAAACTGATAACAACGGCAATAATTCCGGCTTGAAAAAACCTGCAGAGAAATTATTCGGAAGATCGCGGGGGCAAGGAAAACACGTGTGTTGAAGTGAACGATTTGGCGAAAGAAAATAAACAAAAGAATACTCCTAGCAAGAAGATGACTTTTCTGCCAAAATTGACTAAATTATATTCCTGGTGACGCTATGAGGAGGATGATAATGGATTGGACCTTGAGAAGGCATTACAACTGTGGCAGGACAGCAAACCACAAAGAATATATGAACTGCTAAATCAGAAGTGATAACTTGCTTTGTATTACCAATTAACTGTGATGATTAAAACTGCATGAATATATAGATGAATATTTCAGCAATATTATTTTGTATAATGTACAATATTGTGAACTGAAAAATTTGAAGTGATAACTGCTTTGTATTACCAATTAACTGTGATGATTAAAACTGAATGAAAATATAGACTAATATAATTATTTCAGCAATATTATTTTGTATAATGTACAATATGTCATGTCCTGCACGGTCGTCATGGCACCCAGCTGGTCCCGCCCCTTGACACCGGCTGACACAGATTGACTTAATTGCGTGTGGGATACTTAAGGGCTCGTTTTGGGACTGCCCGTTGCCAAACCATTGCCTTGCCTTTCTTTCTTGAAGACCTGTTCATGCCCGTTTGTTCTGAGTTATTGCCTTTAAGCCTGTTTTGTTTTGTCTTTGGTATTTTCGAAATAAAAGTGACGGATCGTCTATGCAAAAATGAGTTCACCCTTCCTGCCTGACACAATCTTGTTGTGAACTGAAAAATCTTGAATTGATAAGTGATTTGTATTACCAATAAACTGTGTTGATTAAAACTGAATGAATACATGGATTTATATTATATATTTGTCGCCGATTTACAATTTCAACCCCGATAACACTAAATTTTGGGGACCCACAGATCTCTGTTGGGACCCATAAATTTTTGAGCATGCGAGTCCCCGGGACCCATCACTTTTCACAGGTAAAATGAACACTGCATCCTATGTAATCTCCTTTGCGGGTTTCCAATATTGAAAACAGAATAAACTTATCACAGACTTTTGTTTTCAAGGCTCACCTCCTCAATGTATGGAAGTAAAAAAACCTTAACTAGGTGCTACAGCCACTGCCAATTGAATATTTCATAGCTCAGGGCTTGGCCAACACTGCACTACCTGCATACATATGCCTTTAAATTACAACACACACTTGCACTTACATCATTCTCTACATACAAAGTCACGCAAACAAGCTAGCTAGCGTCGCCACAAATGTATTCTGATGCACATTACAGGAACGCGTACTATAACAGCATGCAGCTGCACGCATCTTTCCGCATTTGAATTGCAGCACAATTAGCCGTTGCTCAAAAACTGCTTATGTGAAGCCAGTCTTTCCAATAAAACGATCATCCTTTCATTGATTATTTTACTCTGCACATTTTCATTGTTGTTATTGCTGTTGCCCATTTGCCACACATCCCTTTTTGTGGTTCCCTGGAATATGCACCTTTCTTTCCCGTTCCACGTCTTTCTCATTAAAACAGTTCCCCCGTCTCCTCCCAGGAGAGGCAGGATAAAATTAGCTCCCTTTTCAACTTGAGCATGCCGGTTCCTATCGCTTCCTGCCTTTTTCGTCTGCTCCATACATCAGAGTCTTCTCATAATAACCATCTTTCCTCATGGTACGGAAGCCTTTACTCTTTTCTGCACCAGTGGTAGAAAGACTTCAGACATCTGCTAAGCACCAACGGAAGGGAAGCTGCTTTGTGAGGGTGCTCCATCTTTAGCAAACCTGCTCCAAAATTTAACAACAAAACAAAAAATAATAGAAAATCTGCAATCACAGGAAGTGAGTTACATGTGCTGTTTTCTGTTTATTCCTTCCTGTTTATGGTTTTATTCCATACATGCCAACCTCCATCCATCCATCCATTATCTGCACCGCTTATCCTCAATAGGCACGCGGGCAGTGTTCCCTCTAAGCTGCGCGCGTGCGCAATTGCGCAGTGCTCGCACATTCTCAGTGCACAAGAAAATCTAGCCAGCGCACAAAAATGAGGGCTCAAAATGACTAATTAAGAAGCGACTTAAGTCAAAGTTACAGTGCATGAAGGTAAAAATTCACGGGTTCCCCTGACGTTGTGTCCTAAATGCGGTATTTTGAAGTCGAGTCGAAGTAGAACGAAGTTGAGTAAAGTTAATAGAGTTTGTCGAGAAACGGCTTCTTCGGCTCGGCTCACTAAAAGGAACGGGCTCTTTCGGGTCTTAAACGGCTCTTCAGGTTGTTTTTGCTTCTTTAATCCCAACATGACCAAATATTATGTACAAATTTGACTTAAAAAAAGGGGGGAATAGAACAAAAAAACAAAAAAAAATACCAAAATAAAAAAGTAGTGAAAAGCTGAGAAAAAAAGAAAAAAAGGAAGAGAAAAAAAGAAGGAAAAAATTTAGAAAAAAGCCAGAAAAAAAGAAAAGACAGAAACGTAGGGAAAAAGTAAATAGAGAACAAAAAGAAAAAAGTAACAGCTCGGAAAAAATAAACACAATTAGACTTTTTTTAAAGGATTTTGAAAAAAAGTAGAAAAAAAAACACGGAAAAAAGAAGAAAAAGTTTGTGTTGCATTCAAATAATTTCCAATTATATCAAGTGAATCTTGTTGCCAACATTGTACTTCCACTAAAAAATGTAATCAAATACAGTTCTGTATCTTGCAACCGACTAAATAAGCCCCCAAAAATGTTAATATTATGCGACAAAATATGTCAGGAAAAAAAAAGAAATGGATATCTTGTGAAAGAATTGTAAGAACAAACGACGTTTGTAGGCCGTACAACCTTTGCGATAGGACATGAGTCAATTCATTCAAAAGAGAAAAATAATTTAGCATTGCCGGAAACTCAGCAAAATGTCAAGTTTTGGACATGTTTGATAATTAATTATCTTGCCACACTTGGGATTATGGTTGCTCACTGTTGTTTCAAGCGTTGCTCACCGACTTTGTGTGAACGCTCAGGCCCGTGGAAAATTAGAGGGAACATTGGTCGCGGGGGTACTGGAGCCCATCCCAGCCATCATCGGGCAGTGGGCAGGGGACACCCTGAACTGGTTGCCAGCCAGTCGCAGGGCAAACCTAGGGACAATTTGGACCGGCCAATTAACCTGACATGCATGTTTTTGGAACGTGGGAGGAAACCGGAGTGCCCGGAGGAAACCCACGCAAGCACTGGGAGAACATGCAAACTCCACACAAGTTTGATCTCACCTCAGAACTGTGCCGCACACGCGCTAACCACTGCACCGCCGTGATGCCCACATGCAAGAAAATTACAATAGAAGGTAGTGCTGGCCATTTTTTGTGTAATGACGAACGAGATAGGTTGCTTCAAAATAACAGGAATTACAAATGGCCGCCACATTATTCAAATAATGAATGTGGAATAATCCCCAACCAATTACAGCCTTTTAATAATCTCCCCTATAGAATAGAATAGAATTGTCTTCATTGATTACCGTGTAGTGTACACACATTGTTTACAATGAGATTAGACATGGTCCTCAAGGATAAACACGTAATAAATACTTAACGTGAAAAATAAGATAAAAAGAATGTCAGGATAAATAGGCAGAAAAAATTACGAGGTTGTGCTCGGAGATGGGTCCAAGTTGTAAGTGCATCGTAAGAATAGTGCAATGAAATGGAGCCGATGGTATTTAGCAGCAGCAGCATTCCAAAATAAGTCAACAAATAAAACATAACACTTTACAAATATGTTATTGGTTCATTGTTTCAAATTATAGCAAAAACTCAAATATCTTATCTCAAAATCCATCCATTATCTGCACCGCTTATCCTCAGTAGGGTTGCGGGGGTGCTGGAGCCCATCCCAGCTATCTTCAGGCAGTGGGCAGGGGACAACCTGAACTGGTTGCCAGCCAATCGCAGGGCACACAGGGACAGACAATTCTCTTGCTCATTCACACCTAGGGACAATTTGGACCGGCCAATTCACCTGACATGCATGGTTTTGGAATGTGGGAGGAAATCGGAGTGCCTGGAGTAAACCCACGCGAGCACGGGGAGAACATGCAAACTCCACACAGGAGGTTCGATCTCATGACCTCAGAAATGTGCCGCACACGCGCTAACCACTAAACATGTAAATTAAAAAATATATATATAGAAAGAAAATTAATTAAGTAATTACAGACGCTGCCCGACTTACGAACAAGATAGGTTCCGGACGATCAGTTGAATTTGTTCGTAAGTTGCTTCAGTGCTATATTTTGTATGTTGATATAAGTAACCTGTATTTTTTTGTACTAAAAAATAAACATTTCATCAAATAATAGCTCTATAAAGATAAATCAAGTTGAGTTTAACTTACTTTTGGAAGATGCGGTTCAAGAGGTCCTCCTCGGTGGTAAAAAGTGGCCAAAAAAAGCGTTCTGAGCATTCTCTCAACCGCATCAAGCTTTCTTATTCTACTTTGATTTCAAAAGAAAAAGCTCGCTTCGTCTTCATATTGAATGGATGCATGACATATTTAACAATAAAAATGTCAAAGTTCTTAGCGCGCTGGAGATACAGTATAAAATGTTTACACACAAACTAGGAAATTGATTTCTTCTTCGAGGTGGATGCTGGGTGACCTCTCACAGCGCCACCACACGCCGGTAACAACGGAAAGAAGCACTACAGTAATGTCCTGTACTCAGAAAAAGGTGCACAATACAAAATCTAACTTACAGCAGTTACTGTTTTACGTAACTCAAATATTTGTAAGTAGGGCAGCGTCTGTATATGTGTCATTAATGTGTTTATTATGCATTGCTTTTGTTTTCTTGTTTCCCATGACATAGTGTTGTGTTTAATTTGTGGGTTCGCCGAATTGATGCAAATAAAATCCACTCACCATCTTTGTCGGCTCTTCTGAAGATCTGTGGGACCCAAAATAAAACACATGTCAATAACACAATAACAAGTTGTCACGGTTACAATTTCATTTATACGATATTTACGATACACATTAACATACCTGTCAAGCTCCAGGGCTCCATGCCCGTACATAATACAAAATAATCGCACACCTTTTTTTTCCAGAATGATGCATGATGGGAAATACCTAGGCGGCAGACGCATGCGCACATTAGCATCAAAGCGCTCACTTCGTTTGCAACGAAAAAAAACGATACCGAGATAGAGGCTTCCGCGGCGAACTCCTTTGACTTGATTGATTTGCCGTTTCGTGATAGTCGGTGTATACCGGATAGTACCCATTATTGACAAATTTGCGTTTTTCCGTACAGATTGTGCTAGATTGGCATATGCCAGGAAAACATCCATCCATCCATTCATTATCTGCACCGCTTATCCTCAGTAGGGTCGCGGGGGTGCTGGAGTCATCTTAGCTATCTTAGCGCAGTGGGCAGGGGACACCCTGAACTGGTTGCCAGCCAGTTGCAGGGAATACAGAGACAACTCACTTGCTCATTCACACCTTGGGACAATTTTGACCGGCCAATTAACCTGACATGCATGTTTTTGGAATGTGGGAGGAAACCAGAGTACCTGGAGAAAACCCACGCAAGAACAGGGAGAACATGCAAACTCTGCTGGTAGCTGGATTTAATCAGAACTGTGCCGCACACGTGCTAACCACTCATCCACTGTGCGGCTGCCAGGAAACAGAACTTTGAAAAAAATAAAACTAGGTTCAATCGCACAATTAACATTTGAAAGTTCAAGCAGATACAACCAGGGAGAGAAAAATGTCAACTTCAATGCTGGTGACGGTGGAAAGGTTTTGAACTCATCAACGTTAGTAATGCAGAATCATTGTTATAGAGGGTTAGAAAGAAGAACTATTTTTTGGGCTATTCTTAAAGGGACACTGTGTATATTTAGGGCCTCCTAGTAGTCTGGTCTGCAAACACCAGAGCGGTGGTAGGGAAGGCCCAGTACCAACTGCATTTCCTGAGAGTGCTCAGGAAAAATCATCTAAAACAGCAGCTGCAGGTGTCCTTTTACCAAGCCACAGTGGAGAGCATTCTAACGTACTGCATTACGGTGTGGTATGCTGGGTGCACAGCAGCAGACAGAAAAACGCTACAGAGGGTCCTCAAAACAGCCCAGAAAATCGTCGGTTGCTCTCTGCCCAGTCTGAAGGACATTGCCTGCTCTCGCTACCTCAGCAGAGCAGAAAACATCATCAAAAATTATTGATTTAAATAAGAAACAAAAATACATGACTTATCATATAAACCTGCATGTTACTGACATACTCAGAGCTCAAGAAATTTGCGTTTCTTTACGTTAAATGAGGCTCGCCTGAAGGGAGTTGACTTGATTGTCCACCATTTTGCTGCTACGGGTACCCCCAAAACCCGTCCAAAAAACATGAGACAGTTGGGTAAAAGAATGAGAAGAAACTTGTGCAGTCTGGCCACTTTGGTTTCCATACTTTGTATTCTCCCTTGCATTGTAGCACTCATTTTTAGTAGCACAACACCAGGAATTCCAAACCTACAGCCAGCTGGCCGGATCCGGCATTTTGGATGATTTAATCTTGCTCGATGTAAATTTTTGAGTAAGTAAAAATAAAGGAAGACACTAGCTCATTTCAATCAAAAGTTATGATTTGTTTCTAATAAATAAAAACCAAATGCTTCTTCCCGCCACTAGACAGCAGTAAAGGTGTCAATGAGCTGAGGTCCAGTCAGGTTTCATCTTAAAGACAATATTGTGCATAATGTCTCAGCTTCAGTAGGCCAAGACTATTTTAGAATAGAATAGAATAGAATAGAATAGAATAGAATAGAATAGAATAGAATATACCTTTATTGTCATTGTTACAACATGGGATATATTGTGACAATTAAATTGGACGTGGCACTCCAGTTCCAGATTTTACATTGAGCATAAGGAAAACAAAGAGATAAAGGAACAAAGAAGATGTTTTAACTGTCTTTGTTGTATAGGCTTTGTTTCCTCCGGAGGGGGGTTAATGAGGGGGTGAGGGACAGACAGAGATGGACGGATCCAACTAGATGTTTGATCTTACTGTACACACGGTCCAGTGTTTTTTCCCTAATTGTTCAGTCCACGTGTTGAATGGTTTTGGGAAGTACAGTCCTTAAACATGCCCGATTAAAGTCCCCGGCGACGATAAAAGCTCCGTCGAGGTGTGCAAGCTGCTATTTATTGATAGCAGTGGGCAGGAGAGTTAGCGCTATGCTAACGTTAGCATCCGGTGGAACGTTAGTTTGATCTGATGTTCTAGCCCGTTCTCTGCCAAAACTCTTTTTTTTTCCAAAGCAGTATGACAATTGAGGAAACCATTTTTATTCACAGGTCCCACTTGAGTTTTCTTATAATAGTGGTAAGTTGGTTCAGATGTAAAGCTGCATTAGCTCAACAGTTAAAATAAACAAATTCTGAATAGATTCAATGCAAAACAAGGAAACCTTTTTTTCCATTGATTGTTAATGAATGTGTTGTGCTTCGAAAAGATCCCCTATCATCAGTAATTATCCTTTTTCAGGTGAGTTATTATCCTGTCACGAAACGGAACGGGAAGCAGGAAGTAGGAACTCATTTGCGTAGACGTCCTCACACTTTAATTGAGAAAGAAAAGTTGTTCCAAAACACAAACGGACCAGACCGAAAAACAAAACGGGTCAAACACAGGCAAAACTACAACTAGGCATTTCCAGAATCAAAAAGAACTTGCAGGAATCTCTAAGAATGTTACACCGAAGTGCAACAAAGTCCAACAAGCACAACAAGTATAACCAAGGATAAACAAGTTTTCAACAACGATCTGGCAAAGCGCAGTTCAAAATTGCACGTTTAAGTACCCAGAGAAGTAATAGGTAAATGCAAGTCAGTCGGTGTCAAGGGGCGGTGCCAGCTGGGCGCCATGGCAACCGTGCAGAACCTGACATATCCACTCTCAAAGTTTCCTGAATGCAAACTTCTTAACTTATTTATAGAACATAACAATTTGTAATATAATGCATCAAAGCAAGTGAGCCGTTTGAGCGCCGGCTCTCGTTGAGCCGAAAAAGCCTGTTCTCTAAAAAGAGACGGACTTCCTTTCACTACATCAAACCGCTCGCTTGGTTTGCAACGGAAAAAAACGATACCGAGATAGAGGCTACCGAGGCGAACGCGTTTGACTCGATTGATTTGCGTTTTTGTGATAGTCGGTGTATACCGGATGGTACCCATAATTGACAAATTTGTGTTTTTCCGTACAGATGTACTCGTACACGTCTTATAATGCATAATAAATGTACTTTGTGCGGAAAAAAAACGTACAGGTTGACAGGTATGTTGGTTTCATATTCAGGTTCTCATTTATGTTTTATTAAGATCATATGATACTGTACTTTTGCGGGGCTTGGAGCGGATTAACACAATTACATTCAAAATGTGTCTCTACTAGTTGTCAGTTTAGGAAGCTATTCTCCAAAAGAATTAAATGGAGGTATCACTGTGGTTGTTAGTTGCAGCCCTCGTAGTAACAAGGGTTGGGTAGGGTTACTTTAACTGGATTACTTTCAATTACTTTTGAATGACTCCAATACCAAATATGCTAATAAAAGACAAAAGAAACTAAATCTGAATAAAATGATGACTCACAACACGTGGTAAGCTTTCTCTCCTGGCTTTGATCTCTTTGATCTCCGGCAAAACTAACATAAAATGCGACGGAAACAAAATGAAAATCAATCCAAACAGCTTGCCAACATTATTTTTGCCGTTCCAAGTATTCCGTTACTCCCCAAGCCTGCACAAAATTTAGTCATTGTATTCATATTTAGTTGATTTTGTCTTTTATTAGCATATTTGGTATCGGAGTAATCCAAAAGTAATTGAAAGTAATCCAGTTAAAGTAACCCTACCCAACCCTGCTAATATGCTAATAAAAGACAAAAGAAACTAAATCTGAATAAAATGATGACTCACAACACGTGGTAAGCTTTCTCTCCTGGCCTTGATCTCTTTGATCTGCGGCAAAACGAACATAAAATGCGACAGAAACAAAATGAAAATAAATCCAAACAGCTTGCCAACATTATTTTTGCCGTTCCAAGTATTCTGTTACTCCCCAAGCCTGCACAAAATTTAGTCATTGTATTCATATTTAGTTTATTTTGTCTTTTATTAGCATATTTGGTATTGGAGTAATCCAAAAGTAATTGAAAGTAATCCAGTTAAAATAACCCTGGTAGTAACCCCAGTTTCCCCTCCAGATGTGCGTGCGTACTCACATCCAGAATAACGGAGATTCCTCTCCTGGGTTCCGGGGCGTAGAATTGCTCCTGAGCCACGGCCACCTCCTCCTTGCTGGAGGCGAACTCCCGGCTAGAGATGTTCTTGTTGTCGCTCATTTTGGTGACGATCCAGCGGACGAGCCCGTCAATTCCACCGGGCTGGGCGCCGCTGTTTCCGGACGGTGCTGCCGTTTCGGACTCGCTGTCCTGACCGGCTACGAGCTTGGTTTCTTGGCGGCTTTCTTGGGCTCCAAGTTTGGCTTGTTCTTTGTTGAGCAGTTTGTGGACTCCGTCCCTACAGTAGCGCGCTGCCTGCTCGCACATCCTTTTGCTCGCGAGCGCTCATGCTGCGCTCGATGGGGGAGCGAGGAAGCCCCCACCCCGGAACAAGCCTCCTTCCACACTGACATCACAACTCCAACCTCAAAACACACCCACACTCCACGCCGGACTGGACTCTCCGGTTCTCCAGGGCTTCATGTCCTGCATCCTTTCGGACAGAGGTGGGTAAAGTACCCAAAACATTGACTCAAGGTAAAAATCACGTTACTTTCGAATAATATTCCTCAAGTAAAAGTAAAAGTCGTCATCCAAGGCAAGGGCAAGGCAAGGCAAGTTTAGAATAGAATAGAATAAAATATACCTTTATTGTCATTGTTACAAATGGGCTAACATATTGTGACAACGAAATTGGGCATGACACTCCAGTTTTACACATTCATAGTGAGGTATGAGCAAGAAGATAAAGGAACAGAGAAGATAATGTTATAAGACAAGGGGGATAAGGCTATAGTTATAATTTACATGGTATTTACACAAGAAATGTCGGCATGTGGGATGTTACATACAGGGTTGTCGTGATAACGTCGGTATCGTTATTTGTTCAGTGGAACCTCGGTTTTCGAACGCCTCTCAGTTCGGACGAATCGGTGTTCGACCAAAAATTTCGAGAAATTCGAGTTCGAACTCCGGTACGCTAGGGTGCGATGCTGAGCGGCGTACGGGTGTTTCAGTCCCTAATAATGCCTCCGAAGAAGGTCGGTGCAAGCAGGACAGGTGAAAAAAGACAAGTTGTTCGTAAAACTATTGCCATTAAGAAAGACATAATAGCTAAATATGAAAGAGGTGTACGAATTTCCGATCTTGCTAGTGAATACAGCGTGGCTAAATCTACTATCAGTACGATAGTAAAGAATAAGGAGGCTGTGAAATCGAGTGATGCGGCTAAGGAAGTTAGCGCTATAAGCAAGCAACTGCCGCAAGTTTTGGAAGAGGTTGAAAAACTTTTGATGATTTTTCTCTCCCCACCGTCCACCACAAAGGTAAGAAATCCTATTCATAATCTTTTTTTTTAATTTTTACACGTTCATGTTAGCGTA
Source organism: Urocampus carinirostris (assembly GCF_059441175.1). NCBI lineage: Eukaryota > Metazoa > Chordata > Actinopteri > Syngnathiformes > Syngnathidae > Urocampus > Urocampus carinirostris. Next base: position 9,104,198 of record NC_142355.1, read on the forward strand.
ATCTTTCGTACGGAAGATTACGATGACGCGGACGTACGATTAGCCTGGGTTAGCTTTGTTTACGTAAAACATTCAGGGTATTGGAACGGAGTTCCCTTTCCAATGAAGCGCTAGCCACTTTTTGTGGAGACCCGGGTGCTAAATGACGTGTAAACGACCTGATTTTTTAATTTTTACACGTTCATGTTAGCGTAATCTTTCGTACGACATTTCAATGGAACTCATGATTGAAAAGTGTGGGCACTCCTGTTTCAGAGCCAGGTTGATGAACTAATGTTATGGTAACAGCTAATCACTCAGCATCCCGCTTCATCGTGCCTGCATGCGGGCAAGGAAAAACTAAAAAAAAAAAAACTAGCATGAGGAAACTCAAAAACCTGGAGAAAGGCCCCCTTCAGGATGGCCAGGCTGCAATAAATGTTGCTTAGGCAACGATATACAAAACATAGTCAACATCAACCACAAACACAAAGATAATACGGTTCAAGAAGTCCTAGACAGGAACAAGCAAGCTTCTTATTTCTGTCTGCTGGTCAATGGAGATGATGACATTAGACTACTGTTCTTCACCCCTTAAAAATGCCTTTTTAGAATTCTCCCCCCCACACAGGACTAGGTTTAAATAGGGACAGGGAGCCAATCAGAGCCCGCAGCGGTTGGCGCCAAATGTGCGGGCACAGATGATTCACATCGGTAATTTTCACTGTTTCAAAATGTTCAATTCTTGAAAACATTAAAATCAAGCATGTATAAGGAACTGAAGTACTTGTATGAACCCTGTTTTTCACATTTGTTGTTCATTGATTGGTCGTTTCGGTGCACTCATGCAGAAGGTTCTGGAGCTCCTGGAAGGTCCCCGCATGGCCCCACTCGGAAAATCTTCACCGGCCGTCCAAGACCCACCAAAGCACAGTTTCAAACTCACCTGCACCAAATCTTTCTTTCTACTTCCTGTTTGCTCATGAGTCATTTTCAACAGGACGAGTGGCCACGCCCATCGGACCACACCCAAGGAGAAACCTTCGTAAAGATAGATTGATAGATAGATAGATAGATACTTTATTCATCCCGTAGGGAAATTCACACTTCCAGCAGTCTACCCTGTTGTTTATTAACAGATTAACATGATGCCCTAGGGGTGCTTGTAGCGGAGTGGATGACGTCACACGCTAGTCCAACAGTTCGACATCCTTGCGGCAGATGGAAAACTTTTCTTTGTGAAAATACAGGGATACACCACCTCGTGTTAGCGAGTCCGCCTCCTCTCCGATTCCCGCAGGCTTTCGTGTCTCTGTATAGCGGCACTGAAGCCGGATAGCACCAGGTAGCTCCGGGTGGTTACACGTTAGCGTCCGGAATGCTAAACGTGAGCCACGTTTCCGCAAAACACAGCAACTGCGCTCCCTGTGCGCTTCGATGTTTTCCACCAGCACTCGTTGGTCTTATTTCACATTTTCCATGATTACGGATGGTACCGAAGACTTATAACGCCGCTAGCCGCTTCGCTAGCTCCGGCTCTTCTTCCACGATAGGCCCCTTCATCACGCCGGCACGAGAATTCTTCAGGGCAAGGAGTTGATTCCTTGAATAAACGCATTTTTGTGCGCTAAAACCCATGTCCATAGGATAGAAAGTCATCCATAGTGTAGTTGTCAAAACGGGAAAAAAACACAGAAGATAGAAGCAGACAATAAAACAAAAAATCACAAAAAGTGCAAGATAACAGGGGAGCCGCTTTGCAGGGTTTGCCATCTTTTTAAAGCCGGAAACTACTTTTTTACTTTTAGCAACAATTAGATTGATTTTCTAGATCTACGTTCTGGACTACAAGCTGCTTTTTTGATGCAGTAGACCAATCAATGGAATGAGCCGTTCACAAAGATCCAATTAAATGGTATGATTATCTTAACTTTTATGGTTGTAATTCAGTCACTTGGACTAATCCTCATCAACATGAATGACACCATCCCCTGATCTGAAACCAACATGCTGGTAAGGAAAAACTCAAAAACCTTAGTATGAGGAAATACGAAACCTTGAAAAGGAGCCACACCCCATTTCCCCCCACCCCCCATAAGTCTAGATTTACAATTAAGATTTCATTTACGGTATTTAGTTTCATCTCACATTTTATCTTGCACTCCGTCTTCATACATAAAACACAGAATATCCAGAATGAAAAGAAAACAAAAGATAAGTGTTTGTTTATAACCCGACTAACTAACTTTCACCACAGAAATCTAATGTGATCATCGTAGCGGTTTAGCAGACTTAGTCTCGCTTCCAAATAGAAATTTAAAAATCTTGAGTCGAGATTTTGGTTGTTTGAATTTGAAAAAGTGGTAATTTTGTTGTGTAACACAATAAAAAAACAAATGACAGTTATCTTTTCATCCTGTGGTACACAGGTGTCAAACAGGCGGCCCGTGGGCCAGATCAGGCCCGCTAAGAGACAACACTCAGAGAAGCGCAAGAGAAAAACAAGCTGCAGGTTGAAATATGTCAACTGATGTTGCCAAAGCCAGGTGCCTCTCACAAAGACACTGTACTTGTCTTTATTCCTCTCTCTCTCTCTCTCTCTCTCTCTCTCTCTCTCTCTCTCTCTCTCTCTCTCTCTCTCTCTCTCTCTCTCTCTCTCTCTCTCTCTCTCTCTGTGTCTCTCTCTCTCTTTCACTCTCTGTGTCTCTCTTTTTCTCTTCCCTTGTTGCTCTTTCTCTCTCTGTGTCTTTTAACCTCTTTTGCTCTAACTTCCTTTCTTTCCCTTTCTCTCTTCTGTCTTACTATATCTCTTTGGATTTATTTCTTCCTCTCCCTTTCTTTTCCCCCTCTTTAATGACTTTTAATCTTTTGTTTCCCACGCTCTCTCCCTCTCTCTCTCTCTCTTTTTCTTTCTTTGTCCCGCCCTCTCTCCTTTTCCCTCCATTTTTCTCATATTTCTTTATCTCTTTTTCTTTCTCTTTAATCTACTAGTTCGGCCCCCGACAGAATGTTTGTTCTATCGTGTGGCCCCCGAGTTAAAATGGGTTTGACACCCCTGGTGTAGTAGAACACTAACTCCCAACACTTAAAACAATGTACATCATTACTTATATGAAACGTTTAACGATATCAGGCAACACATTTAAAATTACAGGCAACGATAACCCAGTTCAAACAAACTGCCGGTTGTGAGTAGTCGTTACCTGAGCTATAATGAATAGATCCCCCAGAGCCACGCCCACTTAAGTAACGGTATCCATGTATCACACGCTGTGCAAATAGAGCGGCGGTAACAAAAGCAAACGATTATTTAGTTGCTATTCCTGATAGCATATCCATAATTTCCTTCCAGATTATGGAATTTTATATCAGAAGTCAGTAAAAAAAAGGGTCTTAATTATTACATAGAGTCATCTTTATGGAATCAAGGTGTCCAAAAATGATAATAACTTTTTAAAGATGGATGCAAAATGTTGGTGATCTATGAGGAAGTCAAAAGACCTGTACCCACTACTCATGGATTCAGATTTGTGAGAGATAATGGTATATAGAGGATATACAGGGTTGGGCAGGGTTACTTTAACTGGATTACTTTCAATTACTTTTGGAATACTCCAATACCAAATATGCCAATAAAAGACAAAAGAAACTAAATCTAAATAAAATTACTACATTTTTTGCAGTCTTGGGGAGTAACGGCAACATGGAAGGGCAAAAATGATGTTGGCAAGCTGTTTGGATTTATTTTCATTTTGTTTCTGTCGCATTTTATGTTCGTTTTGCCGGAGATCAAAGCCAGGAGAGAAAGCTTACCACGTGTTGTGAGTCATCATTTTATTCAGATTTAGTTTCTTTTGTCTTTTATTAGCATATTTGGTATTGGCGTAATCCAAAAGTCATTGAAAGTAATCCAGTTAAAGTAACCCTACCCAACCCTGAGGATATACAAATGAATGATCAAATTCATGAAACAAATGCCATCTCCATCCGTTCTGAGTTTTAACATGAATTGATGAATGGATAAATGAAAGAAAGAAAGAAAGAAAGAAAGAGTGAATGAATGAATGAATGAATGATTGAATGAATGAAAGAATAGAGGAATGAGGGAGAATGAGAGGGAAAATGAAATAAACTATGAGGGAAAGAGAGGGAGAGAGAAAACTGAAAGGAAAGGGGACTGAAGAGAGCAAAAGAATGAAAGAGAGAGACAAGAGAAAACAAGACAAAATGAAATAAAAATGGAGAAGGAAAAAGAGACAAAGGACGGAATATAATGAAAAATAAGAGCGAAAGATAAAATTAAAAGGAAGAGAGATAAAGAAAAAAAAGAGAAATGAAGAGAGAGAAAAGAACAAGATAGACAAATAATGGAAGGGAGAGGAAAGAGAAAGATACATTCAGAAAAAGAAAGGGAGGGGAAAAGAAAGACAGGTAAAAGGAGAAGAGAAAATAATGAGATAAAATGAACAGAATGATGGGTAAAAGAGAAAGAGTAAAATAAAAATAATAATAGTCATTGAAGCCGTAAAGAAGAAAAAAAAGAGAAAATGAGAGAGAGAAAAGAGAATAAAGAACACATTTATGCCAAAGTATGGAGCCAGCTATCCACTTTATTCCTACCTCTCAGTGGCAATTAATTTTCGAAACATTTATATCCTCTTGAATAGGATTTCTGCCTCTTAAATGTGTGTTCTAATCAATTCAATTATTTCACTTTACTATTTCTTAGAAATGTCGAGAAAAACAGTGTTAGTATGCAAAGTTTCTCTTAAAATAATTCTTAGAATAAGAATACTTTTACAGTTAAAATTAACAGAATGCTTTGCATGTGGAAAAAGCTGTTTTTACTCCATAACTATGACTACATTTTGTGTAAAGCCATATCAAAATTACTTGCGTAAAAAAAAAAAGTATTGACCGTTTCTAAGCAGAGAAACAGTCAATAACCACAAACCTGCATCTTATTCGAAACATGTATGAAAGTTCCGAGAGCAATTTTGCAAAATTACTTTATTTGCCATGAGAAAGAAACAGTATCTGCACAAAAATTAGACTAGACACGAGTGCCCCCGTGTGGTCATTAGTCCTTACAATAATGTCTGACCCTGGATGCAAATTGACTTTAAAAGCTGCTTTATTTTCTTGAAATTCGCAGGTTCTTCTGCAAGACATTTTGGACTTATAACCTTTGCAAGAACGATTTTTTTCCCCACTTGCGTTATCGAGCTAGCTTGAGTGCTTACATCAGGTGCTAAAGACAAAGTGAAAACTAAATAAATATATATAATATATAATATTTTCCCTCACCTTCAGTACAGCGAGTAATCGGTCCAGCCCGGCAAATACAGTAATCCCTCGTTTCTCGCAGTGGTTGCATTCCAAAAAGGTCCTGCGTTATTCAAAACCCCTAAAGTAGAAACCTTCATTTATTGATGAAATACTCTATTATACATTAAAAACAAAGGACAGTCCCAATTTAAAGGCTCAATGATTTGTTTAACACCTAAAAGTAATGTACTTTATAAAATGTTATTCTTTTCATCCTACAAATGACTTATGTACTGTCAAATTATAATAAAATAATATTTTTAATTTCAGGACACTACATTTTTACTTGATACGTTGTCGCCATCAAGTAAATTTTATGGAAAACTGAAGTTAAGTTTCCTTGGGCAGGGATCAGCAACCCAAAATAATGAAAGAGACATATTGGACAAAAAACTATGTTTGGAGCCGCAATAAATTAAAAGCCTTACATAAGCCTTAAAAGGAAGGAAACACACACTTTTCCTTCTATATTCATTGGAAATTGTTAACAATGTGTCCTGTTTGTGTTTCCACAGAAAACGTATATTTTTCCATTATCAAACATTTTTGAAAAAGTGCCAGGTAGCCACTAGCCAGCGGCAAAGAGTGGCACAATGCTCAAGAGCAGGGTTACCGGGTCGAGAAGTCCAATTTTGATTTGGTACGTTCGTCAAGTTGTTTTACGTATGAGTACAACTCATACGGCAACCGTTATATAAGCACAGGCAGACACAGGCAGAATAGGGGGGTTGTGACTGTTGAGCCAATCAGAACGCAGAACAATATGCACAATCAAAATCTGTGACGCAGCAAAACTGTGATGAGTAAACTGCAATTCAGCGAGGGATTACTGTATATGTACAATTTATCAAGTTTGAATTGTCGAGGACCTTACTACTGTAAATTCCGGACTATAGAGCGCACCTGATTATAAGCCGCACCCACCACATTTCGGGAGGAAAACCGATTTTATACATACACAAGCCGCACCTGTATATTAGCCGCATGCGCCCACATTGAAAAAACGCAATACAAACACGAAATTGGGGTTTTGGGGTTTTTAAGGGTTATTGTTCTATCTTCGTTATTCATTATCCATTATCCGTTATCGGTCAGGATGCAATCCAAAAAACACAGCCGGCAAAATAAACGGAAAATGATACCGGTACTTAAGATTTAATACAGACCTGCAGAGTCCGGGTGCCCGTTGAAAGTAGTCCAAGGAAAAAAGTGTATATTTCCAAAGGTAAGGGTGGGAAAAATATATATCCACTATTGTCGGCCGCGTCCACAAACAGGTCTCACCTTTACTCCACTTCCCGTCAGCCCGCGTTTGCCCCGCCCCTTCTTTCTCATTTGCTCGTACAAAACATATCAGAATAAGTTTCTAAAATAAATACATTACAAAAATATACAGTTGCAAATACATATTATACATGGTTACACATATTTACAAAGAAAGACGGTACACCGAGAGAGTTTTCAAAGCTTTAATAATAATATTATAACTTTCATCCCAAACCGTGCCTGTGAAGGGTAGCAAAACGCTACTAGCAACACGCTCGCAACGCAGTAATCAACCCTGTTAAAAAACATACCGTACTTGTAGTAAGCACGGTAAAACCGTCCTCATCTTCCTCCTCATAATTGACGTCATCAAAGTCGTCTTCCTTCAGTATGGGAAAGAGACTTTGTGATACAGACGTCGTCCCACGCTCCCTTATTCAAAAACACGCTAGCATCACGCTCGTAGAGTAAAGTTTACGTCCGGTAGCTCTGTTTCCTTCTATATCGGACTGCTCGATTGCTGTTGCGTCATGTGCCTTTCTTTTTGCAATTTGCATGATGAGGATATATGTCTACGCTAATTTAATTTGTGCATAGGCTAAGAATTTGCAGTCTAAATCTTACCTTTTGTACTCGAACGCCGCTGGCGGCCGTTAGAAAAATTACATAAATTGGCCGCTTCGCTGAATAAGCCGCAGGGTTGAACGTTTGGGAAAAAAGTAGCGGCTTATAGTCCGGAATTTACGGTAATCATTTATACAGTTTTGGTGGAGCGGCATTATAATTTGTTTCCCTGAGTGGCTCGATGTGGTGACTATGACGGTTCCAGCAGGTTTCCCCTCAAGTAATACATCCACGAGCAGGCTTTGCTTTGCGCGTCCGTGCACTGATTGGAGATGGTCAATTTGCCGATGCAGGGGCCCGGCGAACCTCCTTCAGGGGCTGCGAAGTACACCTGGATGGGTTGTGTTTTTTTAGCCAGGATAGTGTCAGCAGCTTTGACTGTAAAACAGGGGTTGTCCACCTGGGACAAAGACAACTATTGAGCGAAGGACACCTTACGGACGCTCAATTCATCAAGTCCTGTACAATACCTGAAAAGTAAAGACTGTGGTCTGCAGGAACACATTCTTGAAAGGGATAGAGATGCTGCGGCCGTTCCTAATGTTGAACGGGCCTTGTGTTTTGGAAGGGAGGCCGATCCCACGCAACAGGAAGACGTATTCGCCTCCGATTCCCGAAGACAAGTGAAGTTGGCCGTTCACTTCTCCGAGCTGGTAAGGCTCGAAGCAAACCTCTACGCTGACTTGAGATCCTGTTTGGTTACCGGGTAAAGCAGCCACCGTCTTGTTCACAAGGAAGGCCGGGCAGTCGGTCTGCAGTTGAGTAAGAGAAAAACTGAACAGGTAAACAATATGGATTAAGGTGTAACAAGTTCGTGTACCGTGATTTCCGCACTATAAGGCGCACCGTGTTATAAGGCGCACCTTCAATCAATGATATTTTAAAACGTTTTCCATACATAAGGCACACCGCATTATAAGGCGCTACAGTAAGGGCTGTAGTTACGTTATGCAACCATTAGATCGTGCCGCGCTAAAGGGAATGTCAAGAAAACAGTCAGATAGGTCTGTCAAACTTTATAAATAGATAACAAACAAGCTTTCCACAACTCCATTCAATCCCAAAATGAATAAACAGCTGTTTTATTATTTTCTCTGAGGTAAAGCATTTTCGTGACACATCTTTAACATATTTGAACAACAGCAAGGCATAACATTTTACTTTTTCTCCATTTAGTCAACACGCAAAGAAACGTCTGATACTGTTATGGTAAATTAAACGTTAGTGCAATCGCAATATAGTGACACTCGTAATGTGCAAAAACAATAACAAGTGCAAAACAATAACAATAAAGCAATAACATAATAACTGTAAAATGTAAAACGTAAACAGCTCATCCTCATGCTTCCTCCAATTCCGCACCATCGATTCATTTTTGTTAAACTCTCTCGCTGCTGCTGTATTTCCGTGTTCTACTGCGTGACTGATCGCCTTGAGTTTAAACTCTGCGTTGTAAGCGTGTTTCTTAATAGGAGCCATTTCAGGGTCTTTATACAAACGCACAAATAAAAGAGAATCGTTTAATATTTCCCAGTATGCACAGCGCACTTCTTCTTCTACGCGAAAAATGGAGTCGGTAGCTGCTTACTGTAAGTTGCGCGACCTGTCGCGGCTCAATATTGATCCATATGTAAGGCGCACCGGATTATAAGGCGCATAGTCAGCTTTAAAAAAAACAAAACAGATTTTAGGTGCGCCTTATAGTGCGGAAAATACGGTAATACTTAAATTATTTGAAACGATACAAAACTACAAATCAGTTTCCAGCCGCCTATCCTAAAGGCGACCGTTTAGCCATTCAGAATGCAGAACACAATGCACGATAAGAATCCGTGAAATGGCAAAACCTCGAATGGTACTTAAAATCGTTGGCCAAACTTATAACTTCCAACACCGCAGTCACTCCTACCTTGCAGGTGTATTCCGTTTTGAAGTGGGAGAAGTTGAGGAACTTAACAGCAACACTGTGGCTGGTCCCCAGAGAAGCACTGAAATGAACAGTCTTCTCGGGCGGCTGAGGTAGAGCTCTGAGAAGAAGACTATAATGGAAATAGCCGAGATCGCTACAAAACAGAGAAATCCGGGCGGTCGTCTCGCCCACTCGGAGCGGTTGGTAGTCGAAGGTCAGAGCACCCTAAGAAAAGAACACAAGAAGTTGCCCAGAGTGTGAGTTCGACATGTTGAGAGTCCGGATCAACACAATCTGGGTCAGAAATTGGACAGACCTTGGCTAAATATCAGTCAACTTCCTAAAAACTTCAGAAAAAAAGAAGGTTGGATCAAAGTAACCCTAGTTAATAGGTTGTGTTACAGATTTTGTCTTCTGTCTTCATTTTTGGTTTGTCTCCCCCAGGTGTTGACCAATGAATATGCAATGGTGTTCATGGTCATGCGCCTTGTCAATCACCATTCCCCAGCCAATTCACAAACCTGTGTCCACTTAGCCTGTGTCCACTTAACCTGTGCCGAACTGCCGTCCTGGCTTTGCCAATGAACTGAACCAAGGTCCTTCTAAAAGGCTCAGTTTAGTTTTGTATCGTGACCATTGAGGAGAGTTTGTGAGTAGAGGGAAGATGGTAGCCCCAGGACCAAACCCAAAATTCATGACGGATCAAGCCGAAAACGTCAACTAGTACGTTCTGGTTTTGGGCCAGGCTTTTCTCTCGCTGACTTTTTAAATGTAGTTATCCACCCGTTTTGTGTTCTGTATTTTTCTTTGTTGAAGAGCATTTTTTAGGCCTGATCTTATTACCTAAAGTTGAGAGTTTGTTTTTTCTTCCTGTCTGCATTTAGTTTGCCAATATAGTGTTTAGGGTGTGAATAAGTCTTGTCCGTGTCATTGCCTTTGGGAGAAAGGCTACAATAGGTACTTTGGAGTTTACATAGCATAAATAACCTCTGTCTAAACAGAGATGGAAACACGCTGGACTTGGTTCTGACTCGAGGAGTTTCAACCTCAAACGTGACGGTGTTACCGTGTACTACCGTTATTTCTGATCATTATTTAGTTACATTTGAGGTGCTGGCTAAATGTAGTATTAAAAATCTGAAGGATTTAGCGGACGCAATATAAGCACTGGCATAGTTTCTAAGCTCACTGATCTTCTTTCAGGAGTAGTTTCTTCTATATAAAGGCTCTAATGACTCACTCATGGATGAGTTTAATGCTACCCTGGCTAGTGTCCTGGATTCAGTAGCGCCCATACGGCTTAAATCCTGACCTAATAGATGCACGCCTTGGTTCACTGATGAAACTAGATCGCTTAAACAAGAATGCAGGAAATCTGAAAGAAAATGGCGCGCTACCCAGTTTGATGTTTTCTGTCAAACCTGGTGTGACAACTTGTTAAAGTCTAAAGCAGCCCTTGCCTCTGCAAAATCAGCCTCTCAGGAACAGTCCTCTTATGGTTCAGATCCTACCTCTCAGATAGGGCGCACCGTGTTAAATATGGTGAAATGACATCTGAGCCCTTTAGTGTTACCTGTGGTGTTCCGCAGGGTTCAGTACTTGCCCCCCTTCTTTTCAGCATTTACATGCTTCCATTGGGTGATATTATTTGCTAGTATCAGTTTCCATTACTACGCAGATGACACTCAACTATATCTTCCGATGGAGGAATCTACCACACTAAATTGTGGAAATTTGGAGGCCTGCCTCACTGAGATAAAAGAATGGATGTCACTCAACTTCTTGCGCCTTAACTCTGAAAAGACCAAAATGTTAGTTATTGGTCCATGCTGTGGAATGCTCTTCCCCCTGAGATTCGATCTGCAACCTCAGTGGAAATGTTTAGAGTAGAGGTGTTTTCTATGAGACTTTTCCCTCCCCCTCTCCTTCCCTTCATAGCTCCTTGGGGTGTTTTTCGTTTTTACTACTTTAGATTTCTTTACCATTTGTATTCGAAATTATATTCCTACAATTGTACATAGTTTGATTGTTCACTCTTGAAAATAAACTGTTAGTCTACATCAGGGGTCAGCAACCTTTTCGGTGTGGAGTGACACTTTCAAATGTACTGTAAATCAGTGTACCGCACCAAGATCCATGACTCGCACAACCATTTTTTTATATCCAACATAGCTGGAATTTTACACTAGTCCGAATATACAACATGGATATACATTGAAATCGTATAACTGACCAATTTATCTTCCACTATTCTTGTTCATCAATAAACTAAAAAATGAATGTGAGCAACATGTGGAAAGGCCTGGAGTCATCCATGACTTTTTACCACAAGAATTAACCAGAATCAACCATTCCTCATCGACAAACAACTACAATCAAAAACAAGTGATATGGACAGTGACCATACCGTTCATCACTGAAATCTAATTGGAGAAAATATCAAAACTTGAAATAACAGCAACAAGGCAGAAGGCTACTTAAAAAGCAACAGAAATAACAGCTGATTGGGTCCCATTTATAAATGGTTTTCCGTTATTTGCTATGCAGTGAGAAATGTGATAACTTACTTCAGTGGTGGCGTTTTTAGCAGTGACAAAAGGTTTTCAGGGTCTGTGTTTGTTAGCAGTACCTGGACACAGCCTTGTCAGAATTCATGTTCATATTTCGTCTCATAATGACGTTTAACACTTGATGTGCGAGGTACAAAACCCTCCAGGCATAATGCACAAACAGCATGGTCATTTTTTTGCACAAAACCCCAGTCATTTGTCCACACTGGCTGAAAAGAACGAGATTTTATTGCTGGAGGAGCTGTCATGATTCATTCATTTATTGCACGCCGGTGTTTCTGTGGCTAGGTTAAAACACAGATCTGTCCTCCTCTGCGAGGCACGGACATGCACTCACACACAAAGCAGAAGAGGAGGGGTGCAACCGTAAACTTGGCGCTCAACGGAAAATGTCTAAATTTCAGGTAAAAATGTGAATAAAAAAAAACGTTTGTGTTCATCTTGCGCTTTTTGTCAGTGCTGTCTCTTGGGTTCGATTCAAACCTTTGGTGGGCCTGATCCAGACGCTCTCCCTCCCTCTCTCTTTTGCTCACTTGCTCTCGCTCTCATTCTCTTCTTCTGCTGTCTTTGTCTCTTTTTCCCGCTCTTTCTCTTGCTCTCTCTTTGCCCTTTTACTCTTTCTTTCTTTCTTTCTTTCTTTGTCTCTCGATCTTTCTCATTTCATCCCTCTCCCTTTCACTATCTCTCTTTCTTTCTTTCTTTCTTTCTTTTTTCATTATATCTCACTTTCTCTTAGTCTCTTTTTCTCTTTCTTTGTCTCTATTTTTCTATTTTACTTTCCCCCTCTCTCCTTCTCTGGCTCTTTCATTTTCATTCTCTCTGTCTCTCAATGTCACTCTCCCTTTCATTTTCCCATCTCTCTATAGCTCTCCCCCTATTAATAACCGTGTGCTAGCGTGCCACCGGTTAACCTCTCGCGTGCCACTGCTGGCATGACTTAGGGGCCGGTCACACAGACATTTGCGGCTGAATCACGGCCAAAAATTTCTGCCTGTGAGGCGGACGCTATTGGACGCTTTGAAATCGCCATACAGACGAGATACAGCGGTGCTTAACACGCAATCGGATAAAGGTTTTGCGCTGCTCAATTCTTCAGAGCGCGGGTACACAGCCACGAGCGTATCGAGGTTGAACCACGGCCAGAAATTTCTGGCCGTAAAGCAGACACTGATGGGCGCTGTTGGATGTTTTGAGACCGCCATATAGACGAGATACAGCAGTGCTTTACTTGCGGTCGGAAATTCACACGTGGTTGGCTGCGCGCAAAACTTTTGAGCTGCTCAAAAGTTTGAGCACGTGTTAAACCGCGTGCCGCACACGTGGTCAACACGAGGTAATGACGCGGAAATGACGCGGAACGACGTGCTCTGGCCGCGGCCAGGGCGTGGTTACACATGGGTAGGACGGGAAATTTCAGCGGGTAATCGTGGGTGGAGCATGGTAATAGCATGTTCTGCGCCTGTATCGCGGTGTTATTACGTGAAATTAGCGTGTTACGCGTGTGACAGTCAAACGCCTTTCTCCGCGTATATACAGCGCGATTTGCCGAGCACACGTCAGTTGTGCTGAGACGTCAAGGGGGTGAACATGGATACCCGTCAGCGCAGTGACCTCGTCTTATTTCTTGACATTTCTTTTCAAGATAATAAAATAAAAATGATGCCATAGCTTGAAATCTTGATCTTCACGGGACTGTGTCTTGAGCGGTTATGATTTCTACAGCCCGGTGCAATTGCGAGAAATGCATCCCTGCCGAGATTTGCATCCCCTCGCTACTACAACCACTTTTACCTCGTTTTATCTCACTTTTAGGGAATGTAATGGCGAACATATAACCAAAACCACTTCGTCTTGCATTTGTTGGAAATGTAATACAACTTAAACCATTCCGTCTTTGTTTTTGTTGTGAACGTAATCGAACGGTAATGCACACCGTATATAAAATCATCCCCCCCTCGCGTGAACGCGCATTCTGCTGCGCTTCCAACAAAAGCGATCGTATTCTATTTAAAACGCTTATTAAAACAATAAAGCGAGCTAATTATAACAATTGGGTGATCCTAGTCTATATAACGCGTTTATTTAAACAATAAAGTGCGATCGTATTCTACAAAATGCGTTTGTTAACGCGGATGAAAAAGTCAAAAGCGATCGCAGCAGAATGTGCGTTCACGCGAGGGGGTGGGGGGTGGGGGTGTTGCGTAGGAGTCGGATTTGGGCACAACACCGGCTCGGGAGCTTTTATACCCGTGGTCCACACGAGAAAATGACGCAGAAATGACGCGATGAGGAAGCGGAACAGTCGCCGGCGTCTGTTTTGCGGGCATACCACCGATGAACAGCGGGTTGGCCAATTTTGCGCATTTTCCATCGCGGGCAACCACGGGCAAAAAAAAAACGCAAAATTTTAGCCGTGATTCAGCCGCAAACGGCTGTGTGACCGGCCCCTTAGGTTGCCGACCCCTGGTCTACATAAACCGTTGTTTTGTTCTTCTTTTGTCTAAACAGTACAACTAGTACACACAGACTGTTACAGGTCTGTTGTTTATAAAATGGTAATACAGTGGAACCTCGGTTTTCGAACGCCTCTCAGTTCGAACAAATCGGAGTCCGACCAAAAATTTGCAGAAATTCTTGCTTCGCTGTTCGGTCAAAAAATCAGAGTTCGGACGCCGGTAATGCGTGAGTGCGTACACTAGGGTGCGATGTTGAGCGGCATATAGGTGTAGATCGTGTAGATCGCCCCCACCCCTCGTGACCAACTGTTATCACGTGCGCACTTGCCTCTTTATGCTTTCGCTTTTAATATCGGTGAACAGAGTGTTTTAGCCCCTAACTATGTATCTTTTTTTTTTTTTTACACGTTCAAACGGAAGATTATGATAACGCGAACGTACGATTAGCCTGGGTTAGCTTTATGATTACGTTGAACATTCAGGTAAACATTCAGGGTGTTGGAACTGACCTTAAAATTCAGGGTGTTGGAACGGAGCCCCTCTTTCCAATGAAGCGCTAGCCACTTGTGGTGCTAAATGACTTGTAAACGACCTGATTTTTTTATTTTTACACGTTCATGTTAGTGTAATCTTTCGTACGGAAGATTACGATAACCCGAACGTATGTTTAGCCTGGGTTAGCTTTATGTTTACGTTAAACATTCATGGTAAACATTCAGGGTGTTGGAACGGATTAAAACGATTTACATTATTTTTAATGGGAAAAATGATTTCGGTGATTGAACAAATCGGTTCTCGAACAGGGTTCTGGAACAGATTATGGTCGAGAACCGAGGTTCCACTGTAATTGGAATTTAACAAGATGTCCAACTTTTGACTTAAAAGATTTGAAGGATATGCATATGACCTTGGACATTCCTGGTACTGTGTGCAGACTTGGAGCGCTGATGTCAGGGCATTTACAGTCAACTGTGAGGCAGATAGGTGTGGACAGAGGGTTCTCCACTTCTATAGTAGCTGAAGTCTTCTCCCGGACATTTGACACCAGTTCAATCGTGGCCATGTCTGCTGGTGTGACGACCTTGAAGTTAAGGATGTAGAACATGTACTCCTTCGATGTCTCATTCAGAAATGTCACCTGTGAGGAGATGAGGATGTGACTCCAAGGAGTATTCAAATCAGAAATCACAGGGGGGGGTTAATTTTCAAACCTTAGCGTTATACTGGCCCTCTCTGAATGTGTAAAAATGGATCTTGTAGTCCTTCTTAGACAGCGCCGGGACATCGATGTACTCGCGACCCTTCAGGGATACAGTCGTATCGGGATTTTCAGGAGACAGAAACTCTGATATCACAACGAACCTGGCCAAAAAGAAAGACTTGTGACTGGACTGTGCTTCAATTGAATTGATTGTCACGTCACTTCTGTTGAGGAATGGCTTTTTCCTCAGAGCGTTCGTTGGTTCGGATACCAAGGAGGCAAGTTTTCAAAATAGAGTCTGTAAACAGATGAGTAGTTCCTTCAGTGTCTGAAACTCTTAACAAAATGTTACTGCCAAGCCATAAGGTTGCCTGCCCCATTTTTCACAACTTCAAAAACATCAAGACGACTAAGCAAACGTTGTTGCAAAGTATTAAGGATTGATAATCAGGGTTGGGTAGGGTTACTTTAACTGGATTACTTTCAATTACTTTTGGATTTCTCCAATACCAAATATGCTAATAAAAGACAAAGGAAACTAAATATGAATAAAATGACTAAATTTTGTGCAGGCTTGGGGAGTAACGGAATACATGGAACGGCAAACATGATGTTGGCAAGCTGTTTGGATTTATTTTCATTTTGTTTCTGTCGCATTTTATGTTAGTTTTGCCGGAGATCAAAGACATCAAAGCCAGGAGAGAAAGCTTACCACATGTTGTGAGTCATCATTTTATTCATATTTAGTTGATTTTGTCTTATATAAGCATATTTTGTATTGGAGTAATCCAAAAGTAATTGAAAGTAATCCAGTTAAAGTAACCCTACCCAACCCTGTTGATATTCAGAATATATAACAGAACACTTTAAAATTAAGTTTATTATAAATCTACATATTACATTCATTGCATGTATATGACATCCCTGTTTTCCATCTGCCATCAATATGTACCTGAATTTACTCATCTTTATTTATGCAATGTTTGCGTTGCGTCGTCTGCTACCTCTTTCCACGATGCTTTTAATGTTCGTTTACGTTTTGTAGCGTCATCAATTTTGTTAGCTTCTTTTGAATCTTTCTTCTGGGGCTGAGGTTTTGGCTTGATTCCTAAACACTTATCCATTTATCTCGTGTTCTCTGTGCGGCTACTTTGGAAAATGGTATGCAAATGCGCGACCTTGTAACGCGCGGGAATGTCTGGAAGCACGAAGTTATTCGATGCAGGCTTCTGATTGGCTGCCGAGTATGCAAATTGACAAACGAACCAAAATTGTCAAACGTACCAAGATTTATTTTTTTTTTTTCTTGAAAATGTTGTCGGGTACCCGGGCGGAGACGTTTTGTAAGTTGTACGCCCGACGTAAAAGATGCACGCCCGGGCGTCCGGGTAGACGTTATTTCAGACACTGGTTCCTTCAAAGATTGTATTACAAAATATATACAGTGGAACCTCGGTTTTCGAATGCCTCTCAGTTCGAACAAATCGGTGTAGGGCCAAAAATTTCTAGAAATTCTTGCTTCGCTGTTCGGTCAAAAAATCGGAGTTTGAACACCGGTAATGCGTGAGTGCGTACACTAGGGTGCGATGC
Organism: Urocampus carinirostris; assembly: GCF_059441175.1. Lineage (NCBI taxonomy): Eukaryota > Metazoa > Chordata > Actinopteri > Syngnathiformes > Syngnathidae > Urocampus > Urocampus carinirostris. The sequence goes on from NC_142355.1 coordinate 9,121,121, forward strand.
TGAGCGGCGTACGGGTGTTTTAGCCCCTAATTATGCCTCCGAAGAAAGTCAGTGCAAGCAGCAAAGTTGCTACAGGTGAAAAAAGAAAAGTAGTGCGTACAACTATTGCATTTAAGAAATACATAATAGCCAAATATGATGGAGGTGTGCGAGCGCCTTCTGCTGACCACCACAAAGGTAAGAAATCCTATTCATAAGATTACGATAACGCGAATGTACGATTAGTCTGGGTTAGCTTTAAGTTTACGTTAAACATTCAGGGTGTTGGAACGGAGCCCCCTTTCCAATGAACCGCTCACCACTTGTTGTGGAGACCCGGGTGCTAAATGACTTGTAAACGACCTGATTTTTTATTTTTACACGTTCATGTTAGCGTAATCTTTCATACGGAAGATTACGACAACGCGAATGTACAATTAGCCTGGGTTAGCTTGATGTTTACGTTAAACAATAAAGGTAAACATTCAGGGTGTTGGAACGGATTAAAACGATTTACATTATTTTTAATGGGAAAAATGGTTTCGGTGATCGAACAAATCGGTTTTCGAACAGGGTTCTGGAACGGATTATGGTCGAGAACCGAGGTTCCACTGTACTGGGCATAGATAAACTAACAGACTATGGCTGGAGCAATTCACTTGTGTGAGGGCTGACGTGCTTTACCATCATTATACAAAAAGGGCAGTCCATAAGACGATTGAAAATCTATCACAAGTCAAACATACTGTGGAATGGAGCACTCTTCTACTAATGCCATCTTTTGGGAAAATCTTCCTCAAGCCGCTCAACTCTTAATGAGGAAATCAATTGTATTTTGTTAAAACGAAACCACATTGTACTTTACTTAGTGTGATCTTCTCAGGAATTTCCTTTTTTTTTAACATCGTCTCATGAACTGAAATTTAGGTTTCCTGTCTTCTATTGAGTATTCCACTCAAAGATTGACACATTAAAAAAAATCAGAATTACGTCCAAATAAATTAAAAAGTTATAAATGAAAGTATATCATCATGACTAAATATTAACAGTGACAAATTTCAATATTACACTACCTACCCTAAAACATTTAGTTTTACCAAGACGAATTATGGGAGGACGACGAGTTTTTGGTCAAAGTTAAGACAAATCCATTTAATCCATCAAAGATGACTTACCGTTTCTGCTTTGAAAGCCAGTTGGTCACAGGGAGAATCTGTGTGTGATGGGTCTTGGCAGGAAGCTCCTGTACAATCGTGCTTTCGGCTTTAGGTGGGTCAGCAGTCCCTTGTAGCGAGTAGAGCATGCCAGCTCCATTGGGGAAAGAGAAAAATACAGACCCCTGAAGATAAACAAGAAATAGGTCAGTGTTTTCTTGTCTTTTCTTGAGCCAAGGCACATTTATTTCCTTGAAAAATACTTCGAGGGACACCATCAGTTGTTGCATCCAAAGCCAAATAAAATACAAATTTCGCCAGACCGAAAAGGCACACAAATTGGATTATTTCCCAAAGCACAATAAAGCAATTATGGTACAGTGGTTAAAAACACTGAAGTAACTCTTAAAAATGGCACATACGGTGCCTTAGGTGACTATAAGCCGCTACTTTTTCCCCAAACGTTCAACCCTGCGGCTTATTCAGTGATGCGGCCGATTTATGTAATTTTTCTAACGGCCGCCAGCGGCGCTCGAGTACAAAAGGTAAGATTTAGACCGGTGGAATACATGCACCGAGGAAGACTGCAACTTCACTAAAACTGTCCGCATGCGAAAGGCAACTTTATTGCAAGTCTGCCAGTGGATCCTGACAGCGTGGGGCAGCATCAAAAAATCCACCATCACCAACGGGGTCCGAAAAGACGGTCTGCTGCGTGACGGAGAGGAGGGCACAGAATCAGGAGTGGATGAAAGTTCCAGCGACAATGAGCGCTAGTCCGGCTGCGGGAGCGTGGGACGACGTCTATATGACAAAGTTTCTTTCCGACACTGAGGAAGACGACTTTGACAACTTCAGTTCTAAGGAGGAAGATGAGGATGGTTTACTGTGATTTTTACAAGTACGGTATGTTTTTAACAGACCCGTTTACCGTGTTGCGAGCGTGTTGCTAGCGTGTTGCTACCATTAACTGCCCTGACAGGCACCGTTTGGGATGAAAGTTATATTATTATTATTAAAGCTTTGAAAACTAGTTCTCTCGGTTTATCGACTTTCTTTATAAATGTTTGTAAAAGTATAAAAGGAGAAAATGAAAAAAAGACAGGTTTGTGGTGATCCCTTTTAATCAGTATATCACCAACAATAATTTAATACAGAAAATGAATTCATAATTTGAATAAGAAAATGTATTATTCTACTTAATTATATTTGCATGTATTGTATATTTCCTTCTACAGTGAACGTCCAAGCGACTTCATTTTTGAACTTTTTTAAAAAATGAACCTCATTCATGTCGAGCAACTCGGTCTCGCAACAAAATGTTCATTAACAATATATATGATATAAGGAAACACATGTACAATATAACATGTTAAACTACATAAATAAACATGTTTGAAAAAAAACATGTTTTGGTATTTTGTAAGGGAAAATATGAGAGTTTTAAGGGCATAGAGCACACTAAATTTTGGGGACCCATAGATCTCTGTTGGGACCCATAGATTTTTGAGCATGAGAGTTCCCGGGATCCATCACTTTTCAGAGGTCAAATGAACACTGCTCATATGCTAAAGAGTAGAAGTGTGTTTTAAGCTTAGATTTAAACATTTCCACTGAGGTTGCAGATCGGATATCAGGGGGGAGAGCATTCCACAGCACCCTATGCGGTAAATATTTGGAAATTAAGCTGACATAGAAAACTCTCCTTTACCAAGTGCTTCTTTCCGTCCACTGTCATGGTGAGCGGCCTGTAGGTGACCACATAAGAGTTGCTTTGAAGAGGCTCAAGCACCACAGATGGTGCAGCTCTCCAGTGCTTGCCATTGATGACAGGTCGTATGCTGCAACGTTGGTTTGTGGGGTTAACAACGGACAGCGTCTGGGTGTGTGAGCCACGCACTGGGCAAGAAAAATTGACCACCTGGAAATGTAAAAGAGGAGTCAGATTATTGAGAACCAGAGCAAGGAAGAAAGTGCTTGAACACAAACAGGTCAGAAACCACGGCGCCGTGGACTGTTTGTTACCGGGCCGCACAGAAAGAAAAAAAAGTTGACTTATTATTTGCTTAAAATGTATTTATTCATGTATGCAAGCCTTCTTTTTAACTCCAAAACAAACTCAAAGTGTGGGTGTGAGCTATACACAAGGCTTTCAGGAGTATATTAATTCGGCAATTATCGATAAGTCAATAAATACTGCTGACCACATATGCTCAGCAATGGGAATAGAACCTGGATTGCGGCGTTGAGAGCGCTGAACCTTGACCACCAGATCATTAAATATAGATGAATGAGGAAAAGGCAATAGATTTTATCTTATCTATTTTTACTCACGGTGACACCTTGTACAGTGTTGACATGGAGCATTATGTGTCACGAGACCGGACCAGATTGGAGGCAGGTGGCAGGAAGGATGAACTCAATCGCGTAACGACCAGATACTTTTATTAAGGAAATGAAAGTCGTCCAACTCTCAGGGACAAAACAAAACTAAAACAGGCTTACAGGCAAACAGGAACTCAGACTAGGAATACTCACAAAACAGGCTTTTACTCAGAACAGGCAAACACAGGTTTCCTCAAGTCAAACAGAACAGATTAATGCAGAACAGAAAACGCAATGAACCAGCAACCGGCAATCCCCAAAACCCGCCTTTAAGAGGCACACACGCAAATTAGACTATCTGCTACAGCCGGTGCCACGGCGACCATGCATGACATGACATTATGGGAATAGTTCTGTCAAAACAACATTGTACAACGTGGTACCAAATGTTGTGATTATGAGATAACATCTAATGCCTTTTCTCATGTCACCTAGATCCCTTGTAGTCTAGTGATTACAAGTGGATTTAGACTTCTTATTAATTTGTTGTTGTTATTACTAATGCTATTATTGGGCCAGCTCCAGCTCGGTGGCCCTGGGTGGTAGGGGCCCGCCCCGAGACTGGTAGGTTGCTAGTTCGAGCCTCATACCTAAGACTTACATCTTTGGTACCCATTACCTCCCTGCTTGGTGCTCGGCCTTAGGGGTTGGAATTGGGGGGTTTGGTCACCTAATGACTCCCAACAAGATGTAGCAACACATACGTTGGGTGAGCGAAGGGGCTGGGAATCCCCTCCTCTGTATCAATCTCCCAGAAAGAGTCAAACAGTGACTCTTTAATGGTACAAAAGGTTGCGGATCACAGATGCATTAACAGTGTGTATTCATACAATCCCACCCAAACAATAAAAAGATATATGATGTTTTTATCCGCATTTGGCATATAACATAGTAATAGGCACACACTGGATGTTAACCAGACCTCTTTGCTGGAGGCAGCTCCGATGCAAGACCCTGTCACAGTGAGAGTGATAGGCGAAGAGGAGCCGTCAATGCAGCAGGTCAGGTTTTCATATCTCAAGTCACTATTCAAGCGCATGGGGGAAAATGTCATCTCGAGCGGAATCTCTGATCCTGGTTGGATAGTGCCTTTGGTTGGCTGGATAGACAACTCAGGAGGGAAGTCTTCTGTTTTCCAGTTGAACCTGTTTATTTTTGTTCAAAAGAGGAGACGAGGATGGTGATGAACTCAAACTATGAAAATAGCTACTACATTAACAAATAAAAATAACAACAAAACCCCACTGCTCTCAAGCCTCCTACCCAATGCGTTCCATCCTGAACAGCTATGCTAAAAGTAGGATAAAAGCAGAACAGCGCTGTGGAAAATAAAGCATAAGGGCTTTTTAAGCTCAGTCGAGCATTCCTTGAACATACTTAATAGAGAAAACAGCTAACCTTCATCTTTTTAAGGACACCTCAAATGACGCACCCCATCTTTAAATTTAGTCCTGCTTCTCTTACATTCAGGGTATTCACGGTGAATGTTAGCTAGCGTTAACTCAATTGTTTTGATCACATAGTCTATCCATCGAACTAGAAGATATGCAACTTTAAGACGCTACTGCATAAAAAAGAGAAAAAAATGGAATATTAATCGTGTCTAAGAGATTTAAGATGAAATCCTATCAAATTTGATCACATAGTCTAGCAACAGCATGGTGCCCGATATCAACAAACAATTGGAACAACTCTAAAAGAAACATAGTTAAAAAATATGCCAAATATCTTGCCTTTGTTCTTTTTAATGGCTGTGTCCGTAACTTTAAACTATTTTATTCGCTGATGCCATCTTCTGGCTAAAATAATTATCGCAGCCTCTGTCAATCTGCTTGAGTGTCGCATGCAAGTTCGTGTCTATCTTAGTGTTAAAGCTATATATTATATAAACTCTCTGTTGGCAGAATTACTCAGATGAAATCAGTCATTAAGTTTTGAAATCTCCCTTGCGAAGGAGAGAGCACTGTCGGAAGGCCATCTCGCCAAAATCTCTCCGACAGAACTGGCTACTTCCGGTCAGGGGTGTGGTTTATTTTGAGTTGACACATAAACAGGAAAAGGAACACACATGAGCGCAACTTCACAATAAAAGGATATAAGATAGAGAAACATATAAAAGATGAAATTCGTCTGATGTTTGAAACGTGACTATATGTGTGTGTGAGAGAAATTGTTTTTATATTTAGAAATATAAAAACAGATTAATTTTATTGTATTGAATTCTGAGAAATGCACATATCTCAAAACAGCCAACTTTACACTTAGATGTGGTTATTTTTTCATCTTGTATGGGGTTTGGGTTTGGTTGGTATTTGGACTGTATTTTAAACAGTCCTTTTATAACTTTCACCATTTTCATCCTAGAATAAAATAAAACAAAAAGCACGAGCATGAAATATCTCTAATATTTAATTTTAAACTTGTAGACACCTCAAACTACACACCCCATTTTTAACAAAGTCTGAAAGTCGAGCTTACCGTGCACAAAGTTCTCCTGTGTTGATCATTACAAGTTTCTTTTTGCCCTGACAATGCTGGACAATCGCACCAAATCCTAAGTGTTCGTGTTCAAGACGCACGTCTACCCCCTGAAATCATAAAACAGAAAAGTGTCATCATATTTAACAGCAAGCAATGAGCTGTTCATGTTAGTGCAGGGGTGGCGAACACGTGGCTCTAGAGCCGCATGCGGCTCCTGGCCAATAAAAATGCGGCTCTTTGCCTCATCATATTTTCTATATACTGTGGCTCTTTAACTTGTTTCATGTTTAGTTTTTTTTGTGTAGTTAGGGTGGACACTTTCCTTGAAATCAACACAAGAACAATACTTGTATTGTTAGGAGATGAGTGTGTTATGAGAAATAATAGGTTTTTAATTGTTTGTGTTTGTGTGTATCTGTCTGTCATGGCAGGTCAGTGTGTGGTGTGGCTCTTTGACTCTCAGTTAAAAATTTCGGCTCTTGAATGAATGAATGAAAACTTTATTTCGAACATAAAAAAATAACAAAAACAATGAGTCAACAACAAATTAATATTATATAACATGTTCGAAAAGGGGTAGTCAGAAGCAGATGCTTATTTTCCCAACCCCTTTATCTTCCCTATTACCGCAAATTCCGGACTATAAGCCGCTACTTTTTCCCCTAACTTTCAACCCTGCGGCTTATTCAGTGATGCGGCCAATTTATGTAATTTTTCTAACGGCCGCCAGCGGCGCTCGAGTGTTGCTACCATTAACTGCCCTGTCACAGCCACCGTTTGGGATGAAAGCTATATTATTATTATCAAAGCTTTGAAAACTCTCTCGGTGTACCGTCTTTCTTTGTAAATATGTGTAACCCATGTACAATATGTATTTGCAACTGTATATTTTTGTAATGTATTTATTTGTATTAATTTTAGACACTTATTCTGATTTGCACGGGTGAACGAAAAATGAGGGGCGGAACAAACGCGGGGTGCCGAGTTTAAGTGGGGACCGCTAAAGGTATGGGACAAACAAGGAAAGAAAGAGGGGGTAAAAAGTTGGTTAAAGAAAAAGGAGTTGCGTGAGTAAATGTGTTCATCTGATATATTTTTCCCACCCTTACCTTTGGAAATATACACTTTTTTCCTTGGATTTCTTTCAACGGGACCCGGACTCTGCAGGTCTGCATCAAACCTTAAGTACCAGTATCATTTTCCGTTCATTTTGCCGGCTGTGCTTTTTGGACTGTGAAGGACATTTAGTTTCAATCGCGGGACTTGAAGTCGGGTTTGGGTTAATTTTGTGTTTGTGTTACATTTTTTAATGTGGGCGTATGCGCCTTATATCTGGTGCGGCTTGTGTAAGTACAAAATCGGTTTTCCTCTTAAAATGTGGTGGGTGCGGCTTATAATCAAGTGCGCTCTATAGCCCGGAATTTACGGTAAATACATTTTACCAATCCTCTTCTCCTCTTGTGTCTCATATAACAAAATCTCATGGATATACTTATTACATAGGTCAGATATCAATAATTATAATAATTACAATAATCACATATTTTATACACTAATCTTCCTAATACCCATCCCTCAACGTCATAATGCCACTAGTTACCAAACATCACTGCGGCACCAATGATAATAACAACAATAAAAATAATATTTATAATAACAGTTATGATATAATAATAGCAACAATAACAACAAAGTTAGAATAGAATAGAATAGAATAGAATATACCTTTATTGTCATTGCTACAAATGGGCTAACATATTGTGACAACGAAATTGGGCATGACACTCCAGTTTTACACATTCATAGTGAGGTATGAGCAAGAAGATAAAGGAACAGAGAAGATAATGTTATAAGACAAGGGGGATAAGGCTATAGTTATAATTTACATGGTATTTACACAAGAAATGTCGGCATGTGGGATGTTACATACAGGGTTGTCGTGATAACGTTGGTATCGTATCGTTAACCATAGTTTTAAACACAGTATTTTCAATCTCAATCATATCCCATTTTCTTCATCCCTGTATTTTGCCAGTAAATCTTTGTGTCAAACTTGTTCTTCACCCCTGTGTTAGTGTCTCAAATTTTACACAAGGTCACACATGTGCACACATTGATTGAATATTTTTTCACTCACTCATTGATTCACTTAGCATCAAGGATTGCATTTACCTGGCAGCAGCCCTGCATTGTTAACAGCGGATGTAAATAGTTGTCAATCTCGGCTTGCAGCTCAGCGGTGAAGGGACAAATACGTTGTTGGGGTGTGAACATGATTTCCACGTTACATGAACCTTGAAGAGATTTGAGGCACAGCTCGGTTTCTGGACTGAATGACAAATCCTGGAGGTGGAAAAGCAGAGAAAAGGTCATGTGCAACTGCTCACTTACCACTTACTGTAAATTCCAGACTACAATTTGCTGCGACATTTTAAACACTGCGGCTTTAACTATGGTGCGGCCTATTCTTTTTTTAATTTTTTTGTGGTGGGAAAAACATTTTGTCCGGCAACCGTAGACTCATAAAATGAATGAGAAGTTCACTGAGGTGCAGTTAAATCATATAATTAGAATTTCCGTTATTGTAAATATGTCAGATGTGTGGGGGACAGAGGATAATGGCCAGCTGCCATTTTCCACATGTGCTCTAAATACAAAACACCACAGTGATGTCTGAAAACATTTGTGATGCCCTTCTGGAGGAGAAATAAGTCAATATTTTTGCCAACATTTATCATATACAGTAATACATGACAGAGGCATAACGGGGGGGGGTTGACTGTACATAATTCAATATTGACTTTGTACTTAAGAGATTTAAACTTTTTCACAAAGAAATCCTTAATTTACACATTCGAATTGAACTGCAGAGGAGGTTATCCATCAAAAATGCTTCTGTTCTCTTTTCGTAACATCAAAGTTCTTGTCAGGTCACTAGAGACACTAATCGTTAAAAAACGATGATAAGCAAATGCAATTTGGTCAGTTAACGTGGCAACCACCAATGACAAAAGCATAAAAAAACATGTATGTGTATGTGCAATTTGGCACTATTCTCTACAGTATGGTTGACCTGCCGCTATTGTCTAGAAATAGAGGGCTCACATTTTACGTGACACAGCCCAAATTTGTTTTTTATTTCAGCATTGTAGTAAACATGTGCTCGTGTTCATGATCACTCCCGTAGTCACCATCTTGAATTATCGCGTGATCTGAAAACATGTGACGTTAGCAACTTGCAATATAGCTGAATTCTGCTTCAGGTGTGTGTGGGCAAGCGGTTGGCATCAGGTGTGTGCCAAAATTGAGTTTCATTCTTAAATTTGAGCATGCGGCTTTTAATCAGTGCGCTTGAAGTCTGGAATTTACGGTATTTAATCCTCACTTACCTTGCTTTCAACAATTGGCTTTTTGGTGTCAAGCTGTAAGAAGAAAGAAACATCCAAAATACTTCTGTTGACGAGCTGCACTCGTTTTACAACTTTCTGACCGGGTGTCAGATTTCCAAGTTTCACCTTCTGATGCTTAGGAGCTAACACTCCCAACTAGGACAAAATGATAGATATATGATGTGAGCAATCTGATAAGCAGTCACAAGCAGTTAGCAGACAGAAGTGGCAGTGTATAAGTCTGAATATACTAAAATAATAAGTAAAAACAGAGGGCAGAGCTAAAACAGTCTGGCATGAAAAAATTATACACTGGAGACCAAAATTAGAGAACAACTGATAAAAAATAAATCATTTTTAAATAATACCGTCTTCACTGTTCCACAGTTCAATAACAATGTATTGTGTCTATGTCATAAGACGACTAAAAGCATTTCACAAAAAAAGAAGAAGTTCAGAAAATGCACTGATAAAAATTAGAGAATAGCGACCTTGGCATGGGAAAAATCTGAATGTTACAACAGTCAGTAATTACTAAGAAGTCTCATCTCATCTCATCTCATCAGCTGCACCGCTTATCCTCAGTAGGGTCGCGGGGGTGCTGGAACCTATCCCAGCAATCATCTGGCAGTAGGCAGGGGACACCCTGAACTGGTTGCCAGCCAATCCCAGGGCACACAGGGACAGACAACTCGTTCGCTCATTAACACCTAGGGACAATTTGGAGCGGCCTATCCACCTGAAATGCATGTCTTTGGAATGTGGGAGAAAACCGGAGTGCCCGGAGGAAACCCACGCAAGCACGGGGAGAACATACAAACTCCGCATAGGAAGTCCGGTAGGTGGATTTAACCCACACAGGAGGTTCCCAAGACCTTAACCTTAACTGTGCCGCACACGCGCTAACCACTGCGCCGCTGTGCTGCCCCGTACTAAGAAGTGTACAGGCATTTTCTGTGAATGACTTCAGCACATCTGCAGCCACAGGATAGCACTAGTCTCTCACACTGCAATGGTGAGATTTTGGTCCACTCTTTTTCTAGCCTCTTCCACATTTGTGATGGTAGAGGGTTTCTTGACCATAACTGTGTCAACAAGCATTTTCCTTAGGTTCTCTATTGGGTTGAGATCAGGACTCTGGACAGGACATGCCATGAGATAAATGTTCACACCTTAAGGGAAATTCTTTACCGATTTTGCAAGGAGAATTGTCCTGCATGAAGATGCAGACTGATTGGGGGATGAATGCAACACAACCATGTGTTGTTGAAGAAGGTTCTGATACACAGCCATGTAGCTGTACAAGAGGCCCAACTCCTGCTGCCCCAAACCATGACCCTTCCTCTTCCACCTTTCACTGGCGTTTTTTTATACCCGTTGGGTTTAGTCCTGGAAGGGGGATGCCACATGTGCGGTCCCTTCTCAAGGTTTCTTCATTTTCCTCATGTTGAGGTTTTTGAGTTTTTCCTTGCCCTCATGTTGATTCAAGATCAGGGGTTGGTGTAATAATAGTCTGAAAAAATAGTCTGTGTAATAACCTGTGAAGCCCTTTGATACTATTTGTAATTAAGGGCTATACAAATAAAAATCACTTGACTTGACTTGACTCTTTCTCCAATGTGTCGCCGAACATAATGCTTCCTTACAGACCAAATTAAATTAAATTTGCTTTCATCAATTGAGTGAACTCTGGACTACTTTTATTCTGTCCACACAACATGCTTCTCAGCAATTTTATTTTTTTTTTTTTTGTTTTTTTTTGGTAATAAGAGGCTTGGGCCTTCAGTCCAAACACTTTACGGCGAGACAGATCTTTACTATGTTCAGCACTGAACCGGCGAGCAATTCCAGCTGCGATATGGAAACGATACCCACTTACATTCTCTGCAGTGACCTGTCCTCTCTTGCATTTGGGTGACTTGAATTAGTGTGTAATTTTGTAAGTATTTTATATTCTTAAAATAATAGATTTGGAAACATCCATTCATTATCTGCACAGCTTATCCTCAGTTGGGTTGCTGGAGCCCATCCCAGCTCTCTTCGGGCAGTGGGCAGGGGACACCCTGAACTGGGTTCCAGCTAGTCGCAGGGCACAAAGGGACAGACCATTTGCTGGCTCATTCTCACCTAGGGACAATTTGGACTGGTCAATTAACCTAACATGCATGTTTTTTGGAATGTGGGAAGAAACCGGAGTAACTGGAGGAAACCCACGCAGGCACGGGGAGAGCATGCAAACTCCACACAGGAGGTTCGATCTCATGACCTCAGAACTGTGCCGCACACGCGCTAACCACTGTACCGCTGTGCTGCCCAGATTTGGAACGATCAACTTGTTTTGCTATGGCTGAAAGGGTCTTTGGTTTACATCCGGACAACCTGTTTCCGGAGGCTTTTAGTCCCTTTAGAACGGCCCACCATCTTGCAAAGTCAGGGAGACTGGCAGTTAAAATGCCCTTTATATAGGGGTTGACAAATAATCAAGGAAAATAGCACCGTGTGCTAGATTATCACGATTAAGTGGGAGGCGCCTGATAGTGCTCTGCAATTTTAAGCTGTGCATTTTCGGGAAAAATACAGTTTTTTTGTTAAAATGCCTTATCTGTTTAGTGAAAAAGTGTTTTAGTAGCATGGTATAGACACAACAAAATGTCCTTAAACTGTTAAACAGAAACAATGTTATTATTTCAAAATGATTGCATTTTTTTTATAAATTGTTCTCTGGATTTTGATCTCCAGTGTATGCTACAGACCTTAAGTCTCAGTTATGAAAAAAATACAGCGATAAGCGGATGAGTCATGTAAATTAAACTATAGTGAAACGTTGAATTATAAAAGAAGTAAGGACTTATGGTTGGGGAAAACGGACGGGAGATCCAAATAACAGATGGGAGAACCGAATAAAAATAACCATGTTACATACGTAATAGGGATCCCCAAAAACTGTACAATTAAATAAGTCAAAGGAACAATAAGTAGACCAATGAAAAAATGTTACTTCTAGTCCAGAATACGAAAAACCGAATATCAGCTAAACGATATGAAATGTTCATGTAGCATGTAGCACCTTGAGTTCAACTCCTTCTCCCCAGATTTCCACATATTCCTTAATGCAGCTGTTGATCAAGAAAGTGACATTTTCGTGATAAGGCCGTGCCTCTCGAGGATAAAACGTGATGGGAACCTCGACCACCGCACCAGGCAACAGAACATCTGGTTTGAATCCAATTTCCAGGAAAGAGCACCTTCTCGATTCACACTTGACACTGAGAAAAAGAAGAAAAATCAATCAATCAGTACATTCCTTGATGAATTCATTGAAGAACTTGACCTCACAGGGACCAATTCTGGAGCAACTAACCTGATGTCCCTATTGCCTTTATTTTTCAACACAAGAGTGTGGGTTGCCGGCACCATGCCAGAACAATACACCAAGTTCAGGCCAAAGTTGTACTTTTTGAAAGAGAATTCAAGCTCGGGTGCCACACCTTGGCCATCAATTGCGATTGTAAACAATGGGCCTTTGGTTACCTTAAGAAAGAGAGAGAGGATATGTGAAATAGTCAAAAGGCACAGAAGTTGAAAAAAGTCCTGTTTAAAAATGTTAATTGTTATCACGCTGATAAAATAAACAGAAAACTTTGCACAGCCAAAATATTCCCTCAATTAATTTTCAAAATGACAATATTATCCATCCATTATCCGCGCTGCTTATCCCCAGTAGGGTCGCGGGGGTGCCGGAGCCCATCCCAGCTATCTTCAGCCAGTGGACAGGGGACACCCTGAACTGGTTGCCAGCCAGTTGCAAGGCACACAGGGACAGACAACTCACTCGGTAATTAACACCTAGGGACAATTAGACCAGCTAATTAACCTGAGATGCATGTTATTGGAATATGAGAAGAAACCGGAGTGCCTGGAGGAAACCCATGCAACCACGGGGAAGACATGCAAACTCCGCACAGGAAGGCTGGTAGCTGGATTTCATCCCATGACCTCAGAAATGTGCCGCGGATGCACTAACCACTCATCCGCCGTACCGCACTTTTATTATTATTTTTATTGTTATTATTCTCATCATATTGACATAGCATTTGAAAAAAAAATTAAGAAGATACATACATATAGATTTTAAATGAGCTTCATTGTTATAATATTGGAACAATCTTTTAGTCTTATCTTTTTTCTAGTTTTCTTAATTTTTCTTATCCTATCTTGGTACACACTGATCGGATCATCAATGGACTATATAAGCTTTGCAGTTGGTGAATTCCGTTGTGGAGGTATTTGGAATCCCTGCCTTGGACCACAGCTCTTAACGAGACTTTATTTCTGCAAGTTCCATTGTTACCTGCAGTTTCTCGTCTTCCCATATTTGTTTCCTGTCCCATTAAATTCTTGATTCCAGCCAGCCTGCTCCCTGCCTGCAACACCTGCATTCTACTTGTAAAACTTTTCCTGTCTCACATCTCTGAATTTCAGGGTCCAACCATTCAGACAACGTAACATGATTATCATAAAAATATAATTTTATTTATTCTAAGTATTAATTGCCTTTTTTTTACCAGAATGAAAAAAACTCAAAAAAAAAAATAATTCTATTGAAATCTATATAAAGATATACTAAAATACAAAATATAATGTTATTTTACTAGTACACACTAAGAAAAAAATATTATTCCTATTCAAGACACTTTGATGAGAAAATTATAATCGTCAAACTGGGCAAAATCGTAGAATAAGTCAAATATTTTAATTATAAATGCAATGTGTCGTATTTTATATTGACATTTAGAATTGCTCATCATAAAATTATGATTTTGTTCATTCTGAATATTCATCATTTACATTTTTCAGAATTTAAAAACTCAAGAATAGGTTTTAAAAAAATTCTACTATGAGGGGAAAAAAAACAATACTTAAAAAGAGCAACATTATCTGGCAACAGAACAGGATATTTTTTTACGTAAAATGACCAATTTGTAAATAATTCAAATGTTTTAGAAAAATCTGAATTCAAAGATGTTTTGTGGCTGACCGCATCTTACCTTGATTTTCAGCTTGATATCAGTGAGGGTGCAACTGCTCCGAGGAGAAAAGAAAACTGCTGATTGCAGCTTCTCCCCAACAGCTATAGAGGAATTTTTGGGTTTTGTAACTAAGTTTGGAAGGAGCTCACTTGGACCTTCCAGCTCAAAGTTCACATCGCTGTTGTGTCTCCCTGTATTGGTCACCAGAATGTTAAAAGTAGCTTGCTCGGAAAGCCCCACCTATAGTAAACACATAGTCAGATGACCGGTGACTCACTTTAGTACTTTTTATAGTAGTGGTTCAGATTCGAGCCAAAATACTTACCTTTCCGAAATCGAAACTGTTTAAAATGTCTGGACTCAGCTCTCTGAGACCTCCGTCTGGATTCTCCACTTGGACCGAAGCAGTAATTGTAAAACAATGGGCCTTACAAGTAAGGCTGAGGAGCTTTGACTTTCTTTTCACTTTCAAGGTCATTTTGAAGCTTACGTAGCCCTGCCGGCAAGGACTAAAGGACACTGACAAAGGAAACCTGCAACAACAGGTTAAGCCCAAAAATTATTGTTTTCTTTGCATTTTAAGACATAAAATGCTGGCTTTTACGTATCTAACCTGTCTTTGGCTGGCACTGTGCCTGACATTGGCTGCAAAATGAGGTTAGACTCTTGGTCCTCACAGAGTAATGATGGTTGCAAGGCGGTGAAGTGAAAGGGCTCCTTCTCTGCATTTACTAAATTCACTGTTTGTGACACTTTGTTACCTAAAGAAAACATGCAAAATAAGACATTTTAAAATACCCATAAAATGGATTTTGGAGATAAATTGTTTTACATTAAAGCCATGATACATTTCATATTGACAGATTATGAATCATAAAACATTTACCGTAAATTCCGGACTATAAGCCGCTACTTTTTTCCCAAACGTTCAACCCTGCGGCTTATTCAGTGATGCGGCCAAATTATGTAACTTTTCTAACGGCCGCCAGCGGCGCTCGAGTACAGAAGGTAAGCTTTAGACCGGTGGAATATATGTGCCGAGGAAGACTGCAACTTCTTGGTTTGTGCATAAATTAAATTAGCGTAAACATACCCTCATCATGCAAAATGCAAAAAGAAAGGCACATGACGCAGCTTTCAAGCTAAAAGCAATCCAGCAGTCCGATAAAGAAGGAGCGAGCGTGTTGCTAGCGTGTTTTGGAATAAGGGAGCGTGGGACAAAGTTTCTTTCCGACACTGAAGAAGACGACTTTGATGGCTTCAGTTCTAAGGAGGAAGATGAGGACGGTTACCCATGATTTTTACATGTACCATATGTTTTTTACCAGACCCGTTTACTGTGTTGCGAGCGTGTTGCTACCATTAACTGCCCTGTCACAGGCACCGTTTGGGATGAAAGTTATATTATTATTATTAAAGCTTTGAAAACTCTCTCGGTGTACCGTCTTTCTTTGTAAATATGTGTAACCATGTATAATATGTATTTGCAACTGTATATTTTTGTAATGTATTTATTTCAGAGACTTATTCTGATATGTTTTGTACAGGCGAATAAAAAAGAAGGGGCAAAAAAAACGCCGGCCGACGGGAAGTGGTGACCGGTAGAGGTGAGTGTTTGTGGATGCGGCGGACAATAGTGGATATATATTCTTCCGACCCTAACCTTTGGAAATATACACGTTTTTCCTTGGATTACTTTCAACGGGACCCAGACTCTGCAGGTCTGCATCAAACCTTAAGTACCGGTATCATTTTCTGTTCATTTTGCCGACTGTGATTTTTGGACTGTGAAATTTTATGAAGGACATTCAGTTCCAATCGCGGGACTTAAAGTCGGGTTTGGGTTAATTTTGTGTTTGTGTTACATTTTTTTAATGTGGGCGCATGTGGCTTATATACAGGTGCGGCTTGTGGAAGTACAAAATCGGTTTTCCTCTTAAAATGTGGTGGGTGCGGCTTATAATCAGGTGCGCTCTATAGTCCGGAATTTACGGTACACTTCAAATAATTCTTTAATTAGATTTTTTTTTCTTGGGTGCCAATTGGAGGTTGCAAAGCTGCATTCTTTCTTGCAGGATGTTTCCCGATAAATACACCCACGCTATAAATGACTATGTTTACATGCAGGGGATAGTCGGAATGCGATCAGAATTTGAATTTTTGCAAGTGTTTGAACGAAAGATTTACACACCAATTAACAAGCGAATGCAAGCAGATCAGGGTGGCAAGCATGAGCGGTGTCATAACACTAATAGACAAAATTTCGGCATTTAATTTTTGGCATAAAATAAAGGGTTACATGGTAACCTTATGTCACTCACCAAAATTGACAAAGTACTGTGCTTGTTTGGGCCTAGCTCCAAAAGCGTGATCCATTTCCCTGTTTACCAAGCAGTGCTTGTACATGGCTTACAAAAAGTGTGGACTTGCACTATAAATGGATAAATATAACTTGTTTTTGTAGTGGTGGCAGAAAATGAAATGTAAATTATTTGAGAAAAAAAAACAATGCACGGAGGCTTTTTAAGTGGGTAAGCCAGAATTTGCGTCTATCATTCATATTGAAAGATTTTATATTTTATACGATCAAATACAAATTACATTTAAATGCAAATGATATTCACTGGCTGAGCTGTGGGGAGAGGTCAATGTAACCTAGTGGAGAATGATGTTTACACAAAACAGTAGGAACTGGGATGAGGGCTAACGTAAGAGGAGCCTCTGTGACGCAGGAAGGCAGACATTGTTTGGAAAAGTTGTTCTGACAAGCTCTGCTGATCTGAGTTTTTTAGACATTGCGACACCCTTCGGCAGGGAAGTGGTGAAGCTGGCACCTGGCGCGCCCATGGGTGGAGTCGGCATGCCCATGGGAGGAGTCAGCACGCCCATGGGAGGAGCCGGCACGCCAGCTTGTGAAAAGACGTGGGAAGATCTGAAGAAGATCGAGGGAGGACGAGAAAGGAGGTTCGACGAAGAGCGACAATAATTCGGCTAATTCGATGGAATTCACTTAGTTAAATACTTTAAGAAATAAATCTGCCCCCGTGTGAAAATGCTAGCTATTCTTGTCCATCTTTTCCCAAAAAAGAAACGAGCATGCATTCTTAGGAGAATGAAGTTTGTGTTTGGTTAATGGAGTCAGATAACTAATTCGATTTTGGTTTGGTAAACGATACATTTTTAATAGTATTTCCTAACAATCTCTGTAATACAAGTCCACAGTGCAAATATCAAGGATGTATATGTAAACATATCATATATGTGTATAAAATCTATCTCCATTGTACTTTGTGGAACGGATTAACCATGACAATTAAGGGAATGCTTTAGGTCAGTGAAATATTCTGACCTAATCTGATTCCCTCTTATACACTTTACACCAATTTGGGAGCGGAGGCCGATAATAAATATCGAATTGGGACCTCCTTAGTTTAAATAGGATTAAATAGCTGGTAAATACCAGAAAACCTGCACCAACAGCCACGTAAAAATAAATATTGAGTAAAACAAAGAAAAAAGAAACACAAAGGTAGAACATAAAGTAAATTACAAGTACCTATTCTGTCTATCAGCTATTTTGATTTGCAATATTGGTGCCTGGGCTGTCTTGTATTTTATCATACCATGTGCAGTCAATTGATCGGCAAAGACATACAATTTTTCGTTTAATTTTGACCGTATTGGTTAACGGCAGAATATAAGAAAAGTAAGATTAGACAATGCATAATTCCCCACCAACTGTGAACTCAATGGTAAAAACATTCAATTTAAGCAATTGATAATCTTGACATATCGGTCCCAAGTATCTACAGTACTGTTTGAAAAATTACATAAATTGGCCGCATAACTGAATAAGCCGCAGGGTTGAAAGTTTGGGAAAAAAGTAGCGACTTATAGTCCGGAATTTACGGTATTTATCATTTGATGCCAAGCATGGAACGACAGAAAACATGTCCAGATAATGGACTTTCACTTGTTTCGTAAGAAGTTGTTACGTACCAATAAGTTGTTCACCAAAGTCAATGTGCGATTTGTCATAGTAGATGAGAGGTTCTCTCATGGAGCCCACACAAAGGAAGGGCATTGAAAGGGACAGACACTCAATCACAAAACTCCAGAACGACTCCACATCATTCACCTGGTCTGCCACGTATTTAAAGCACATCTGTTAAAAATACACATGTTAAAAAAAATGAAGGTGAGGTAAACGTTGAAGGACAGGAAAAGTCTAAGAAAAGGGTCATGGGTTTTAAGAGAAAGAAAGCACAAAAGGCGATCACTGTTTTTCAACCAGTGTCTGCCACGAGATACTGTCTGGTTTGCCGCAGGAAATTATCCATGTTCCTCCAAATAAGTGAAAGCAAATTGAGATTTGGAAAAAGCTTTGAGTATTTATGCTGGCTTAGAGAGATCAGAAGTGTACCTCTATTATTGCTGTAGTATTTTTTTCAGAGGTAGATAATTTACACTGAAAATCAACCACAACCAGATGATGAAGGTGCTGTATCTCAGTCAGATCAGAAGATTTTTCTTGCTACTAATAACTGTGGGAACCAGTACTATACAATTCATGTGGGAAAACCAATCCATACCCCTCCCCCAAAAAATGGCCTGGAGAGCGATGGGCGTCGCCAGGCTGTACTTGCCCAGGACACACCACAGACGTGGTGCCTTTTCAACCAGGGGGGTTAAAGGATCCGTGAAGCGTCAAATACGGGTTAATATTTTGGCATTTTTTATTTTTATATTGTTTAAGGTGATGTTTCAACTTTAACTGGAAATCTTTGAAATGACAATTTTAGCTTATTTTAAAAAAATAATCATTTACTGGGGGAAGAAATAATAACTGAATGTTGATTTACGATTACCCACTACCGAAAATTAATTATTTCTATTCAAGACACTATAATAAGAACACATTTTTTTTCAATCTGGGCTGTTCTAAAAAGAACAAAAATCAAACCAGGAGCCAATAAAAACTAGGTAGGTAGGTTGCCCCCTTCCAGATTTTTGTATTTTTGCATATTTATCACTCACAAGGGTTTAAGATCATCAAACCAATTTTAATATCACAAAGAGACAAACCAAGGAATTACAAAATCCAGTTTTGAAATGCTGATTCCTTTTATTAAGGCACAAAAAAATCAAAACCTATCCGGCCCTGCGTGAAAAGGTAACTGCCCCCTGAACCTAATAGCGATAACAGAAATCAAATGTTTACCATTATTGATAATGAGTCTTTTCAACGCTGTGGAGGAATTTTGGTCCAATCTCCTTTGCAAAATTGTTTCAAATCTTCTATGCTGAGGATTTTCTACTGCCTGTTTAAGGTTTCACCTACGCATCTAAATTGGATTTAGATTCAGACTTTGACTTGGTCACTCCAGGCTCTTCATTTTGTGTTTTTTGAGCCATTCAGAGGTGGACTTTAAGGTGTGTTTCGTATCATTGTCCTGTTGAATGATCCAAGAGCGGAGGAGATTGAGGTCACAAACTGATGGCCAGCTGTTCTCCTTCAGGATCTTCTGGTAAACACCAGAATTCATTATTCTGTCAAGCACAGCAAGTACCGTAAATTCCGGACTATAAGCCGCTACTTTTTCCCCAAACTTTCAACCCTGCGGCTTATTCGGTGATGCAGCCAATTCATGTAATTTTTCTAATGGCCGCCAGCGGCGCTCGAGTACAAAAGGTAAGATTTAAAATGCAACTTCTTAGCTTGTGCACAAATTAAATTAGCGTAGACATATCCTCGTCATGCAAATTGCAAGAGGAAAGGCACATGACGCATCTTTCAAGCTAAACGCAGTCGAGCAAGCTAAACGCAGCCGAGCAGTCCGATACAGGACTTACTTTGCGAGCGTGATGCTCGCGTGTTTTTAGTAAAGGAGAGTGGGACCACGTCCATATGACAAAGTCTCTTTCCCATATTGAAGGAAGACGACATTGGTGACGTCAGTTATAAGGAGCAAGATGAGGACGGTTTGCCATGCTTACTACAAGTACGGTATGTTTTTTTGACAGAGCTGTTTACTCTGTTGCGAGCGTGTTCCTAGTAGCGTTTTGCTACCCTTCACAGGCACGGTTTGGGATGAAAGTTATAATATTATTATTAAAGCTTTGAAAACTCTCTCGGTGTACCGTCTTTCTTTGTAAATATGTGTAACCATGTATAATATGTATTTGCAACTGTATATTTTTGTAATGTATTTATTTTAGAAACTTATTCTGATATGTTTTGTAAGAACAAATGAGAAAGAATTGGCGGGGCAAACGCGGGCTGACGGGAAGTGGAGTAAAGGTGAGACGTGTTTGTGGACGCGGCCGACAATAGTGGATATATATTTTTCCTACCCTTACCTTTGGAAATATACACTTTTTTCCTTGGATTACTTTCAACGGGCACCTGGACTCTGCAGGTCTGCATTAAATCTTAAGTACCGGTATCATTTTCCGTTCATTTTGCCGGCTGTGTTCTTTGGACTTTATCGGGTAAGGGTTAATTTCGTGTTTTTATTGCGTTTTTTCCAATGTGGGCGCATGCGGTTAATATACAGGTGCGGCTTGCGTATGTACAAAATCGGATTTCCTCCCGAAATGTAGTGGGTGCGGCTTATAATCAGGTGCGCTCTATAGTCCGGAATTTACGGTAGTCCTAAGCAGTAAAGTAGCCCCAGACCATCACACTACCCACACCACACTTTACTGTCGGCATCATAGTACCTTTGTGAAATGCTGTGCCATGTTTACGGCAAATGTAACGGGCTGCATATCTTCCAAAAAGTTCAATTTCTGACTCATCAGTCCACATAACGTGTCTCCAAAAGTCTTGAGAATGATCAGGATGCTTTTTGGCAATTGGGTTATTTTGTTACAGCAGTGGATTTTGCTTGGGAACTCTTCCATGCATGTAATTTCTTACAGCTGAGTCATGAGCACTGACCTTGATTGAGGCTGGCGAGGCCTGCAGTTCATCGGATGTTTTTCGAGGTTCTTTTGTAACCTACTGGATGAGCCATTGTCACACTTGGAGTAATCTTAGTTGGGAAGGTTTGCCACTAGATAACCGCTCTTAGATTGATTTGCTGGAGCGGTACAGCTTTTTGTGACCTTTTCTAGGCTCAATAAAGGTTTTCTGGAAATTCTTCGATCATGGTGTGTTCCCCTAATATGGCAGATTTTAAACAATTGTGCAAAGAAGAGTGGGCCAAAATTCCTCCACAGCGTTGTGAAAAATGCATTGCTTATTATTTATAAACGTTTGATTTCTGTTATCACCGTCAAAGATGCATTTTATATTTCCTTTGTTTGTCTATGACATAGTTTTTCCTTTATCTCTTTGTTTTCTTTATCCTCACTGTAAAATGTGGAACTGGAGTGCCACGTCCAATTTCGTAGTCACAATGAAATGAAAGGATCTGCATTTATATAGCGCTTTTCAAGTCAATGACTTCCCAAAGCGCTTTAAAGTGTGCTTCACATTTCCCAATAGCGGCCTTGTATTGCAGCCATGTAAGACGCTAACCTGCAAATTGGGGGTATTAGGGGTTCAGTGTCTTACCCAAGGACACTTCGACATGTAACACGGACAAGCCGGGATTCGAACTAGGATCCCTTAATCCTAAAACGATCCCTCTACCTCCTGAGCTACTGCCGCCCCAATATATTCAACCCATGTTTTAACAATGACAATAAAGGTCTATTCTATTCTATTCTATTCTATTCTATTCTATTCTATTCTATTCTATTCTATTCTATTCTATTCTATGAGTGATATTAAAATTGGTTTGATTACCTGAAACGTTTGTGAGTTTGCAAAAAAAAAAAAAGAAATCAGGAATGGGTGAAAATACTCTTTCATGGCACTCTAGGTGAGTAGATGGATATTTCTTTGCATTTGTTATAGTTGATGTGCCTCAGAATTGTACATACTGTTTGAAGACAATAATTAAATGTAGTTCATTGGAAACACAACTGAAGTAAATAATGCTAAACAGCACAATAGCCCAAGTATAATGTTGAAGGCTCTTCTACTCACCTCGCACTTCTCTCCAGGCAGTATTGTGCCAGATGGGGTGAGGCAAGTAAATGGACTGTTACCAGTATCTTCACACTTCCATTTAAATGAGTAAGGTTCAAAGGTCGGGTTCAAAACACTAAAAGATCTGCAGAAAGACAGTCAGCACAAAATATTTGGGTTATTTTCATGTTTTGAGAGTACAGAGTGAGCAACTTGGAATAGATTTTTCCCCAAACAGTATTTCATTAACTTTTTTGCTGGGGTGAAGAGGCCAAGTGTTTTGCATTCTACCACTCGGATGTTCGGTTCCAAGTAAGTCCTAAACTCTGGATTGCGTCGACTCCCAGTAATGTAGTCCGAGTCTTCAAGGTCAAAGTGGCAATGGGGCAATATGCTGCGCCCAGAAAACGAAATAGTAGGCCCCTGAGCACCAGCACGTAAATTAGGGATACTGTAAAATGAAAAATGAGCAAAAAACATTTGAGACAAAGAATAGACATTACCATGGATTCAATTTTATTCCATGCTTGTATCAGAAATTCAGACAAATACAAACAATACTATTTTATAGAGATCCACCATAAAAATCGGGCTGAGAGTTAGCGAAACTGATAACGGCCAAATATGACTTTACAGTTTTCAGCCTGATAGTAAAAAAAACACACCTAATTGTCGTCTTGACGCCATGCTGTAATATTCAACAAGCTAGCTGTACTTGTTTGAAAGATCCTACAGTAGTGTATTGTCCCCCTGAAAACTTATTGTCACATTGCTTAAATTGTATAGCTGTAAAACTGAAAAAAAAATTAAGAATCAACATGAGAGACACAATCGTGAACTGGAACCAAATTATGCCAACATTCTGTATTATATTTACAACAAAAAAAGAAAATGAAAGGTAGGCATTGCAAAAGAGTTGGGCTTCTGTTCTCACAGCTCAGCCAACTGACCCCAAAAGTTGCCTGATAATTTCTGACTTATCCAATGCCGACCTAAATGACATTTACACATCTCCCAGGGCACTCTGTGAGCAATAATATTAAAATGGAGAGCGCACAAACACACTCCAAACCTACCAAGACCTGTCTGTTGCTCTAAACTTTTGTCCTAAACAAGGAGAAAACTAACTCATTGAAACAAACAAAAGGCCTGTCATCTCATTGGATGACCTGCAGGCATACACAGCTGAGGTGGGACAATCTGTGCATAACAGAACCTTTAGTTATACTCTGCATAAATTTGCGAGAGTGGCAAGAAGAAAGCCCTTCCTGAAAGAATACCATGAAAGGCCCATTTTGCATTTGCAAGAAGCCGCATTGGAGACACAAATAACATGTGGAACGAGGTGCTCTGGTCACAAGACCAAAATTCAACTTGTTACTTTACGTTCGGCACAAGAGTAACACTACACATCGCTCTGAAAATACCATCTCTACTGTCAAACATTGTGGTGGCAACATCATGTTTTAGGGTTGCTTTTCTTCAGCAGGCACTGAAAAGATTGTTAGAGTTAAAGAGAAGATGGATGGAGCCAAATACAAGGCATCTTTGGCAGAACATCTTTTGAAGTGTGGAAGAGACCAATAATAATTAGGCACAGGTTTACCTTCCAACAGGACAACGGCCGTAAACATAGAGAGAAATCTACAATGAAATTGTTTAAAACTAGAAATACAAAGGTGTTGGAATGGCCAAGTAAAGTCCAGACCCCAATTCTATAGAGCAGGGGTCTCATACTTAATTGACCTGGGGGCCGCTGGAGGTAGAGCCTGGGTGAGGCTAAGCCGCAGCAGTATTTCTACAAGAAAATTGTTGAAAAAACATTCCAATATTCTCAAATAGCTTTATTTTTAACACAAATTAAATAAAACAAGAACATGGTCAAATAGCAGATACAGAAGACTAAAGAAACTACATATTAACTGACTGATTAGAGAAATAATTATTTTCATTCCGTTGTATGTATAATAGTTATTTAACCTAAAATGTTCTGAACATTGAACCTGAACTGTTCTGAACAAGGCTTCTCTTGCCTACTTCTTTCTGCTAGAAACCTGACAGCGCTTCTTACAAAGCAAAGCCACATAATGTCTTGAGGGAAGAAGTAGTTGAGACCCTCAGTAGGGCTTGAAGGTGCTCATCAGTAAGTCTGGACCTGTACTTGGGCTTATTGAAGTTCAAGATGGAGAAGAGCTTTCCACACAAGTATGTGCTCCCAAAAAAAACAACATGGTCTCCTTGAACACTCGGAAAAGTTCGGGGAAGCTGTGTCAACCCTCTCAAAAAGTATCCAAGCTTGTCTGCTTCTCCACCCACCTTCCTGAATCTGGCTTTGAGAGCAGAGTTTCACTGCAAGTCAATAAGCTCCATTTAAAGCACAGGAGGGGCATCTTGCACATCAAAAGAGAAGGGGTCTGCAACAATTTGAAATATGGCTTTGTTTGTTGCAAGAGAAGATTTTATTTAGGCACCGGACAGCCCGCACACGTGTCATTCATATCAATTTTGCTAATGTATATATTTTCTTACCTGCACACACTAAGTAATTGTGGCTGCATTTGTCAGTGAATTGTTTCCCAATTTTGAGCTCTGCCTAACTAATCGGCACAGAGGTATACATATCAATCTTGCAGGGGCTATATTAACATTAAATATTCGTATTTAGGATAAAACTATTGTCCCACGGGCCGCGAGTTTGAGATCCCTGCTATAGAGTCCCGTACGTTTACGCCAATAGGGGCGCACATCAAAGTCTCGGATTGTATTTCGAATGTAGGGAGCACATTATCGCACAGTGCGGCCTGTCTACCATGCAGAGCAGTGGACTGAGCCCACCACGGTGGCCTTTGGGTTGGGTGCTTGCTCCCGAAAATGTGATGTCAAGACTTACAATTTCCTATGTTTTTGTCAGATTGTTTACATTTCCAACAAAACTAATGAATGAAAATGAATGAATAATTAATTTCGAACATTAAAATAAAAACTGGACAAAAACAATGACTCAATAACAAAATAATGTTAACATAACATGTTCGAAAAGGGATAGTATAAAGCGGACGCTTATTTTCCCTACCTCGTCATCTTCCCTATTAATTACGTTCTATAGATAGCTCCTCTTTTGTGTCTAAATACAACACAATATGAAGGATACACATATTACATAGGTCAGATATCACTAATAATACTAATCACACATATTTTATATACTAATCATCGTAGTACCCATCAAAATGTGACTTCTATGCATCTTGTGTGACTTTTAGGCATCTCTCGTCTAATATATCATCATATCCCGCTTGTGCGGAACAGGACAAGTGACGTCACACACAATGCACATTGTTGGCTAAAGTGCTCATGGATGCTAACGCCTTAGCGATTTGAAAGTTATTGTGCACCGGAGGCTGAAAAGAGTTGTCCCCCAAATTATTGATCAAATCCGACCCCGACCCCCCACCCCTTAGGAACATAGGAACCAAGCAGCCACCTGAGAACTGAAGATTAATAAATCGACGTTTCGCAAGTTTGAGGAAGCTGAAAAACAAACTCCATGTTGTTTTACGTGGTAGTCAATACTCCCGCTGATTTTTTTGGGATACGCACACTTCTTTGCTTGTCTGTATGAATGTAAGGTGGTCGCTTGGCACTGTCGCCCAATGAGCCGGTGCATGGTATAAGTTGATGAATAACTCTGTGCGGCTTATGGGCGTGAAAATACAGTATTTGTAGAAAAATCTGACAAATGCTGTACAAGCATCATTAAACATTAAGGAACCTGAGCTGTCTTGTAAGGATAAGTGGAAACATCTTTCAGTTTCAAGATGAAATGAAACATACCCAAAAGACTCGTGGCTATGATTGCAGCAAAAGGAGGTTAGACTAAGTATTAATTCAAAGGTGGCCCAATACCTTTGCAACGCCTTCCTTTCAATTTTTTTGTTTGTTAGCACACATGTCGTTTCTTTTCGTGATCGTGACTCACATGATTCTTAAAAAAATATTTTGAGTTCCTTATCTATAAGTGTGCCCTGCGATAGGCTGGCAACCAGTTCAGGGTGTCCCCTGCCCACTGCCCGATGATTGCTGGGATGGGCTCCAGCACCCTCGCGACCCTACTGAGGATAAGCGGTGCAGCTAATGAGATGAGATGAGATCTATAAGTGTGAAGCCTGATATACAATGTAGACATATGTCAAAGAGATTCGGGAGAGGGGGCAATACTTTTCCAAGGTTTAGTAGGAAAATCTTTATAGCGTGCTTTTTCAACTGTAAATGACCACTTTTTTAGGGTACACCAAATCGTCCAACAACAAACTAGTGTGTTATGACACACTGGTTGAGAAACAGTGATTTACCGCCATTAAGTATTCAGGTTATGTGGGACTTGGTGATTAGTGTCCTTACACACGTTTTACCTGCATGTCACATTTACCTGCAGTGCAATTTCCCTTCGAATTGGCCTGCTTCCAAAGGTGAAAAGTGAACGCTGACATTTTGACAAGCTCCAGGCAAAATTGCTCCAATACTTGGCTCCACGCTAAAACAATTGATATTTTGAGAGCCAATCAATATAGACATCTCACTGGTCAGATTGCTGCTAGGTTGGTCTTCACTTATGGCCCTTGATGAAACGCTACCTGCAAAGTTTTGAAGATAACACATTAGATACATGTTATATTGTGTATTTTTGTATTCTATATCTCTTATTTTAATTTTAACATGAGGATACTACTGGAAATGTAAATTTCCCTAGAGGGAAGTATCCATCTATTTATCTATCAATCTATATTGAAACTGTCAGAACGGCAACCTACTCAGAAAAAGGAAATCTGATGCAATAGCTAAGACATTTGGCTTTAAAATATATTACATATAGAACACTTGAATGCCTTTTAAATAATAATCACAACAATCACAATATTATTAATAACAAAGTCTACTTCTAAGCGCCATTCAGGACACCGAAGATCGCTTTACACAGAATACCAAACAACAATATAGCAAGAATAAAACAAGCAAGAAATAACTAGCAAATAAAAACACAGTAGGGTTGAAAAAGGGCGGTATGAGAGGCAGATGATCATAAAAGGCAAGTCTAAAGAGGTGGGTTTTGATTCCGGATTTTGAGGTGGACAGGGTGGCTGAATTCCAGAGGTCTGGCGCCAATGAGTTCCAGAGCTAGGGGGGAGAGCGGCTGAAAGCTCTGCTCCCAATGGAGCTGAGACAGGCAGTAGGTGTAGTCAGATGGAGGGAGGAGGATGATCTGAGGGTGAGGGATGGCGTGGCAATGTAAAGGGATCGGAGAGGTAAGGAGGAGCAAGGTTATGAACGGCCACGTCGGTGTGGAAGGGTTTTGTAGTTGATTCTATGGTTTATTGGGAGCCAGTGGAGTTGTTGAAGGGCGTGGGTGATGATGAGAGGTGGTTTTCATGATGATGCGTGTATCAGAGTTATGGGCCAGCTGAAGTTTATGGAGGGACTTTTTAGGTAATCCGTAGAGGAGGGAATTGCAGCAATCAAGGCGTGAGGTGACAAGCTTTTGGACAAGTATGGTTGTGGTGTGTGGATCTGGGGAGGGGCGAAGACGGCTGATGGAGTGCAGGTGGAAGTAAGCTGGTCATGTGATGTTATTTATATGAGAGTTGAAGGTAAGTGGACTATCGAGGATGACAACCAGACTAGAGGATTTTGTCGAATAAAGAGAAAAGTGATTTGGTGATGCCTTCTTTGGAGGGGATGAGTCCAGAGTAGTAGGCGGATCTACTATGCGCAATGGAGTTCTTTTCACAGTGCACTTATTTCTTGTGATGTTTGCTGAGGGGCATCACATAAAAGCTATGCAAATTTTAAAAAGTCCCTTTGAAGAGGCCAAAACGTAAGTCAAAAGAAGTATTTATTCACACCTTTCAGCCTATTTGCTATTACAGATGCAGCAAAATGAAAAATTAGGGCCGCACTTGAAAATTTGCATTGCTAGGCAAAGATACAGAAACACCAAAATATACTACCCCAAAAACAATAAAA
This sequence comes from Urocampus carinirostris, assembly GCF_059441175.1. Taxonomy (NCBI): domain Eukaryota; kingdom Metazoa; phylum Chordata; class Actinopteri; order Syngnathiformes; family Syngnathidae; genus Urocampus; species Urocampus carinirostris. The sequence continues at coordinate 9,149,580 of NC_142355.1, forward strand.
CTAATAATAATAATTTCAAACGATTATTCAGCACTTAACACACTTAAAAGGTATAACATACAGTAAAATGATAAATAACTGACTGGCATATCACTTTTTTCGTTCAACCCTGCGGCTTATTCAGTGATGCGGCCAATTTATGTAATTTTTCTAACAGCCGCCAGCAGCGCTCGAGTACAAAAGGTAAGATTTCGACCGGTGGAATATATGCGCCGAGGAAGACTGCAATTTCTTAGCTTGTGCACAATTTGAATTAGCGTAGACATATCCTCACCATGTAAATTGCAATAAGAAAGGCACATGGCGCAGCTTTCAAGCCAATAGGAATCGAGCAGTCCGATAAAGAAGGAAACAGAGCTACTGCACGTATACTTTACTTTGCGAGTGTGTTGCTAATGTGTTTTGGAATAAGGGAGCGTGGGACGACGTCTATATGACAAAGTCTCTTTCCCATACTGGGGAAGACGACTTTGAAGACGTCAATTATAAGGAGGAAGATGAGGACGATTTACCGTGATTTCTACAAGCACCGCATATTGTTTTTAACAGACCCATTTACTTTGTTGCGAGCGTGTTCCTAGTAGCGTTTTGCTACTTTTCACAGGCACGGTTTGGGATGAAAGTTATGATATTATTATTAAAGCTTTGTAAATAAGTGTAACCATGTATAATATGTATTTGCAACTGTATACTTTTGTAATGTATTTATTTTAGAGACTTATTCTGATATGTTTTCCACGGGCGAATCAAAAAGAAGGGGCGAAAACAACGGGGGCTGATGGGAAGTGGAGTAAAGGTGAGATGTGTTTGTGGACGCAGCGGACAATAGTGGATATATATTTTTCCCACCCTTACCTTTGGAAATATACATTTTTTTTCCCTTGGATTATTTTCAACGGGACCCGGACTCTGCGGGTCTGCATCAAACCTTAAGTACCAGTATCATTTTCCGTTCATTTTGCCAGCTGTGGTTTTTGGACTGTGTACTTTATATTCAGTTACATTCGTGGGATTCAATGTCGGCTTTGGGTTAAATTTGTGATTGTGTTACATGTTTTAATGTGGGCGCATGCGGCTTATATACAGGTGCGCCTTGTGTAAGCACAAAAGCGGTTATCCTCTTAAAATGTGGTGGGTGCGGCTTATAATCAGGTGCGCTCTATAGTCCGGAATTTACGGTATTATAAAAAATAATGCAGCAAATGTCCACGACATGACAGTCTTGTCAGTGTGAGCATAGTTGACCAGAAGTTAGCACGCTTACCAATGCTAAATGCAGTAATGCATGAAAAGTTTTTAATAATTGTTTACCTTCTTGGTTTTGGCTGGTTGAACAGTTGCTAGAATCAATCACGACTTGCCAGGAAAATTCCAGCTTTACAGTGCCCTCATTCACTATCTGCACTCTGCACACAAAAGGTTTTTTTTTGTTCAAAAAACACACTGGCAACTACCAATACTGCTTTAGAGGCTGACATTTTTTTGTCATTGTCAACACAGTTTTATCTGCTCCAACTTGTCGTGGTTAAAGAGGTAGCGGTGCAACTTACTGATAAGTGCTGCTTTGGTAAGCCAATGTGTCTTTGAAGCGGAAGGATGTTGTGTTGCAGCTGAACTTCACAAAATCACAAACTGCACTGACACGTAAATGCAAGTCCCAATCTGAGCCTTTTACCACAGAGCAGGCCGGCTCAGAATGTTGTTTCTGTGTGCAAACAAACATGCAGTTCTAAACATTGGTCAACACAACTAAAAAAATTTGCAAGCAATACACATGCCTTATTCTTTCCAGTTTGCTGCGGCTGTGTACATGTAGTCTGCGTTATCTTCTTTTGGTCATCCCAGTCAGGAACTTGATCTAACGGCTGCTGAAATGTCACCTGACAAATCTTGCAGGTAATGAGCTGTCTTGTTAAGGTCACTCGTGCTTTTGCGCAGAATATGACTGTCACTTCCTTGGAACAGCCCGCATGCAAGTGTCCCACCTGAATGCATCAAATGCAACAGAAATACAAATTATACATTGGATATCGCAAAACGCCCTCAAACACAAAGGATCAAAACTGGTCAATGTCCAATTAAGTCAACAATGCATAGTATGACGGCATCTTGCTCCTTGGGCGTACGAACAAGATGAGAAATATGAAAATTTATACATTTATATATATATAAATAATTTATATATATATGAACGGCCACGTCATATATATATATATATATATATATATATATATATATATTATTATTTTATTGGTACTGGCTTTGAAAGTCCATAAAAAGTGCTTGAATTTGGACATGAGAAAGTGTACAAAACCTGTATTTAACGATCAGTCTCATCATTGGGAAGGAGCTAGGATTATATTTATTACTGTGTTTTGCTGTTCCTTGATTTGACAGTGAATTACTAAGATGGTTTAAAAGACACACACATCAATTAAAAACAACACCATTAGGTTTATTCAAAACAAAAGTCTAAAAATCACAACATCAAGAACACATTCCTGACTCTTTCTGGGAAATTCATACAGAGGAGGGGGTTCCCAGCCCCTTCGCTCAACCCAACTGATGTGTTGGAAGTCATTGGGTGACCAAACCCCTCAATGTCAACCCCTAATACCGAGCGCCAAGCAGGGAGGCAATGAGTACCAATGTTGTAAGTCTTAGGTATGACTCGGCCGAGGCTTGAACCAGCAACCTCCCAGTCTCGGAACGGGCGCCCTACCCCCATGGCCACCGAGCTGAGAGAATAAAATGTGAATCACGTATTTTGCCAAGCCACAATAATATCTGCGATTTATATATATATGATTTCTAAATCGTGATTTTTAGATAGTGAGTACATCGTAAAAACGTTTGTTATTTGAGTCAAATCCCTTTCTACATAGGTGTTGGGTAAAAATGACGCAGGCAGTTCTTCCTATTAGAATAGAATAGAATAGAATAGAATAGAATAGAATATGCCTTCATTGTCATCGTTACAACATGGGATATGCTGTGACAACGAAATTGGACGACTCCAGTTCCACATTTACAGTGAGGATAAGGAAACAAAGACACAAAGGAACAAATAACTAACTGACTTTGTTGTTACAATTTACCACTGGGAAACACTACCATAACTTTTTTTGCATGGCCCATAATAAATGCCCATAATTGATACGTAAGTGCACTGTACTTTTGGACACAGCCAGTAGGGGGCGATGATAATTCATAGAGATATACCATACAAATTAATGGCAGCAACCGTTAATCACGAGGGAAGAAAAAAATGCAACGGAAAAGAGAAGCCACTCGAGAGAGGTGTCGGCGTCATTTTTAAGCAGACTGATTGAGAAACATGGCAACAATTTCCTTTAAAAGCACTGAATTCAAGCACTTTTCAGTTTTTGAAAACACAACATTAAAATGCAAGCATTTTCAAGGATTTCAAGCACTTGCACAAACCCTGTACATAGAGGACCTTCAATGTCCCCTTTTGGTAATCCAAAGTAACTGCAAAAGGCACGCAGAAATTATAAGACTTTTTCCTTCCAAACACAAAAACGCTACAAATATTTTGAAGCACGTTGACTGCACAAAATAAAGCATCAAAGTAACAACAAAAGCAATATTAAGAGTATAATTAAGAGTGTAGGTGCAGATCGACACTCTCCCACATGCGTAAATGAACTTGAGTGTCTGTTCTCTTTGTTGATTTGGATTGTTCTTGGTTCAAGGAAAAGGCCCCAATTGCCTATCTCTGCATTGTTTCATGTTTTTGACCCACTTGTACCGCAATTCCCTTACATAATTCCATTATTATGTGTACCTGTGGTGAAAAGGAGAGGTTGGAATCTTCAGCAGGCCATTCGAACCTAACCACCTGGTTACTGGTGCTATGATTTATCAGCGTGAAACTCTCTCTGATAGGACAAGCCACATTGCAGTACCCAAAACTGAGCAAGTCGGAATAATCTGTGGAAAAGAAGCAATTCTGTCTATTTTACGTGACAAAAAGTATTGAACATAACGGGCACCAGGGTTGGGTAGGGTTACTTTAACTGGATTACTTTCAATTACCTTTGGATTACTCCAATACCAAATATGCTAATAAAAGACAAAAGAAACTAAATATAAATACAATTATGACTCACAACACGTAGTAAGCTTTCTCTCCTGGCTTTGATCTCTTTGATCTCCGGCAAAATTAACATAAAATGCGACAGAAACAAAATGAAAATAAATCCAAACAGCTTGCCAACATCATTTTTGCCGTTCCATGTGTTCCATTACTCCCCAAGCCTGCACAAATTTTAGTAATTTTATTAATATTTAGTTTCTTCGGGCAGCACGGTGGAGCAGTGGTTAGCGCGTGTGCGGCACAGTTCATGTCTTGGGAACCTCCTGCGTGGGTTCAAATTCAGCTTCAGACTTCCTGTGCGGAGTTTGTATGTTCTCCCCGTGCTTGCGTGGGTTTCCTCCGGGCACTCCGGTTTCCTCCCACATTCCAAAAACATGCATTTCAGGTGAATTGGCCGGTCCAAATTGTCCCTAGGTGTGACTGAGCAAGCAAGTTGTCTGTCCCTGTGTGCCCTGCGATTGGCTGGCAACCAGTTCAGGGTGTCCCCTGCCCACCGCCCGATGATTGCTGGGATGGGCTCCAGCACCCCCGCGACCCTACTGAGGATAAGCGGTGTAGCTAATGAAATGAGATTTAGTTTCTTTTGTCTTTTATTAGCATATTTGGTATTGGAGTAATCCAAAAGTAATTGAAAGTAATCCAGTTAAAGTAACCCTACCCAACCCTGACGGGCACATATCTGTATGTCTGATTTGACATGGTATCCAGTCGCTGTACTGCAAAAGCAGTGATTCAAAAATGTAAAAATGTATTCATTGTTCATGTTGAAACTCATGTCGGCTAAACATATCAGATTTAATAAGATGCACATACTTGATTCTGAGGTGAGGTTGTCACAAATTACATAATGAAAACCTAAACCTCTACCTTCATCATCGTAGTTTGGATGCATTTCCCGAGGTGGTTTTCTGATGTTGTCTAGGCTAACAAGTTGCTGGTAAGCTTCTCCTGTGATTTGCACAGTCGTATTGCTGTAAAGGCTGTCCTTTACTTGCACTGAAATCTTGTCATCCACCCTCAGAGGTTTGTCAGAGGAGAAAGTGACCTCGAATTCAACCGTCTCGTTAACATCCAGTTTCAAGCAAGCTCTGTGGACCAACCGAGGCGCTGTTGAGAAGAAAAAAAAAGAATAAAGAATGTGGCGGATGTGGTCGAAATGCTTTTGTTTGATGAAAAATGTATTTGCCAAACAAAAACACTGCAGAGTTAAACTCAAACCAGGCCCCAGGTAGGTTCAGTGACATAAACTAAAGGAATATTTTCAGGTAAGTATATCTAAATCGGCAGCGTAACAATTTTTTAAATATGAATATAATAAATTAATATATTATTTGTTGAGACCTATTTCATATGACTTTTTGAGAATGGAGCAGACTGATTGAGAAAAAATTGTCTCATGTGCTGCACACCAGTGGTCCCCAACTTTCACTGTATTATGGACTGGTTTAATGCCTAATAATATTCTTGTGGATAGTTGGGAAAATTCATCCCTACTGTGAAGCTGTGCCCTGGAGAAAATATTGACTTTGTTAAACATTTTGCAAATACAAATTATAACTAAAAATTGTAAGCATCACAAAAAGAATGTGTGACACTGCATCTCAATGGGCTACCCTTATGGCAAAAAAAGCAATACTGTAATTTGAATAATGTAATGGGGTTATTTCCCTTATTACCAGATAAAAAGTCAAAATACAGTGAAATGATTCAAATAAACTGTAAATAATGCTGACAGAACAACAATTTTATGTAGTGTACACATGCACTTGTCATTGCTCAAGTGCAGGTGAAATACATACATACCGGAGCCATATCCCCCTAATGGGAGGTGGCTAGAGTCATTTCTGACTCTTTCTGGGAGATTGATACAGAGGAGGGGATTCCCAGCCCCCTCGCTTATCCCAACTGATGTGTTGGGAGTCATTAGGTGACCAAACCCCCAATTCCAACCCCTAATGCCGAGTTCCAAGCAGGGAGGCAATGAGTACCAATGTTGTAGGTATGACTCGGCCGAGGCTTGAACCAGCAACCTCCCATTCTCGGGGCGGGCGCCCTACCGCCAAGGCCACCGAGCTGTTTTTTTTTTCATTGCTCAAGTGCAGGTGAAATACTACTGTAAAAACGGACACCTTAACTTCGAATATTTATGGGATGAAAATGTGTGTATACACAAATAATACGGTATAAAGCAGAAAAAAGGGCTGTTTTTTTCTTTCTTTTCGAGCTGGAATCAAGCAACAGATGATCCGGGACGTGTCTATGCCCCGGTTTTTCTACTGACTTATATAAAAGGCAGCAGAAAACTGCAATCAAATCACAAAACGGTCTAAAAAAACAAAACAGAACCTTGTAAATTTGTTGCAGATTGAGACATTCAGTTTTCAGTGATTACTAGAACAAAGCACTGAAAAATGATAAGAACAGCAACAAATTTGACCTTAAGATTCTCAATATTTACAAAATATGTTTCACATTTTTACCAGAATCCAGGCTGTCCTCAAACTGAGAAAAGTGGATTGACCGGCTATTGTTTTCAGGAGAAGCTCGGAGTGTTAACACACTGTGTTTATCCGTCATATCAATCTGGACCTTAAAAACAAAACATGAATAATGTAAACAGTTTACTGTGTTTCACAAATTGTTAAATGAGAGAAAATTAAAAAAGGATCTGTAGGCCAGCACTATATTTTTGACAATATAACATAGCAATAATGCAATTGTTTTCTCCTACCTGAGCCGGTACATTGCCATCATTTAACAGCACCAAGGGCAATGTATTAATACGTCCCACTAACGTCCGCCTGAACAGCAAAGCTGGATTTGATTTAGCGGTCGGACGTATCACTGACACAACAGGAAGACAGCCTTCACCCACTATGTCAAACTCCAGGACCTTGCTCTTTAGGTTTGTCGTTATTCTTTAACAAAGAAAACGGACATTATTAAGTCAAAAAGACTTGTTTGAAAACAATTCAAAAATATTAACTCAGCTGCACCAGTTCTAAGAACATTATACAACCTCAGTGTTCATTTTACCTCTGAAAATATCTATGGGTCCCCAAAATTTAGTGTTATATTTAAATTGTAAATTGGCGACAAATATATAATATAAATTAATATATTCATTCAGTTTTAATCATCACCGTTTATTGAAAATACAAATCAGTTATCACTTCAAGAGCTTTCAGTTCACAAAAATATTGTACATTATAGAAAATAATATTGCTGAAATATTAGTCTATATATTCATGCAGTTTTAATCACTTCAGATTTTTCAGTTCTTATGTTCTTCGTGGTTTGCTGTCTCGCCACAGTTGTAATGCCTTCTCAAGGTCCAATAGCAGCAACGGAATTTCCATAGCTAATTTGTGGTTTTCATTGTCGTGGTGCAGATCGAATGTGCTCTTCTGAAAGTTCGTATTGCGAAATGATTTATGCAGTCCAGTTTTTTTGTCACGCTGGGTACATGCATCACAGAACATGGAGCCTCCATTATCATCCTCCTCATAGCGTAACCAGGAATATAATTGAGTCCATTTTAGCAGAAAAGTTCTTTGCTTGCTAGGAGTATTATTTTGTTTATTTTCTTTCGTCGAAACGTTCGCTTCAACACACGTGCTTCCCTTGCCGGAATTATTGCCGTTGTTATCACTCTCTGCATTATGTTTCGACTTATTACTGACACTGAAGAAATGACCAATTTTGTGTTGATTTTTACCTAATACTGCTTTTTCGGAGGCAACATTCACTCGACAACAAGCACCACAACGATGACGTAATCTCGAAGCAACGAGACGAGATCCTTTGTCGAGATCGGCTTGCAAACGAAAACTCGAACCACGAGACCAAAACAACAATGGCGGATGTGCCTGACGAAAAGTTTGGAGTACGATAAATCTTTGTTAAAAATAAAAAAAGTAATCGGGTAATAACGACAATCTTGTGTCCAAAAAGTTGCGTCCCGGGGACGCACGTTGATTCAACACTGTGCGTCCCCGGGGACGCACGATGATTCGACACTATGCGTCCCCAGCAAAAATGATGCGTTTAGTCCGTGGGGACACTGCAACCTGGAAGCATACCTGCTGCTTTTATCAAATGTGGCTTCAAACACAGCATTGTAGAGATGCATTGTATGTGGTGTGAAGCTCAAAGAAGTGAATGCGTGGGATTGTCCAGGAACGAACAACGTTGGAGAAGACAATTCAAAAACATCGACATTGCCAGACATCTGTTAAAGACAAAAGAAAAAGGTAATGCCAAACATCTTGCCCTAAGTACCGTAAATTCCGGACTATAAGCCGCTACTTTTTTCCTTAACTTTCAACCCTGCGGCTTATTCAGTGATGCGGCCAATTTATGGAATTTTTCTAACGGCCGCTAGCGGCGCTCGAGTGTTGCTACCATTAACTGCCCTGTCATAGCTATATTATTATTATTATTATCAAAGCTTTAAAAACTCTCTCGGTGTACCTTCTTTCTTTGGAATTATGTGTAACCCGTGTATAATATTTATTTGCAGCTGTATATTTATTTGTAATTTATTTTAGACACGTATTCTGATATGTTTTGCACGGGTGAACGAAAAATGAGCGGCGGAACAAACGCGGTGTGCCGAGTTTTAGTGGGGACCGCTAAAGGTGAGGGACAGACAAGGAAAGAGGAGGGGGTAAAAAGTTGGTTAAAGAAAAAGGAGTTGCGTGAGTAAATGTGTTAATCTGATATGTTTTTCCCACCCTTACCTTTGGAAATATACACTTTTTTCCTTGGATTACTTTCAACAGGACCCGGACTCTGCAGGTCTGCATCAAACCTTAAGTATCATTTTCCGTTCATTTTGCGGGCTGTGATTTTTGGACTGTGTACTTTAATGAAGGACATTGATTTAAAGTCGGGTTTTGGTTAATTTTGTGTTTGTGTTACATGTTTAAATGTGGGCGCATGTGGCTTATATACAAGTGCGGCTTGTGTCAATGTACAAAATCGGTTTTCCTCTTAAAATGTGGTGGGTGCGGCTTATAATCAGGTGCGCTCTATAGTCCGGAATTTACGGTACATAATATTCAATAAGGGTAGAAAAAAATAGACCTTAATGCCAACATATCGAATGCCCAAGTTAAGAGTGTATGGCACTTTGCTGTTGTTGGTGAGTTTTAGGCGAGCCAGTGAAGTCCGGCCCACAAGAACTTTGTTGAAAATGAACTTGTTTTCATCCAAGATGAAAACTTGTTCCTCATTGAAAAATTGTTCGGATGATAGATGACTCATACTTGGACACAAATGGTGCTCTTCAAAAATGGAGGTCATATCCAACACAATGCCTATAAAAAAATAAGGTTTTTAGTCAATTGGTTCAGTCATTGGATATTAAAATCAAAGTTTTGTAGAAAACATTGAGTCAAATTCTCCAGTAAAGGGGATAACATAACATACACTACTAAATTTCTCATTGATAAAAAAAGAGAGATACAATATATTTCTCATTTTGAAATGCAACAAACTACACAAATGACCGTATTTTACCGACTACAAGGCATTCAGAAAAAACACAATTTGTTTAAAAATTTGAACGTGCACCTTATAACCCTGTGCACGGTATGTACCACACAATACGTCGAATACGATTGCAAATGCATACAGTAACTCTTGGTATAAATGATCATTCAAGATTTTATCGTAATATCACACTAAAGCAATGAGTGAAGAATGAGTCGGCAATTATGGATCAAATCGATGAACTTTACTCAACCATATTGTAAGATATTGTGGGCAACAGGAATTGAACCCGAGTAGCGGGAGTGGAGAGTGCTGACACATCCCCACTAGACAACAAATGGAATTAAATAAGGAATGAGACCTTATCTAATGATCACGCTATTTTTACTCACAGTGCCAGGAGCAATAATTTGCATAGTGCATTCTGGTTAAACAGTCAAACTTAATGAATGTTAGATATTTGAAAATAAGTATTTTAATAATGTACTATACAAGCTCTTTTACGTGTGCATACATACTAACCGAGAGGTTATTGATGCACAGGTGAAAAAGTGGAAAAACTGTTTAACCTATCAGAATCAATGTGCAGATCACACTGATGTGGCACTGTAAAAATTATTTGGCGCCAACTGCCTCGGACTCTGATTGGCTCCTTGTCCCTTTATACCCACTTCTATCTGTCCCCGTTTGTCTGCGAACCTCAGTTAACACTAGGCAAGCCTTTTTTTCAACCCTGACTCTCACCTGTTTTTGCTCCTGTCTGTCCCCCGGCTTCGACCCGCGGACCGGATCAGGCCCCCTAAGGAATTGAATCCGGCCCGCGAGATAACACTCAGAGAAGCGCAAGAGAAAAACAAGCTGCAGGTTGAAATATGTCAACTTGATGTTGCCAAAGCCAGGTGCCTCTCACAAAGACACTGTACTTTTATTTATTTATCTCTCTCTCTCTCTCTATCTCTCGCTCTCTCTCGCTTTCTTTTCCACCCCTTTTCTCCCACTCTGTCTCTTTTACTCACTGTATCTCTCTTTTTCTCTTCCTTTGTTGCTCTTTGTCTCTTTCTCTCTCTGTGTCTTTTAAACTCTTTTGCTCTAACTTCCTTTTTTCCTTTTCTCTTTCTCTCTTCATACCCTTCGCGCTTTCTTTTCTCTTTTCTCTCCTTCTGTCTTTCTATCTCTCTTTGGATTTCTTTCTTCCTCTCCCTTTCTTTTCCCCCTCTCTCACAACTTTTTATCTTTTGTTTCTCACGCTCTCTCCCTCTCTCTCTTCTTCTTTCTTTGTGCCGCCCTCTCTCCTTTTCCCTCCCTCTTTCTCTTATTTCTTTATCTCTTTTTCTTTCTCTTTAATCTACTAGTCCGGCCCCCGACAGAATGTTTGTTCTATCGTGTGGCCCCCGAGTTAAAATGAGTTTGACACCCCTGCATTAAGATGTACCCGATGTACCAGGAGTTCTTACTGTAGTCACAATTTCATACGCTTTATAGTCTTAGGTATAAAAAAATATGACAATTTTTTTTTATTTCAAATTTTGAAATTTTTGAAAACTTTTTGTGGACAATATCTCTGTCTTATTTGTGATTGCAACATCCTTTGCTTTCTGGTAAACCTGAAAGGGGGATGCCACATGTGCGGTCCCATCTCAAGGTTTCTTCATTTTCCTCATGTTGAGGTTTTTGAGTTTTTCCTTGCCCTCATGTTGGTTCCAGATCAGGGGATGGTGTAATAATAGTCTGAAAAAATAGTCTAGTGTAATAACCTGTGAAGCCCTTTGAGAATTTGTGATTAAGAGCTATACAGATAAAAATGACTTGACGTGACTTGACTTTTTAGTGAGCCTTATCGTGCGGAAAACACGGTAACTGGTTGAGTCAGATGTGAAGGTACAAGAAGAAACAAACCCTATAGTTTAGCAGTCTCGAATGATCACAGATGTAATGCTTGATTCAGTTCCCACCTGGTCTACAGATTTCAGCTATCAGTTTGTACGGGATGCCTTCAGGCTGGTCTGCGGGGTCGCGGCCGCTGATGTCGATGAGCAAGTTCTGACTCCAGCTACCGAGCTGCTCAGCGATGCACTCGACTGTGACTGCCTGCCGGGTTCGAGGTTGCATGGTTCCCGTGCAGGGGAACACCGCAAACACACCTGTGCTCAGTCGATTCTGGATGGCGGAAAAGGGAAATAAGGTAAAACATTTGAAAGAGTTCAGATTGATAAGTTGGTTTTATTTTTAACATCGTATAACTGCAAAGGAGATTGTATAGGATACCAGTTCGTAATTTAACTGTTATTGCACACTGTTGTTTGTTAAGACCAGTGGTCGGTACGCATTTTTGTACCACCAACCAGTTTAATGTCTGACTATATTATCATAATACAACCATTAATTAAAAATAATAAGCCCAAAATCTACCGTGTAAATACTAGATAACTGGGGATCTTAGATGACATAAGAAAAGGCATTATATTTGATCTCATCATCAAACCATTTTTACTCAAGGTCCCACGTTGTACAACCTTGTTTTGGCTGAACTCTTTCGCATAATGTTCCATTACAACGTTGTCCAACATGGCACTGTGACGAAAACTAAAATTTAGATAGATAGATAGATAGATAGATAGATAGATAGATAGATAGATAGATAGATAGATAGATGATGGATGGGTGGATAGAAAGCAAAGCCTTTGTTATTGGTCTTAAAAAAAGTGGAATCATGTGAAGTTAATTATATTTTTTCCATGAACACTAAATAATTACAAATTGTCTGTCAGCGTCTTTTCATTGCTTTTCCCGTGGTTGCGCTGCATCCAGATATGTCTTTTCATATTTAAGAAATTAGCCAATCACATTTAATACCTTACAGAGTCAGATACCAACCCAGAGGCCTTCACAATCAGTTCTGCGGGCCCTGAGGCATAAAATACGTGACAATAAAGCTGTTGGTTTTGCCAATTGCATTTTGTGTTGTTGGAGTCGGGCCTTCTAGAAGGCCAAGGGTAACTTCAGTGGTTTGACAAATTATGATTGGCTAGGGCAGGGGTCGGGAACCTATGGCTCGCGAGCCATATATGGCTCTTTCTATGAGTATCTGTGGCTCAGAGACAAATTTGATTGCATGCAAAATTTCTCCATCTTGCTTAAAACCTGAGTTGTCTATCCTATTCTGATACACGCAAAGCCAATCCAAAGCTAAATATCTTCGTATTACTTTGCAGTATATATAGGGCACGTTTTTCACTACAATTTACAGTCAAGGTGTCACACAAAAAAAGGGGGGAAAAAAAACTCGTTTTGGTTGTACAACGCTAAAGAATCCTTTATATAAAAGTTCACTATATAATCTGTGTTCAGTGTTCAGATACCTTATGATGAATCCACAGAACTGTAAATACGCCAAAACACCGCAAGATAACTTAGTCATTTGATTGGGTGAGTGGGAAGGATGGGTGGAGCTATGCAAAAAGTGCAAGCACTCCCTCCCATCTCTCGCCCTACGCTGTCTGCGCCAAAAGTGAGCTCATCAGGCTCCATATTTGCAGAATGTTGTGACGTTTTTACACAATAACTGCTTGCATCTGGTTTTGAAACCAATATATATGAAAAAAAGGGTCAAAAGGAGTTTAACCGATCTTGAGTAATTGCAAGAAAGAGACAAGTTTAAAGTGGTATGTTTGTTGATTTTGGGAGAGGGGCTCTGGCATTATTCTCTTTTCATAATTTTTTATCAAATCATCAAAAATAAATGTGCTGAAGACTAAGCTTTTGTCTGGGGCGCGGGTTTAGCAATTTAGTAAATTTGTCTCATAATATATGGTGTGGCTCTTTCCCAAAATAAAATTAATATTTTTTGCTTTTATGGCCCTTTGAGTCAAAAAGGTTCCCGACCCCTGGGCTAGGGGGAGGTAACGGAAGTAGCACAACTGAAGGCCTGGGTGTAAAATACAAGAAACGCCTCTAGGAAAAGTATCTTAATCTGCCGCTGATGGGATGGCAATGTTATTTTTTGTTGTGAATTAATAATCGTATTATTATTATTATGGTCATATTTAATGCATGGATCTATTTTTAAATTAACCTATTGGATGTGCTCTAGCTTCAGCGTGTGGGCTGTATGATTGGAGCAACTTACTCTTCCTGTCCATCTTTTTGAATGATATAAACAACATTATTCAACGGCCAAGACAACTCAAATGGGAAATTCTGGAATTAAATTATTCCATTTTGATTTTTTAACTAGCGGGTAAATGAGGATTTCAACTTTTTTTTGCTCTCACCTGTGAGACATTAGAATCTTTTGGGAAGGACTCACTCCTCATTTTAGTCCCTGGTGTATGAGACTTCTCCGAAGTGCTCTCTCGGCCAAACTTTTTACCACTGTGACCAGCACAAAACGACAAAAAGATTTATGAAAAGAGAAACGACATGAGTGCACAAACAGTTGCATGAAAAGGGTTTACTGCTGTGGTTCCCTACCCCTGCTTTGGTCGCGGGCAGATGCCAATCCCCACACAGGAGATTGTGTACTGGGTCTCAAATATCCCAATATTCTCAATGATGAAATTCTGACTTTTCTTGGAGCCATAAACAAGAGGACCAAAATTGATGTCACACGAAGGAGAGATTGTGTATCTATACCAGATTAAAACACAATTTCATCAATGGTTGCATTTCAAGTATTTCAAACAATGTGAAAAAATGTGCTTTTAGAAACAAAACAAAATATGACATTTGAAATGAAACCTGGAAAAGACGGACTGGACTGTAACATTGATGGGTAAAATGGCGACGATGTGTCCTCCATCTCCAATACTAGGTTCAATCACCTGCAGAATACAATATTATTTGCTTTTGGTGTCCCTTCAAGTCACCACTGTATATTAAAAAAATACATTTGTAAAACATCAATTAGTTCAATTGTACAATATTTTTTATCAATATGACTTGGTCTGCTGTCTGCAGACTAAATTTATGTAATACCATTCCTCATACTCACCAACACTACAGTTTCTCTCTACACTTCACTCCCCTTAAAAAGGCCAATCAATTATTTTCTTAAATCTACCATTTTTTTCATTGAAACAACTGTAAAGAACCTGTTTTCATTGTCCTGAAATTTTTCATGGACTTCAAGAGACAGTTTTTATTTTTACCTCACCACTCAGAAATCTCAGCGCATGGCACCTTCTCCAGGAATGAAAATATCGATTTTGCTTGTTTTTTATAAGTCAGTGGAAATACAATGTATCTACCTTTCTTAAGCTCTAAAGCACATTTGTCAAACTCCTGGCCCGCGGGCCACGTCCGGCCCGCCGTGTAATCATATCCGGCCCCCAAGACAATTTTACATTATTGTTTGAGACTGGGAGGTCGGTGGTTCGCGCCCCGGCCGAGTCATTCCTAAGACTTAAAAAGTGGTCGGCGGCGCCCTCTGTTGGCTGCGGCTGCATCGGCTCGCGACAACGGGTCAGGTGCAATCGACATTTCGTTCTGTGTACATTGTTACACAGAATGACAATACAAGGAAATTATTATTATTATTATTATTAATGGCCCGTCAATATGAACAACGCCGTCTCATCCCTGGACATCCTATTCTGACGTTTTAGTCACTGTATCTATTCCTTCATACGTATATTACGTATACTGTACCATATACCAGGGGTCGGGAACCTATGACTCTTTCTATGAGTACCTATGGCTCAGAGACAAACTGAATTGCATGCAAATTTTCTCCATCTCGTTCAAAACTTAAACCATTGATCCTGTTCAGAAACACGCAAAGCCAAACTAAAGCTGAGCAGTACTTTTCAGAATATATAGGGCACGTTTTCACTACAATTTACAGTCAAGGTGTAAAACAAAATAGAACTCCTTTTGGCTGTACAACGCTAAAGAATCCTTAATATAAAAGCTCACTATATAATCTGTGTTCAGATTTCAGATAATTTTTGATGAATCCACAGAACAAATTGTAAATACGCCAAAACACCGGAAGGGAAGTTGTTTGATTGGGTGAGTGGGAGGGATGGGTGGAGCTATGCAAAATGTGCAAGCACTCCCTCCCTTCTCTCGCCCTACTCCGTCTGCGCCAAAGGCAAGCACATCAGGCTCCCTGTTCTCACAATGTTGTGAGGTTTTTACAAAATAATTTGTGTAGCATTTTCATATTTCTATTTTTGACAGGAGATATATTAAGGAGAGCAAAACCTTTTGGGATAGTTACATTTTTTTAATATATACATTGACATCGGAACAAAGGAATTTGAATGTTATTATAATGTTGAGTTGTTTAAGTTAAGTTCTAAGTTGTATAATTTTACAATTTTTTTTTTATTTACTGCAAAATAATAAATACTGTATAAGTGATTTAAGGTTTGAATTTAATATTCTTGCCTGTTTTTATTCATATTTATGTTCCAAAAACATTCAGTTTAAGTGTGTTCAATAAATGTTTATCCTGGTTGACCCGCGACCTTAAGTGTGTTTTGAATTTTGGCCCCTTGTGCAATTGAGTTTGACATCTGGTCTAAAGGGAAGTAAAGGCAGTGCTGTAAAACGTTGTGTTTTGTAATTATTAGACACTTTCTGTAAATCCTAAACACTAATTTTGACTCCTCTAATATCACTGTGTTTGTCTTCTTTATGATATATTTAAGTAAAATTGTTGACCCTAACAACCAATCATATGTAAATTATTGAAAATAATCGGGGGTTTGCACACGTTTTCACACAACTGTAAAAACTGACATCAACATTTAATGTTACAAAAAAAGAGTCAAATTTCATGAAAAATATCAGTGATGTACAGCTATCATATCCATTTTCCTACCCAACCGTCAATTTTGTGTGTTGTTGCATGCGTTATATATGAATATCTGGAAAAACAAAAACTGTTTGAAGTGTATTTCAACATACCTGACAGGAAAGGACCGGTTTGTCTGTGACTGAGATTTCCTTTTTGGGTTTGCAGACAATCTGAATTGATGTGTACTTTTTACGAGGAATCAGAGTACCACTTGCAGGGGACATTGTGAAGGCGGATATGAGGTTAGGGTTTTTATCCCCGACTAGAATTCTTGAAAATAAGAGGTAACACAAAGGAAAATATTCCAGTAATTATTCTTTCCATGTCTGTCTAGAAGCACGTGTCATCTAAAACTCACTTGTACACAAATTCATATTTTCCTTGGTTTTTCAGTTTGATGGTACGTTCTACCTCTTCAAAGACTTTTATGGTTCCGAAGTCCAGACAGCCATCTGACACAGAATGAACACAATTGATTGTGTTGGAAATATGGCAATATCAAATCACACCTTATTGTAAACTCGGCAGATTTGTACCTGGTGTGATGTCCATGGCTATATCAAAGGCTTCTGCAGAGACTTGTATTTTTTCCGTGTACAAAACCCCCAAAATATTTTCTGGGTCTGAAACCTAAAAAAGGCACATATAATCTGACCCTTAAAAAAAACTCTGTTCCTACAATTTTACATAGCACATGGACAAGTACCTCAAGGCGTAACTGCTTTTTAATATTCAATGGCTTTTTGGCCAAAAAGTGCATGGTCAAGAGAAGTGATGAGTTTGGTAAAACGACACTGTGGTCCTGAGATACGCTAAATTCATCACCGAGTTCTTCTAAGCCATGAAGCCTCCAAGATATTGGCAGAGGAGTCCTGTTGTGGAGCTTCACACTTCGACTCTCCTGCCTTTGGCACAAGACAGTGTAATCTCAATAATGAGTCTGAGTCTCTGACACACGGAAAAACAGGCTGAATAATATTTGATGAAAAAAAAACTACCTGTGAAGTAAAACCCTGTTGAAATGCAGACGTTTGCTTTCTAACTCCAATTCTGGTCTCACTCCTAAACAGGAGAGGGCGATGGTGAAAATTTCTGGATTGTCCTTGATACAGCACACAATATTGTCCTTGATTTCTCCTGGGGTTGTTGGGTAAGCCCAAACAGTCAACTCCTTAAAGAGTGGGAAAAAAATAATCAAAAATAATGTTGAAAAGCTCATCTCCATGATTACAGTATAATACATAAATGTTATTCATTTACTGTTGCTTTCGATACCATAGTATTTTAAGACAAATTTTTCTGATGTTAGGGAATTGTCCCTGTCAAAAATTTTATATTGTAAGTTATCATATATTTACGCATTTATTAGATAGCATACATTTTCTCATTTATTAGTTATCATTTAGTGCACGTTGAATGCATTCAGTTTTTCTCGTGGGACTTTTGCTTGCTGACTAGGCTGGTGGTGAGGGGAGGGAGGCTCATTCCATTGGGCCTCATCCTGTTTGGCCTCTTCCTGTCTTCACAATATGTTTAAGGTGTGGTAATGGTTTCAAATGTAGCCAGGGCTGGTCTGTGTTCACTTTTGCGTTTTTCTCAAATTGTCTGTTTTGTGACATTGCTTGAATGTGCAGCCAATCTGTGAAAAATCCTACATAAAGCATGGTGGGCCAACTACGGGACACAGGCTTATTAATCCGGCCCGCCAAACAAAAATGGTGACAATGTAACGACTATACATATAGTAGTAAATAGAGTACTACGAATAAATGTTGTTTTGGTGAGACTGGTATTTTTTACTATTTAGTATTGAGACTACGTTTTTTTTCTTATGTATTGCAGAGGTATCAGATTTGACACTCTACATCCGTAGATACAAAATAACTATCAATCAATGACTTTTTTCCTTCTCGCCCGGCCTATCCGATGTTTTTGACCCAATGCAGCCAATGCACGACTCAAAAACTTTGCCAACCCCTGATCTGAAAGGTCTGTTGGACATGTAAATGTGATGCAACCTTTGTCAATAAAATGCTGGGAGAGCAGACAAGTGGTTGAAAAAGTGCATGCGTGTGATGCCACTCCTCGTGCATGAGTAAATCAAGCTTGAGTGTTTGTTGTATTTGGTGTTCTAGATTTAACAAAACCCAAGGAATAGAGCCTGGCTGTCTGTCTTTCTCTGCATTTCTCTGTTTTTTTCCACCCAAGGAATAGAGCCCGGCTGTCTGTCTTTCTCAGCATTTCTCTGTTTTTTTCCACAAGATTGTGCATTAACTCTCTAACAACATGCGAATTCTATGTGTACCTATGCATTATGATAGACCCTTTATTGCACTGATTCCCTAAGAGTCCCTAAAGAGAATTCTAATGCAATTCAGAGATTCACAAGTAAAATAGCAATTCATGACCAAAGATCCTCCTGAAATTCTTGTGTATGACCAAACAGTCATGCAAGGTCAAAAAATACCAAATTCTGATGATAAAAAAGTCAACTCAATTTAACCATTTAGTGAGCCTTTTACCTGTTCCTGGTCAGGTTGTAGGGTCATGTTAGGAGGATCTAACATGTACGTGATTGCCTGTGTGTCATTTTGGAAATGAAATTGAATCTCAGCTTCAAGTCCAGAATTGTTTTTGATCACCATTTTCTCAGTGTTCTCTGGATACCGATTATCCTTGTATCTGAAATGACAGACGTAGCTAAGCTAAGTGAGACCCAGCAGGAAAACCAGAGAAAAACATTTCCTCATCGCTTGCTTCACCTGTCTCTAGTCTTACTACAGAGTAATGCTCCAAATTCATAGAATCCGGGATTGACAACATAGGCCCTCTTGAGCCCTTGAGTGAATTTTGGCACCTCTGGGCAATAGGGAAAAAGAACCCTGTGTGGAAAAAACAATGGAAAAAAGAACAAATAAAACATTTCCTCAAAAAAAGAGAAAATCAATCAATACATTTCTGTTTTTTTTTTTTTCCGTTATAAATTAATTTAGAAACAATTGCAATCATTGTGTTTAATAAGAGTGGCTTACTTGTAATCTTGGCAGAAGGAGGGAAAAGTGCAAATTCCTTTGCATAGAAGATGGTAGACCTTGTGAGTTCCAAGTAGCTCAAAGTTGAAGGTCTGCTCAAAATTCCCAGGTGAACCAGAGTAAAACCATATCTTTAATACCACTTGTCCATTAGCTGGTACAACCCAGCGAAAGGTTGTGAGACTGCACACAAAAACGCATCGACTTAGATTGCAAGTAGCTTGTTTGCTCCATACTGCTACAACACAATGTGATAATGGAAACACAAGCCTAGAAAACATGGAAATGAAAGTGTGAATTCTACCCGAATGTGCTTTTGATTGAATAGTAGCCACTTGGAATGACTCGGTTTTGTGAAATTTGTATTAATTTCCAGTCCATATTTTACAAAATCTTTTTTCTAATCACACAATTTTAAACATGCAAAATTCGCCCAAGCTATTTGTCTAAGTTGTGAGTAAAGGAAATGCTGGTGCCCAAAAACCTTTCGATAAGCACAAAAATAGAACTAGATAGACAGCTGTTATTTGGCACACTTGGCAAGTTAGGGTACACTTGTGCCTGAGTCCCAATATTTTTTGAGCGAAGACATTGAAAGAAATACCAATGAACATCGCCAGAGAGAATAACAAATATTTAGTGTCAGTTTAATATTTTTCGCATTTACATTTTCAAATCAAGCTATAATTTAGCCCATCTTCTAAAAAAAAAATATTTTTTCATTTTTTTTCTCATTTTATTTTATTTTGTCAAATAAGAAAAAAATACTTACAATTAGCAAAATGCAAGACCACATTAACATTTTGTAATCTACATTTTTTTTAAAGTTGTAGGAAAAAAGTTTGGGTAGGTTTTTTTTGTGCGTGTGTGTTAGTTATTATCTTCAAATAAGAGTATATGCTTGAGCATATAAATTAAATAATTTAATTGACTAATTTTCTTTTTTTACCACAAATTTGTTTTTGTAGTTAAAAAAACAAAACAAAAATAATGGATAAAATATGGATTATTTTTCCTTTTTAATAGTTTTTTTTTTAATTAAAATACACAAAATAATTTACATATAATGCTCCATTTTTATGTTTTCATTTGATTGGTTTATTTAATGTCCTTTTTGAAACAAACAAATAATGAAATAAATGAATAGAAGCATAAAAGTCCTACTTAAATTATTTAAAAAGAATAGTAACACTTATTAATGTTCCAAATTAAAGTGTTTCCCCCCCAATATTTTCCCTAAAAATGTGCTTGGGGTAAAATAAAGATATTTGACGAGATTTCTCTAACTAGATCTTAAGTAATGTACCGGTAAACAGACATCAAAAGCGATGTTTAATTTGTTGATACAATCAAATGAAACTGTATAGCTTCCTGCCGCATTCTAAAGGGCTCATAGGCACACTATTGTTCCGTGGCACACTGGTTGAAAACACTGAAAGATCCAATTTTATATATCTTTGTATGTCAAGTTTGTTTGCAAGGTTAAGTCTTCAGTAAGGCCAGGGCCATAATATGCATGATCTTTAGTTTAATTTTGAATCTCTCTTAATCATCAGTAAAATATGGTACATATTATAAAATTCACTTATAGATAGATAGATAGATAGATAGATACTTTATTCATCCCCTAAGGGAAATTCACATTTCCAGCAGCATCCCTGAGCTGAGAACAATACAATAATAAAGCCAAAAGAAAACAATATACAAATACCCAGTGTGACGTGCAAATGCCCACTTTAGCATGTTATATAGATTAACTAAATAGTGCTACACATAATGCAGTAAGATCCAATGTAGGTGGTGTGGTTTAATGTGGGCCTTTACTCTGCCGGGTGGAGTTAAAGAGCCTCATGGCATGAGGAAGAAAAGAACTATTCAGTCTGTCCGTAGTACAAGACAGTGACAGCAGTCTGTCACTGAAACTGCTCTTCTGTCCGGAGATAATGCTGTGAAGCGGATGCGATGGATTGTCCATGATTGACCTCAGCTTTTTCAGTGCCTGTCTCTCAGCTGCTGTTGTTAGGCTGTCCAGCTCTTTGCCCACAACAGAGCTCGCTTTCCTAGCCAGTTTATTGAGACGAGAGGCTCAGTGGTTCAGATAAAAATATGTTACACATATGCACAGGACTATCTCAGAAAATTAGAATACTGTGCAAAAAATATTTTTTTCCTGTAATTTCCATTGAGAAAACAAAATTGTCAGACATTCTTAATGCATAAGAAATCAACTGAAATATTACAAGCCTTCTATTAAAAGAATCCTGACTGTGGTTAGTATCCTAAAGGTATAAATTTAAATGATATTCTAGGATAAGTTTTTGTCATAGTCAGCATTATTAAATAATAAAAGACATGCAATATTCCAGTTGATTTGTAAAGAATCCAGAATGATTAACATTGTTTTTTAGTATCATTACATAAAATAAAGAACGTCCTCTCGATATTCTAATTTTCTGAGAAAAAGTCCTGTACATATATAACGGAAAGAAAGTTAAGAAAAAGGTTGCAGGTCTTTGAGGACAGATACTCAAGAATACAATAAAATAGGGAATGTATTGTAAAAGGTTATCAGTGTGGTTTACCCCTGGTTGCGTTTCTGCTCCACACTCGCATGGTGAGGATCTTGCTCAGCGATATCAAGGGCTAGTAAAGAAGACTGGTTTTGTTCAGAACCTTTGACTTTCGGGAGGGCAGCAGGCCGCTTCACACTTTTCTGACTCTCTCTGCCCTTCTTATCTTTTTCTTTCATCAGTTTTGCACTTGCTTTGCGGCCTTTTGGTGTCTATAGGACACAAGACAATCAACACATCATAACAATTACTTGTACTTTCACAAGCATCTCCGCTGGACGTCAACATTTTAGAATTGGGTGGTTAGGGTGGTGAATGGTGTTGGTTGGGGCTGCGTTTTAGGTGTTTAGACCACAAAATGAGTCCCGTTTTCGTAGCATTGCTGTTGCTCGCCACTCATTCACGAGATGGGGCAAATGTGGAGAACATATTTCACACCACAAGGTTGTGTGTTATTAACTGTGGTTTGTAACTTAGAACCAATTTCCTGAGTTCAGCAGCTACTTTAATCGGGCATGTTTATAGACTGTACTTCCCAAATCCATTCAATACGTGGACTGAGCAATTCGGGAAAAAACACTGGACTGTGTGTACTGTAAGATCAAAAATCCAGTTGTATCCACCATTTCTGTTTGTCCCTCACCCCCCTCACCACCACCCCCTCCGGAGGAAGCAGAGCCTATTTACAACAAAGACAGTTAAAACATGTTCTTTGTTCCTTTATCTCTTTGTTTCATTATCCTCACTGTAAAATGTGGACCTGGAGTCGTCTAATTCCGTTGTTACAATATATCCCATGTTGTAACAATTACAATAAAGGCATATTCTATTCTATTCTATTCTATGAGAGTTGCCAGAGATGACTCAGTAGAGATGGCACGTGACTTCTGTCAGGGGTTAAGAGCCTGGATGGAGGGATTGTGAAGTTGGTGTCCTGATTGATGAATAAAAGGAGGAAAAAAATGGAAGGCTGTGTAAATGGAAAAACAAGCGGTGGGTGTAAGGATGGATGCATGGATGGATGGATGAATGGATGGATGGATGGATGGATGGATGGATGGATGGATGGTTGGATGGATGGAAAAAATGAAACAAATGCAAGGATGGGTTACCGAAAAGACTGACGGTGTGTGTACAGATGGATGGGTGGATGGATTGAAAGGAATGACTTAGGTAAGGGTGGGTGGGTGCTAAAACTGACCGTGGATGTACGGCTGGATGGAAGCATGGATTGATGGATGAATGGAGAAAAGGAAAAACAAATAGGTAAGGTTGGTAGGGCATATGGTTGGATGGAAAAGTTGGCGTCTGGATGGATGAATGAATGGAGAAAAGAAAAAATGGAAGAGTCGGTGGATATGAAAACGAACGGAGGGACAGATGGAAAGATAGATGATGAATGGATAAAGGAAATGAATGACAAATGGAAGGGTGGATGTACAGATGGAGGGATGGCTGGCTGGATGGATGGAGAAAAGGAACAACAAATAAATAAGTGGCTGGGCATAAAGACAGAGTGTGGGTGTACAGCTGGATGGATTGATGGATTGAGGAAAGGAAAAATGGAAGGGTAGCTGGGTGTAAAAACTGACCGTGGATGTACGAATGGAAGGATGGATGGATGGATGGATGGAGAAAAGGAAGAACAAAAGTAAAAGTGGGTGGGCATAAAGACAAACGTTAGGTGTACAGATGGATGGAGGGATAGATAAAAAAGATGGATGGAGGAAAGATAAATGTATGGGTACTTGGGTGCAAAGACAGACAGCGGGTGGATGGATGGATGGATGGATGAATGGAGATAAGAAAAAATGTTGGTGGATATTAAAACGAACGGAGGGACAGATGGATGAATGGATGGATGGATGGATGTTTGGATGGATGGAGAAAATGAAGCAAGGGTGGGTGGCTGAAAAGACTGACGGTGTGTGCACAGATGGATGGGTGGATGGATTGAAAGGAATGACTTAGGTAAGGGTGGGTGGGTGCTAAAACTGATGGTGGATGTACGGCTGGATGGAAGCACAGATTGATGGATGAATGGAGAAAAGGAAGAACAAATAGGTCAGGTTGGTAGGGCATAAAGATGGAATGGAATGAATGAACGGATGGGTGGATGGAGGAGTTGGCGTCTGGATGGATGAATGAATGGAGATAAGAAAAAATGTTGGTGGATATTAAAACGAACGGAGGGACAGATGGATGGAGAAAATGAAGCAAGGGTGGGTGGCTGAAAAGACTGACGGTGTGTGCACAGATGGATGGGTGGATGGATTGAAAGGAATGACTTAGGTAAGGGTGGGCGGGTGCTAAAACTGATTGTGGGTGTACGGCTGGATGGAAGCATGGATTGATGGATGAATGGAGAAACGAAAGAACAAATAGGTCAGGTTGGTAGGGCATAAAGATGGAATGGAATGAATGAACGGATGGGTGGATGGAGGAGTTGGTGTCTGGATGGATGAATGAATGGAGATAAGAAAAAATGTCGATGGATATTAAAACGAATGGAGGGACAGATGGATAAATGGATAAAGGAAACAAATGACAAATGGAAGGGTGGATGTACGGATGGAGGGATAGCTGGCGAGGTGAATGGAGAAAAGGAACAACAAATAAAAGGGTGGGTGCGCATAAAGACAGAGTGTGGGTGTACAGCTGGATGGATTGTTGGATTGAGGAAAGAAAAAATGGAAGGTTGGCTGGGTGTAAAAACTGACCGTGGATGTACGGATGGGAGGATGGATTGATGGATGGATGGAGAAAAGAGAGAACAAAAGTAAAAGTGGGTGGGCATGAAGACAAACGGTAGGTGTACAGATGGATGAATGGATAGATAGATGAATTGATGAATGGAGGAAAGATACATTTTTGGGTACTTGGGTGCAAAGACAGACAGTGGGTGGATGGATGGATGGATGAATGAATGGATGAATCGGGGAGGATGAATGGATGGATGGATGGACAGATGACCAACCCACCAAAGCCAACTGATTCACAATCTGCTATGACAGGATATGAAATGTGTTGGAAACCTTAGTTTTATATTTTGCCAAATTTACCTTTATTGATTGTACATCTTCATCATCTTCCTCTTTTCTCTCATCCCTTTCATCTCCTGCAGAACGACTCAAAAAGGTGAAACAGTTACAGTTTATTTGTCTCTTTGCTCGTTCCCTACTCTTAGGTATATGGATCACAGAAAATGTAATAGGCCGGGGTATAGGAAGTGTGCCGTTTCCTAAACCCAGCTCATCAAGTACCTATTGATGTTGAACAGGAAAAGGTAAAAAAAAAAAAAAAAAAAGTAAGTACACAAGCGACAACAGTTTCATCAACGTTTCAAAAACTGAAACAAAAATGTCTTGTTTTTACCTGAAGTACCGGAGGCAGCTCTTTTTTTCTGAGCATTTCAAATACATCAGGATAGCCTTTGTTTGTGAGTTTCAGAACAATGTGAGGAATGATATTTGGTTTCTCTGCTGTCTTTTCTGCTTTAGCTGGCTCCGTCTGACTGCTCGGAGACGGCATTTTACCAGCTGATTTTTTGCTCTTCCTAGCTGATGGAGTCTTAAAAAAAGGACCATTTCATCATGAAGATATATTTTACAGAACACTAAATGTTTTCGATTGTGGAATCGTGCATCAATCGATCCGTGTACTAAAGTGTATACGGTCGTTTATTTACCTTAGATATACAGACAAGTACCTGTTTTTCTGCCGGGGGCTCTTCTGCACCTGGATTACCATCATGACCTGGAACCGGGACTTTCAACACACCGTTTTCACGGTCCCAGTGTTGTAAAATATGCTCGATCTGGATTTGGCTCTTTTCATATGTAGTGAACATACTGTACAGTTTATTCACAGGTGGCTACGGAAACATGACACAAATAATGTAAATAAACTCCCATTTTTTGGGGTATTGTATTGTTTTTTTTTTTTAATATACCACTTTAAATTCCATACATTCTTTTTTCAGAATTACCCTACCATTTCTGCCTCTTCATCACCCTGGTCATCTCTATTGCCTTCTTCTTTACTCTTTTCGTCTTTTCCTTGCTTTGCTGCATCCAAAAGTAAAGGTCAAAATATAACAAAATTAGATTTTTTATTTGTATTCTTGGCTTAATTATAGTGGTGCAACAGATTATCACGGATCTGTGATCCCTGGACCGCTTTGTGCAATTATCAAGCAGAGTGAGTGGAAAAAGGGATGGGTTTCAGTAACCTCCCATCCAGTGTTCCCTCTAAGCTGCGCGTGCGCAATTGCGCACTGCGCGCACATTCTCAGCGCACAAGAAAATCTAGCCAGCGCACAAAAATAAGGGCTGAAAATTACTAATTAAGAAGCGACTCAAGTCAAAGTTACAGTGCATGAAGGTAAAAATACACGGGTTCCCCTGACGTTGTGTCCTAAATGCGGTATTTTGAAGTCGAGTCGAAGGAGAACGAAGTTGAGTAAAGTGAGTAGAGTTTGTCGGCTTGGCTCACTAAAAGGAACCGGCTCTTTTGGGTCCTAAACGGCTCTTCGGGTTGTTTTTGCTTCTTTAATCCCAACATGACCAAATATTACGTAAAATTATGCACAAAATGACTTAAAGGAAGGGGGGAATAGAACAAAAAAGAAAAATGAAAAAGGAGTGAAAAGCTGAGAAAAAAAGAAACAAAAGGAAGAGAAAAAAAGAAGGAAAAATGTAAACAAAAGACAGAAAAAAAGAAAAGAAAGAAATGTAGGAAAAAAGTAAATAGAGAACAAAAAGAAAAAAGCTCGGAAAAAATAAATACAATGAGATTTTTTTTAAAGGAATTTTTAAAAAAAGTAGAAAAAAAAAACACAGAAAAAAGAATAAAAAGTTTGTGTTGCATTCAAATAATTTCCAATTATATCAAGTGAATCTTGTTGCCAACATTGTACTTCCACTAAAAAATGTGATTAAGTACAGTTCTGTATCTTACAACCGACTAAACAAGCCCCCAAAAATGTTAATATTATGCGACAAAATATATCAGTAAAAAAAAAGAAATGGATATCTTGTGAAAGAATTGTAAGAACTAACAAGGTTTGTAGGCCGTACAACCTTTGCAATAGTAGATGAGTCAATTCATTCAAAAGAGAAAAATAATTTTGCATTGCCGGAAACTCAGCAAAAATAACTTGATGTCAAGTTTTGGACATGTTTGATAATGAATTATCTTGCCACACTTGGGATTATGGTTGCTCACTGTTGTTTCAAGCGTTGCTCACCGACTTTGTGTGAACGCTCAGACCCGTGGAAAATTACAGGGAACATTGCTCCCATGTCATTTTACGACCAGTCAGTGTAGGTAAATTTTGGATTCTCAGTCAAATACTGACATTTTCTGATGTTTTCATAGCATTAATGAAAAAGTGGCTTTTTCTTGTGGAAGCGAAAAGAAAAATGCTATCCTCACGCTATGTCTTTTGTGATGACAGAAAGCTTGTTTTTGCAGTTCTTATTTAATCCCAGGTAAAGTGCTTTACATTCTACCTTGGAAGAAGGTGTGGTGCATTGTTTGAGGTGTCCTTAAAAAGTTGAAAGTTAAATGTTTTCTCTATTAAGTATGTGTTAACAACAGCAAAACTACAACTAAAATTTAGGACACTTTATGCTTTTTTCTGCTTTCATATTACTTTTAGCAAAGCTGTTCGAGGCAGAACACATTGGGAAAAGAGGGGGTGGAGGCCGGTGCTGGAGAGTCACGAACCGCATGCTCGTCCTCGCGATTATTGTTTGTTTCTATTTGTTAGTGTAGCATGGAAATACTCAAGGTCAAACAGGAACTTTTTCAAGTCGAGTCCAAACGCCAAACTCCAAGAAAGATGAAGTTTATAGAAACGCAAGTACGTATCATGAACGTGCTGAGTGAGGCTGTGATGATGACACAAACCAGGATATAGTGGTTGTGAAAATTTAGTCAAACTCCTTTAGGGTGGATAATGCTAACCACAATTAACTATAAGAACCAGAATTGTCTAAAAATTACATTTTGGCGAATTCAGGTTAAAGAAAAACATAACACTATAAACAGCAACATGTATATTTCCTGCTGATATGAGATTGGATAGTATTGGTATCGGACAAGATTCTGCGATGCAAAACAAGTATTGGAAGGTAATAAATGTTTAAAATGATGTGTCTAACAAATCCTGACTTTGAGCTGTGGATCTGATCGGTGGATTATTATTTGTATCCATTTCACCCCAAATTATTTTTTTTTGTATGAATGTCTCATCTCATCTCATCTCTCAGCCATACCGCTTATCCTCATTAGGGTCGCGGGGGGGCTGGAGCCCATCCCAGCCATCTCCGGGCAGTGGGCAGGGGACACCCTGAACTGGTTGCCAGCCAATCGCAGGGCACACAGGGACAGACAACTCATTCGCTCATTCACACCTAGGTACAATTTGGACCGGCCAATTCACCTGAAATGCATGTTTTTGGAACGTGGGAGGAAACCGGAGTGCCCGGAGGAAACCCACGCAAGCACGAGGAGAACATACAAACTCCGCACAGGAAGTCTGGAGCTGGATTTGAACCCACGACAGGTTCCCATGATATGAACTGTGCCGCACAAGCGCTAACCACTGCGCCGCCGTGCTGCCTTGTATGAATGTAAAAGGAAAAAATATTAGGTACCATCACTTGAAGGCTGATCCTTTTTGTCCGCTTGTGATTCTTTTGAAGATGGCATTCGAGGGGGCGCCATTGCACTCGAAGACTGAAATGAGAAAAATATGGGACAATGTCTTTATCAGTGTTCATTTTACCTCTGAAAAGTGATGGGTCCCGGGAACTCGCATGCTGAAAAATCTATGGGTCCCAACAGAGATCTATGGGTCCCCAAAATTTAGTGTTATCGAGGTTGAAATCGTAAATCGGCGACACATATATCATATAAATCTATATATTTCTTCAGTTTTAATCATCAAATTATTATTTCCTTTTCTGCATCAAATTATTGTTGGTAATCAACCGATTAAAGGGATAACCACAAAACTTTCTTTTTTTTATTTTTTCCTTTTATACTTCCTTTTTTTCTTAACTTCTTTATACAACATCATTAAAAAGAGCCGTTTGAGAGCCGGCTCTTTTTAATGAGTTGAGTCAAAAAAGCCGGTTCTCTAAAAAAAGACGGACTTTCTTTCACTACACAATGAGATCTCGTTGGTCGAGATCGGCGTGCAGACGAAAACTCGAACCGCGAGACCAAAACAACAATAGCCTGAAGAAAAGTTTGGAGTGCAGTAAATCTTTGTTAAAAAAAAAAGTAATCGGGTAATGACAATTTTGTGGCAAAAAGGTTGCGTCCCGGGGACGCACATTGATTTGAGACTATGCGTCCCCAGCAAAAATTATGCGTCTAGGACGCAGGGACGCGGGCAAACGAGAACACTGCTTTACAGTATTATAATGTCATTAACTTCATGCAACAACTTCATTAAAAGGGGCTCAAATAACTTTTGATCGAATGAACTAATTTACAGGATTGTTTGGTGGTTTTACGCCAGAGTGCTTTTGTTTACTTGATTAGAAAGAGTTTGAAGATTCCATACTGCTACTCTACTCATTCTAACGAATTGCTCTGTCTCTGTTGCACACTATTCATCAGAATAACAATTAGACACATGCGATACAATATTGTTGAAACAATGTAGGTGTTGAGTTTGCCTTTCAATTACAAAGTTAAAAGACAGGATTTCGTTACAAAGGCGACTGTATTTTACTTATCATTTCCTTTTGCAAGCACAGAAAGTATTATGACACTGAATTCATTAACGTTGGGTTTTAGAAAGGAATCTTAGTGAGCTTGCTGATGAGTATACTTGTGTATTATAGTCATCTTAAGGTGAGTTGTGTCTGAAAAAAGGCTCTTGAATAAAACACGAACCTGCTTACTCTCCACAGAACCCTTTTTCCTTGAAGCTTGTTTAGTTTCTTTAACAGCACCCTTTTTAGTCTTCTTTTTCAACTCATCAAGTTTGACTTTCTTCAATTCATCTTGTTGCTTTTTTTCTTTCTGCAATTTCTTAATTCGTTCAAGAAATCTTTAGGACAGAAATATATGTCTTAGCAAATGTAAGTAAAGAATGAGGATGAGAAATGGGGAAATTTGATTTTACTGGAGTTTCTTTTGTTTCTGCCGCTCAATAATACGCTCCTTCTCTTCCTCTGGCAGAGCTTCATATTCTTCCTCATCCATGTTCTGGAGCCACTCTTCCTCCAGCTTTGCTTTTTCCTTGAGCAGAGCATCTAAATAATTCCCATTTCAGCCATGCAAACATACAAAATCAAGCAAGTTTTAGTTCCAGGCAAGTGGTTTGTCATATTACAGTGTAATTATCGTTTGCTTTTTTAATTGAAAAAATGTTTTTTTTCCACAGCAAATAGGTAGTTTTGTATAACGCTATATTACCTTCAACTTTTTTCTGTGCCCTCTTGCGAGCTTTTAGGGCAGAGTATGTGTCTGTCAAGTTGATGGCATAAATGTGTTTCCGGTTATTAAGGGCCTTGAGAACAACTTGAAGAGAGGATACCACAGATGTAGTGTAGACAGAATCCAGCCCGTGAATTATAATACCACAATAGCAATCGTCTGACTGCATGGTAAAATAAAAAAATAAAAAAAATAAGATTGATTAAAATAGATTAGTGCCATGGCAGCAACAGAGTATAAACATGGACTAAATCAAGACTGTCATACCCACCTGGAACCTCTCTGACAGGATTTCAACCAGCATGTTTTCAGGTAAGAGATTGCTTAGGATGTTCTTATCCAATGACTGAAACAGAAAACACTTAGTCCTTGGACCCACATCATCAAAACTCAACACACTCAAAATTTGCTGCGTAATTGTAGAAAATAGTTGTATCACATAAACATGGCCACCAAAAAATATATATATTGAAAAATAAGAGAGATATACTGTACAGTGGAACCTCGGTTTTCGAACGCCTCTCAGTTCGAACATATCGGAGTCCGACCAAAAATTTTGAGAAATTCTTGCTTCGCTGTTCGGTCAAAAAATCGGAGTTCGAACGACGGTTATGCGTGAGTGCGTACGCTAAGATGCGATGCTGAGCGGCGTACGGGTGTAGATGGCTCTTTTCCTGACTAACTGTTATCGTGTGCAGACGTGCTTCGTTTTGCTTTCGCTTTTAATATAGGTGTACAAAGTGTTTTAGCCCCTAATTATGCCTCCGAAGAAAGTCAGTGCAAGCAGCAAAGTTGCTACAGGTCAAAAAAGAAAAGTAGTGTGTACAACTATTGCATTTAAGAAAGAAATAATAGCTCCACCGTCCACCTGCGCCTTCTGCTGACCACCACAAAGGTAAGAAATCCAATTCATAATTCTTTTCTTTATCATTTTTTTTTTATTTTACACGTTCATGTTAGCGTAATCTTTCGTATGGAAGATTACGATAACGCGAACGTATGATTAGCCTGGGTTAGCATCATGTTTACGTTAAACATTCAGGGTGTTGGAATGGAGCCCAACATTCAGGGTGTTGGAACGGAGCCCCCTTTCCAGTGAACCGCTCCCCACTTGTTGTGGAGACCCGGGTGCTAAATGACTTGTAAACGACCTGATTTTTTTTTATTTTTAGACGTTCATGTTAGCATAATCTTTCGTACGGAAGATTACGATAACATGAACGTACGATTAGCCTGGGTTAGCTTCATGATTACGTTAAACATTCATGGTAAACATTCAGGGTGTTGGAACGGATTAAAACGATTTACATTACTTTTAATGGGAAAAACGATTTCGGTGATTAAACAAATCGGTTTTCGAACAGGGTTCTGGAGCGGATTATGGTCGAGAACCGAGGTTCCACTGTATCACAAAAACGTGGCCACCAAAAAAAAAATATTGAAAAATAAGAGAGATATACTGTATGTGGATTATGAGGGATGCTAACCAGCATTCCAGTGGTACTCTAGTTTAACTATTGGCGTTGAGTCAAATATAATGACGTACAAAATCAAACAGCCTGTCATGTAAACATGTAAAGATCTTGGACTACTTGATGTAATGTTCTGTACTTTCTGTACTGTCATGTTCTGCGTTTTGGTTGCTTGGAGCTGTTTTTGTTAAGCTAAAGCTAGCTTGTATACCTACATATTTCATGTTTGGTTCCGTTAGAGATGGTTGTTGTTGGAATATTATGAAGTTGTTCTATCCATGTGTGAATATGTTCCCCGTGCCCTTCCTTTCATGTTTGTTCAGTGAATATTCAGACATTCCTTGTTGTCTCTCCTTGATGTTTTGATCTGTGCACGGTTGTTTGTGTTACAACATATCCTGCTTCTTCCTCTTCCATGCTTTGTTTATTTAGGTCTAGTTAAGTGTTTCATAATTATGGAGCAGGAATGTCTTTTCAAGCCTGTGTTAGAGTAGCTTTGATGTCATTGAACTCTGAATATCCTAATAAACTGTGTTGTTCTATTTCTGTATATTATCAGAAACAGTTTCCTTTTTCTGAAAATAAAAGTTTAAAGTCTTATGTTGTGTCTAAATTTATGGGATGCACTTTTCTGGATACACCGGACACTTGGACCTCCATTCCAGGGACTTAGAATATGTTTTTCTGTTCTTATGGTATAATAGTATCCGGTAGTCTGTAATGGTCCGTGGTCTGTGCAGCCCTTTAAGACATCTTGTGATTAAGGGCTATACAAACAACATGACTTGACTAGACTCTCGACTGGGTAAAGCAAGGCCGGCAGTTTATGACATTCAGCTCGGAGTGCAATTGGGTTTGTCACAATTGGAGTAAACTATTCACAGTTTGGACTTAAATCAAAATAAGGTGCCGTAACATTGTTGTAAAACTATAAATGTGTTTTTTGTTTATGATGAAAAAATGTTTTTCAATGCTCGCGTAATGTGTGATTATTGCCGTAAATTCCGGACTATAAGCCGCTACTTTCCCCCCAAACTTTCAACCCTGCGGCTTATTCAGTGATGCGGCCAATTTATGTAATTCTTCTAACGGCCGCCAGCGGCGCTCGAATACAAAAGGTAAGATTTAGACCGGTGGAATATATGCGCCGAAGAAGACTGCAACTTCTTGGCTTGACTTGCGGCGAGAAATCTTTCACTAAAGCTGGCCGCATGCGAAAGGCAACTTTTTCGCAAGTCTGGCAGTGGATCCAGACAGCGTGGGGCAGCATAAAAAAATCCACCATCACTAACGGGTTCCGAAAAGCCGGTCTGCTGCGTGACGGAGAGGAGGGCACAGAATCAGGAGTGGATGGGAGCATGGGACGACGTCTATATGACAAAGTTTCTTTGCGACACTGAGGAAGACGACTTTGATGGCCTCAGTTCTAAGGAGGAAGATGAGGACGGTTTACCGTGATTTTTACAAGTACGGTATGTTTTTTTAACAGACCCGTTTACTGTGTTGCGAGCGTGTTGCTACCATTAACTGCCCGGATGAAAGTTATATTATTATTATTAAAGCTTTGAAAACTCTCTCGGTGTACCGTCTTTCTTTGTAAATATGTGCAACCATGTATGATATGTATTTGCAACTGTATATTTTTGTAATGTATTTATTTGTATTCATTTTGGACACTTATTCTGATAAGTCTTGCACTGACCAATTAAAAAGAAGGGGTGTAACAAACGCGGGCTGACGGGAAGTGGGGAGTGTTTGTGGACACGGCGGACAAAAGTGGATACATATTTTTCCCACCCTTACCTTTGGAAATATACACTTTTTTCTTTGGATTACTTTCAATGGGACCCGGACTCTGCATGTCTGCAACAAACCTTAAGTACCGGTATCATTTTCTGTTTATTTTGCCGGCTGTGATTTTTGGACTGTGTACTTATAATGAAGGATATTCGGTTACCATCGCGGTACTTAAAGTCTGGTCTGCGTTAAGTTTGTGTTTGTGATACATTTTTGTAATGTGGGCGCTTGCGACTTATGTACAGGTGCGGCTCGTGTAAGTACAAAATCGGTTTTCCTCTTAAAATGTGGTGGGTTTATAATCAGGTGCGCTCTATAGTCCGGAATTTACGGTACATGCATATTTCATTATGAAGAAAATCACATTTTTAATGAGAATAAATATGTGAGAAAGAAATATTGTACCTGGGAGCTGGAAGTGCTACTTGAGTGTTCTTTTGGAGGTCTGACATCACTGCTGGTGCTCTCAGCGTGTTTTGACGGGGTGTCTGTGGGGGCTGAGTTCTGTGTTCCATCTGTGGCTTCAATGGGGGATTCCGGTCTTGATCCAATGGTTGCAGATATGTGAGCTACAAGAAAAAATACATGGTGGCTCCCATAATATTTGACACTGGTCACTATATGTAAGTGACCCAATGCAGGGTACAAAAAAATGGTATTGTATTGATTGAGATTGAGCCTCCTTGGCAAGCATTACTTCAACCAACCAGTCTTACATCAGTGGTCCAGCTAGGTCATGAGAAATTTGGACCATTGTACTACAATGAAGAAAGTAAAAATCTATTATAATAGTGGTCGGCCCCCATCCCCATGGTTAACTGCAATTCCCAGAGGGTTAACATACTTCTCTCTAAAATTTACTTGAATGCTAATTTTTGGGTGAGATACTGTTCTATAAAAGTAACTATTAGAACCCAATTCATTAATTACCGTATTTTCCGCACTATAAGGCGCACCTAAAAGCCTTTATTTTTTTCAAAAGCTGACCATGAGCCTAATAATACAGTGCGCCTTATATATGGATCGATATTAGGTCGCAAAGTCTTGCAACTAAGGCAAGCAGCCGCCGACTAGATTTTCCCCCGAAGGCGAAGTAGTCCGCGGTGTATGCTGGGATTTATATACCGGCGTTTCGTTTCCTAACCAATGTGTCAATCATCATTTGAATCAGTCACTATTGGCTAAAATTATTCGGAGGTAAAGACGGCAGATCCTTTTTATCATTTACAGGCTTGCATAGGCTAATGGGGCGAAACAAAGCCTGCAATATGCCAAAAAAGATGAATGAGAATCACACGTTGGGTTGCACTACGGCATAGAGAAAACATTTTTTACTATTCTGAATTTGTAAATATTTTACTCTCCTGGATTTACTACACTCACGGTTGTAAGGAGACCATGGTTACGTATCATTATTAAACGTGATGGCTGCAAGAGAACTTAGGTGAGCTATGTGGCTTTATATTTTCCCGGTATCTTGTTTTAGAACGATCTTTATGTTTCTGTGATGAGTCTATTTTTAAACTAAATTCAATTCAAAGTGTTTATTGTCATATGCACAGTAAAGAACCACGTTTCCCTGCACAATAAAATTCTTACTTTGCTGTCCACACAGTTGCCAGCAAAAAAAAAATGGAAACTAAGAAATGTTTGGCATTTCTTGAATCCCAAGACTTTAATCTTTCGAATGATATTTAGAACGATGCATTTGAGTGATTGGTGACATCGTACAGACACTGTTTCCGTACATGTCTTCTTTGCAAGCTTTCGGAATGTTAAGGGGGGTAATAAGTTTGACTGAACTATCTGACTGTTTTGTCGACGTTCCCATTGTTGCGCCTTGTTCCTTATTGTTGCGCCAGTAGTGGCAAGCGCCCTCTTCTATGCGGCAGCGTGTTGGGGAGGCAGCGTCAAGAAGAAGGATGCCTCTCGTCTCAATAAACTGGCTAGGAAAGCGAGCTCTGTTGTGGGCAAAGAGCTGGACAACCTAACAACAGTAGCTGAGAGACGAGCACTGAAAAAGCTGAGGTCAATCATGGACAATCCACCGCATCCACTACACAGCATTATCTCCAGACAGAAGAGCAGTTTCAGCGACAGACTGCTGTCACTGTCTTGTACTACGGACAGACTGAAGAGATCTTTTCTTCCTCATGCCATGAGGCTCTTTAACTCCACCCGGCAGAGTAAAGGCCCACATTAAACCACACCACCTACATTGGATATTACCGAATCTTACTGCAATATGTATTCTGTGTAGCACTATTTAGTTACTCTATATAACACGCTACAGTGGGCATTTGCACGTCACACTGGGTATTTGTATATTGTATTCTTTTGGCTTTATTATTGTACTGTTCTCAGCTCAGGGATGCTGCTGGAAATGTGAATTTCCCTTAGGGGATGAATAAAGTATCTATCTATCTATCTATCTATCTTATAATCCGGTGCTCCTTATGTATGGAAAATATAGGACCAAAAACTATTTTTTGGGGGTGCGCCCTATAACCCGGTGCGCCTTATAGTGCGGAAAATACGATACTTGGAAAGTCAAATTTGCATTATGTAACAGCAATGTCATTTTATAAACAGAAAAAAATCATTGTGCACACCAGCCTCTTCCATCCTCTGAGCGTGTTCAGCGGCTGCACGGTTGAAAATCTGTCGTCCAGCCAGGCTAACGAGGGAAGTCCCATGCATTAGTGACTCAGCGAGCATTGCATCCATGCTCAGACACGCCGCTCCATAGTGATTTGCCAGCGCAGCAGCCTGGCATTTCAGATCTTGAAGTAAGAGAAAATTGCAAGTTATAAATCCCAACTCTGCCCCCGTGAAGTGCATAAGTGCAGTGTCCCTTCATTTTCTGCAAAAGATTTATTGCACACCCACCCACAATAGGTAGCATGTGAACCATTTATCTTATTAAGTTTATGATTAAGTGGACACTCAAAATTAGTAGAGAAGATGTGAATGGAGTTTATATTTTGAAGGAGAACAAATAATTAATTACAATGCCAAATTCTAAATTGGTCCAAAAGTCCTCCTCTGAGCCCTTTCGTTTCATTAAATCTCCTTGGTTACAAAAAGCGGATCTGCCATGAAGTGTTCGCAAATTAAAGAAGACCAACATTATTGGCTGACAGTGACAATAATGTAATCAGTGCTTAATAGTCGTAATAACGGGCAACAGTTGCGATACTGTCATTAAAGGCCATCTCCTTCTCAGGTGTCCAATATTAGAAACAGAAATCATCAGGTTAAATTTATCAATGGTTTGGAACGTTTTTGGTTGGATACTTTCAGAAAAAGTTAAATGAACTAAAATTACTTCTGGTTCAAGCCAACATATTTCCAGCTTGCCTGTAATCGTTACCTTGCATTGAACAGTTTGGGATTATTATCCATCGCTTTTTGAGTTGAATTTTCTAAGGTGGAAAATGTGCACATATCTTTTTGTACTTAATGCGTATGAGAAACTTTGAATGATTCGAATGATTCACAAAAAGCAAAATAGTGAGGGACCAGGGTAATACCTTCCAGAGAAGGCAAATGACATTTCTGTCAAATATATTAATACATGGGCTCAGGTAAATCACTGTCAGCTCACACCAATTTGTCTTTGCTAAATCTTATCAAACACCAATAAAAAAAAAACAAGCAGCTAATATTAAAGGTGGTATACACAAAGCAGAAAAGGTGTGCTGTGATGTGACAAGTCCACACATAAAGTCAGTCCAAAGAATAATTGGTGGAAAAATCAGATTTAAAAAAAAAAAGTGACAACTACATTTTAATACAATTTCTGCATACAAGTCTTCGATAATGCTTTTGAGTCCTCTGTCTCTGCTTTTTTGCTATCTTTCAGGCATTAAATTCAGATCCAACACAATATTTGTTTTTGGTTTGCTCACCTGTTAGCGGTGCCCCATATATAATAATAGCAATCCCTCTGCAGTTTAGAGCAGCTAGACCTTTGGGCGACAAGTCAACACCCATATAGTGGGCAATTGCCTTGGAAAGAGGGGTTATCTCGAGAGTTCCCAAACTTCCAGTGGCTTCTGCTTTCCTGATATCTGAAATAACTGAAGTACACAAAAATAATAGCCTTAAAATAACAGATACGATTGGAAATATTTTCAATCATAGACTACGTCAAAACATATCGAATCAAATACATTCAAAAGTTTGATCTGTCACTCACTCAGTTCTGTTCTCTTTCTTTCACCTCTTTTGTTGCCTCTTCGTTTTTGCAAACCCATTCCGGAAACATTTTTATCTGGAGAGTAATAGTATATATTTTTTTTTTTTCATTTAAAACATCTAAATTCATATGAACCAATCTATTTGTGTTAAAAACGAGATGAAGGCAATTGCAGAAATATTTCTTTACCTTTTAGGCGAGAGCAGTGATCTTTGTAGAAGTCCATAAGCTCAACAGGAAGATTCTCCCCAGCATATCTTGGAGGCAGAAGCAGCACATCATTCGCGTCATGTCCATCCAAAATATTCAGGATCTTGACAGAGTGAGCCAAAGAAGGGACAGAAAGTAAAGATATATGTTTAGTATGAAACAGAGAGAGAAATCGTAATCACATTTTCAAAATGTTTTAACATTTTTGATAATAGCTTTTTCGATAGTGCCTTTCATGACACTCATGGTCTATGCACAAAAAACACCTAAATTACCGTAAATTCCGGACTATTGAGCGCACCTGATTATAAGCCGCACCCACCACATTTTAAGAGGATAACCGCTTTTGTACTTACACAAGGCGCACCTGTATATAAGCCGCATGCGCCCACATTAAAACATGTAACACAATCACAAATTTAACCCATATCCAACTTTGAGTCCCGCGATTGTAACTGGATCTAAAATACACAGTCCAAACACCAATGAAGGGAAAATGATACCGGTACTTAACGTTTGATGCAGACCTGCAGAGTCCGGGTTCCGTTGAAAATAATCCAAGGAAAAAAATGTATATTTCCAAAGGTAAGGGTGGGAAAAATATATATCCACTATTGTCCGCTGCGTCCACAAACACGTCTCACCTTTACTCCACTTCCCGTCAGCCCCCGTCGTTTTCGCCCCTTCTTTTTGATTCGCCCGTGGAAAACATATCAGAATAAGTCTCTAAAATAAATACATTACAAAAATATACAGTTGCAAATACATATTATACATGGTTACACATATTTACAAAGAAAGACGGTACACCGAGAGAGTTTTCAAAGCTTTAATAATAATATTATAACTTTCATCCCAAACCGTGCCTGTGAAGGGTAGCAAAACGCTACTAGCAACACGCTCGCAGCACAGTAAACAGCTCTGTTGAAAAAATATACCGTACTTGTAGTAATCACGGTAAACCGTCCTTACCTTCCTCCTTATAACTGACGTCATCAAAGTCGTCTTCCCTAGTATGGGAAAGAGACTGTCATATAGACGTCGTCCCACGCTCCCTTATTCAAAAACACCAGTAACACGCTCGCAAAGTAAAATTTACATGCAGTAGCTCTGTTTCCTTCTTTATCGGACCGCTCGATTGCATTTAGCTTGAAAGCTGTGTCATGTGCCTTTCTTTTTGCAATTTGCATGGTGAGGATATCTCTACGCTAATTTAATTTGTGCACAAGCTAAGAAGTTGCAGTCTATCTCGGCGCATATATTCCACAGGTCTAAATCGTACCTATTGTACTCGAGCGCCGCTGGTGGCTGTTAGAAAACTTATATAAATTGGCTGCATCACTGAATGAGCCGAAGGGTTGAACGTTTGGGAAAAAAGTAGCGGCTTATAGTCCGGAACTTACAGTAGCTAAAAAACAAAGTAAAATTAATTAGATCAGATAGAAATGTACAGGTAAGACTATTGGCTAGGGATGTATGGCGTAAGATAATTCAATCAAGTGAGGAATGAATCAGGATTTGAAAAGTTGGAGCACATCAATGGTGCGGAGGTCAGAAGGAAGAGTGACAAAAGGCTCCGTTTCCCAAGGTAACCAGATAGATGCTGGATATTTTTGCAGGTGAATGAAGCAAGTGTTGAAGGGCAGATTTTTGCAACTTGAAGGTTGCATAATGTTTTAAAAAGTAAGTAGCTGAAGTAGTTATTGTATCCTTTCCTTGATTGGGAGCCGGTGAAGTTGTTGCAGAGCAGGATGCTGGGCACTAGGGGTGTGATATGATGTTTGAGGTAGGATTTGTCAAGGAGACCATTCGAAAAATAGGAGTGAATTGCTAAAAATCGCAGGGTCATGAGGGGTTAGAGATGGAGGGGTAATATTATTGATGTAATATGTGGAAAGAGGGTTTGCTGCGAATAATGACGTGTAGGCTTTTTACCTGAGGGGTAAGAGAAATTGGTGAGATGTTATTGGAGACGGAAAAATTGTGTTGGAGTGTTTAAAATAGGTTTTATTATAGTAAAGTACTCTCTAACATCTGCCTCACATTCTCAGTGACTGTATAGGATTGTATGGTTCTGTAAATGTGGTTTTGTTCGAACACAGAGAGACAATAAACTGTGTGTTGAATGGAGTTGGAGGTAAAAGTTGATCAATTCGATTAAATCGACTTTAAAAGCAGATCCATTTGAAATATTTGTGTCAACACTTTGGCAGAATGACGTTTTAAACTGACTTTACATGTAGACGGACTCATACAGTTGGTAATTGGCTTCTGATGAAGACGCTAACACCTCCACACTTCCGTAGACCCAAAATAAAATTGTTAAGCATCAAGTCATTTTGAAGAAATACAGTGACCTAAAAGCATTGACAACTGGCTTACCACAACTACAAAGAGCATTCTTTTCATTGGAAGAGCTCATCTCCTACACCAAGGTTTGCTTGGTAGCCACCCGTGTGTATGTGTGTGTTTTTTGAATAAAATCAATTTGATGTTTAAAATCCACAGTATAATCAGGTGACTGGAGAGTCAATCGCTCCACTTTGCTGTCAATGTTACACAAGATCAAGCAGGGAGTCCTGTTATAGACCAGGTGTCGGGAGTACATATGACTAGTGCACATTTCTCTGTGGCGTTTCAAAGTCAAGCAATTTCATCCTGATTTTGGTATTTGCAAAGTTAAAGGAACCCAAACTATGATTTCTGTTTAGTCCAGAATATATAAGACAGACTTAGTTTCAGAAACAGGTCGCTAAGAAACCCTTTAAATGGAAGCTTATTAAACGATGTATGTTCACT
Source organism: Urocampus carinirostris (assembly GCF_059441175.1). NCBI lineage: Eukaryota > Metazoa > Chordata > Actinopteri > Syngnathiformes > Syngnathidae > Urocampus > Urocampus carinirostris. The sequence goes on from NC_142355.1 coordinate 9,190,539, forward strand.
CTTGAGATACTTTATGATGAAAACCTACTGATCAAACAGTAAGTAAATAAAAAACAGCAGCATACCACCCAGACCAATTTGATTGGGTGAGCGGTAAAGGTAGGCGGATCCCTGCACACAGTGCAAGGCACTCCCTTCTCTCGTGTGCTCAGTGTAATCTTCTTTGAAGGTCAATAGGACGATATCCTTATCGTTTGAAGTATTTTGTAACATTTTTACAAAGGAACTTTGCTTGCACCTTGTTTTGAAACCATTATTTAGGACAAAAATGATGGTAAAAATAAGCCTCATCACTCTTAAGGCCCGGTCACACGCTGTTGGACGCTTTGAGATCGCGATACAGACGAGATACAGCAGTGCTTTACACGCGGCAAGAAATTCACACGCGGATGGCCGCGTGAAAAAGTTTTGCGCTGCTCAAAACTTTAGACCACGGGTAACCGCGGGCGTCACACGTGGTACACACGAGGTAAAGACGCGGTACGAACGTGCTAGGACGTGCTACGGCCGCGGCCAAGACGTGGTTACACGCGGGTAGGACGCGAAATTTTAGCGGGTAATCGCGGGTGGAGCACGGTCATAGCACGTTTGTTCTGCGCCTGTATCGCGGTGTTATCACGTGCATTAGCGTGTGTACCGCGTGTAAGCACGGTCAAAAGCGATGCAGCCGCGGTTACCCGCGATACCGGTGTCTGTTTCGCGGGCATACCACGGGCAAACAGCGGGTTTAGCCAATTTTGCACATTTTCCACCGCGTCTGCTTCACGGGCAGAAATTTCTGGCCGTGATTCAGCCTCGCTACGCCCGTGAAAGGCTGTGTGACCGGGCCTTTAAGTGAATAAACACAGGAGACACATTTTAAGTGATATTTGTATTGATATGGTACATTGATATGGGACATGGCTCTGGCATTATTATTAGTTCATAGATAGGATTAAATCATTAAATGACACACAGTGAAATAAAATGTGCTGAAGAATTAGCTTTTGTCTTGAGAGCGAGTTTAGTGGTTTTGTTGAATTTTGTCCTAAAACTTATGGTGTGGCTTCTTCAAAGATTTTTTTTGCTGTTGTGGCTCTTTGGGTCAAAAAGGTTCCCGACCCCTGTTATAGATGCAAATGAGTAGCTAACAGACCACTACAAAAACTCCTCTCTGAAAATGGCATGGTTGAGGAACAGATTATACAATCGATTTATTTGCAGTAAAATACATATCATTTTAAACGATTGTAACAGCCCTAGTCTTGAAGTGAATGTGAATGGTTGTATCCATGAGCCCAAAACATTCATAAGGGCAAAAAAATGCAGCAATTGTTGTATGAAACTTTAGTTCAGGCAGTTTGGGAGTTAATTCGGAGAAGGTGCGATGGGATTTGAATGGATCAAACACTGTTTTGTTCAAAATTATGTGAAAGTTGAAGAAAAGGTGCAGAGTTCATTCATTTCCCAACCGCTCCTCCTGGAGCCCAACCCAGCTGACATCTGGCAATGGACATAGGACACCCTAGACTGGTTGGGAGTCAGTTGCAGGGCTCAGTGACAGACCATTGTATACATGTTTATGGGAGGAAAAAATTCAGAGCCCCCGAAAAAAGCCCGCACAGGCAATGGAAGAACACGCAACACACAGGGAGGAGTACCTGTCATTGAACCCAGGACCTCTGAGCTGTGAGGCGGAAATGCTAAGCAGTCATCCACCGTGCCACCTGGGGCAGAGTTGTTTTGTTTAAATGTGTAAGTCTCGGTAGGTAACTTCAAGTTTAGTGTATTTTCGATACTGTGACATTTTAAAATTATTAATGGACAATGTGGAACCAATATAATCATTATAGAAGAGGAAAATGCTTTACGACAGTGGTCGGCAATCACCGGATCGCGGACCGAGACCAGGCAGTGGGATGGTTGTACCGGCCCGCACGTAAAGAAAAAAAAAATGCCCCAAAATTTTTTTATCATATTAGATTATTATTTTATATTTAATCATGCATACATACATTTTTCTTTTGACCCCAAAAACCTCAAAGTTTGCTTTCACATTATACCAGAGGTTTTGCGGTCAGTTTACAATTATTGCTGACAATATTTCACAATGTGGTACTGTGAGTAAAATGCTGTGATGATACAAATGCAATTCCATTCCTGTGTTCTCTAGATCGCTAGTGGTCTAGTGATTACACAGTAGGTTTGTGCTTAATGTTACTACTATTTCTATTATTAATATTAATAGCAGTAGTATCATTGATATTATTACTCATTTAATATTGGGCCACGAGAATATAAATAGCCATCAAACAAGTCTAGGGTACGGAAAAGATTGCCGACCAATGCTTTACAAAATACAGTGGAACCTCGGTTCTCAACCATAATTTGTTCCAGAACCCTGTTCGAAAACCGATTTGTTCGATCACCGAAAATCGTTTTTCCCATTAAAAGTAATGTAAAATCGTTTTAATCTGTTCCAACACCCTAAATGTTTACCATGAACGTAAACATGAAGCTAACTTAGGCTAATCGTATGTTCGCGTTAGCGTAATCTTCCGTACGAAAGATTACGCTAACATGAACGTGTACAACTAAAAAATTCACGTCATTTAGCACCCGGGTCTCCACAAAAAGTGGTAAGCGGTTAAAGGATAAAGAAAATAATTATGAATAGGATTTCTTACCTTTCTGCAGAAGCCATGCTCTATTCCCTCGAAAGAAGGGAAACTCGCACACCTTCTTCATATTTTGCTATTATTTCTTTCTTAAATGCAATAGTTGTACGCACTACCCTTCTTTTTTCACCTGTAGCAACTTTGCTGCTTACACCGACCTTCTTCGGAGGCATAATTAGGGGCTAAAACACTCCGTTCACCGATATTTAAAGCGAAAGCGAAAAGAAGTGCGCGCGCACGTCATAACAGTTCTTCACGAGGGGTGGGGGCAATCTACACCTGTACGCCACTCAGCATCGCTCCCTAGCGTACCGGCGTTCGAACTCTGATTTTTTGAACGAAAAGCGAAGCAAGAATTTCTCCAAATTTTTGGTCAAGAACCGATTTGTTCGAACTGAGAGGCGTTCGAAAACCGAGGTTCCACTGAACCTAATAGAAGGGCCATTGTCATTAATTATGGCATGTGAAAAGAGGAAGGCAGGGCTTAGCACATGAATGGAGCCATCTTGGTATATAATAATCTGTGTATGCTTAACGGCAGCAATTCAAAAAAGTGAGTTTTTCAATTTGGGGGGTATTGTTAAACTCCATGGACATTTGATGCAAATTTGCAAGAATGCCCTTTTCAACAACATTTTATCACACAATTTTAAGAAAAGAAATAGTTTGTAAAAAGAGCTCTACCTTTTCTTCCTTCAGGTACTGTGTGTCAAACTCAAGGGAATAGAACTCAATGGGGTAGGAGCACAGGTTTTTTACGATGACCTCTGCTTCAATCTCCATGCTGAATGGAAGACAAGGCCCCATGGTTACCTCAGCTGGGCAAAACTCCAGTTCTGGATATTCACCCTGACCAAGGGCGGTGATAACTACTGGCTGAGTGCCCTCAGTTATAGTTATGATTAAATTCCTCTTGTAAAGACACTGCAAGGAAACAATAAATTGTAGGTTTTGAACAATATTGAACCTATAGATTGTTCTGAGCAATCTTAACATGTGGTAAAAATGTTTACCCCCTCAGTCGGGCTGAACTTGACCTGCACGTTGACCCGATCTCCGGGGATAAGCATACCGGAGGAAGGCGTCATCTCAAACATCACAGGAGGCGGCCGATGCTGCTGCAGGTATTTGCTGCGCTGATGCAGCGGCAGGAATTTATCAACCTGAGAGAAAAACACAATAGTTTGATAAAACCGTTTATGTGTATTGCTCTGTGACTAAAACCAAAAGTACATTTGATTTGTGAGTACCTTCACAGGTTTCACATCTTCTACTATGCTCCATTGGCATGGAACTGATTCGTGATTAAACAGCTGTAATGTTTGAATCTGATGGAAAACGTTGAAATAAAAGTTGTTCATTGCAGCATTAGGGCAACATTTTGCAAAAAGTAACATATGTAATGAAAAATATCCAAGACTTACAAAGTCTTCTTACAAATACAGTGGCACCTCTTCATACGAGCTCATATTGCTCATGTAACGAGTAAATTTTACAGATGTTAAATAATTAGAAAACTAATCGGTCCGTTCCACACCTCCCAAAAGCATCAAAGTGAGCGCAGAGCTATAAAGCAAATGTTCCTGATCACTAAAAAGACATTAGAAAAGTAATTACAAATAAAAATACGGAAATAAGAAAAGTAAGATTATAGGAACGGGATAAAATGTGAGTTTGGTATGACCACTTACCATGACGGCAGTAGCAAAGGTTTTAAAGTGGTGCAGTGGAAGGGGCAATATCGGGGGCCGATTACAAGGTAGAGTGAAGGTGATGGCATACTTGTCAACGTATATGTCTTCCCCTTATTCTATCTGTTTTTGATCATATCACAATGAAAGAGCGATCTCTTCTAGCCCATTTTGGCTCTAAACCGGATCGTCTCTGTCACTGCTAGCAGCCCGACAAAGTCATTGTACTTTGCTTATACTGTTGCAGACATAATTTGTCTTGCTGAGAGTAAATAGGTGTTATGTTGAGTTGTAAAGGTTTATTGTCGCTTAGTGGCTTAGTGGCTAGGTGGCCCCAGCGAGTCTCCAATAAAGAGCTCAGAGCCCGCACGTGCCAGCCCCGAGCATCTTCCTTGGTCGCACAACGCCGCACCCGCTGGTTTGGCCATGTCCTTCGTCTACCACCAGACCATCCGACAGTTTGACCCAGAGGCCGCAGGCTGGAGACGACCACGAGGGAAACCCCGCACTCGATGGCTCGACGTCGTTGCGGGTGACCTCCAACAACACGGAGTTGCTGTAGAGGATGCAGAACAGCTGGCACAAAACCGCCAGCATTGGAAAAACCTGGTTCATCTGGTCGGCTCAACGCACAGGGACGGGACCCCCCGACCTTCGCTGGAGCAATAATCAATCAATTGTCGCTTAGTAAGGGTGATTGCATTTATTAATAAAAAGAAAAAATGGCAGAGGTTGACAGGTATGAGATACGAGAGACTGTTGATGATATGTAAGCACTTACTGTACACTTCAAACAAACGACACAAAAAAAATGTTTACAGCACATATTTTTTAGCCTGTAGTAGTTTGCATGTGCAAACTAGACAAGCTGATGCTGGCGAAGTAACAAGTGTTGAGCTGTCTCAAGCGATCTCTAGTGGTAGCCTCTGGCACTGCACGTGAATAGGATTTTCCTTTGTAAACCGAGGTAGATTTTGTTAAAAACTTATCAATCACATAAAATATATTATAGAAACTGAAATTATTGTGTTCAGAGGTGCTCGTATAAAAAGGTCCCACTGTAATCAGAAGACATTAAATAAGAATACGAATCGATGTAAATCATGTTGCCTGATAAGATTCAAATTGATAACACTATACTACCTTACACAATCCACACCGCACAATGTCAAACTGCAGTGTTTCTGAAGAAACCGAGATGGAAGGCACTGTCACCACAGCACAGAGTCTCACATGGACTGATGGCCCACCAATGACCTATATTGGAGATCAAAATATATCGTAATCAAATACATATTACATTAATACGAGGTACAATCTTTGCTAAATTGTTATAAATGTCAATAGAGACAATTCTATTTTTCTCTTAGTGTTTACTTTTTAATCAAGCACATCAATCAGTTTGTCATTTGATCTTTTTTCAACTAGGTTAGAAGAAAAAAGATGAAGACCTCTTACAAGGGTTATTTGGGGTTTCATCTATTTAGTTTTTAGTTTTATATTTTAGCTTTTCTACCATAAAGAGTTTTAAATTTGATTACTTAAACACTGATGACTCGGGTTCAGAGCAACATGCAGATAACAAAATGTGTCAGTTTAACTGACTCTTTATGGGCAGGCAGTCATGCTAACTGTTTTTATACTTGAAATTAAAATTTTAGATTTCAATGTTTTACCTTCAATAACATGTTAATTTAGAAAATCAATAATTATAATATTAATAAAGGTAACAGGACACTGTTGAAGTAAAAAGTACCTGAATTGGAATGAGAGCGCTTCTGATCCCCAGATTGCCTTTTTGGGGATCAAATTCAACTGTAAAGGTATCTTTCTCACCACAGGAAAGGTTCCTAATGCTACCAAATTCTATCCGGAAACCTTGAAGAACCAAGCATATAATGAAAACTGTTTTTGCCCGTCATTAATAAAAGAAACAACGCAGGCAATGAAACAATTTTGTAATTTTCAAAATTATCAAATACTGTTATTGTTTTCTATTTAAAACAAACATATTCAGGAGAAAAAATAAATATTTTAAGAATGAATTACTATTTAAAAATGTCAATTTAACTGAAAACTAACGACTGATCATTTGTATTAGACATCTTCAAATGCATTACCTGCAGTGACTTTGGAGTTGGCATGGAAGGAAACAGGTAATGGGCCATTATTGGTAATCTTAACCGTTTGTTTCAGAACTTGGCTTGGAACAACATAACCAAAATCCAGAACATACTCCGGGAGAATGAACCTGGAGAAGTGAAAATGAAAAGTTTTGACGCACACAAATACGTTGTGAATAAAAAATGATAGCGTAGTTTAAAACATCCAGGCAACAAACTATTTATTTGACCAACCGTCCAGTTTCGATACCAATATAGAATAGAAGTTATGAATCCAATAAACAAGAATATGAGTTCATACTAACTTGCTGAGTTTGTTCCATTTTTTACTGGATCCTTGGGATTTCCTCTGTTCCAAAAGGCTTTTGCTCACAGCCAAAGCATTTTCAGTGACCAAAATTTTCTCAATTTCCAAAAGAAGCAAATTCTCGTACTGTCAGAAGATAAATGGAGACACAAATAAATATGTAGCTGTTCATCTTAAATATAAAACTACAGCCTATCCAAAAAAACTTTAATATAATTATCCATTGAGAATGACCTTTGATCTGGTTTCAATACAACTGAAACACAGAACAATGGAAAGCTGAAGATGAGTACCGTAAATTCCGGACTATAGAGCGCACCTGATTATAAGCCGCACCCACCACATTTTAAGAGGATAACCGCTTTTGTGCTTACACAAGGCGCACCTGTATATAAGCCGCATGCGCCCACATTAAAACATGTAACACAATCACAAATTTAACCCAAACCCGACTTTGAGTCCCGCGATTGTAACTGAATATAAAGTACACAGTCCACAAACCACAGCCGGCAAAATGAACGGAAAATGATACCGGTACTTAAGGTTTGATGCAGACCTGCAGAGTCCGGGTCCCGTTGAAAATAATCCAAGGGAAAAAAATGTATATTTCCAAAGGTAAGGGTGGGAAAAATATATATCCACTATTGTCCGCTGCGTCCACAAACACGTCTCACCTTTACGCCACTTCCCGTCAGCCCCCGTTGTTTTCGCCACTTCTTTTTGATTTGCCCGTGGACAACATATCAGAATAAGACTCTAAAATAAATACATTACAAAAATATACAGTTGCAAAAACATATTATACATGGTTACACATATTTACAAAGAAACACGGTACACCGAGAGAGTTTTCAAAGCTTTAATAATAATATTATAACTTTCATCCCAAACCGTGCCTGTGAAGGGTAGCAAAACGCTACCACCAACACGCTCGCAACGCAGTAAGCGGCTCTGTTAAAAAAACATACCGTACTTGTAGTAATCACGGTAAACCGTCCTCATCTTCCTCCTTATAACTGCCGTCATCAAAGTCGTCTTCCCCAGTATAGACGTCGTCCCACGCTCCCTTATTCAAAAACACGCTAGCAACACGCTCGCAAAGTAAAGTGCACGTGCAGTAGCTCTGTTTCCTTCTTTATCGGACTGCTCGATTGCATTTAGCTTGAAAGCTGCGTCATGTGCCTTTATTTTTGCAAATTGCATGGTGTGGATATTTCTACGCTAATTTAATTTATGCACAAGCTAAGAAGTTGCAGTCTTCCTCGGCGCATATATTCCACCGGTCTAAATCTTACCTTTTGTACTCGAGCGCCGCTGGCGACTGTTAGAAAAATTACATAAATTGGCCGCATCACTGAATAAGCCGCAGGGTTGAACGTTTGGGAAAAAAGTAGCGGCTTATAGTCCGGAATTTACGGTACAAATTATTTGGAAGACTGACTTGTGAGTCGCTGGCAGCTTCAGGTTTGACTGCTGCTCTGGCCTGATCTAGCACATCACTGTAGCCCTCCTTGGCTGGAAACAAATAAAGGTATACAAAAATAGCATTAACTTATGTGTGTCAATCACTGATCTCATTGGACAGAAACATGTCAACCTGTATGCATTGCACCCGTCTACATTTACCCAGGCTGCGAGGCAAATCCAAGGAGATCTTTGGGAATACTCCCTCGCCTGTGAGTGTGATAACCTGAGGTGGCAGGTGAGCCACAATCACCAGGAACTGTTTTTCAAACTTCTCAGGGATGCCAGGGAGGTAGAGAACACGCAAACAATGTTTCGCACCAGCTTCAACATATCCCTGCCGCACAAAACACTGAGTTGGAGAAAGAACTGCTTATGTTTATGACTGACGCGCATAGTTAAGCTCACCGTAGGGGGGACAATCAGTGGTAGACCCGGTCGGATTTGCTCATTCTGCTCCTCAATTTCCAATGTTTCATCTTGCTGTTCATCTTCTGTTGTGGTCTCTTCTTTAGGTGGCTTTTCAGTGCTGAATTTAAAGCCCACTTTTCCGGTATTTCTAAGAATCACGGTTGACTCTCCAATTTGATCAAAACGCTGTAATACATATAGGGAGAAAAGCTATTCTTTTTTTGTAAATGTCTACCTAGATATGATGAATGTGAGGACCCTTCCTTTTCATGCTGCTATGCAGTGATAATTAGGTTGTGGAAATGGTATAACAACCAGAAACCTGAGTGTCAAGTATATGCCAATTTTGGACCAGTTTTAAGAAGGACAAAACAGGTCTTTTTAAGGCAAAATTGGATCGCCATTGTTTTTGTCCAGCTGCATAGCCCAGATAAGCACCACACATTTTTACTAGCCAGACCGTGGCTAGTTCTCCCTTAGACTATTTTCTGTTTTTTTGGCTTTTTTCTAATTTTCAGGAATGCCTTCATGGACCGACGTTTCCTAACATCCAACCACGAACGACAGGACACGCATTTTTATGTGCTCAGGTATCGTTTGATGTGATCAAAGTGAATCAGCTCCTTAGAATTGTGCCCAGTTGCCTTATTGTTCTCAGAAAGTTCTACTCACCACAAGTTTGAACATAGGTGTTTTTTCTCTTTAGCTTTTTTTGGCGTCATCCCACATGTATATATTTATCTCTCTTGCCGTCGTTTATCTTTGTTGTTTGGTCCAGAGTGTGGACAAATTTCCTTAAAATTTGAGTCTGTGTGTGTGTGTGTCTTGATTTAAAGTATTATGAACATCTAAAACAGTACAAAGAAGTTACTTAGTGTTCTTGTGGCCACCCTTAAGATTAAGATTGATTACGAGGTGTCCCATCTGTTTTCCTGATAAAAATATTTAAAAACTGATGTCGGGGCCCTCGTGAGACAATCTTAATAAAAATATAGCAAGCTCGCCTCTTCAAATTAATTTATCAATCAGTTATTTATTCAAATATTTTTTGACCACTAAATGCGGTACATGAAGGTTGTTAAAAAAAGCATCACAAATAGCAGTTAAAATCCAGTAAGAAATAGAGACAATTGTAATTTTACCGTATGTGGCACTCAAAGAAAATAGTTTTGATGGGTTTGCACAAAATATATAGAAAAGCATGTCATAAAATGACAAAAACAAACAACCCTTGGCTGGATATGAAACAAATGCATTCAGAATTTTACAGAGAAAACACACATTAGTTACTGGTAGATGCTGATGTTAAATCGCAGAAATTGTGTAAAGTCCTGGAAGAAAACTCTTATCTTATAAATACATAAAATTGAGGAAAATTTACTCAAGGCACACTTGAAGTGAGCAAAAAGTTGATGTCAAAAAAGAAATTCCAAAATTGTTTTTATCCGAAATATTCCGGGAGACTCGAATAGGTCCTACAGATTCCAATTGATTCTGGAAAATTGGAACCAGGTAATAGATTTTATTGGATTGACATCCAGTGGCATTAAAAAGTCATGTCGTGTAGCACGCATAAAAAAACAGATAGTTATTAGGTGGCATTGCATCGATAGATCGACTGGATTGCCAAAATGCATGAAGTTTATTAAAAGAGAGTCATACCTGGAGACCAAAGTCGACAGTAGTTGAGTCCAGACTGAAACTGATCTCCGATGCTTCTCCTCTGAGTCTAATGTCATAAATTGGTCCATGCTCTACTTGGCACTGCGCGATCACCTCTCGGCAAACGTAGTCTTGGCCGTGGAAAATGATTGTCACCAACTGCTGCTCACCAGGTTTAAGATGCCCATGCATTGGCAAGACATCAAAAATCTACAGAACACAATTTTAACAGTATAATGGCAGTTGACTTCACAATAGTCACATGATAACGTTTTACTATGGTCTTCGCCAATCGTCAGTTATCATATTAGGTCTTGCAAAGCTTAGAGTCAGCACTCTTTCAAACTGAATAGAGTCCTCCGTCTCAGTTTTTTGGCTAATCGCAGCCATTACCACCCCTGAGGAGGAAGACCCTGAGGATTGGGCAAAGCCTGAAGCTTGAAACATCTCAATTCAAGTCGACCTTCTAAAAATTCCTCGTACACACAAATCTGATAACACCATGGTTAACTCTTTCACCAATTTGTAAATTTAAAATTGTAACTGTAAAAAATACCTTTTGGGTGAAACTAAGTTAAATTAACGAGATCTGTTTGCCAATCTAGTTGTGGCCAATACAAATTACGTATTTCTCACTCATATATTACATAGAAAGGAATCTGTTACTGCAACTACTTTTCTGAGTTGACGTCAACATCCTCCTACTTGCACTGGTCCCCTTTGAAACCAAATCCTACTTGTAATGGGGTTTTATTAACGGTTTCAATAAGCTATGCACAGAATCTCAGAATGTATTTCTGCTAAAATTCATAATAAATGTTACTAAGTGAGAACACGTACCTCTTGCACACATGAAGAGCAACGTGGGATGTCCTGATCTGGTATAACACCCCCGTCAGTAAGAGCAGCTAGAGATGAGTCAGACGCCCTGATGAGAGAGATACGTACTAACTAGTCAGCCACTGTGCGATTGGGATTCAAAATAAAATAAATTTGCCGTGAATGGCAAAATCCAGACATGGAAACTAGTTTTTTAACATCACATGTGTTAGGAGAAACACACTCGATCATAACCACAGACACACTTTATATCTCTCAGAAAGTAACCATGTGCAGCAAACATCTGATTCCATCAAAAAAGCTATTGACATTGCTAAATAGTAAGTTTCCTCTCAGAAAATGGATTTTTTTTCATGGAATATTGTTTGCATGTGTTCATAAAAATAATTATAGTACCGTGAATTCTGGACTATAGAGCACACCTGATTAAAAGCGGCAAGCGCAAATTTAGGAAAGAAACTCAACTGGGTTTTTGTACAAGCAGCACTGGATTTTAGACTGCAGTCTTAAACAGCCATAAAAATTTGCTCTTTCACGTCCATTTCTTATATTTGACTAAAAAGGCAGCGGGGAAATGTCTAGTAGAAAAGTAACACTGGGAAAACAATTCGCAATAACATATACTCCGGAGTGGGACAAAAACATACTTAAAACAAAACTCATTGCACTGTACTGACTACATTTCAGAAGCCTGTATAATCACAACAGCTTGTACACATGCTGAGCCATGCAACTGAACTCAAGCTCTCCCATACCTTACGCACGTAACAAAGTGATAAAGAGGAGACCAAGTATTGCTACTAATACATAAAAAACATCATTATACAGAAATGCTTGGAATCTCTTTAACTAAAAGTGTCAGCTGATTGAATATTTGAGTGTGTGAGCAAGTCACTAATTATCGGGTATATTTTTCCTATCAGCATGAAAACTGACGTCACTTTAGGCTGTTTTCAGTCATTCCGGATAACGATAATCCTCCTTAGATAGGAACTAGCATTGGCAGGTATCGTGATTTTTTTTATTTGAGGGGAATTCTGTTCATCCATTCACGCACGTCAGTAATTAGATGAGGCGAAAGTCATATTTGCGCCCGCAGTTTAACAGCACACCATCGAAGAGGCATTAAGAGTACCGTTATCATCCGCAGCAGGCCTAAAAATTAAACAGTTTGATTCCCCTGGTCTGCACCAGTTTTTTGCCGTTGCCGATGTTGGGCCACCAGGTGGACCGCAGTAGTAAAGCAGTGTTCATTTTACCTCTGAAAAGTGATGCGTCCCGGGGACTCGCATGCTCAAAAATCTATGGGTCCCAACAGAGATCTATGGGTCCCCAAAATTGAGTGTGCTCCATGCCCTTACAAACTGTCGTATTTTCCCTTACAAAATACAAAAATTTTTTTTTTTTTAAAACATGTTTATTTATGTAGTTTAACATGTTATATTGTACATGTGTTTCCTTATATCATATATATTTTTAATGAACATTTTGTTGTGAGACACTGAGTTGCTCGACATGAATGAGGTTTTTTATAGAAAAAGTTCAAAAATGAAGTCGCTTGGACGTTCACTGTAGAAGGAAAAAATAAATGCAAATAGAATTACGTAGAATAATACATTTTCTTTTTCAAATTATTAATTCATTTTCTGCAAATGAAATGAAATGAAATCTGAAATCTGAAATCTGAAATGATCTGCATTTATATAGCGCTTTTCAAGTCAATGACTTCCCAAAGCGCTTTACATTGTGCTTCACATTTCCCAATAGCGGCCGTGATCTGTGCAGCCATGTAAGGCGCTAACCTGCTTATTGGGTGTGTTGGGGGTTCAGTGTCTTACCCAAGGACACTTCGGCATGTAACACGGACAAGCCGGGATTCGAACTGGGATCCCTTAATCCTAAAACGATCGCTCTACCTCCTGAGCTACTGCCGCCCCCTGCATTAAATTATTGTTGGTAATATACTGTTAAAAAGGGATCACCACAAACCTGTCTTTTTTCATTTTCTCCTTTTATTCTTCCTTTTTTTCTTGACTTCTTTATACATCATAATCATTCGTAATCTAATGCATCAAAGCAAGTGAGCCGTCTGAGAGCCGGCTCTTTAATGAGTTGAGCTGAAAGAGCCGGTTCTCTAAAAAGAGACGGAAACCCGAACCGCGAGACCAAAACAACAATGGCGGATCCGCCTGACGAAAAGTTTGGAGTGCGGTAAATCTTTGTTAAAAAATTATAATGAGAATTTCGTGTCAAAAAAGTTGCGTCCCGGGGATGCACGTTGATTTGACACGATGCGTCCCCAGCAAAAATAATGCGTCAAGAACGCAGGGACGCGGGCAAACGAGAACACTGGTAAAGATCCACGAGGAGGGCCCGGCGCGAGTCAAAAATTGCTGCCGACACCATCAACCTCACAAAGAAATAAAAAAAAAATAAGCCGCATCTTATTGTAAGCCGCAGTGTTTAAGATGTAGTGTATTTTAGTCCAGAATTTACTGCATTAGAATAAGTACAATTAATGTTGTGAGTGTTTTTTGCTGATACCTGATGGCACAGTCTATATGGTCCACCAAACAGGCCCAGCGGTAAAATACTGGCAGTGGTGAGCAGTTTGTCATTGTGACTTCCTGGTGATTTTCTGTGGAGTTGAGCACACTCCCAAAATCCACTACAGTGGAAGAAAAATGGAGGTTTGGATAGTGGACTTCAGCATGCATTTCCACTTTGTCCTGTTGAGGGTGTCCTATGTAGCTCACATGGAGAGTCTGGAAAATATGATATGCAATCTATTCATATATACTTTCTTTTCCCATATATCCATTATCTGCACTGCTTATCGGAATTAGGGTCGCGGGGGTGCTGGAGCCAATCCCAGCCATCTTTGGGCAGTGGGCAGGGGACACCCTGAACCGGTTGCCAGCCAGTCGCAGGGCACACAGAGACAGACAACGTACTCGCTCATTCACACCTAGGGACAATTCGAACCGGCCAATTAACCTGACGTGCATGTTTTTAGAATGTGGGAGAAAACCGGAGTGCCCGGAGGAAACCCACACAAGCAGAGGGAGAACATGCAAACTCCACGCGGTCAGGTTCGATCTCATGACCTCAGAACTGTGTCGCGGATGCGCTAACCATTCAGCCGCCCTGCTGCCCTACTTTCTTCTTATTATTGAACATTTTGTTTTTACATTTCTTTAAACCTTATTCAATAAATTGATTGCACATGAAGTTTAATTACTGCGGTAAGATTCAAGTAGTTTTGATTATTCTTTATAGTTTGATTTTATTTTGTTTTGACTTCAAGTTTATATCAATTTACGGTATGCAGACACATGTCATGTAAAATGAAAACTTCAATCATGTGCTACCATACACAATCACAGTGTTCATTTTACCTCTGAAAAGTGATGAGTCCTGGGGACTCGCATGCTCAAAAATCTATGGGTCCCAACAGAGATATATGGGTCCCCAAAATTTAGTGTTATCGAGGTTGAAATTGTAAATCGGTGACAAATATATAATAAAAATCTATATGTTCATTCAGTTTTAATCATCAAATTATTAATTCATTTTCTGCATCAAATTATTGTTGGTGATATACCGATTAAAGGGATAACCACAAACCTGTCTTTTTTTCATTTTCTCTTTTTATACTTCCTATCTTTCTTAACTTCTTTATACAACATAATCATTCGTAATATAATGCAACAAACCAAGTGAGCCGTTTGAAAGCCGGATCTCTTGAATGAGTTGAGCCGAAAAAGCCCATTCTCTAAAAAGAGACGGACTTTTCACCACCCAACTCGAAAACGAAAACTCGAACTGCGAGACCAAAACAACATCTGCCGGATCTGCCTGACAAAAAGTTTGGAGTGCGGTAAATCTTTGGTTGAAAAAAAAGGTAATCGGGTAATAATGACAATTTGGTGTCAAAAAAGTTACGTCCCGGGGACGCACGTTGATTTGAGACTATGCGTCCCCAGCAAAAATGATGCGTCTAGGACGCAGGGACGCGGGCAAACGACAACCCTGCAATCATGCCCTCACCCCTTTTACCATTAAATAATAATGTATCTTTGGTACCATATCGACAATTTTGATTTCAGCTATACAGTATTACAGTGGCAAAAAAAGCTTTCCAAAAACAATCATTTAAAAAAAAAGATTTTACCTGATCCACGACTTGTGACAGCTGACCATGGAATAAAGTTGGATCAAAACATACCCACAAGTGGGTTTCTTCCCCTTGAACTAATGTCATACTCTGTGAAATTACAATAAAACAGTTGAGTTAGAGAGCTCTATTACTATAACCACAGCAGGCTATCAATAGAACCATTTTCGGTGAGGCCAAATATTATTACATATTGATCCATTTTGGGAAACACTTCTAAAAAATACAACAGCTTATATAGGAAAGATCTAAAAGAAATGATGTGCATTTGTTTGTTCACCCCAGAAAATTCACAAAGTATGTCCTTTAGTTAAATCCTTTAAACAGCTGAAATGATGTTTTTTCTTTAGGGAGAAATAAAGTTTATGGATGCTTTTATTGTGACAATATTTTTCGTCATTAGAATGAATGTGCCACAACCATTTTACATATGTGAATCAGTACATGTACATAAAAAGCCTTTGGGACATGTGTTGGACATAGCTTTAAATGTATGATCCCAGCTCATCAACTTTATCTTGTCTTGTCTTAAATGCAACTGTCAGCAGCAAAAACTCAAGTAAGAGAAAAATATGATAATAATATTTTCAATATTTTCAAGTCAAATGTTCATCATTCCGTTGGTAGATAATTTTGCTAATAGTATGTACCGTAAATTCTGGACTATAAGCCGCTACTTTTTTCCCAAACCTTCAACCCAGCGGCGCTCGAGTACAAAAGGTAAGATTTAGACCGGTGGAATATATGCGCCGAGGAAGACTGCAACTTCTTAGCTTGTGCACAAATTAAACTAGCGTAGAAATATCCTCATCATGCAAATTGCAATAAGAAAGGCACATGACGTAGATTTCAAGCTAAAAGCAAACGAGCAGTCCGATAAAGAAGGAAACAGAGCTAATGCATGTAAACTTTACTTAGCGAGCGTGTTTTTGAATAAGGGAGCGTGGAACGACGTCAATATGACAAAGTCTCTTTCCCATACTGGGGAGGACGACTTTGGTGACGTCAGTTATAAGGAGGAAGATGAGGACGGTTTACCATGGTTTCTACAAGTGTTTTATGTTTTTAACAGACCATTTTACTGTGTTGTGAGCATGTTGCTAGTAGCGTTTTGCTACCCTTCACAGGCACGGTTTGGGATGAAAGTTATAATATTATAATTAAAGCTTTGAAAACTCTATCGGTGTACCGTCTTTCTTTGTAAATATGTGTAACCGATGTATAATATGTATTTGCACCTCTATATTTTTGTAATGTATTTATTTGAGACACTTATTCTGATATGTTTTGCGAATTAAAAAAGGGGCGGAGCAAATGCGGGCTGACGGTAAGTGGGGTAAAGGTGAGACAATAGTGGATATATATTTTTTCCCATCCTTACCTTTGGAAATATAGACTTTTTTTCCTTGGATTAGTTTCAACGGGTACCCGGACTCTGCAGGTCTGCATTAAATGTTAAGTACCAGTATCATTTTCTGTTCATTTTGCCGGCTGTGGTTTTTGGACTGTGTACTTTACATTCAGTTACAGTCGCGGAACTCAAAGCCGGATTTGGGCTAATTTTGTGATTGTATTACATGTTTTAATGTGAGCGCATGCGGCTTATATATAGGTGCAGCTTGTGTAAGTACAACATCGGTTTTCCTCTTAAAATGTGGTGGGTGCGGCTTATAATCAGGTGCGCTCTATAGTCCGGAATTTACGGTACTGTTTTTCTTATATTACTATAAACAGTATTTTGATAAAATACCTAAAAAGTGCCCCAAAAAAATCATTTTTTTTTCTCTCAGTGAAACGCAGGTAACAACATACTTTAGAGTTAGCAGCTCCATAGTCTCCTCGGGCATCACACAGGGAGAAAGGAGTAGCAAGGTAGAGTTCCATAGTTAAGGAAAGAGATGACACATTCTTTAAAACCAATTCCTCGTACAGTTGGGTAAGATCTTCTCCTGGGAGCTGATAAGCCATATTGATGCAATTAAAAAAAAGGTTAGGGACAAGTAAGAGAAAGTAAACAGCATGAACACAAATTTTCGATCAACCTTTTCAATATAGAAATCAAGCTTCTGCGCAGACATTTTGAGCATTGGTGTCACAAACTGGCATGTCACCTCCACAGTAAATATATGCTCCTTAATCCCCTGAAGACCCACAATGCCGCAGCAGACCAGATACTCTCTCACAACCTGAGGAGGCAGGAAAATATTACTTGTCACAAGTAGAGGTGCAATCGATCATGACTGATTGGTAATGCATTCCGATCAATGTCTTTGGTTCGGTACACAAGAGATCGGAGCTTCACTTTCAGAAAAAAAACGTAATCTTTAAGGCACATTTGAAATTCTTCCTCAGAGTGATAATCAACAGAGAAGCTTCAGACACCATGAAAATCACAAATGTGGATGTATGTTGGACTCCCTGTCAAATATAGAAAGAAGTTAGCCAATCCGAGGGATTGGAGAGCTATTTACCGATAGCTATTCACTTTATCACAGCAGAGTAGGGGTTTTGAAGTGCGGCAAACTTTAAAATGTTTTTAATTTATTATGTTAAATGTTGATTTTTATAGACCAGTATCACGAGACTTAATTCTTAAAAGAGCGTTCGCAACACGAAAGCGGCTTTTTCTTGGGGTACGGAGCAGAAAAATTCCCTCCACACACTGGGTTGAGTGTGGTCAGATTGCTCTTCTTTGCAGTGCTTAACCATTGTTGCATGCAGGTACTTATTATGTACATTTTCATGTTTTTTTGTGTTTGCAAAAAATGAGAGAGCATTGAATAGTAAACACTTGAGAGCTCAAATTTCCCCCGGGTTGTGAAAACATGTGAATGTTCAAAATGGCATTGTACTGTGATTATTATGTACCGTAAATTCCGGACTATGAGCCGCTACTTTTTTCCCAAATTTTCAACCCCGCGGCTTATTCAGAGATGCGGCCAATTTATGTAATTTTTCTAACAGGCCGCCGGCGGCGCTCGAGTATGAGAGGTAAGATCTAGACCGGTGAAATATATGTACCGAGGAAGATCACTACTCATGAGCGTAAACATACCCTTGTCGTGCAAATTGCACAAAATGGGCTCATGACGCAGCCACTATGTCATAGGCAGTCGGGAGTATTGCTGGAATGTATTAGAGTAAGGGAGCTTGGAACGAAATCATCATGACAATGTTTGTTTCCGACATTTAGAAAGACAACTTAGATATCTTTACTAATAAGGAAGAAGCGGATTATCTGCCGTGTTTCTTTCGATTACGGCTTTTATTTCCTTAACAGACAAAAGAACAGGTATGCGAGCGTCTTTTTAGTAGCGTGAGGCTACCTCCCAAAGGCACGGTTTAGGATGAAAGTTATATTATTATTATTAAAGCTTTGAAAACTCTCTCGATGTACCGTCTTTCTTTGTAAATATGTGTAATATGTATTTGCAACTGTATATTTTTGTTATGTAGCAAACGCCAACGCTGATGGGAAAGTGGGGACCGGTAAAAGTGAGTTTTTGTGGACACGGCGGACAATAATGGATATATATTTTTCCCACCCTTACCTTTGGAAATATACACTTTTTTTCCTTGGATTACTGTGAACAGGCACCCAGAATCTGCAGGTCTGCAACAAATTTTAAATACCTATATAATTTTGTGTTCATTTTGGCGGCTGTAATTTTTAGACTGTGTGCTCCAAAGAAGGACATTTAGTTTCAATTGCGGGACTTGAAGTTTGGCTTGGATTAATCTTGTGTTTGTTTGGTGTGGGTTCATGCGGCTTATATACAGGTGCAGCTTCTGTATGGACAAAATCGGTTTTCCCCTTAAAATGTGATGGGTGCGGCTTATAATCAGGTGCGCTCTATAGTCCGGAATTTACGGTAATTGAATTTGGTAGACAACTGCATACTATACACATAAGATTCCATGTATATCATGTGGACATATAGACATCCGTCATAATTCCTAATCTTGAATATATCATAAACCTGATGTATTTCAATGCATTTCCAGGGATTTTGATATTTTGGGGCGGGGGGGCTTTTGTTATGTTTACCCTTCTTCAATATGTATTCGGGTTACGAAGCTACTCCCACAACAAATTTAATTCGTAAGTAGAGGTACGACTGTATATGTATTGCTTGAGCATGTAAGCAGACTGTGTATTGTTCAATGCCGCAATAATCAAAGCATTGTGTAAAATTTGTACGGGAAAGCGCCTTTTGGGACTCCTCCGTTTTCACCTTGGGGGAATCAGAAGCTCCTTTCAGCAACATCTCAACAGAGCCTCCCGGGAAAAGTTCCATTCGTGTTGGGCTAATGCTGAAAACAGGTTTGTCTTCAGTGTGGGATGCGAACAACCCATTGGTAAGAGAATCTCTCTTTTTTGCAGCTGAGATGGCAGGCAGGAAAGTACGACCCGGCGAGCAATCCGTCTTCCAATAAAGTCGGTGTACTCTTTGGCCATAATTGGTCACCTTGAAAGTGAATTCAATCGATCCGTGGCTTAGGATACACACACAAAAAACAATCAATCTCTGATGTGAAATGCTTTGAAGTTAAACATGAATTGTTGAATTAATTTATACCACCTGAAATGTGTGCCAAGGTCGAGGTTTGGATGCAAAGGTTTGTCCGTGACAATTGTCGTACCCGTGCCCGTCGCAGACAAGGCAACAGTGTGACTTTGGCTACCTTGGATGTAAATGTCAAGTTCGTCTTGAAACATGAGTGTGTCTTTCAAATTGGCCACAACCTTAAGCTCCAGTCGGCCTTGTGGTGGCACTTCTCCTTCACTGGGCTCAACACGCCAAGGGGACTTTTGTTGGTTCTGGGAAAAAACAATCAGCACTTTAATTTATGCCTGAGATACGACTAGACATTAAATAGTCCTTTCCATGTATCTAAATTATGTGCATTTCCATAGTACAAGATGAGCTACCTTATATCCAAATCTGAGAAATGCATAATGCATTAGTTAGTCCTATTTGTGACTATGCCAGAGGGTTCAAACACACGGCCCGCAGACAAAATCAGACCCACCAACAGATTTAATCCGAGATGCGATACATTGATTATAGCATCAGAAAACATGAGCCATTATTTCAAACAAAGTCTCTTGCCTAAAACAGCGTGGAGAAGTCACAGACGTGCTGTTTAAAACAATTGTGTGTAGATGTTGTTTTCATACAAACATTTGATTCTTACTACACTTTTCATCACCATCGATTCGAAACTAAAGGCCAGCACCTCGATTCAAAAAACAGAGCAATGGAAGCTGGGTGTCTTTACAGATGTTTTCACACACTAAGGTCAATTCTATAAAAGTCATTAAATCTTAAGGTGAAATATCCCATATTCAGGCAATATTTTGAATTAAAATTGAATAAAAAGCAAAAGAACCTTTCTTAGGCTCCAGGTACTGAATTTTTAAGTCGTGATTGTGTTATATTTTGTGACTCTAGTAATTTGCTTGAGTTTCCTGAGTTGAAGAAACAAAGTGAAAATTTTAAAAAAAATCATCTTATGCTTTGTTATGAAATCTAATGAAATTATCTGCATTTATATAGCGCTTTTCAAGTCAAGACTTCCCAAAGCGCTTTACAATATGCACCACATTTCCCAATAGCGGACTTGCAGCCATGTAAGGCGCTAACCTGCTTATTGGGGGTATTAGGGGTTCAGTGTCTAACCCAAGGACACTTCGACATGTAACACGGAGGAGCCGGGATTCGAACTGCGATCTTTTGATCCCCAGACGGGCGCTCTACCTCCTGAGCTACTGCCACCCCAGTAAATGCAAAGTTTTTTAAACATTACAAAATGTTTGTGAAAGAAAAAAAGAAAAGAAAAAAAGGCATCAAGAATTAAATCTTAAGCACCGAATTATAATCGCAATCAAATTTTTGAAAAAGTCCAAGCCCTACAACTAAGGCACACTTTTTATGCCAATCATTTATGATTATGCCTTGCGTGATGTTTTTATTTTATTTCATTTTTACCATGGAGTACCAGAGTTGAAACTAGTTCGTCACGCCTGATCTAAACTCACATTTTCACATATATTTACCGTAAATTCCGGACTATAAGCCGCTACTTTTTTCCCAAATGTTCAGCCCTGCGGCTTATTCAGTGAAGTGGCCAATTTATGTAATTTTTCTAACGGCCATCAGCGGCGCTGGAGTATAAAAGGTAAGATTAAGACCAGTAGAATATGTGCGCCAAGAAAGACTGCAACCTCTAAGTTTAAGCATACATTGTCTGTAAAGGTCAGGTACGTTCCGATAATGATGAGAACGCCCTTGATGGCGAAAGTTATGAGGAGGAAGTTGAGGACGATCTTACGTGTATTTCACAATTGCTTTGAAAACTCTCTCGGTGTACCGTCTTTCTTCGTAAATATGTGTAACCATGTATAATATGTATTTGCAACTGTATATTTTTGTAATGTATTCATTTTAGAGATTTATTCTGTTATGGGTTCTACGGACGAATGAAAAAGAAGGGGCGGAGCACATGCGGGCTGATGGGAATTGGGGTAAAGCTGAGTTACCGGTAGATCTGTCTGTTGTTGCAGCGGACAATAGTGGATATATATTTTTCCCACCCTTAACTTTGGAAATATACATTTTGTTTCCTTAGATTACTTTCAACAGGACCTGGACTTTACAAGTCTGCATCGTACGTTAATTATGGGTATCATTTTCCAATTATGATGCCAACTGTGATTCTAAAATTGTGTATCTATGCAGTTACAATCGTGGAGCTTACAGCCAGGTCTGGGTTAAACTTGTTATTGTGTCACAAGTTTTAATGCGGGCGCACGCGGCTTATAATAATAATAATAATTTCCTTGTATTGTCATTCTGTGTAACAATGTACACAGAACGAAATGTCGATTGCACCTGACCCGTTGTAGCGAGCCGATGCAGCCGCAGCCAACAGAGGGCGCCGCCGACCACTTTTTAAGTCTTAGGAATGACTCGGCCGGGGCGCGAACCCGAACCACATGGGTGCGGCTCGTGTAAGAGCAAAAGTAGTAGGTCACCGAAAAAATGGTGAGTGCGGCTTATAATCAGGTGCGCTCTATAGACCGGAATTTACGGTAGATCTCTAATTTGGAAAACCTGGATGGAAAATAGAAAGTCAAACAGAACATATAGATTGGATCACATATTCATCTCATGAACATTTGGTCCTGGGAAAAATGTATTTCAAACGCATTTATCTTGAAAATACACAAAAATATACAAAAAAAGCTAATATGAAATTGTACCATGTACGCTGCGAAGTATGCAGGGATCGGTGCTTGGTTGAACAGAGGAATGATTTTAGTAACGTCTGTCAGAACTGGTATTTTGCCAAATTCCAGCTGTTGACTCTGGCACTGAAGGTGAACTATAGGACCACGCCCAATGCATGACAAAGAAACCTCCTATAGGAAAGATTAACAATAAGCAAATACTATATGTAGGACAGAGTGGAAAATACAGGGAAACAATGTTTTCACTCACGTACCAGTGGTGGGTAAATGCTGCCAAACAGAGCAATGTAAAGAGTGTGATGTTGCCTTCCCACATTCTTCACGAGAAGAAAAACAGGAAGATCTGCTGAGCTGTGTGGGGAAATCACTCCTCTGGATAAGGAACTACCAAATATCAGTGACGGTTCCTCCTCATATTCCTGAAGATGCAGAAAATTCAATTGACAGTTAGTCACAGTCAATGTTCCCTGTAATTTTCCACAGGTCTGAGCGTTCACACAAAGTCGGTGAGCAACGCTTGAAACAACAGTGAGCAACGGCAATCCCAAGTGTGGCAACTGAGTCATTATCAAACATGTCCAAAACTTTTGCTGAGTTTCCGGCAATGCAAAAAAAAATTCACTTTTGAATGAATTGACTAATGTATTATTGCAAAGGTTGTACGGCCTACAAACGTCATTTGTTTTTACAACAATTCTTTCACAAGATTTTCATTTCTTTTTTTTCCTGGTATCTTTTGTCGCATACTACTAACATTTTGGGGGGCTTATTTAGTCGGTTGCACGATACACAACTGTATTTAATCACATGTTTTTAGTGGAAGTACAATGCTGGCAACAAGATTGACTTAGTATAATTGGAAATTATTTGAATGCAACACAAACCTTTTCTTCTTTTTCCCTGTTTTTTTTTTCTTTTTTTAAATGCCTTTTAAAAAAATGTCATTGTGTTTATTTTTTTCCTAGCTGTTACTTTTTTCTTTTTGTTCTCTATTTACGTTTTTCCTTTGTTTCTTTCTTTTCTTTTTTTCTGGATTTTTTCTGGATTTTTCCTTCTTCTTTCTCTTCCTTTTGTTTTTTTTCTTCTCAGCTTTACACAACTTTTTCATTTTGGTATTTTTTTCTTTTGTGTTCTATTCCCCCTTCCTTTAAGTCATTTTGTGCATAATTTTACACAATATTTGGTAATATAGGGATGAAAGAAGCAAAAACTACCTGAAAAGCCGTTTAGGACCCGAAAGATCCGGTTCCTTTTAGTGAGCCGGGCCGAAGAAGCCGGTTCTCAAAAAACTTTAAAAACTAACACACGGGTCACAGTTATATATTTCTGCATGAGAATAACACGCTATAACAAATAGTTGTGTTATACAACAACAACAAAATTATCAATGGTGAAACAATGAAAATGATCATTTTGAAACTACCTAGCAGGGGTGGGCTGATTGATTTAAATATCAATATTATTTATACTTGGATCAGCTCAATACTTTTGTCCTGGGTTACGCAACTCCTCTACAAAAAATTGTATCGTTCACACGATTTCAACTTTCTGACTTTGTTTTCAAAAAATTGCAAAATGAAAGGTATAATTCTCATATTGACATTGTTAGATTTGTATTTCTGTTACATTGCTCCTTTTTTTGGTTTGACTTTGCTTTGGAAGAAGCTGAAATAAAATAATGTATTCTGTTGATACAGTTAAAGTTTGCATTGTAATTAATTATATATATATATATATATATATATATATATATATATATATATATATATATATATATATATATATATATATATATATATATATATATATATATATATATATATATACTGTATAAGATTTGTATTCGTATATAAATTACAAGTATCACCCATGCCAAATATCTGGTAAATTCATTTATTTTTAGGTACAACAAAGTTCTTTACCTGCTCCAGCATGCCATAGCAGACCGGCAGAGAGCTTATATTCGTCAGACGCACTTTTTTCTCATACGGGTGGTTGAGAAAGCACTTCTGAAAATCCAACACTGGAGTCTCCACCATGATCTCTGGAATAACACACCTGGCCACAGTGCAGAGGGAAAATTAAGAAAATGTTTCTTTGCCTCACTTGCTGATTTCAACTTGTTAAAGAATGTTTACTTCATAATTACTTTAGCCGTGGTTACCGGTAATTGAAATCTCGAAGCAGGAGATTTGAAACGATTTATTTAGAAAGAGGGGGAACAAAGTGCTATAGGTGTAGCATTCAGTGCATAAAATAGTTTTGTACCGTATTTTCCGGACTATACGTCGCTGTTTTTTTAGTAGTTTGGCCAGGGACCATTTATATTTCGGTAAGACTAACAGTATCTCTGAAATTATTAACACATTATTACATCATTGAGTTTTATATTCTTATTACCGGTACTATATATATCTTCATATGATACTTTCACATTAAAACGCAAGACGGTGCTCTAGGCCTGTGTTGATCATTTTAACCTTGACAGCGACGTAAAATCGGAGGGAGAAAACCGGTGCATTGTCGACCTACCGGGAGTAATTTACCGGTAAAAGTGACACAGAAGATGATGATTTGATTGCAAAATCGTCCAATATGGTAAATTATATTGCCCATTTGCCCAAGTATGTATTTGTTAAAAGAAAAACATATTATTAATATGTGCAAAATTGTTGAACATATGCCACGTGCTCTATATTATTATTTTGTAAATTTAAAGGATTTTTTATTTTTATTCTATTGGATAAAACAAGTTAAACGTGTAATAAAATGAGAAAAATGCTATTTTTGGATGATATTGGATGAAAAAATATATAATAACATAAATAACAAAAATGCAATATTACGGTAATCATAAAATAAACATTTAAGCGATTTGAATGTGATTTTTCGGTCATTTTTACATCGACTGCTGGCTTCAGCTTATCCCCTACATTTGTTCTTTACCTTGCAATAATGGGCAAGGCCATGATCTCTTTTCCAACACCCTCAACATCTACAACCAGAGCCACTCTGTAATGTTTGACTGTGTTGGAGCACAGTGACACCTGTTGAGAAAACGCACATGAAAATATTGAAAAAAATAGGAAGATGGACACATATAGTCAGACAGTGGGTTTCAATATAATGCCCGGCAAAAGTTAAGGGTTAGGGTTAGACCTTACCTAAACCTAACCCCATCGTAGGCTAACTGTATGCTTTTCTTTCATTTTATAATGTAAAAAAAAAATCGAGCCATGTGAAACTGGCTCCAGTTCTTTCTTGTCGCTAAGCTAATACTCACCCAGAATTACAAAAAGGAGAGATAGACAGTTGAGTGCAGCAGCTCGTCAAGTCAAGTCAAGTCAAATTTATTTATATAGCCCTTAATCAATTACCTGATCTTAAACCAACATGCGGACAAGGAACAACTCAAAAACCTCAGCGTGAGGAAAAAGAGAAACCTTGAGAAGGGACCTCACAAGTGGTATCCTCCTTTCAGGATGACCAGGGTGAATTACTACTGCTACAAACTATGTCTTTATCAGAAGCCAATTTACTCAAAATAATAAAGTAGAGTGAACTTGCTTTTGTTATATGCGTTTTAAATCTCTCAGCCTAGTTGCTTCATCTGTTAGAAACTGTTTTTAAACTGAATTTTTCTAAAAACACTTAAAGGCCTTTTTTTCATTTGAGATGAATGAAAAAATCTGCATTTTTCCCTTTTTTTTTCTTTTGGGAGAACATTTTTGTTTTACTATTTGGGTATTTGGGTTTTACACATTTCCGATTTTTGGTTTTGGACCTAAATATTCTTTTGGGTGCATCCCTCTTATAACATGATGCTAGTTATTTATGAGATTCGACACAATATTTTCTTTGCCATCCAATGGAATTGGTTGTGGATGCAATAAAATACTAAATTAGTTTAAAAAATAAATAATAAATATATAAGTATACCCACCCCAAAAAGACCAAAATGAGTGAGAGAAAGGGAGATCAATGTTACAAAAATGAAAAGTAAGCAGGACAGAAACTAAACGGAGAACTAAACAGTACCTTGATGCTGACGTTGGCCATGGCTCGCAGTGTTCCCATAGCCGGATTGACATTAAACTCGACAGGCATTTCGCGGACATCGCGACTGGCACTGCCTTGCCAGTTGTTTCTACACAACTCGCACACTTGTTGGTCACTGGTCACACTGGGAGGGCCCATTCCATCACCCACAACACGCAGGTTAAAGTTCATTGGAACAAAAGATGTGTTAAAGAGGGAGCACATTTCTGATTGTGGGAAACCTGAAAAATACAAAAACACGGAAATCAATTCAAATAGGGACATCTTTACAACATGAAACAGGGTGCTGAATGTGAATTAAAAGTATTTTCTTTCTTTCTTTCTTGCAAAGCGTTAGATCGCAGGGGTTAACTGTCCCAATTAGCTGTAAAACTCATGCTTGTATATTTGCTTAAAAAGATGGTACTACACTGGATTTGGACAATGAGGAAAGATATTTTAGTTTGAACCCTGAACAAAAAGGGGTAAATATTAAACATATCACTTGGATCGGATCAATAGTATTGTGTAGGGTGGTTACTGAAATCTGGGAAGGGATTTTTACCCCATCTTCTTCTAATTATATATACAGATAGTGTGATGAATTCAAAATAGTTTAAACAATTTCACTACCATTGACGACTATACATGTCAATCCTATATTTTCCAATTAAGAATGTTTTCAGTATATGTGTTAAAGGTAACATCCATCCATCCATCCATTATCTTCACTGTTCATCCTCAGTGGGGTCACGGGCACACAGGGACAAACAACTCACTCGCTCAGTCACACCTAGGGACAATGTGGACTAGTCAATTAACCTGACATGCATGTTTTTGGAATATGGGAGGAAACCGGAGTGCCCGGAGGAAACCCACGCAGGCATGAGGAGAACATGCAAACTCTGCACTGGAAGGATAGTAGCTGAATTTGATCTCATGACCTTAAACCTGTACCGTGGACGCGCTAACCACTCATCCCCCGTGCCGCTAAAGGTAACATATTCTATAAATTATTATCTCTTGCAAACCTCCAGGACCCTACCTTATAACTTAATTAATATAAAAAAGAAATAATTTTCTAAATGCGTCTTTGTTGAAGCCTTTAGGAATTTAACAAATTCTGATATCACTATGTGGCTCATTTACAAACAAGTCTTCTTACTTTTTTTGCCAAATATATTAAAAAGTGCAAAGCAGCATTGTTAACTTTAGCATTAGTTATTAAAACCAGCACATTCTGTACTTGAATGTGAAGTTGTCAAAACGATAGGGATTGGTGGCATTCCTCGAAGTCTTAAATAATCCCCCATTCATCGCGGTTAATGGGGACCAAAACCCTGCTGCGATGTGCCAACATATGCAAAGTAGCGACCCCATTTTTAACATGTGCTCAATTGCCCCTTGCAAAAAAAGTTGACCGGGAATAATGGTTTGCAGCATTATGGGTGCAGTTAATTTTAGGTAAAAAGAGGGCAAAAAAGAGACGCCAAAATTTTCTCTCTTGGGCCACCACTCTTAGCAGAAAAGTGATAAAGGATCACATTTAGGACTGTGCTGTATGGGATTGGGGAGAATGGATCAAGACTGCCCGAGTACAATCGTTTTAAGCGGAAAACACGGCAACAGCTTATAAAAGCCACCAGCCATGACCAAAGTGTGTTCTGTTGGTAGCAATATTCGACCAGGGATAATGGATCATGGCTACACGATTGTAGTCCAATAGCAGCAATAAGCTATATTTTTCAACTCGCAATGCACTGAGGTCACAAAGTTTTGTAATGAGGGCAAACAGATAAATTGGAAAGCTCTTCTTCCATTGAGTAATAATATGTTTTCGTGACTAAGGCCTTCAATTATGCAGGTATAAATTGGCAAACAGAATACAGTAAATTAGAGAGGTCTTCTTCCATTGAGTAATCATATTTTTCGTGACTCAGGCCTTTAGTTATGCAGGTATAAACTGCTTGCATTATTTATCTAAAGCAACCAAGTCCAGCAGGGGGGCCAGTTACAGCACGTGATCAATTTTTTACCAGCCCGCGGCCTCTGTAAAAAAAAACATCAATAAGTGGGCCGCAATATAAAATAAAATTGTCCCATTACAACAGATAATGGCTGTAGCCCTTTGGCCACCTTGCCCTTGGCTTTCAGTGAGAATTTTAGCCCACCCCATTTTCGACATGGTTACTGTTGAATAAAAAAGAAAGTTGACTGTGAGGGCCGCCGCTTTAAGGACAAGTTAAAATTGGAGTATTTATTTTACCCAAATCTGAAACTACAGCATCTGCCTAATTTACCAAGAGATTGTGGCTGTATTCAATTTTTTCCCAGCACACAACTGGCGCGAAACTGAAAGTGGATGTAGTTGTATTTACTTATTACAGTTTTGCCTCAACACCTTTTGCAATAAATTAATACAAACATGGGCCACGTGTAACATATTTTGGTGGCCAATTTTTATGTTTGCTCATTTTCACAAAAAAAGATGTGATCTATCAACTTCATTTCAATGTGATCAAGAAAAAAAGAGCGAGCATTACAGAGAGAGAAAGGAGCCATGTTGGTTATTATTTTATTCTTCCTGACTTGTTTTAGCTGCTGCTGATTATGACCAAAACCCAATGTTTAAAAACGCCAAAATTCCTATTTTGGCAGGGAATAATAGCTGAATTTATCATTACATAATTGCTGAATAGAAACTTCAAATCTGCCGTTGTGGTTTCTGCAACTTAAGTAAACCAGCCAAACATCCAATCAAAAGGCTGGAATGCCAGAAAGCTAAAAGAAACATCCACTTTTGGGGGTCAATCACAAGATGGAACCACTTGGCGTGAGATTGAACCGTTTTGGAGGTGGTTCCAAGGGGAATATCCATTAGACCCCTGCTGCACGCAAAAAGTCGAATGGAAAAGTCAGAATCTGGGTCATACAAAGGGCATAATGAACTAGTACTGAGGAAAAGAGGCTTCAACTTTTTCAGTTGCCATGGCAACATACTTGATGAACTGGAATGACAAGAGCATCCCTACAAAACAGTTAAAATTGTGTTTCGGTGGATGATGCCACAAACATAAAGCTGTAGTTATGGTGTATACTTTGCTCTCAAGGGTCATTTAAGGCAAGTCGCATTTATTTGTATAGTATTTAATCCCAGAGTCTCAAAAGGCTGCACAAGGCCATGGTTAACTTAGTTAGAACATACCCCGATCCCAAACCTACATGAAAAACTAATGGCAGCATGAGGAAAATTAAGAAACTTTCAAAAGAACCACACTTGAGGTACTCACTCTTCAAGGACTGAAGTGGGAATTAAGTGGGCATTAAGAACTACTTCAAATGTTTACGATAAAGCTTGAAAATATGAAATGAAATGATCTGCATTTATATAGCGCTTCAAGTCAATGACTTCCCAAATCACTTTAGAATGTGCTTCACATTTCCCAATAGCGGCCTTGCAGCCATGTAAGGCGCTAACCTGCTTATTGTGGGTATTAGGGGTTCAGTGTCTTACCCAAGGACACTTCGACATGTAACACGGACTGCGATCTCTTGATCCCAAGACGAGTGCTCTACCTCCTGAGCTACTGCCGCCCCTTAACAGTGATACAATTATTCATATAACTATCATGTTGCAATTGTGGCTTGTGTGACTTTTATTATAAGATGTAGGAAGAATCTTTTTTTTTTTTTCTGGACTATAAACTACCGCTTTTTCCCCTTTAAAAAGACAACAACCAAAACGTATTGACTCGAGAATAGTATGTTATTCTAAGGCTGCTTTATTTTAAATCAAGACTAAGGCCCAATCCCATTCCTATCACTTGGCCCTGAGAACCCTCCAGTGAGGTCCCTCCATAGGGAAGTCCCCTCAGTGAGTGGAGTGCAAAGTGAAGATTGTCCCCTAAGAAATTGGACGGGACTTAAGTCTTTGGGGGTAAATTAACCACTCCAATTAGATTGCTGTTTTGGTACTAGCCAGCCACTCGCAGTTTTAAACAAGCACGTTTCGTGTTTGTTTAAATATTCTGGAGACGGATTGTGTTTCGCGTGTAAAAATGGAGTGCGCGATTAAAACCCACTGCTTTGTAATGTCAAATAGCATGTATGAATTTAAGCCAGGAGCGATTTCAGGTTCAGAGCTTTATGGGGTTCTTAGCACCTAGAGTGAGACTGGTTAATTTTATTTTACATTCCACTTACAGTTAAAATAGGAGGAGGTTGTGTGTGTTTCTTAATAGTTACTGTGGGTAATAGACTCTCATCTGTGAGTGATGCGCTTTTATAGAAAAAAACTGGAAATGTCCATGCTGGTGCTGAGAGGATGACCACACACGTAAGCTAGGCTGATCATTGTTGCATTCGATTCAATGCAGCTAAAATGAGGACTAAAATCTGTTGATAGTAACAAAGTCTTGGTATTGTGTGGTAAAATAGTTGTTCAACATAACGACTGTATTACATTCTTTCCCCGTAATACACTGGAGTCTCCACAGACTCTGCCGCTATGCCGCAACTGACAGTAGCCAAGCACAAGAGGAGCGGGGTAGGGGGGCGAGAGTGGCGCTAGGAATCAAATACACTCTAACATTTCAAGGCCATGGAGTATTCCCAAACCTGATTTGTTCACATGTTTGTTTTGCTTTACTTTATGTCTGTTTTATCTAGCGTTTTTCATCATTGTTAATTAAGCCTATCCTGTTATCCTGTAATCAAGGAAAATGAGTATTAAACTTCCCTAATTTTGGCAGTGCTTGGGTTGAATCTGGGGGTGCCCGAGCACCCCAAGACAGGCTGGTTACCCCCGTGCTTTGAAACAAACATACAGCTTGTAGAAAGATGCAGCTATTTTATGGATTTTCCCAAACAACAACCATGGGCGTTTGAGCGAGAAATTTAAGGGAGATATAAGTGGAGTATGAAATGAAATGAAATGATTTGCATTTATATAGCGCTTTTCAAGTCAATGACTTCCCAAAGCGCTTTACAATGTGCTCCACATTTCCCAATAGCGGCCTTGCAGCCATGTAAGGCGCTAACCTGCTTATTGGGGGTATTAGGGGTTCAGTGTCTTACCCAAGGACACTTCGACATGTAACACGGAGGAGCCGGGATTCGAACTGGGATCCCTTCATCCCAAGACGAGCGCTCTACCTCCTGAGCTACTGCCGCCCCAGTATATGTGGCAGGCTCTAGTTTGGACCATTAATTTTGTAAAATGTTATTAAAAAACTGCATATGACGCAACTTTCTGTGCCATGTTAGTGCTGATATGAGACATATATTACTGCAAGGTTTCTGCTGTGTTACCGAGATGTTACTTGTTAAAAGAAAAGGTCTCATATGAAAACCATGAAAACCTTTTGTGAACCATCTTTCTCTGTAAATGTCAAATCTTACAACGAGGGCACCTGCAGTTAACAAAAGCTTTACAAAACCTATTTTTTTCTAATCCATGCATACTGGATGCGGCTAATAATCAGGTGCGCGTTATACATTGTGAAAATTAAAACATCAACACAATCTTTAAAGATATACTAACCATAGGCAACATCACCAAAATTGAGTTCTGAAACATTGAAGTGAAAAGTGGGCCCAATAACACAGCCCCTGAAAAACAATACACAGATATTAACCATCAAGAGACAATTTGATCAAAGTCTGAGAGTTGTGTGACAGTATGAAAGGTTTAAAAGCGAAATGTCACCTGAAAGTAAGAGTAAGTGGAAGAGGTTGCCCTGTGACAAGAAGCTGCAATCCCTCCGAGAAACGTCCTAAAATGTTACTGCGGAAGGTAACTTTAATCACAAGGGAAGCCCCGGAGCAAACGACGCCTTTCTGGGGAGTGAAGAAGAAAAATTGACCAAAAGTGGTACTCGGGTTTGAAAACTCAAATGGGGCATCAATCAGTCCCTGGTTGGTCAGCTGCACCTGCAGGGATAAAAAAAAACAAAGATTTAGTGATCGTATTAAAGTTATACATCACACTGACTATAGATATTCTCTGAAGGTATTTTTACCTCATATGAGACAATGTGACCGATGAAAATGTTTTTCATATCCATCAGAGTACAGTTGATTTGCATTGCTGGTCCCAATCCCTCGCCCTTGACCATCAGGGGGATGCGAGTTTTTTTACCTGAAGGTGCAATATAAGATGCCTAAGTCTTTTCAATGCACATGAGACAAAGAAGTCGGACATAACAAGAAAGAGGCGGGGCAAATTGGTGTTTTAACGTAAAGGTTAAATGATTCCCAATTTTGCAGATACATCCCCGCCAAGGAGGGTAGGCCAACACAGCAATGGGGGCAAAATTAGAAACAAATACATAAACAAATACAAAAATAAATTAGAAAAAAAATAATAATAATAAACAAATAAAAAAATGCTCTATGGTTGATAAATGGTAGTAAGCATATGCAGCTACAGTGGCTGGTTTGAAGTGGTGTGTGGCTTTGGCGACATCCAGTGGACATTTTTAAAACTGCAGGTTATTAAAAGTCATTTTTCTTATGCTTCTTTCAGCATCGTCTTGTGAGCTGAATTAAAATCTTTTGGCTGGTGTTTGATTTGGTTTGTGGACATGGTGGTGTGTCGTATAAATGGTTGTACATGAATATAAGTTGGAGGAGTTAATCGATGAGTGACAAGGAAAATGTGGATAGCTGATCTAACGCATATTATTCAGAAATAAGTCCAAAGAGAGGCTCAAAACTGTTAAAATATTGCATTATCAATACAACACAGAGACGTGGATTTTAGACCTGACCAAATTCAAGTCAAGTCATGTTTATTTGTATAGCCCTTAATGACAAGGACTCTCAAACCGCTGCACAGACCACAGACTATTGCAAATTATAGACTATTATTACATCATTTCCTTGATCTGAAACGGCTGAATTAGTGATGTGTCGTTCGTGAACAAACTGGCTATATGAGCCAACTCTTGGAAGTGAAATTCTATATTTTATTCGTGAGAAGTGATTTTGGCATACCCAGGCTCACGCCATGTGGCCAGCAGATTGCACTAGAGGAGGCGGGCGCAGAGGGTGCCATGCCATGCGGGCACGCGACATGTATAGTTTGTCTTTTGTAACAATAAAAAAGACTGTGTAAATATAGACAACCAGCAATGTCAGGTGGATACAAAAAAAAAGGAAGCGAGAGAGATTCTTGGCCCGACCCCAACGAACCAACCAGGCGCAAAATTCGGATTGGGCTTACGTCTAGGCTGTAAGTGGCAGACAAAACCTTATCCCACTTGCAGAAGGCTTGCTCAATTCTGAGTTATATGATAGTTTTCTACAGTATTAAATCAACATAATATACTCTATTTCTTTGTGCAGCTTTTTTCTTCATGTTTAACGGCTGTTGGTGTGATCATCTGGGTGGATTACTGCCCCCTAGCCAGTCATAGTGTGTGAAACCAGCTAACATGCGTTCAGACAGCAACTCAGAATCTGGGTGCTCACTTCAAAGCACAGATATGTATTTGCCAAGAGTCCAGTGTGCTACTAGCCATTATAGACATGGGATGAGACCAGAGTGTAGCCTTCCCATTTGAAAGTCCACAAGCCTGCATTGATTTTGTGGGATTACCAAAATCATGTTTAATTTGCCCATATCAAGACACATGACATGACTTATTCATCCATTCATCCATTATCTGCATTGCTTATCCTCAGTAGGGTCCCGGGGGTGCTGGAGCCCATCCCAGCTGTCTTCGGGCAGTGGGCAGGGGACACCCTAAATTGGCTGCCAGCCAGTCACAGAGACAGACAACTCACTCGCTCATTCACACCTAGGGACAATTTGGACTGGCCAATTAACCTGACATGCACGGTTTTGGAATGTCGGAGGAAACCGGAGTGCCCGGAGGAAACCCACGCAAGCACGGGGAGAACATGCAAACTCCGGACAGGAAGGTTCAATCTCATGACCTCAGAACTGTGCCGCACACGCGCTAACCACTGTGTTGACATGCTGCCCTGTATGATTTATTAGTTTTTCGTATTCAAAAGTTAAATTAAAAATATATGTATATATGGGGGCAGCACGGCGGAGCAGTGGTTAGCGCTTGTGCGGCACAGTTCATGTCATGGGAACCTGTCGTGGGTTCAAATCCAGCTCCAGACTTCCTGTGCGGAGTTTGTATGTTCTCCCCGTGCTTGCGTGGGTTTCCTCCGGGCACTCCGGTTTCCTCCCACGTTCCAAAAACATGCATTTCAGGTGAATTGGCCGGTCCAAATTGTCCCTAGGTGTGAATGAGCGAATGAGTTGTCTGTCCCTGTGTGCCCTGCGATTGGCTGGCAACCAGTTCAGGGTGTCCCCTGCCCACTGCCCGGAGATGGCTGTGATGGGCTCCAATCCCCCCGCGACCCTAATGAGGATAAGCGGTACGGCTAATGAGATGAGATATATATATATGTATGGGAACTGTACAATACCCATATGATTATTCATATTTTAGTTAGTATTGTCCTTTATTATTTTATAGTCCAAATTAAAAGAGTAGCCCGATAATGTTGAGTCGTAGTTGGATTGTTGTGCTTGTTTTGAGCCAGTTTGTTGTGAATTGCAGCTAAAGACTCACCTGTGATGTCACAATATATGCTTTCTTGGTAGACTTTGGCTTTATCAGGCTTGAAAACAACAGTGAAACGTGCTGTAGTATTTGGCCATATTTCACCAAACTGTGCCATGCAAATCAAATTTGGAAAAGCAATTGAGACGTTTGTTAAACAAAATGAATTGGTGAGAGAATGCAAGGGAGGATTTTTTAAACACACACCGATGGTTCTAATGTTATGCATCCTTCCGATAGGGCGAGGACGCCCGTTCGCTGATTAGCTGTGGTGTCTGATTGGGAGGAGGCAAGCGAATCAGAATCCAAAAGGTGAAGCTGGTCAAGCATGGAGTAATCTCTGGAAGGATGAGAGAAAAAGGAAAGGTAATACAAAGAGAATATGATTACTAAGTATAGTAACAGTGGAAAGACATGGTTCCAGGAAGAAAAGTGTGTATTACGGTGTGCCGTGTTGCACTATAGTGTTTGAAAGTATACTCACTGGTTCTCTTCTATCTGGCTTGACCATGTGGTCCAAAAGTATTTTAGCGTAGTGTCACTACTATTAGTTAGGGACACCATATGTGTGTTGGACAAAGAAATGTAGGTATTTTCCAAATGAAGGAAGTCAGGGATAAGATTGAGCTTCAGTTCTTCACAGAGACCACGGAGGCAGATGTATATATTTTCACCTGAGCAGAGGAGCAAGAGTGGGATGTGCTTGAATAAGGGATTGGGTCTCTATTTTGGCACATTTAATATGCATAACACAAGACAGGCAATAAGTTACATAACCCATTGTTTGCTTTATCTAATCTTTAACAACCACATGCTAAATTACCGTATTTTCCGCACTATAAGGCGCACCGGGTTATCGGGCGCACCCCCCAAAAATAGTTTTTGGTCCTATATTTTCCATACATAAAGCGCACCGGATTATAAGGCGCTACAATGGGAACGTCGACAAAACAGTCAGATAGTTCAGTCAAACTTATTACCCCCTTAACACTCCGCAAGCTTGCAAAGAAGCAAATACGTGTCTCACACATGTACAGACACAGTGTCTGTACGATGTCACCGATTACTCAAATGCATCGTTCCACATATTATATCCACATATTCCACATATCCAGATGAGGGAGAGACTGAGAAAGGGCTGAAATGGAAACAATGCAAAGTCAAAGAGTGACTAACTTTTGTATTTCCGGACAGTACATGTGTATTTGAACTTATCCCTAAATTTTGTGTGAGAATAAAGGTAAAGAATCCCTCAAAAATGTTCACTTAATGTCAGATTAAAATCAGCCATCAAGTTAAATAATGTTCATTTTTTTGCGACTTAATATTGATCCATATATAAGGCGCACTGTATTATAAGGCGCATGGTCAGCTTTTGAAAAAAATAAAGGCTTTTAGGTGCGCCTTATAGTGCGGAAAATACGGTAATTGTACATCACCATCTAGTAGTTGAAAATAAATAACTAATAAATGGGTTTGCTTCATTACCGCATAAAAAAATACATATATCTATAGATATAAAAAGGGTCATTTTGTGGGGTACATGGTAAATATCAATTAGAAATAGGCAAACATATTTTGAAATAAATGCTTAGAGATTGGCCTAATCTATAATAATAGTTATGTTATGTTTATTATTTAATACGATTTCCATATATTTTACCAGTGTCGTAATGTAGCAACAGATCTTGACAGTGGTCTCCTGCAACCATGGGATTGAAAGCCACAGTGACTTGCATGCTCTCGCCAATATCGAGCGTCCCAGATGAGGGAGAGACTGAGAAAGGGCTGAAATGGAAACAATGCAAAGTCAAAAAGTGACAAGCTGTTGTATTTCCGAACAGTACATGTGTATTTGAACTTATCCCTCAGTTTGTGTGAGAATAAAGGTAAATAATCCCTCAAAAATGTTCACGTAATGTCAGATTAAAATCTATAGTTCAGCCATCAAGTTAAATAATGTTCAAGTTCTGCAATAAGATATATAAAAGATATAAAACTGCAAGTAATCACAGTAAATTCAAGTTTGCTTGTTTCAAGGTGGTGTGCACAACTTTGAATTTTGCTACTCTCTGCCGCAATCCCCTGGGTTAAAATCACGGTCGCAGCCTCAGTCAGCTCATTCCTCAGGTACTAATGAACGTTTTTTCATCTTTGGGGGGGTTTAGGTGGGCGTTTTGACAGTATTGGAAACAAGACTTTCCTTACTTTTACCATTTGTCACAATCACCCGGATCGGGAACACCTGTGCTCAGGATTTGGCGCCAACAGCCAGGACAGCTGATTGGCGCACCCTGTCCATTTAAATCCTCAGCTTCCGGAAACAAGCTGTCTGATTGTACTATGCTACCTGTTGCCATCTGCTCAGTAAGCCCGTACCTCCGACTCTTTGCCTGCCTCCTGTTTTCTTCTACTTGATCTCCGTTGCCGACCCGTTTCCGGATGTGCCTACAACCTGCCCTGCCCGTCTGACTCCTGATCACTCTTCCGAACACGACGACGCCCTTCTTCTCCAGCCCCGACCAACAACACGACGATTACGCCTGTCCACGACCATTCCCGCTAAGCCTTCACCCGCCTGTCAAGCTTCGTCAATCCGTCAAACAACGGATCGAAGAATCACGTCTTGTCATTCCTTCCTTCCAATAAAAACCAAGAAACGAGTGCAAGTGATCTCAGTTTTCCTTTCGTCTGACACCATTTCCAAGCTATACTGACATAAAAAACCCAAGAGACGGGAATTAAATTACTCTCCACCCCTTGTGGTGCCATCTCACATACATTCAAATGTAAGTTAAGGCCGCCCTGATCATTTTTTTTTAATTTTCTTTTAAAAAGCAGTGTATGTTCAGATCAGCAACTTCACCTAAATAGATCATAAATACACAGTGCTATTTAAAACGTTAAATGAAGTACAGTGGGACATCGCTACTTCGCGCTTCGACGTTCGCGGGTTCAGTGCTTCGCAACCTGTAATAGTTTAAAAAAATATATATAATAATAATAATAATATAAATAATGAAAAATATGACACTAAAATTAGAAATTACATTATTTTACAAAATTTGAAATCAAAATATTCAATTAGAATTAGTAATTGCATCATTTTACAAAATTTGAAAACACAAAAAATGCACGTATTCGCTAAGCGTCACGGCCATCAACGCAAGCTCATTGGCCAGCACTCGCTGAATACTCGACTCCCCATTGGCCCATTCACTACAGTATGCCACGCATATCTCGTACGTATACTGTACAGCACAATACAGTACGCTTCTCGCCGTTACTGTAGCCTTTGTCTTTTAAAGTTTTGTGAAGTCCTCGTGATAGCTCCTAAACGCTCTTCATCCCTTGGTGCAGCTTGTGAACCGAAGAAAAAGCGAAAGATGCTAACAATTACCGAAAAAGTGAGTTTATTGGACAAATTGAAAGCAGGAAATAGCTACGCTAGCGTAGCCCGACAATATCCATTACGCCGCCTCCTGCAGCTTCACCTGCATCGTCTGCGCAGTCATCCGAGGAGCAGTAAAGCTCTTTCTGCCCCTGTGCAGTCATTCATCGCTATTACCTCATCGTACTGCAGAAGTCTTTTTATCAACTACGCATAAAAGAACTTAAAGTAAGAGGTAAGTTAAATTTTGTTTTATTGTTTGATTGTTTAACAAGAATCACTCTCTCTAACCGTATTCCATATGGTGTACTGTATTGTAC
Organism: Urocampus carinirostris; assembly: GCF_059441175.1. Lineage (NCBI taxonomy): Eukaryota > Metazoa > Chordata > Actinopteri > Syngnathiformes > Syngnathidae > Urocampus > Urocampus carinirostris. The sequence goes on from NC_142355.1 coordinate 9,229,460, forward strand.
TGTATACAGGGGGGTGTAATGCAAAGGTTTTATTTTTTTTTAAGGTGTGCCGCTACTTCGCGGATTTTCACTTATCGCGGGTGGTTTTGGTCCCCATTAACCGCGATAACCGAGGTCCCATTGTATATAAGATATACAGAGAGTGTGTAATAATTAAACAACGAATCAAATATTTGGTAAATCCTCCTTTTGCAGGAATAATAGCATCCAAATGTCTCCTATAGCTTCCATTGAGGGTCTGGATTCTGGTTTGAGGTAATTGTAACTTTTTTTTTCTTTTTTTGCAAAACATCTGTTTCAGTCAGGTTTGATGGACAGCCCATTCAAAGCATTACCACGGATTTTCTAGAATTCAGGTTTTGGGACTGAGGTTGTTGCACTTGTTCCTGTGCATGAATGCCTAGTAGAATTTGAGCAAGGTGGTGTATCGATACCGGATACTGGATAAAGATACCGGACAGGACGGGACAGACAGGATCGATAACGGTTACACATGCAAGCTACTGGACAGGACGGGACAGACGGGATTGATACCGAATACTGGATACACGAGCAAGATACCGGACAGGACGGGACAGACTGAATCGATACCAGATACTGGAGCATGATACCGGACAGGACAGGACAGATGGGAACAATACCGGATACTGGATACGCGAACAAGATACCAGACAGGACGGGACAGACTGGATCGATACTGGATATTGGATACAACATTAGGACACCGGATAGGACGGGACAGACAGGATCGATACCGGATACTGGATAAAGGTACTGGACAGGACGGGAAACACGGGATCGATAACAGATACACGTGCAAGATACCGGACAGGACGGGACAGACGGGATTGATACCATATACTGGATACACAAGCAAGATACCGGACAGGACGAGACAGACGGAATCAATACCAGATACTGGATACTGAAGCAAGATACCAGACAGGACGAGACAGAAGGGATCGATACCGGATACTGGATACTGGAGCGAGTAACTGGACAGGACGGGACAGATGGGATCGATACCGGATACTGGATACACAAGCAAGATACCGGAAAGGCAGGACAGACGGGGTCGATACCGGATACACGAGCAGGATAGACAGAGTCAAATTGCAAGTTTTGCAAGTGCAGAGGTTCGTTGATGGACTGACACGGAGTGAATGAGAGCACTGAGTTTAAATAGGAGGGGAGCCAATCTGGCAACGAGCAACAGCTGGCACCAAACGAGCGGGCCCAAGTGAGGGCAATGGGCAACCGTGACATAATTGGCATAGCACTGCTCTGTTATTGTGTACATTTAATTGTCCTTTAAAATGAGCAACAAAGCATTGCAACTTTCAGACATTTTTCATTTCGTTACCTCGCTAGTTTTAAAGTCAGCAGATGGAAGCCACAAAGTATACTGTTCAGCTTTTAGACTGCTACATTGAGTGTAAAGCTATCAATTATTTTGTTTAGATTGCTCATTTAGTCGGATATGATAGCTTCAATACACAAATTTTACTTTCACCTCTGTGTCTGTAGCTTGAAGATAGCTATGCGGTCTCCAAGGTTGCGCACAAGCTGAGTCCTCTGTGTGGAGGCTTTCACAAGGCAGTCGGGTAGATGCAACTCATCCCGGAAGTTCAAGTTGGCTCTTGGGCCAATGGCACGGATCGCCACCTCAAACTGCTCCCGCTCGGTCACAAAAACCAATGTGTGATGGTAGTCCTGTCCAGAAAAGTGAAGGATAAGTATGAAAATTTACAAATGTATTTCAGATGTTTGTGTGTTTTAATCTGTGCATTATTTCCCATTTGTGCACTGGCCAAGTAAACACAGCTTCAAACAATTACCAAGGATCATTATTTTGACTTTGGCAACTTGAACTTCGGAAAATACAGATACTGGCTGAGTTGCACTTTGCATGCGCCAGTAACAATGTTTTTTTTATGTGGGTTTGGTGCACTCTAACACATCGTTTATCGGTTCTGAATATTAACCATGATAACCTAAAAGTTGAAAAAATTGATTTAATATCATTTGTTTCTGTTTTGTTTTTCCAGACCAATAGATTTCAGCCAGAATATGACATCAGCAAGTAGAATTTTTTCTAAGTTACGGACAGCACCTTTAAATTAAGCTAATCTATATGCCAGTGGACATCTTATCTTTACTATATGAATTGTACTATTTTTTCTAGAGAAGAAGGAAAATAATGCACCAAACAAAATTTTATGACACACAGGTTGGGAACACTGAATTATGGTATCTTAATGAAAAAGAAGCCACCTTGTTTTCCTGTGGAGTGAAACAGACTGTAAAGCCCACTGATAGGCCCGCAGCAACTTTAGTTTTTGCCTCCTTTGGACCTTCAACTTGGAAATAAGCGGATTCCTGATGTTCCAGCTTGACATGCCGCGATACCTTGACCGAAAGCAAACACAAATAGGTGCACTGTAAGAGCTGTAAGGCACACTGATTTAAAAGTTGGCACTGGACTATATGGCAATTGAAATTGAAACTACAGTAAGAGCTAAGGTTGCATGAAAATAAATACAATCAAATTAAAATCATTTATTTAATCAAACATAAATTTACATTATGACATCTGGCTTTACCAGCAAATTTTGTTTTAGCAGCAAACAATCAACGTGTTAACCACAATAGGGCCTTCAAAGACCACCATGAATATTTCTCAAAGGCAGAACAGTTGCCGTAAACAGTATCATTTAATAATTCAAACAAGATTACAACATTTTGTCCAAAACATTACTGTAAATAAAAATCTTCATCCAAGTAATCACAATATTTTTTATACTTGTCGACAAATTTTGACCAAAGCAAAAAAAACAAAACAAAAAAAAAAACAACGAAAATGAGCGTTTGAAAGTTCTGTGCTTCTCTTTTGTTTCCTTTTACCAAGAAACAATGAACATGTTAAACACAAGAGAGGACTCCTAGACAACTCTATGTGTCTCAAAAAGGAAGTACAGTTATACACAATTATATAATTATTTAATTGTAACTGTGTATTTCCAATTTTATACAGCGTATTTCACCGGTAAATAAGGCACAAAGAGCTCAAAAGTGTATGCTTCTCCTTACATTTAAGCAGGAAATATGTTTTAAGATGACAAGATAAAGTCAATGGATCTCAATGTTTCATGATAGTTGTCCCACAAAAAAATCATTTGATTCTCCTTTTAAATCTAAGTTTATTTCATCTTAGCTAATGTAAAAATAATGTGCAGGCAACCAGCCCAGGGTGTTTCTTTCCCACTGCCCAAAGTCAGGCGAGCTAGACTCTCGAACCCAACTTTTGAGAGGATAGACAGAAAGAAAATTAATGAAGGAAAAATCAATACATTGCAACAGCATCCCCTCTTGCGAGTGTGCCCCCTCCAGATACCACCAGTAAGTATTCTATAATCTCACCGTTTTGTTTTAATCTGATATAGACAGAAATGATTCATTTTATAGGTTACGTTGGTATTTTAATTGCTAAATTCAACTCCAAACCTTGTCATTGTTGAACAGTTGCAGTGGTAACTTATATGACTGTGCAGGAGTGAAGTTCCGAAAGACTAATTCAGGTGGGTGAGCCTGGAAATTTGATTGTTCGACATCCACGAAGGGCATCTGCAAACACACAAGTGAAATATAGATTGTGTTAGAGGGATGGGGGGGAGGGTGAAACTGTGTAATCGTTCTCCACTTTCACCTTTACACTATTGATCCTGCAGTCACCATTCAATAATTACACAGCAAACAAAATACATGCCACCATTTCGAATAAGAGGGTTGTTGTATCGTGAAAAACAATTTTAACATCGTAAAATACAAATACACAGAAACAATTCAATTTTCTTCAAAACAATGGTGAATACATATAGTGTAGTCATAAAGGCAAAATTGGCTCTTACACTTTTCTCTCCGTGTCAAGACCAGATTTATGAAGACATTTTAGATCCTCAAGTAAGTTTCTATCTATCTATCTATCTATCTATCTATCTATCTATCTATCTATCTATCTATCTATCTATCTATCTATCTATCTATCTATCTATCTATCGATCGATCTATCTATCTATCTACCTTGGTCATATCCCTCAAGAGGGGTGGCCGACAGCAAGACAAACACATACAATAAGAAAGAAAATAAAAGGGAGAAAAATAGCATAAAACACACACACAAAATTTTGGACCATGGCCAACCCAAATGCACAAACACCCAAACAAGTTGAGCACCTCGGCACCTAAGTTGGTCATGCTTTCCTCCCTCCAGATGAAACGGGACACAAGAAAGCGACCATGTCACTCATGTCAGGGTGACACAACACACTCTTTTGTTCAACAGCAGGGCCCGACAGCTTTCACTGGTTTACCCCTGCCGCATCATACAGGTGCCCTGCCCATCCCTTAAAACGCGCCCAAACCTCCCACTATCCTTTCACAACTCGTCTCCACTCATTCCTATCACCAACAATAGCTCTAGCTTTCACTAGATTTAGACCTATTTCTATTTCCTGCAGTGCACTCATAACACCATCCATCCAAGTCAATTGCGGCCTTCCTCTTGGTCTCCTTCCATTGACTTCTCCTCTGTAGACCCTCTTCAACATTTGCTCCTCATCCATCCTCTCCATGTTTCCAAACCAACCAAGTACTCTCTCATCCACACGCTTGCTCAGTTCCACGACTATTCCAGTTCTGTCTCTCACAATTTCCTTTCTCAATCTATCCAATCTTGTCACTCCTAACATACTCCTCAAACACTTCATCTCAAAAACATTTAATTTCCTTCTTAAATCTGCGTTCAGGCTCCAAGTCTCTGCACCATACAACACAGTCGGCACGATCACACTCTCACACAGTCCCCTCTTAACATCCATACTCATACTCTTGTTGCTCATCTCTCTCCTCAGAGCACCCAAAACCTTGCTTCCTTGATTTACTCTGTGCAATACCTCGCACTCCATTCCACCGACTGCAGCCATATCACAACCCAAGTACCTAAAGCTTTCAACTTCTTCCAGCACCTGTCCATGCAACCTTATTTCTAACGCCATGCCCACTCCATTACATGAACACTTCATCACCTTACTCTTCCCAACATTCATATACTGTGTAACTAACTCTATCACATACTCTTCCAAACTCCGTTACCAACCTTCTCAATGTTTCCTCAGAATCAGCCACAAGCGCTGTGTCTTCTGCAAACAACAACTGACTTACCTGTCACACCGTTCCACTGTTATCCATCATCTCTACACCCCTGCCAAATACTTTTGCATTCACCTCTCTCACCACGCCATCCATGTACACATTAAACAGCCATGGTGACATCACACACCCCTGTCTCACACCAGTCAACACAGGGAACCACTCACTTGTCTCACTCCCTACTCTTACACATGCTCTGCTGTTCACATAAAAACTAAGCTTACAAAAGCTTGATTTTGACTTGATTCTGAATACTGACATATGCTTGGACTGCTTATACACTATATAACATTTTATTCTCAAGCACTACTTTGTAAATATGTTTTCCAATTTATCCAGGCATTCTGTTTATATCATTTTTCTCTTTTAATTCTTCATTACGTATTTATTCTGAGGTGTCCTGTCATTCACTGTATTGTTATTCATGATAATAAATGATTAGAAAGGGACGTTTAAGTCAATAAAATGCAACTTGAATGGCTGTATAAACCCATTTATTCCAAAAAAAGATTAATTGCCTCTATCTACCCACCCAACCTTCAATAATTTTGAACACAATGGGTGGTACAAAATGATAAAGCACAACCTAACCATGTGAGGAATGATACATGAGGTAGGCTTACCCACTCTTTTCATCATCAACCTTTAAATATTTATTTACATTACTTGCTAACGTGGTGTATCTCTAACAGAAGTAAAATTATCTTAAAGGAGCCATCGCCTCATTTTTTTTTCAACATATTATTTGCATATTGTGCACTGAATGTTTTTGCACAATACTTTTGAGTGTCAATACAATTTTAATTTTATGTGCCCCTCAAATTAAAAACTTTCATGGATACTGTCATATGGTTGGGAAAGAAAGTGGCAATTGCAATTTGCATTCCGTCAACTTATTTAATTAACAAGCAGTAAACAATTGAAGTAGTTCATTATTACTTTTTGAGGGGTTGACGTTCTTGGCTCGAGTAGCTCGAGGATTCCAGGGGCGTGCATTTCTTTGGCCTCTGTCGGCCGCAGTTTTCTTGACTGCAGCATCATGTTTAAAAGCAAGACGTCACCTGCTAGGGAAGAACAAAGTCTTAAGCTAACACTTATCCTACTGGGTTTACCTCTTTAAAGAAGTGATACAAAACACCAACTTTCTTCTAAATATCAGAATAAATAGTGAGAAAATATTCCCTTAAAATAAATTCAAATGTGATCTGAAATATTTGGGTTTTACTTACTGACAAATGTCTGTCCAACTTCTATGCATGCTAGGCTATAGTGTGTCTATTGTTAGTTATAAACGACATCTCAGTGAATGAAGAAATCGGTCATCAGAATGAAAATTCGCATAAGTTTCAATCATGGTGTATGCCACGAAAACATTTTAAAAAAATATAAAGAGGAACACACAAATTCCACCGACTCTATAGCGCAGACGTCGGGGGTCAGCGTTTGTGTTTTGTTACCATGGTGACAAGCTCGCGACACCGTGCAGTTACACATGTTTCGATTGGGCAGCACCAGGTTGGTTAGGGTTACTTTAACTGGATTACTTTCAATTACTTTTGGATTACTCCAATACCAAATATGCTAATAAAAGACAAAAGGAATTAAATATGAATAAAATGACTAAATGTTGTGCAGGCTTGGGGAGTAACGGAATACATGGAACGGCAAAAATGATGTTGGCAAGCTGTTCGGATTTATTTTCATTTTGTTTAATGACGCAAGTTGATTTGACACGACGCGTCCCCAGCAAAAATAAAGCGTCTAGGACGCAGGGACGTGGGCAAACGAGGACACTGACTTTAAATTATTTAGTACAAATGTAGGTATTATAAAAAAACAAGCAAAGTCTAAAGCCATACCAAACCTTACCACATACCAGCAGGTGGCACTGTTGGACTCATCATTGCAGGACAATTATACAGAAACTATACAACATATTTTAGCAGGAATTACAATAAAACAAAAGTTATTATTACACCCGTTACACATGTAATCGTCACTAATACTTGTACTGTATTACTCATGCATTCATTCTCTAGTCCAGTGTTTTTCAACCATTTTTGAGCCAGGGCAAGTTTTTTACATTGGGAAAATTTTGCGACACACCACAAACTAAAAATGTTATAAAATGACACTGAACGGTATGTTTAGTTACAGTATAATGTATAATACCCCTAGTTTTTACAGCACAGACACTTGACAATGACATAATATTTGCAGAAAATGATTCATAAATGTTTTATTCACCAGCTCAGTAGCCTAGATGGTAGTGTGCCCGCTTTGAGACTGGGAGGTCGCTGGTTCGCGCCTCGGCCGAGTCATACCTAATTGGTATAATGGCGGCGCCCTCTGTTGGCTGCGGCTGCATCGGCTCCCTACAACGGGTCAGGTGTATCGACATTTCGTTCTGTGTACATTGTTACAAAGAATGACAATACAAAGGAAATTATTATTATTATTATTATTATTCAATTTTAAAAAGTGACATTGGATAATTTCTCACAGCACACTAGTCTGTCGCGGCAGTGATTGAAAATCACTGCTCTAGTCAACTATTCAGCATATTCCCAACACCGTAGCAAATCAGGTGAGTTTTACCATCTGGGAGATATTATCCCCTTCCAAATTTAAAGTTGGTTTGGCCCACCACCACTTTTCTATAGTGGTAAAATCAACACAGAAAAGCGTGAATAATATGAGTCAGGTACGATGGAGGGCAGAACGGTGCTAGCCGAAGCTGAATAAGCCAGCAAAAAAAAGAAAATGTGTCAAAGAAGGACTGTTATTATCCATTCCACTCATCTTGTACTTTTTGTCTGTCATCTCTGTCCCCCCGGTTGTGTGTTGTGCTGCGTGTTTTAAGAATTTAGCAGTTAAAAATGTGTGAAAACTAAAAGAAACAAAAAGAAAATAAAAGAAAAAGGAAAATGCATATGGTCTGCATTTATATAGCGTTTTTCAAGTCAATGAAGACGCTTTACAATGTGCTTCACACTTTTCCCTTTTACACACTAACTAACCGATAGTGTGTCAGCCATGCAAGGCAACTACCTGTTATCGGGGACATCAGGGATTCAGTCTCTTGTCCAAGGACACTTCGACATATAACACGGAGGAGCCGGGATAAAAAAAAAAGAAGAAGAAGCTGGTGAACTGGAACATCTTCACAGATGCCTACCATGTCATTGGGCTGGCATATAAGTTCCTGTTGACCCTTTCCTGTACTCAGGTTGCATGTGGGTGGAGCTTCTCTGCTTTAAAATGTGTAAAAACTGGGCTAAGAAGCTCATTGTCTCAAGAACCTTTGGAGGCCTTCATGCTGATGCAAACTGAAAAGTAAATTATTATTTCTGTAAAATGACACCAACAAAGTTTCAGAGACCAGTGTCTTGCTTAGGAGGATTTTGATGTTTTTGTCTAGTCTACTTCTTGTGTCGTGAAGGTACTTTTTAAATTATTAGAGTTAAGTGTAAAGCCTAAAAAATGTTGGGAAGGCAAATTAAATTTTGACTTCAAATTACTGATACCGTTCATGGGTAAATATGTTTTCTTCTATATCAGATTTTTATTTAATTTTCCTATGAATTGAAACGGTAAAGTGTTTTGTGTTAACTTATCAACATACACCTGAATTTCGTCCCAAGAAAAAGACATCTTAAGAACCTGCTGCTGTCTCATTCATTCAAAGTCCTCGTCTATAGCTACTGTGTCGGCTTTGAGGATAAAACTCCCCGGCTGACAAAGGGGGCCCACTCCGGCCCTGTTTACAGTACCCCCTGGCCGCTTTACAGACAAATAAATCCCTGAGGGACCCCAAATACCCGTGCCTTTCAAAAATATCCACTGGGGGGCAGTTATGGACTGAAAATGTTATGGACTTTCCCCTTTCTGGTGTGGAGGAGTTTAGGATTATTTTTAAACATGCCTGGTTGTTTTAATACTCAATTCTGATGTTTGTGCATCAAGGTGACTAATGGAGTCCTTCATATTCCAACATTTTTCACTTAAATTCTTGAATGGATTGTGTTTGTGTTTATTGGTATGAACGTTTTTACATGTTTAGTGACACATACCTGTCAACCTGTACGGTTTTGCCGTACAAAGAATGTTTTTTATGCATTTTAAGACAAGTACGACGTACAAGGAAATCTGTACGGAAAAACGCAAATTTGTCAATGATGGGTACCGTCCGGTATACACCGACTATCACGAAACGACAAATCAATCAAGTCAAAGGAGTTCGCCGCGGAAGCCTTTATCTCGGTACCGTTTTTTTCGTTGCAAACCAAGCGAGCTGCTTGATGCTACTGTGCACATGGGTCTGCCGCCTGGGGATTTCCCATCATGCATCATTCCGGAAAAAAAAATATGGTGTACGATTATTATGTATTTTGTACGGGCATGGAGCCTTGGAGGTTGACAGGTATGGTGACAATTCCCTTCCACTCTTATATTTAATCAAATAAGCATTTATTGCTTACATTCATCAAACAATCTTAGATTTGGTAAATCACCCTGACAGGGTACAGGAAGACGTAAATTTCAATAACCCCATTACACTTGGTCAGCTCCAACAGCAGGAATAGCATTGATTGCCTTTAAATGCAGCACGAGTCAGGAAGGCTTTGAATCAAAATTTGGATCAGTGCCAGGAAAGGACGATTTGTCAACCTCTACCAATCTTAAACTGGTGCGGCAATAGCCAATGCAGTCAGCTTTGCTGTTTCATGAATTTCCTGCAGATGCTCACCCAAAGGAATAACAGATAAATATTGACATATAAGAATGAGGCAGCACGGGGACGCAGTGGTTAGCGCGTGTGCGGCCCAGTTCTAAGGTCTTGGGAACCTCCTGAGTGGGTTCAAATCCAAGTACCGGACTTCCTGTGCGGAGTTTGTATGTTCTCCCCGTGCTTGCGTGGGTTTCCTCCGGGCACTCTGGTTTCCTCCCACATTCCAAAGACATGCATTTCAGGTGGATTGGCCGGTCCAAATTGTCCCTAGGTGAGAATAAGCGAGTGAGTTGTCTGTCCCTGTGTGCCCTGCGATTGGCTGGCAACCAGTTCAGGGTGTCCCCTGCCCACTGCCCGATGATTGCTGGGATGGGCTCCAGCACCCCCGCGACCCTACTGGGGATAAGCGGTGCAGCTAATGAGATGAGCTTGCCAACATCATTTTTGCCGTTCCATGTATTCCGTTACTCCCCAAGCCTGCACAAAATTTAGTAATTGTATTCATATTTAGTTTCTTTTGTCTTTTTTTTAGCATATTTGGTATTGGAGTAATCAAAAAGTAATTGAAAGTAATCCAGTTAAAGTAACCCTACCCAACCCTGCATACAAGAATGAAAGGATTTGGATTTTTTTGCATAACACATATACATCCCATTGTAAAATTATATGGTTAAAACAATCTTACTTTATGTAGGTGTGTGAGTGTATGACCTTCAACACCATTAATGTTGAGACACAACGAATATGGAGGAAACTACAAAAAATGAAGCAAACAACAAACAGCTCACCACAAAAAAAAAGAAACAACAGTAAACAATGACACACAGTGTTGTCAACCTACAAGAAGAGGTCAATATGTGTGCAAGATCAGACCAATGTCTGATCTATAAGCAAATTGATTAGTGTAAAGGGGTAGGGAAAATAAGCATCTGCTTCTGACTACCCCTTTTCGTACATGTTATGGGACATTTTGTTGTTGATTCATTGTTTTTGTCTGTTTTTCTTTTAATGTTCAAAATAAAGTTTTAAAGTTTTCATTCATTCATTCGTGTTTACAATAGCAGTTAAAGCAGTGTCTGAAACGAGGTCTGCCCGGAGGCCCGGGTGAGCATCTTTTATGTCGGGCGTACAACTTTTCAAAACATCTCCGCCCGGGTGGCCAATTTCGAATCCTTCGTTCGGTTTAAGAATTTCGGAATTTCGTTTGGCAATTTGCATACCCGGCAGCCAATTAGAAGCCCGCATCGAATAACTTCCGGACTTTCCCAAGCGTTATAAGGTCATGCATTTGCATATCATTTTCCAAAGTAGACGACCGGAGAACACAAGAAAAATCGATAAGTGGTTAGGAATCAAGCCAAAACCTCAGCCACAGAAGAAACATTCAAAAGAAGCTAACAAAATTTATGAAGCTACAAAACGTAAACGTACATTAGAGCATCGTGGAAAGAGGAGTTCCCGTGTCCTGTAGCAGACGATGCAACTCAAAAATTGCATGAATGAAGATGAATAAATACAGGTACATACTGATGGCAGATGGAAAACAGTGATGTAAAAGTAAATGGTCTGCATTTATATATGTCATATAAATGCAATAGATGTTATAAGTAGATTCATAATAAACTTAATTTAAAAGGCTTCTGTTATATATTCTGATTATCAATTCTTAATACTTTGCAACAATGTTTTTTTTGCTATTAGTCGTCTTATTGTGTTTCAAATTCTGAAAAATGGGGCAGGCATTTTTATGGCAGGAAACTCTGAAAAGTTGCCTGCCCTGGTGTCCGGTAAATTTTTCTCATGAGTTTCAGACACTTGATAAAGATATAAATATTGCCAATTTTAAGGTTTTATAACCATGACATGCACAAAAATCCAAATATTCGTTTTTTTAGATTGCTAATATTTCAGCTGTTCATGTTTCTATGAATAACTTTTGGGCTTGTTGAACAGAAACAAATTATACATGCATACTACCTAAGCCTCACGTGAATTGGTTGATTGATCTGCGACATATTTTTTAATTGAATGTCATCAATGCAAACATGCCACCGTTGGTTCTAATCATATATAGTGTGAGTCCATACCTTTTATCAAGCATTATACAAGCACAACTTGTAAACAAAATGCAGGGAAGAAGATAGCTTTTGGAGTGAGGAGGATAAAAACTACCCCACAGAACTCAGACATTCCAACATGCGAGCTTCTTACAAATAGTCACCTCAATATGACCTACCCACCACAAAAAAAAAAGATTCAAGTCAAGTCACATTTATTTGTATAGCCCTTAATCCCAAACAGTCTTAAAGGGCTACAGAGACCACCATTATAACATACCCTGATCTGAAATCTAAATGAGGACAAGGAAAAACATTCAGGAGCAGCTTAGCATTAAAAAAAGCCTTCCTATTTGTAAGTATATACTTACAATATTTATCAATTGCACAGTTGAATAAATCAAAAAAGTTTAATCAAAATAAAAGTAATGCAATGCAAAAGTTTAATTGTAAGTGTCAACCCCAAGACTCAAATTCAAATGAGTCTATTTTTCATTTTAATGTCTTTGTGCAAGAAATGCAAAACAAAGCCTCTTTAGTCAAACTATTCAAATACACAGTAGATTTGTGTTATCCTCACAGTAAAATTAATGCAAAATGTGTTCTTCCATTACTTAAAAAATCATGCCGATGGTTAGAATTTGTTAGCATGCTACAATGTGCTGTAGCTTCTATATTGGATCCACAACATAGAATTGAGGGCAGCACGGCGGTGCAGTGGTTAGCGGCACAGTTCATGTCATGGGAACATCCTGCGTGGGTTCAAATCCAGCTCCAGACTTCCTGCGCGGAGTTTGTATGTTCTCCCCGTGCTAGCGTGGGTTTCCTCCGGGCACTCCGGTTTCCTCCCACATTCCAAAAACATGCATTTCAGGTGAATTGGCCGGTCCAAATTGTCCCTAAGTGTGAATGAGCGACTGAGTTGTCTGTCCCTGTGTGCCCTGCGATTGGCTGGAAACCGGTTCAGGGTGTCCCCTGCCCACTGCCCGATGATTGCTGGGATGGGCTCCAGCACCCCCGCGACCCTACTGAGGATAAGCGGTGCAGCTGATGAGAGATGAGAGATTATTAATTGATAGCTATTATATTGTATGAATGTTGTCTTGGTGCAGTGGTTAGCACTTTTACCTGAAACGTGAAAAGTCCGCTGTTTGAGACCGGGTATAAACAGATGTTGGCCTGGAGAGGGGTAGGCGCCACCTAGCTGTACTTGCCCAAGACACACCACAGCAAATTGTGCCCCAATGGCCCCAGTGTTTACGGGTTCCAACCAACCAACCAACCAACCAACCAACCAACCAACCAACCAACCAACCAACCAACCAACTAACCAACCAAAATTGTAGTATTAAAAAATACAATCTATAAGGTACGATAATTTCCAAAATAAAAATTGAGCCAAGTCTAGTCACATTTATTTATATAGCCCTTAATCACAAAAATGTCTCAAAGGACTGCACAGGATTACAATTACACACTTACCTGATCTTAAACCAACATGCAGGCAAGGAACAACTCAAAACCTCAGTGTGAGGAAAAAGAGAAACCTTGAGAAAGGACCTCACAAGTGGTAACCCCCCTTCGAGGATGACCAGGGTGAATCACAATTAGCAATTACTATACACAAGCATAGTAAACACTAGGTAACATGTTGAACATTTGTCCGGAAAGTGCATGACAGCAGCGACGCCCCTAGCCTGTAAACTAGTCCAGAAAGTCCATGACGGCCACGACGCAGCTTCCCATCTCTGCCAGCTGGTCCATGGAGGCGTTCACATGCTTCAGGTCAAACGCTGGTCCGCTGACTCATCTCCAATCGTCCTTCTTCTTCGTATCACCACCAGGCAGGCAGTCGGAAAAAGACAGGACAATACAGAATATGAGGTGGGCATCAATCATAAGCTTTGGAATAGAAGTGTGTCTTAAGCCTCGATTTAAAAACTTCCATTGAGATTGCAGATCTTATCTCCGGAGGCAGGGAATTCCAGTAGAGTGATTTGCCCTAAATGCTGACTGGACAGTTTCAAAGAGGTTATTTTCTGACATTAAGTCATTTAGCTGCTGTGCAACGACCTTTTCAAGTAATTTTGCAAAAAATGGCAGATTTGACACTGGCCTATAATTACCTAGGCTTTCTGGGTCAAGGTTAGGTCGCTCAAGCGTGGATTTAATGACGGCAGACTTGAAGGCTACAGGAACATTACCCGAGGATAGCGATTTATTAATAATATTTAAAACTAATGGTCCTAAGATCCCAAACAGACCCTTCACTAGTGAAGCTGGAAACGGATCAAGCAGGCGAGTAGTTTGTTTGGCTCTACTGACCATTTGTGTTAGACTATCAAGGGACAAATCATTGAAACTGGACAATGTTTCTGAACAACCGCAGACACGGTCCTTACCTAACACCTCCACATCTTTGAGGAGGTTACAGAGCGTTCTTTTTAAATCTCATTCATGATTAGTTGAATCTTTTTAGTTGAATGTGATTGTGGTAACCAGATGTGAATAAGACCACTTGCAGGCTATTTCATACAATAACAATGACAGACAAGAAAAGGAAAAGAACGCTGAAGCATAATGTGGTGGTAGGCCACATTTACACCAACTAAGCTTTTAATACCCTCTAAGACCAGAACGGGTGGGATTTGTATGTACTTTTTTGGAATACTAAGCACTTTACTCAAATGCCCTTGAAAGTTTACATTGTCTCAGACATACATTATTTTAGCCGTCTTCTCTCACACGGTTTCTCTCCATTCCTGTAAATGTTGTAAAAGTCTGGCTTTGAACCAGAACTTTTTAGAAAGGTTGCATCGTGCCCCAGGATAATTCAAGTTTTAGCTCAGGTCAGACTAGCTGAATGTCCATGAGGGAAGTCAGTGCTGTTGCAGCAGAGCGTGCGTCAAATGACCTGTTTACAGCACCTGGTATTCCCTGGCAGTCTCCCATCCAAGTGCTAACACGGACCAACCCTGCTTAGCTTCCCAAGATCAGGCATGCTCAGGATGGCTGTAAGCAGGTCATCGTTTGATCATAACATCATTTTTGGTGCTCCTTTTTTCGGTTTTATTTTTCTAGGTTCACACATGTTTTTCATGGCCAATTTCAAGCACTTTTTAAGGGCTTTCAAAACCAATTTTCCAATTTTCCAGTATTAATATAATTTTTAAAAATCCATGTTCTCCAGTTAGTTTTTTCCCGGATAGGGGCTTGCTCCCCCACATTCAACGGATAGTTCTGGTTTCCATTGTTATTTTGCAGAGCCACAAATACATCTGCAATCTACATTTGTGATTTTTAATCTTGCGTGTGCATTTATCAAAATATGACTTTTAGATGTAGAGTAAATCGTGAATATATATATTTTTTTAGACAATTATCTCTCGATGTAGATGTTAGGTAATAATTCAAGTAATATGTAGCTTACATTTACAGTTGCAGGAAATGTTTCTCATAACAATTTACCGCTGGAAAACACTACCTTACTATTTTGCATGGCTCATAATACATGTCCTAGTTTTACAGATGTCTCAACCGCCAGGGTTGTAGGGGCATCACCTCCTGTGGTGTGTCTTGGGAAGGTACAGTCTGGCAGCACCCATCCCTCTCCAGTTTGTTTTTTTCCATATAGGGGCTTGCTCACCCACATTCAACGGATAGTTCTGGTTTCCATTGTTGCCAGTAGCAGGAGAAGACTACTAATCTGACTCAGATACAGCACCTTCATCATCTGGTGGCTGTTGTGTTTAGGTTTAGAAATAGCATTATCCTACTCTTCAGAGATGTGCCAGACCTCGGCAATGAGTGGCAGCTGGGGTTGTGTGACAATCAGGGTTGGGTAGGGTTACTTTAACTTGATTAGTTTCAATTACTTTTGGATTACTCCAATACCAAATGTGCTAATAAAAGACAAAACAAACTAAATATGGATAAAATTACTAAATTTTGTGCAGGCTTGGGGAGTAACGGAATACATGGAACGGCAAAAATGATGCTGGCAAGCTGTTTGGATTTATTTTCATTTTGTTTCCGTCGCATTTTATGTTAGTTTTGCCGGAGATCAAAGAGATCAAAGCCAGGAGAGAAAGCTTACCACGTGTTGTGAGTCATCATTTTATTTATATTTGGTTTATTTTGTCTTTTATTAGCATATTTTGTATTGGAGTAATCCAAAAGTAATTGAAAGTAATCAAGTTAAAGTAACCCTACCCAACCCTGGTGACAATATTGATACTAAATCATTCTAAAAAAAAAAAATAGTTCTCAAATTTGAGTGTCACATTTTACAGCACACACAGCATCTTTTGTGGCTTTCATAGTTTTGTGAAAAAAATAATCTTTGTTTTGATGACATTGCGTTCTTTGCTTTTGTGACATATTAAAGGTACATTTCTTTAATTCCTGGACTTTATTTAATGTAATGTATTGTTACAGTCAAGAAATTATAAATAAAATCCTTTCTTTGTTCTTTAGCAAGCACACATGCACACTTATTATTTTTTTTTTTATTTTTTTTTTTTTAATTATGAAGGGGGCAAGGGGGACAGGGGCGGTATTTTTGTGAATTTCGGATCGATCCCCCCAAAAAACGATGGAGTACAGTATACTGTAGGTTTGTGTATCGGTATAATTTACCACCCACCAAAAAAGACTCACACTGTGCCAAGAAATCCTTATCAGGGCATTTCTTGTAAAAACACTTCCAAATATTCTATTGACGTAATAATCTGTCTCTCTTCCAATCTGAGGTGCAAATATGTTTTGCCTGCCTTGAACTATCTCCTAATTTAAAGGATTAGACATTGAGAAAACAGCAGACGGAGGAAGACTAAAGGGAGGACACGAGGGAGAAAGAGATTAAAACATGGCAGAGAGAAAAACAATTATCTCTCAGAATTCCGATGCGATGACAGCCGTTGACAGCCAGGAAGAGCTGCATTTTATTGCTGCGCTTTTATCATCACTGCTCCGCACAATACAATCCGCCGACCCTCCCGCGATTTGCTTTCTCTCTAAAGAATTTCTCACTTTCTCAGTGTCTTCAGCTACCTTTGATTAAAACTAACGCGTACATTAAAGCAGCAAAGAAGCAATATAAATGTGCTTGTCTTCAGGAGGTACACAAACCTCGAATTTAAGTGTCAATATTTGTTTTTATGCAGTATCTTGGATTCCTGCAAAAACATGCCAGTGATCCTAATACCCCCCAACACACACATACACACAAAATCCATCCATCCATTAGCTGCACTACTTATCCTCTGTAGGGTCACGGGCAATGTTCCCTAAAATTTTCCATGGCTCTGAGCGTTCACACAAAGTCGGTGAGCAACGCTTGAAACAACAGTGAGCCACCATAATCCCAAGTGTGGCAAGATAATTCATTATCAAACATGTCCAAAACTTGACATCAAGTTACATTTTGCCGAGTTTCCGGTAATGCAAAATTATTTTTCTCTTTTGAATGAATTGACTCATGTACAAAGGTTGTACGACCTACATACGTCGGTTGTTCTTACAATTATTTTACAAGATATCCATTTCTTTTTATTTCCCGATATATTTTGTCGCATAATATTAACATTTTTGGGGGCTTATTGAGTCGGTTGTAAGATACAGAACTGTACTTAATCACATTTTTTAGTGGAAGTACAATGTTGGCAACACGATTCACTTGATATAATTGGAAATCATTTGAATGCAACACAACCTTTTTCATTCTTTTTTCTGTGTTTTTTTTCTACTTTTTTTTTAAATTCCTTTAAAAAAAATCTCAATGTGTTTATTTTTTCCGAGCTGTCACTTTTTTATTTTTGTTCTCTATTTACGTTTTTTCCTACATTTCTTTCTTTTCTTTTTTTCTGGCTTTTTTCTAAATTTTTCTTTCTTTTTTTCCTCTTCCTTTTGTTTCTTTTCACTACTTTTTCATTTTGGTATTTTTTTCTTTTTTGTTCTATTCCCCCCTTCCTTTAAGTCATGTTGTGCATAATTTTACATAATATTTGGTCATGTTGGGTTTAAAGAAGCAAAAACAACCTGAAGAGCCGTTTAGGACCCTTTTTAGTGAGCCGAGCCGAAGAAGCCGGTTTTCGACATACTCTACTAACTTTACTCAACTTCGTTCGACTTCAAAATACCGCATTTAGGACAGAACGTCAGGGGAACCCGTGTATTTTTACCTTCATGCACTGTAACTTTGACTTAAGCCGCTTCTTAATAAGTAATTTTGAGCCCTCATTTTTGTGCGCTGGCTAGATTTTCTTGTGCGCCGAGAATGTGCAAGCAGTGCGCAATTGCGCACGCGCGCAGTTTAGAGGGAACACTGGTCACGGGGGTGCTGGAGCCCATCACAGCTGGGTAGCGGGCAGGGGACACCCTGAACTGGTTGCCAGCCAGTCGCAGGACCACACACAAAAATATGTTTAAAAAGATAAATACACAATATAATTTATCATCCATTCATTATTTTTTAAGCCACTTGAGCTCATCAGGGTCACAGAGGTTCTGGAGCCTGTCCCTGCTGCCTGTGTCAGAGAACACTCTGAATTAGTGGCCAGCCAGCCTTTTCTTTTACTTTTCTGCAACAAACGAGAGACAAAATTGGGACATGATCCAAGATGAAGAACACGTAGCAATGCGAGGGGGAGAAAGTGAATGAAAAAAAACAAAAGAAACAAAAAATAATGATTTTGTCTAAATTTGTGTGTGAATTATGCTTTGTTTGTAGCTTTTTATTCAGGCACTGAACAAAAACAACATCATTAATTAACACAATCAAACAATAAACTATTTCCCTTCAAAATGAATATAATACTTAGACATGTGCCCAAAGGGAGTAGGCCGAAGCCAAAGCTTTGAAGTGCTACCCCTGCTCCATTTTCTTTTCTTTTTTTCATAGCGGCGAAAACTCCACAAAGGAAAATTGGAAAACAAGGAAAGGACATTTCAAGCTTGTAATAGTCTTGCTACTCCAATAACATATACCCAAAGAAACTCTTGATCCATTAATCTTCTTTAGTATTTACCGTAAATTCCGGACTATAGAGCGCACCTGATTATAAGCCGCACCCACCACATTTTAAGAGGAAAACCGATTTTGTACTTACACAAGCTGCACCTGTATATAAGCCGCATGCGCCCACATTAAAAAATGTAACACAAACACAAAATTAACCCAAACCCGACTACATGTCCCGCGATTGAAACTAAATGTCCTTCATTAAAGTACACAGTCTAAAAATCACAGCCGGCAAATTGAACGGAAAATGATACCGGTACTTAAGGTTTGATCCAGACCTGCAGAGTCCGGGTCCCGTTGAAAGTAATCCAAGGAAAAAAGTGTATATTTCCAAAGGTACGGGTGGGTAAAATATATATACACTATTGTCTCACCTTTACCCCACTTCCCGTCACCCCGCGTTTGTTCCGCCCCTTCTTTTTCATTCGCCCGTGCAAAACATATCAGAATAAATGTCTAAAATAAATACAAATAAATACATTACAAAAATATACAGTTACAAATACATATTATACATGGTTACACATATTTACAAAGAAAGACGGTACACCGAGATAGAAATCAAAGCTTTAATAATAATAATATAACTTTCATCCCAAACGGTGCCTGTGACAGGGCAGTTAATGGAAGCAACACACTAGCAACACTTTCGCAACACAGTAAACGGGTCTGATAAAAAACATACCGTACTTGTAAAAATCACAGTAAACCGTCCTCATCTTCCTCCTAAGAACTGAGGCCATCAAAGTCGTCTTCCTCAGTGTCATATAGACGTCGTCCCACGCTCCCGCAGCCTCACTCGCGCTGGCACTGTCACTGGAACTCTCATCCACTTCTTATTACGTGCAGTAGCTCTGTTTCCTTCTTTATCGGACTGCTCGATTGCTTTTAGCTTGAAAGCTGCGTCATGTGCCTTTCCTTTTGTATTGTGCATGATGAGGGTATATTTACGCTAATTTAATTTATGCACAAGCCAAGAAGTTGCAGTCTTCCTCGGCGCATATATTCCACTGGTCTAAATCTTACCTTTTGTACTCGAGCGCCGCTGGCGGCCGTTAGAAAAATTACATAAATTGGCCGCATCCTGAATAAGACGCAGGGTTGAAAGTTTGAGAAAAAAGTAGCAGCTTATAGTCCGGAATTTACGGTATGTAAAAATACGTATCGCTTATGATTTGTTACATTTATTTAAATAATGAGTGGCAGCTGGGTGGTTAGGGCACAGCCCCATTTTGTGGAGTGTCCAGAATTCAATTCCAGCTAACAGCCTCCCTGTGCTGAGATTGTAGGTTCTCCCAGTGCCTGCGTGGGTTCACTCCGGGCACTCTGGTTTCCTCTCACATTCCCCAAACGTGCATGGTGGGTTAATTGGCCGGTTTAAAATTGTACCCTGGATCTTAAAGAGCGAGTGACTTTTGTTTCCCTGTGTGCCCTGCGTTTGGCCGGTGTTGTTTTGTAAATGTTTGAAACCCAAAGTTTGGTTGCTGGGAACATGACAGCAGGCAACCAGTTGGGTTGGGCTCCAGCAGGTCTTGCAACCCTAATGAGGATACGCAGACCCGAAAATGGATGGATGGTTTTAAAAAAATGGTTCCATAAATGAATAGAATAGAATAGAATATACCTTTATTATCATTGTTACAAAATGGGTTGAACATATTGTGACAACGAAATTGGACGTGGCACTCAAGTTCACATTTAACAGTGAGGATAAAAGAAAACAAAAAAGATGAAGGTTATAATTTACGCAATATTTACAAAAGAAGTGTAGGCGTGCACCCTGCATGCCACACCGTAAATGCCGTATGTCAGAATGCTCTCCACTGTGGCTTTGTAAAAGGACACCAGCAGCTGCTGTTTCAGATTATTTTTCCTGAGCACTCTCAGGAAATTGAGTCGCTGCTGGGCCTTCCCTACCACCGCTCTGGTGTTTGCAGACCAGGAGAGGTCATCGGAGATGTGCAGACCCAGGAATTTGAAAGAGTGGACTCTCTCTTCACAGTCTCCTTTTATAATGAGTGGTGCCGGGTTCCTGCCTTTCCTCCTGAAGTCCAGTATGAGTTATTTTGTTTGTGTGGTGTTCAGTATGAGGTGGTTTTTCGAACACCAAGTTGTCAGTGACTCCACCCCATCCCTGTACGCCGCCTCTTCCCCTTCAGAGATGAGGCCGACCATGGTAGCATCATCGGCGTACTTAACAATTTTGTTTGTGAGGTGGGTCGGTAAACAGTCAGAGGTGTAGACAGTGAAAAGCAAGGGGCTCAGTACACATCCTTGGGGGGAGCCAGTGCTCAGTGTTAGGGTGGGAGAGATGTGGTTACAGAGTTTCACAGACTGAGGCGGTTTGAAAGGAAGTCCATTATCCAGTGGCAGATGGAGGAAGAGAGTCCTAAGTGAGAGAGTTTCTCCACCAGGATCCCCCTGGATAATGGTGTTGAAGTTTTTTATTATTTTCTCCAGTTTTTGTTCCCGTCTAGTTTGTCCTGTTTATTTTCGATATCCTGATTCATTATCTATCCTGTCTGTCCCGTCCTGTCCGGTATCGACCCTATCTGTCCGATATGAACTCGGGCAATTGCAACCGATCTCGTCTGTCTCTGGCTTCCTGTCTTTCCACGCCAGACCGCTGCCTAACACGCATGACTCCCCATTTCCTGTAAAATAAAAAGCTTGTGTGAGAACGTCACACGTTTGGGTCCTCATCCTGTTCTGGTTCATGACTCCCCGATATTTCAAGATAAAATCTTGATTGGAATAGCCTTCATCAGCTCCTCACATTTTGATGAGAGAATGTGCATGAAGCATTTTTTAATCCGACAAGGCTTTTACATGAATTGAAGTGTTCATTTGGCTAAACCCTGAGAGAGTGCAAAATGGAGGAATGCTTTTGCACAACACAGCCAGTCTCTGAGTACACAAAAGAATTGAAGTTCAATGCTCCATTAGCTTATATTTTTTCAGTTAGCTTCTTTTAGATTGTTTGTTTGTTTTAGAACTGACAATAAAAGAAAAGAAAATACATAAGTGCCTCTGTAAGCAAAAATCGCAATCGTCGGAGGAGACTTGTTAAGGCATACAGAGCTAAAACATACATGAGACTGTCAGAGACGAGGGAAAGTTGTTAAATTAAAAATGATAGTGTCTTGACAGGCTGTAAGTGATGTTGTGGACGAATTTCAGGCCTCCTCTTTATAAAATCTTGATGATGGCGAATTCTGCAAATGTCACCTTGACTTTAAAAAAAAGCACAATGCTCATAGTTACATTACACTTCTGCACCTCTAAACCTTGCTAACTAATAAACAGGGTTGGGTAGGGTTACTTTAACTCGATTACTATCAATTACTTTTGGATTACTCCAATACCAAATATGCTAATAAAAGACAAAAGAAACTAAGTATGAATACAATTATGACTCACAACACGTGGTAAGCTTGCTCTCCTGGCTTTGATCTCTTTGATATCCGGCAAAACTAACATAAAATGCGACAGAAACAAAATGAAAATAAATCCAAACAGATTGCCAACATCATTTTTGCCGGTCCATGTATTCTGTTACTCCCCAAGCCTGCACAAAATTTAGTCATTTTATTCATATTTAGTTTCTTTTGTCTTTTATTAGCATATTTGGTATTGGAGTAATCCAAAAGTAATTGAAAGTAATCAAGTTAAAGTAACCCTACCCAACCCTGCTATAAAGTACAATGACCCCTTGCTAATATACGGTTCCCTTACTGCAGATTTGCCCTAATACGTTTGTGTATTTTTGTCTATAACCCATTAATTATATCCTATTTTACACAATATGGGTACGCTCAAATCCAGTATACAGTATACAATAATAAGACACAAGAAATAACAAATGCTGGCTCTATCCATCAATCTTGTATTCTGGTTTTGAGCTGTCAGGCTATAAACTACTGCTAGAGGTTCTTTGACTCTACACTTGGAAGTGTGTGCCTTTACACAATGGGTGGGGCGCTTTGGGTTTAAAACCTTTTGCAGGCCAGATCAGTTAAATAATGTCAACTCAAAATGTTTAGCTTTATTCCTGTCAAGATTGCCTAAGAAAAGTCACCTGGGGCAATCGTTTGGCGCGCTGGAGCGCACTTCCTGATTGGCTGACGTTCTCCACTTAAGCGGTCTGCGTCCAGAGATGGACGTCCGGGTATACTCTTTGTATCCCTGAGTGTTTCTCCAGACTACAAGGTACCCACGACTCCTCTTGCCTGATTCATGCCTGCCTTCCGGTTTTGACCTGTTTCCGTTCCACGTTTTGCGACCTACTCTCCCGTCCCGGGCATCGACTTACCCGCTCAGCTGTACTTTCTGTCCACCCGTCACGGAGCTGCCATTCCGCCCGAAGAGGCTGACGACCGACAAGCGTCGACGTCCCAAGCCAGCTCCAACAACTCTTTCAAATAAAAGCACTTTTGAAACTAACGCTATTGGATCCGAGATTCCATTCTGGTTCATGACAATTCCTGAGTATTATGCTTTATCATTTAGCTTACAACAGTGACATACCCTGCATATTATTATAATGGATGATCTTTTCTAAACAATGGGGAAAAGGATATTCATGTTATGCATTGAATTTGTTAACTGGTTTATTTTAACAGTTGAGTGAATGCAACTTTACTCCTTAACGAAGTGACCACGCTATACAAACTCAACACTGCCCTCTACTGCAGGGGTGTCCAAACTTTTCGGTGAATAGGCCAGATTTCTTAAGCCGACTATTCAGCCTGGCATTCTTTGAATAGTCTTAAATAAATTCACCCTCTGTGAAAGATTTGCATTGCTTGGCGATCAGCGCTGCGACTTCGCTATTCACCTTTGTAGAATTTTCATGTGACTTGCAGGGTCTCTTCAAAAAGCGCTGCTGTAGAGTTACAACAGCTTCCAGTTGCTTAACCTTTTCACAGCTTTCTATTCCAGTCAGCTCTGTTTAGTCAACATGTTTTGTCTGGCAGTGCCTCTTGATATTCTATATTTTGAAAAGAGCCAGAGTATCTTGGCAAATTAGGCAGGCGCGGCTGTTTCGGATTTCAGGGAAAAATACTTCAATTTCCACTTATCCTGGAAGTTGCCGCCCTTGCAGTCAACTTTCCTTTTTTTATTTAGTCACCTTGTTAAAAATGGGGTGGGCTAAAACTCAGACAAAGCCAATGGCAATGTGATCAAAAGACTACTGCCATTATCTGGTGAAATGGTGATTTATTTATTTTTTTCTTTGCTATAAATTTATTTCATACTGCGATTAACATTAGTGGCAGGACACATATTATCAATTTTATGACAGATGCGTGGGCCGGTCAAAATTGTGTTACCATTGTGGATTTAAAATCGAGAAATGAAAAGGTAAGTGTTGTCCCACTCTCGCCTCTCTTGAACATCTGCAACTGCCGCCTCACCTGCAAAGCCATCAGGATTGCAGATGAAATCCATCATACCCACTCATCTCACAGTCAGGGAAAAGTTTCAGAGCCAAAATCAGCAGGCTCAAGGACAGTTTTTACATCCATTTTAGCAAGATTCTTTTAACAAAATATCGTATAGTGTTTTTTTTTCAATTCAACATATTTTTCTTTAAACTGAATTTTAATCAACATCGTCCTTTTTTACATATGAGAAAATAGAAATAATAACAAAAACGAGTATAAAGAACGGGTACAATTTACCTGCAAATTAATGAGTCACTTTGATCTCTATAAGGGGAATTAGCATTTTAGCACAACATGCAACCTCCGGCAAAACTAACATAAAAGGCGACAGAAACAAAACGAAAATAAATCCAAACAGCTTGACAACATCAATCACATTACTGTGCATGTTGAGAGATTTGTCAGCTGCAGAGCACTAAAAGATCGTGTCTTACCGTTGACAGCACGCTGTTAGACTGCCAACAAACCCTGCCTTCCGGTCACAAGTCAAAAGCCAAAACCAAACCTTACCACATACCAGCAGGTGGCACTGTTCGACTCATCATTCCAGGACACTTACACAAAAACTATACAACATAATTCAGCAGGAATTTCAATAAAACAAAAGTTATTATTACATCTGTTACATATGCATACATTTTTTACCTCGATATTTGTTTTGTGTCTTCATTATTGCATTTTATTTCATTAATTGCAATACATCCGTCCTCAAATACAACCAAGGCTTGGCAGCAAACTGTTTGTATGATCCTCTTTATCAAATCAGATACGTTGAAGCAGGGAAACACAAGGGTCCCAGAACCTGCTCTATCATTATAAAAACGATTGACTGAGTGCATTCTAGTTCTCCATTGCTCCTTCTTACACACAAGTGCCCTCACATAAAAATGAGGGTAGGGAGCAGTTTTTTCCCACATGGTATGCTACTGTGTTTTCTTAGTTAAACACCGTGGGATTTTTGAACTCATCTGACTTTTTGTGGGCGTTTCTCAAACTGCTGAATTAGCTCATAAGAAGACTTTGATGTGGAGTGTTGGATAGAAAGATTAAAGCTGACTTTCACTTGATTTGCTCTCATCGTGTTAGCATTGGCTAAAACTTTAAATTACCTCAAACTTCAGGAGCATCCGGACCTAGACTATGCAGCAGCTTCCAACTTAATTTTAAGCACTTGAATTGTTATTGTATGTATTGAAAATACATTTAGAAACCTGTAACCATAACTTTTTATTACAGTTTCTAGAAATTCTTCCTATTAAACAAGTACTGATAGCACAAGCACTTTTTTGGATATTTGATAAATGAGACATATATATATATATATATATATATATATATATATATATATATATATATATATATATATATATATATATATATATATATATATATATATATATATATATATATATATATATTATACCACAGCCATATCTCCCTAGTGGGAGGTGGCTAGAGTCATTTCTGACTCTTTTTGGGAGATTGATTCAGAGGAGGGGATTCCCAACCCCCTCGCTCAAATAAATGAGACATAAATATCGCAAAGTGGCAGTTCCCTTAAAAAACACTTTTTCTTTTTACAAATTTCTATCGTTCTAATTCAAATACCTTAAAATAAAGATATGAATTGGACTGGTACTCATATATGTAAATTTACATCGATAGTAAAATCCAACTATTATAGCGTATAGTTTGGGATCCTTTCAGGAAACCCAACAAAATAATTTACCTCTCACTAAATTATTTATACAACCACAGTACCCCGATCCGATTACAAGAATGACATAGAGCAAGGAGCGATATGAAGATTACCTAGCAAAATTATTCGTGTTAATATCGATATGCTGAGTGTTTAAAGTAAATAGTAAAAAAGACAAGGATTTAAATGTCTGCACACTTAACCCCAGCAGGTTTGTGCAGGGAGGTTGAAGACCCAAAAGTAGAGCCCCCAAAATTTGTATGACAGGGAATCTAAAATTAGATGTGGCCGTAGCGATGTAATGCTAATAATTTTCATTTTATCATTGCCAAATATAACTAAACATTATACTATAACTTCAATAAAAACAGCAAATCGGTTCAATTGTGATTCTAATTCTTTTCAATGATCTTTAGTTTTTTAATGTCATGATTGCCGATTCAGTGCACCTGTGACTGCTCAATTGGCGCCAACAGCCCGGAGAGCTGATTGGCTAACGCACTCTTTTTAAACCCCTGGCTTTCAAGAGATCCCTGTCAGAGTGTTGCGTACCAATGCTCCCAGCTCAGCAAGCTCTCGCGTTCAGACACTTTTCCTGCCCTGTTTTTCTCTGACTGATACCCGTTGCCAACTTGTTTCCGGACCTGACTCTGCCCTGTTCTGTCTTCCCGATATCCGACCTGTTTTGCCCCGCTACCTGCCTGACACCTGTTGCCGACCTTGTTTCCGAACTTGATACCGCCCCTGCTCTCCCGTCCCGGCTAACGACTAGTATTCCTGCCAATCTACGACCATCCTCGCTCGACACAGAAGTGCCACTTCTGCGTTTACGACGATCCTCGGAGCTAGCCCTTCTCTCCCTCTTATCAATAAAACTGAGCAAACGGACGCTACGGGGTCCTGTCTCTGTTTCTGGCTAGTGACAAATAACAGTTATGCTCATTAGAAATATGTCAGTGTTCAGAAAGCTGTGGCAAAACCTACTCAATACATTGACTGGCTGATTGAGACAGGAAGCTTCATCGTAGCTTTCTCAGACATTTTGTACAGTTTCAGTCCTTATTTACATTTATTGATTATGTTGAGTATGTTTTGTCTATTGGTGAGCATGCAAAATCAATTGCAGCCTGGTGTTCCTGGAATAGGGATTACCTCATGTGAGACCCCTTGTCAAGATTTCTTAATTTTCCTCATGCTGGGGTCTTTTAGGTTTTTTTCACTCAATTTAGTTCCAGATAAGCGAGTGTTGTATTGTTGGCCTGTGCAGCAGTTTAAGAATCCCTCTGATAAAGGACTTTATACAAAAAAGAAGCTCACAATTTTGTTGTATGAAGTGGAGAAGTCTCGAGCTATGAATGTACAAAAAATGTGACTCAACTTAACTCAATAAGAAAGCCATGGCTTAAAAACGTAATGATCTTACTGGATCCCTGAAGTACTGTAAGTGAGTTCTGAATAATGGCAATACATCATGGCATTACACCTGTTTAGCCAACAAGACTCTTTTTTTTAATTGAGTAAAAAGTGACCCACACAAGGTGGAAATTACTTCAAATAGAAAACCAGATGGAATCACAACCAAGGTCGTACAAGAGGCTTTTGAACAGCTATACAATAACAAAACCAGTGACGGACCTGATAATTGCAGAACATCTCAAACATGCTGGCCTGAAGGTTTGGGGACCTGTTGGCCCTGTTTTAAGGCTTCATGTACCATGGGATAATACCTTAACAAGGTAGGGAAGACCATGTCTTCTAAAGAACTTAATTGCTGTGTACTAAGTCCTGTAGAAAATTGTTTTAAATTAAATATTGTTTTATTTAGATGTCACAGGCAACCAATTTACTTTTGAGGTTGGTCCCAATACTGATTTATGTATTAATGTTTTAAAGTCGGGGCACCACGGCGGCGCAGTGGTTAGCGTGTGTGCAGCACAGTTCTGAGGCCATGGGTTCAAATCCAGCTACCGGACTTCCTGTGCGGAGTTTGTATGTTCTCCCTGTGCCTGCGTGGGTGTCTTCCGGAACTCCGGTTTCCTCCCACATTCCAAAAACATGCATTTCAGGTGAATTGGCCAGTCCAAATTGTCCCTAGGGTGTGAATCAGCGAGCGAGTTGTCTGTCCCGATGTGCCCTCCGATTGGCTGGCAACCAGTTCAGGGTGTCCCCTGCCCACTGCCCGAAGATAGCTGGGATGGGCTCCAGCACCCCCGCGACTCAAGTATGCTGATGACCGGGCCTTTTTTCACCAAATAGCTGTTAAATATATGCGTCCAGTACGGTGTTCAAATTGAAATATGATGCAATGCAAAGAAAAGCAGATTTATCATTTGTAGAGAAACAGGCATCAGAAAATGTTTTCCCCACATTTCTTTTCTGCCGGGCAAAGAATTTCTGTCACCTCTAAAACTAAATATTGGTCTATTGACTGATGGTGATGGCATATGTTGTACTGACAATGTCATGATTACTCATTACACTCTCCTGTGCCCGCTCGTTTGGCGCCAGCTGCTGCTGGTTACCAGATTGGTTCCCCGTCCTACTTAAGCTAAGTCCTTTCACTTACCTGTTGTCAGTCTGTCAGCGAACCTCTGTTTTCACAAGGCAAGCATTTTTTACTCTGACTCCTTTCAGTCCCGTTTTGTCACCCGGTCTCCTCTCGTCCGTTCCTGATTTCCCCGTTTGTCTCCGGCTACGACCCGTTTTTTGACCGTGACCAAGTTTTGATCTCGCGCCCCGGCTAACGACCCGTGTTTCGACCACGACCACGTTCTGATCACCGTCTCGGCTAACGACCTGTTTTTACATCCGCTCCTGAATATCCACTTCCGCATTCGGATCACGTTCCGATCCCGCGAGGGACTTGCTTCCCGCGTCAAGTGAGCACCGGATCCCTGCCGCTGCTTTTGCTCTATATTTCAATAAACTTGTGAGGAACGTTACGCATCTGGGTCCTAGTTCTGTTCTGGTCGTGACAGACAATGTCGTATCAAATTTTTGCAACCCAACATGTTGGCCCCACAAATGGTATTGGTGCTCTGAAAATGTGGTGGTCAGGCTTTTTATGGCTTGTTCCCAATAGCGGCCTTGCAGCCATGTAAGGCGCTAACCTGCTTATTGGGGGTATTAGGGGTTCAGTGTCTTACCCAGGGACACTTCGACATGTAACACGGACGAGCCGGGATTCAAACTGGGATCCCTTGATCCCAAGACGAGCGCTCTATCTCCTGAGCTACTGCTGCCCCAGGATAGTTAAATATAAAATTATCAGTACCCAAAAGTTTAATGTTGCATATAATAAGTATTTGAGTATTTCACTCAGTAGGCCAAGGTGTTGCAGTGCAGATCAACTGTTTTGTGGAGTCTTTTAAATTTTATGCCCTCTTATGGAGTCCTATGTAACATTTCATATACTGTTTGGATGCCTGTCAGAACTGATTAGTTCAGTTATTGTCAAAGTTTTAGCGGTGGGAAATACCGCTCCTTGCAGTGGTATGATAACCTTTTTTTAGATTGAGTTCCAGTGAGCCGTGTGAGTTTCTTAACCTTTGGTGTTCCGTGAAGCTGAACTGAACTCATTTTTCGAATTAATCCTCTGCTTTTCATGTACAATTTATGGATTGTTTAAGTGC
The DNA here is from genome assembly GCF_059441175.1 of Urocampus carinirostris. NCBI lineage: Eukaryota > Metazoa > Chordata > Actinopteri > Syngnathiformes > Syngnathidae > Urocampus > Urocampus carinirostris. The sequence continues at coordinate 9,259,256 of NC_142355.1, forward strand.
AAACTCTCTCAATAAAGTATTTTCCTAAAGCTCGTTCCAAGATCAATTCTTGTGTTCTGTTATTAAACCTTGGAATAAATTCACTGGCAAAAAGTGGAAAATATCCTCTGTTACTCATGTTATAGCCTAGTGTTTCCCTCAGCAACTAGTGCCTTTTGTCGTTTCATCAGTTTGATTGTATCTATGCTGCATTAAAGGAATGTGGCAGTCTGGAATTTTCCATCGCTGATTGACCCACTTCTGAAACCGAAACTCTCTAACTGTCACGAGGCGTGGTGGAAAAGAAAGGGGTGACCGGACCAGAACGGATGCAGGAGGCAGGAAGGGAGAACTCAATTGCGTAACGATCCAAAACCTTTTGTTCACAAAAAATAAAAGTTGTCCAAAACTCTGGGACGTGACAAAACAAACAGTTGATTCTTCCAACTCAACTAAACAGGACAAGGCATAACAGAAAGGACAAAGTTTTAAACTAAAACAGGACAAGGCATAACAGACCGGGAATGTGTAATGAGCCAGCGCCCCCCAAACCCAAAATCCAGCCTTAAATAGCAGACCAGCAATCAGCTGATCTGCTTCAGCTTGAGTTCGGGGGCGTGGCATACTGGTCGTCATGGCGACCGTGACACTAACGAATGTTGACAGAAAATACGGCCATTTCCAACAAAAATACAATAGTACTTTTTTTTAACTACAGTGGAACCTCGGTTCTCGACCATAATCCGTTCCAGAACCCTGTTTGAAAACCGATTTGTTCGATCACGGAAATCATTTTTCCTATTAAAAATAATGTAAATTGTTTTAATCCGTTCCAACACCCTGAATGTTTACCATGAATGTTTCACTTAAACATAAAGCTAACCCAGCCTAATCGTACGTTCGCGTTATCGTAATCTTCCGTACGAAAGATTACGCTAACATGAACGTGTACAAATAAAAAAATCAGGTCGTTTACAAGTCATTTAGCACCCGGGTCTCCACAACAAGTGGTGAGCGGTTCATTGGAAAGGGGGCTCCGTTCCAACACCCTGAAAGTTGGGCTCCGTTTCAACACCCACATAAAGCAACCCAGGCTAATCGTACGTTCGCGTTATCTTAATATTATGAATAGGAATTCTTACCTTTGTGGTGGTCAGCAGAAGGCGCTCGCACACCACCTTCATATTTGGCTATTATTTCCTTCTTAAATGCAATAGTTGTACGCACTACTTTTCTTTTTTCACCTGTAGCAACTTTGCTGCTTGCACTGACTTTCTTCGGAGGCATAATAAGGGGCTAAAACACCCGTACGCCGCTCAGCATCGCACCCTAGCGTGCGCACTCACGCATTACCGGCGTTCGAACTCCGTTTTTTTTGCCCGAACAGCGAAGCAAGAATTTCTCGAAATTTTTGGTCGGATTCCGATTTGTTCGAACTGAGAGGCGTTCGAAAACCGAGGTTCCACTGTATTCTTATTGCTTCAATCAAGTCGCTTTCATCAGACAGTTTTACTTTTAACACATATTTAATAAACCTTGATTATAATCGTATCATACGTTGATACACTTCTCGAGAGTTCTTCAGCAATCAGCTGACTTTCAGCAGCATTCTTAAGCTTTCAACATTCACATGCAATTTCTCTGGAATGCACCTAGTTTAGCTTGCAGTGCGGGTTACGGATATGATTGCAAATTGTGTTGTATTTCTTAAACTTATTTGAAATTACATACACTAAAGATCAAAATGAGAGAACAACTAACAAAAAATTGAATTATTTCCTAATATTCTTGGGCTGCACGGCGGCTGAGTGACTACCAGCCTTCCTCTGCAGAGTTTGCATGTTCTCCCTGTGCCTGCATGGGCTTCCCCCAGACACCTGGTTTCCCTCCACCTTCTAAAAACATGCGCAGCAAGTAGTTTTGGTCAATATTCTTTCAGCCTCCTCCACAGTTCAGTGATTGTGGTGGGTTTCTTCACCAGAACTGTCAAGAACCAGAATGGAGTCTCGGACCCAATTGCGTTCGTTTTAAAGGAATCTTAATTGGATCGAATTGACAGAGCTTGCTTAGGAAGCCGATGATTGTCGGTCGCTGGCCATCTTCTCCGTGCACAATAGCGTGCCGACTCCTCCCATGGGCGCGCCAACCAAGCCCCCTGGGCTCCACCATCTCGGAGAAGAGCGCCGCGATGTCTGGAACACTCAAAACAACACCGAGTGTTTCTACGTCATCAGGGCCTTGTTCTCAAAACAACGCCTGCCGTCCTCCGTCAGAGTCCTGTTATCAGATTTCTCTAGTCAAAATATTCTGCATTTGGAACAGTGTGACCTGTCATTGAACTAAAGCTCAGTCAGTGAATATCTTGCATCAAACTGAATAAATGTAACTTGTATTGAGTCCTATAAAATCCTTTATAGTCAAATGTATAAAATCCTTCACGCCTCATTATGACACGTTCTGTCTTAAACTCTTGCAATGTCAGTTCACAGAATTTTTTTCTGTCTATTTCCATTATCCACCAGTCATTGTTCTTCTTTGTCTACCTGCCTCTTTCTCTCTCTCTCTCTCTCTCTCTCTCTCTCTCTCTCTCTCTCTCTCTCTCTCTCTCTCTCTCTCTCTCTCTCTCTCTCTCTCTCTCTCTATCTCTCTCTCTCTTTTGAAGTAATGCACTAGATAAGTAAGTTCTGCTGCTGCGGTTTGTGGGCCAATTTTCAACCAATCAAAATGAGGGATGGCCTCAAAATGTTCTCATCAAACCCTTAACAAAATCTGTCTGTCACGAGACCGGACCAGATCGGAGGCAGGAGGCAGGAAGGGTGAACTCATTCGCGTTAACGATCAGTTAATTTTATTAAGGAAATAAAAGTCGTCCAACACTCAAAAAACAAAAACAGACTTACAGGCAAACAGGAACTCAGACTAGGAATATTCACAAAACAGGCTTTTACTCAGAACGGGCAAGTACAGGTTTCCTCAAGTCAAACAGAACAGAATAATGCAAAGTAATGCAATAAACCTGCCACCGGCAATCCCCAAAACCCGCCCTTAAGAAGCACACACGCATATTAGAAAATCTGCTACAGCCGGTGCCAAGGGGGCAGGGCCAGCCGGTCGCCACGGCGACCATGCTGGACATTACACTGTCAATGATGAAAAATTGTCGGTAACCACTGCAGACAGAAGATGTAAATATGTATACAGTCTTTTTTTAACTTTGATTTTGTTAAAAAACACAGGCTTTTGTTTGTTACCATGAATCACCTCTCCTCCACCCGATTTCTCATAAATAAGATATTGGTCTGAAAAATCAAGTTAGGTGGTTTGGGCTTGGGCTAGGTTGGGCTTCAATAAACGCACGCTGAATTTCTTTAGGCCCCCATCTCTGCTTGTGATTTATTTCCATTCATGCAAATTCTGCACTGACTGCTCCGTTTGCTTTCTTTTTCACGATCAAGCCAATTCTATATTTACTGTGTGCTTGAAGATGGCACATCTTTGTCAGCATCGGACCAACCTTCATAAATTTATCATGGAGGTATTATGTTCTTGATTTGATTGACATCTGGGGTGTCTTTCAGCATGAAGTCAATTTTATCATAGAATATTGTTTCAGATTTACAAGCCAAGACATGTTAAAAGATGTTTCTTTCTATAGCCCTTTATCACAAAGAGTCTCAAAGGGCTTCATAGACCACAGATTATTACAAACTACAGACTATTATTACACCATCCACTGATCTTAAACCAACTTTAGGGCAAAGAAAAACTCAAAAACCTCAACGTTAGGAAAATGAAGAAACCTTGAGAAGGGACTGCACATTTTCTCTCTCTTTATTTCTCTATTTATTTGTTTCCATTTCTATTTATTTCTCTGGATTTTCTCTCTGTTTTTTTCTCTTTTTCCCTGCATTCTTTCTTATTTTTTTTCTCTCTCTTCCTTTCTCATTCTCCTTTCTCTTTATTTCTTTATTTTGTCTTTCTCATGTTTGCTTCTCTTTTGCTCTTTCATGCTTTCTTCTCTCTTTTTCTCTCCCCCTTTGTAATAGTGTGCCCTCTTCCAATGGGCTTTACGATACTGTAATCCCTTGTTTATAGTGGGAGTTAGGTTCCAAAATGAAATATTTATTCTATTTTACAATTATTAAACAATGAAGTACTTTACACAGAAACAAAAAAATCTGTTAGGTCGCGAAACCGTAATATGAAATTATATTTTGTCATTTCATTTTGCTTTTAATGAAGGCCCCTCGCTAATGGGAAAAGAAGAACAACCATGGAGAACCTTTTAGCTATTTTGTTCAAAAACATGCAACTAGCAATGTTAAGTGGAGTCTTGTCATTTATCCTCCAGAGGCTTTAGACAGGTTTTGCCCATTTTTTGTGACACGGGGAGACTGTCATAGCCAAACATGCAAGCTGTGCATATTAAAGCCAAACGTACTTAACAATTAGTTGGTTGAGTGGTTGGTTGGATCCCTTAACCATTAGGGTCGTGGGGGCACCATTCCCTGTGGTGTGTCTTGGGCAAGTACAGTCTTTGAGTTATTTTGCCAACTCACTGCAATGATCGGTCGAAAATGGAATTTTAGTTTCAGTTTCGCTTCTCGTGTATTTAGCTCCGCCTCTTTCTTTCGTGCACGATGGCGTCACAACGTTAAGCGTCCGCCTCCGATATAATCAGTTTAAGAGACTGCAAGTGTAACTTGAAAAACTATTTGAATAAAACAAAGTCCTGAAAGCGTCCTGTCAATCGTCAAGAACAGATGGACGTGCCCTCCCGCCTCGTTTCGTGCAGGTAAGATCCGTGAAGTGCGTCATTGGGAAATGGCAGATGCAGTGAACAAATTAAGCGATACACGACGAATCATCTGCATTCTCAGATTTTATTTTCAACACTATACTTAAATCAAGAGCTTGTTCACAGAGATGCGACATTCGTACCCTTGGGCGTCAGCCTCGGTCACGCATTGTACTTGCCCCCTAAAATACAGCGCAAAAAATGAAAATAACTGACAATAATATCTATGGTAACACCCAGGAAAATGATTATTCTTGACTATGTTCGTTTAAATTCTCCGATCTAAAACCGGAGGCATGCCTCGCTCCAGTTGCAGTGGGCCAAGCGAAGCGCTGAAAGCTGAGGATCAGTGATAGCACCACGGAGAGCTCCAAGCCCCGCCCTCAACACTGACGTCAAAGATATATATACAAGTAATCCTCGGTTCTCGCGGTTAATGGGGACCAAAACCACCCGCAAAAAGGCAAAATCCGCGAATAGCGACGCCCTCTCAAAAATGTTTATAAAAAAAAATCAAAGTTGCTATCTATATATATATATATATATATATATATATATATATATATATATATATATATATATATATATATATATATATATATATATATATATATATATATATATATATATATATATATATGTAACCGCGCTGAACTTGTCCCACCAAAGATCCACATTCACGCTGGACTGGATGATAAGGTTTTTATTACAGTTACTGCAAATGAATGAGTCACAACATTAGCTTTTCTGCTGGCTTTGATGTCTTTGATCTCAGTAGCAGTTCCCTCTGAAAACTGCCAACAAACCCCGCTTCCCGGTCACATGTCAGAAGCCAAAACCAAACCCCACCACATACCAGCAGGTGGCACTGTTGGACTCATCCTTGCAGGACACTTACCAAAAACTATACATATATTTAAGCAGGAATTTCAATAAAACAAAAGTTATTATTACACCCGTTACATATATATATATATATATATATATATATATATATATATATATATATATATATATATATATATATTTTTTTTTTTTTTTTTTTTTTTTTAAATTATTATTTCTTAGACCCGCGAAGCTCTGAACCCGTGAACGTGGAACCGCGAAGTAGCGAGGTCCCACTGTGTATATAGATAGATAGATAGATAGATAGATAGATAGATAGATAGATAGATAGATAGAGATATATGTGGTCACCATGGCTCAGGTTATCCAATTTACTTTATTTTGATTCCTAATTTTCTATCATTTTGGATTTTGCTATTTTTTTCACTTTTAATTCAAGTTTGAAAATGTTTATATTGTTTTTCCCGAAAATAATAAAATGAATACCCGGTACTTAAAATGAACATCTTATCCGCCAGTGGGACAAAGTATTTTCTTTTTTTTTTACTACAATTCACTTTTTTAAAGGGACATTGTGTATTATTTATCGCCTCCTATAGTTGTAAAATAATTGTAAAAAAAAACAAAAAAAGCACCCGCCCTGAGACTGGGAGGTCGCTGGTTCAAGCCTCGGCATACCTAAGACTAAGACAACATTGGTACTCATTGCCTCCCTGCTTGGCGCTCTACATTAGGGGTTGGAATTGGGGGGTTTGGTCACCTAATGACTCCCAACACATCAGTTGGGTTGAGCGAGGGGGCTGGGAATCCTCTCCTCTGTATCGATTCCGCAGAAAGAGTCAGAAAAAGACTAGCCACCTCCCACAATGGGGACATGGCTCTGGTATATATATATATATATATATATAATAGTTGTATAATAGTTGTAAAATAACGTAATTATTAAAAAAATAATAATAATAATGATTTGAATATTAAGCCAAAATATATAAGTTATCATACAGTCTTGATTTTTTTTTAAAACACATGTGACATCTTTATTATTATTTTTATGATGTTAATTTTGCGAAACATAAGAGTCACCTAGAAGAAGCTGACATGATTGTCTACCCTCTCTCTGCTAAGGGTAAAAAACGTGAAAGACTGGGCAAAACCAAATAGGAGAATTGGGTGCATTTTGGCCACTTCGAATCTCCATAGTTTGTATTCTTCCTTGTGATTTGTAGCACTCGTTTTCAGGTGCATCAAAATTAAGTCCATGATTATTGTCAGATCTGGCACACCATTGCCCCCTTAGAGTGCGCAACCCTGGGGGAAATGGCTGAATAGGGCCCACCTATTCAAGGGTACTAAAAGGTTTACAAACAGTTTTTACCCGAGTGCTGTCTGAATTTTTAATAAATGTGAATTGTAATTTCTGTTTTTCGTTTTATATTCGGAATGTTGAATGTTGTTAAATTTTAAAATTCTCACTGAGCCGAGACAACGAGACAATTTCCGATGATTTTTATGTGAAGATTATTGGTTGAATAAACAAACAAACAAACAAACAAACAAACAAACACAAACATCTGCGCCTATTTGGTCTCCACTTCTTCATTATATTAGCTTTTCAAATTTGTTGGCTGGACTTTTTTACTTTATTTGATTTATTTTACTATGTCTTCCACTGCTATTTAAACAGCTCCATCAAACAAAATAATGTATTGTTATATTTCCCTGAACAACCTCATGAGCAGATTAAAAAATGGCCAATGATAAGAGAGCTAAAGAAATAAAATAGCAATCTACTGCCACCTACTTATATGTATGAATAGTGCAGTTACTCTCCTCGGCTGATCACTGCAAGAAAAGCAAACATACCGAAAAATGGTATGCTTTATTTGAAGATAAAATTGAGCAAATTACTGCAGAGTCCTGCGTAGACACTGAAATCTCTATTACCTTCCCACACATATTTTCACTGAGCTGTAGATAAACAAATGAAAGTGAGGTTGGCGATCAATTTGCTTCATTTTGTAACTCACGGGCTCAAGATTGATATATTTTTAGCAAACTCTTGAAGGGACAGTGTGGTTTAAAGGGGCAGTGTGGTATATTTAGTGCCTCCAAGTGGTACAAAAAACTTTCAGTTAAAAAAAAGCAACTTTGATTTGAATTTTAGGCAAAACTATATGAAGTGTTATACAATCGTTCGTAAGTTGAATTTGTTCGTAAGTTGCTTAAGTTCTATATTTCGTATGTTTAGGGTTTATTTAAGTATGTTTAAGGCGTGTATACGTAACACGTGTAGTTTTGCACAAAACATAAACACTTCATATGCGCTATAAAAATAAATAAAGTTAAGTTTAACTTACTTTTGGAAGATGAGCTTCAACATTTAGGCGACCTCTTCGGGGCGGCAGTAGCTCAGGAGGTAGAGCGATCGTTTTAGGATTAAGGGATCCCAGTTCGAATCCCGGCTTGTCCGTGTTACATGCCGAAGTGTCCTTGGGTAAGACACTGAAACCCCAATACCCCCAATAAGCAGGTTAGCGCCTTACATGGCTGCACAGATCACGGCCGCTATTGGGAAATGTGAAGCACAATGTAAAGCGCTTTGGGAAGTCATTGACTTGAAAAGCGCTATATAAATGCAGATCATTTCATTTCATTTCATTTCATTCCTCTGTGGTAAAAATTGACCGGAAAAAAAGAGATCCAACCATTTTTCTCAACCGCATCAAGCTTTCTTAGTCCACTTTCATTTCATTTCATTTTCATTTTTGTAACAGCAAAGTTCACATTATCCGGTAAACATTTTTAGGAGTTTGATAAATTATAGTGGAAATGAATTAAATTGTTGTTTTGCTTTAATCTGTGACGCATTTACAATTGATAAACACTTGAAATCTTAGCAGAGAAACAATATATTGAGGGGAAAAAAACCTCAATAATCATTTTATAATGAAATATGACATCCATGAATCATAATTCAATTGTGAGCTATCAAAAATGTCCCCAACCTACCAGCTAAGGCACACTTTGTATGCCAATAATTTAATATTCCAGTCACCGAATGTATTTTCTACTATGTGGCCCGCGAGCCAAAATGGGTTTAATACCCCTGTTATAATGTATGCATAGAGTATGTTCAGTCCAATCAAGTCAAGTCATGATTTAATCACAAGGAGTCTCAAAGGGCTTCACAGACCACAGATTATTTCAAACTACAGACTATTATTACACCATCCCCTGATCTAAAACCTACACAAGGGCAAGGAAAAACTCAAAAACCTCAACATGAGGAAAATGAAGAAACCTTGAGAAGGTTGTACTCCTTGGAATGGATTTCCTGAACATCCATTTGTTATTCTTGCTTTCTTATGTTGATTTATCTTTATTTTAACTATGTATATCTGGTTAAATACTTTTAAGAGCACTAGTAAACAATCTCATATGAACATTTTCACATTTGTTTTTATTCTATTAAAGTCCTGAACGTATAGATCAGGGGTGTCCAACGTGGTGCCTGCGAGCACAAGGGTGCTCCCTGAGGACAGCTTAAGTGCCCGAGGACTTGTTCTGAAAATCACTCACTAGTGCTGGGTCATAGTGATTGTCTATACAAAATATTTTTTTGTGGTTAATTGATTCTATTTAGCTCTACTTTTAACCATTAACCTGGTAAAAAGATAATAATAACATAGTAACAACATAGTAATAACATGGTAAAATTCTTATTTTAGAAATGCACTGGTTCTCTTTTGCTTTGGTCAGGGTTAAAAAGTAGCTCCCGAGGTCCAAGGTGTAGGTTGTGTAATTTAACTATTAACTGAAAAAATTGTACCAACATCAACCCCCCACACTCCTCTTGCAGTTTGTCAGACTGATGAGTGTAGCTGCTTACATCGGTTTACTGAGTTTATGAATCAGCGATAAAAGAAAATGTTGGCATCCAAAGTGAAAGCGGCTGCAGTCGTTCATTACAACAGTTTGATGATTCAGCGTACAATAAGTACAATGGTGCCATTAAAACCTCAGTTAAATTTGAAAGTGAACTCTATAAATGACAGGAAGTTTTATCAGCCTTGTATGTCTTGGAATAGAGTGTCAGTATTAGGAGGGGATACCTAAAGAAATCCGGAGATGAAAATATATAACAAATAAATTGCATATGAAAGGTTACAAACAAACAGAGAGAGGCAGAGGGAGAGGGAGAGAGAGAGAGGGAGAGAGAGAGAGAGAGAGAGAGCAAGAGAGAGACAGAGAAAAAGACAGAGACAGAGACAGAGAGTAAGACAAACAAAGACATAGACAGAAACAGAGAGACAGAGAGCAAGACAGAGAGAGAGAGACATATATATATATATATATATATATATATATATATATATATATATATATATATATAGAGAGAGAGAGAGAGAGAGAGAGAGAGAGAGAGAGAGAGAGTGAGAGAGAGAAAGAGACAGAGACAAAGACAAAGAGAGACAGAGACACAAATAAAGACAGAGAGTGAAAGAGAGAGAGAGAGAAATAGAGAGAGAGAGACAGACAGACAGACAGACAGACAGACAGAGACGGACAACGGTAGAGAGATAGAGACAGGGAGAGACAGCCAAAGACACAGAGAGAGGGAGAGACAGAGAGAGAGTCCGACAGAGACAGACAGACGGAGGCACACAGACAGACAGGGAGACAGACAGGCGGGCAGGTGGACGGACGGACGGACGGACGGAAGGACAGACAGACAGACAGACAGACAGACAGACAGACAGACAGACAGACAGACAGACAGACAGAGAGCGAGTGAGAGAAATGACCAAGGAAGAGAAACATGAGAAAATCCCTTTCCCGATTGGCAGATCATTTTGCTTTTTCATTTTCGTTTGGGATACTGTTTGAATATTTTTTTCTTGATTAACAGAAAAAAAATAGTTGAAATATAGTATAATTTAAAAATTAAAAGGTAAAATAAACTAAATTGGCTGAGAAGTGGGGCAGATTCTGAAGGGCTACCATACCTGCCAACACGACTCGTTGACGCATTAGACTAAAACTTTTCGCCCCTTAAAAAACGCCTATCGTTTTTTTTAAAGAAAATCTACTGCTTTTTTAAATTTAGACAACAACAAAAATCTTGCCTCGAGCTTGGTATTTTAGTCTAAGGTTGATGTATTTTGAAGCAAGATTAATTATTTGTGCATGAATAAACCGCTCCAACAATTGCAATGGATTTCTTTCTCGGTGCCACTTTCGGTTTGAACGAGCGCATATTAGATTTTTTTAATTAAGATTTTGGGAATGAACTGTTTTCGGGGCGTAAAAATAGAGTGATAGATCAAATCTCCCGCTTTATCATTTCAAATGTTTGTCATGTATGCAGATGTAGGTCATCAATAATTGCTTTTGAATAAAGTGTCATTTTAAAATTGAATCTCCCCATACTTTTTTCAAGTACCAGCACGTGTACGCATATAACCATTTGAAAATGACTGTAATAAACCATTGTAACATGCAAACTAATAAGATGATAATGAATACCGTAAAATCCGGACTATAGAGCGTACCTGTATATGAGCCGCATGTGCCCACATTAAAATATGTAGCAAAGTCAAATGCTTATCCCAAATTTGACCAAGTGCCGCAATTGTAACTATAAGTATAGTGTAAAATCTAGACACCACAAGCGGCAACACGAGCGGAAAATTAGAATTTAATGCAGACCTTTAAAGTCCAGGTCCCATTGAAAGTAATCCAATGAAAAAAATGTATATTTCCAAAGTTAAAATATATACCGGTATCCACTATTGTCCGCTGCAACAACAAAGAGATTTAACTCAGCTTCACCCCACTTCCCGTCAGCCCGCGTTTGCTCCGCCCCTTCTTTTTGATCCGCTCGTAGAAAACATATCACAATAAGTCTCTAAAATGATTACATTACAAAAATATACAGTTGCAAATACATAATATACATGGTTACACATATTTACAAAGAAAGACGGTACACCGAGAGAGTTTTCAAAGCTTTAATAATAATAATATAATTTTCATCCCAAACCGTGCCTGTGAAAGGTACCAACGCGCTACTAATAACACGCTCGCAATGCATCACGCGTATCTGTTAACAAAAGCCATACTAGATATGAATGGACGGAACGCTTCTCGGCTCATTGGCCAAAATTGCTCTGTGTAGTAGCCATGATCTTTGATTTTTGGAATCCGGAGATGGAGCTTGCTCTGTCCACTCCACGCATCGGCCCGGTATTGCAGTACCTCCGGGAACGGTGCATTCGCAATGATCGCAGCAAGGCTTTAGGGCTAGGACCTTGACTTGGCCTTTTGGCTGAGAGTATGTGTCCCGGCTCCTAGGCTTTGTAGCGTATTATAAACTGACCGATAACGGATAATGGATAATGAATAACGAAGATAGAACAATAACCCTTAAAAAACCCTCACGGTTAGCTGACCTCATTTTTCACCTTTATAACTGCCGCCATCAAGGGCGACTCCCTCATTGTCGGAAAGAACCTTTGTCAGACCGACAATTTGTACGCAAACAAAGATGATTCCCCTACCCCAGTGCACTTATTCCAGCGGTCTAAATCTTACCTTTTGTACTCGAGTGCCGCTGGTGGCAGTTAGAAAAATTACTTAATTTGGCCACTTCACTAAATAAGCCGCATGGCTGAACATTTGGGAAAAAGTAGCGGCTTATAGTCCGGAATCTACGGTACATGTGTCCTTCCTTTGAAAAGAACCATTTTTCTTCTGACATGAATTTTCAGTTATGAAAACTGCAAAGAGACGGCCAATTGGCTGCTGACCAGAACCAAGCAGAGGCCTTCGGTGGCTATCATTTGTGGTTCAGGCCTTGGCAATTTGGCTGACCTATTGGAGGACAAAACAGTTTTCCCTTATAAGGACATTCCAGGTTTCCCAACCAGCACTGGTATGTACTATTTATCTGTTGTTGTTTTTCCGGAATATTACTTTTCAAAAGCTACCGTGCACTCTTTAGTTGCAGGTCATGCCGGTCAACTCGTTTTCGGGAAATTGCATGGCCGCGAATGTGTCTGCATGCAGGGTCGATTCCACTTCTATGAAGGCTACAGCCTACAGATTGTAAGAATGACTGCTCTGTTTACTTTCTGTTCCACGATCAAGCCACTTCTAATTTAACTATGTGCTGAAGATGGCGTGTCTTGTCAGCATTTGACCGACCTTTGTAATGTATTATGTTTTTTTATTTTATTGCCAGCTGTGATGTCTCTCAGCATAAAGTCAATGATATCATAAAAGATGGTTTCGGATCTGCAGTAAGTGGTCTTTAAACAAGTCATGTTAGCTCTAGTAGGGCAGGGGTGGCCAACGTAGTGCCTGTGGGCATGAGGGTATCCCCCTGAAATCAGCTGAGTAGCCTGCGGACTGGTTTTGACAATGTATCAGGGTTCAGAGTGATTTTCTATTTAATTTGATTTCTAATTGGTATATTATTAATATATTTCAACCTCTAAGTCAAGTCAAGTCATTTTTATTTGTATAGCCCTTAATCACAAAGAGTCTCAAAGGGCTTCACAGGTTATTACACAGACTATTTTTTCAGACTATTATTACACCATCCCCCGATCTGGAACCAACATGAGGGCAAGGAAAAACCCGAAAACCTCAACATGAGGCAAATGATGAAACCTTGAGAAGGGACCTCACCTGGTAATGACTTAGTAATTACGTAGTAACAACATAGAAATAACATGTTATTTTATACCGAAATGCATATCAAACAGGTAGCCCTTTGTGCTAATCGGTGACAAAGGTATCTCTCAGCTTTAAAAATGTTGGTGACACTCGTAGTAGAGACTTTACACAGGTTTTGACTTTTGCCCAATTTTTGTGACATCTGGGTGCCACCGAGATAGCCAAACACACATATCTCTAATTCAATTCAATTGAATTGCCCTTATTGTCATGGATGACAATGTAGTGAAACATTGTATGCAATGAGAGTAGACATGACACTCCAGGGTACACGCTTAATAAAGACTGTCATGATAAAAAGACAAACATATCTATAACATAGTGTTTAGAGACTGTTGGATGTTTTAATTATAGTATAATAAGAAAATGGTGTATTATATCAATAGTGCAATGAAAAGTAGTTGCACTAACATTTAGCAGCAACAAGAATTCCAAAAGAAGTCGCATTTTACCTTCTTTTTCACAGTTTTACGCATTTCTTCAGGGTGGTAATGGCCCTCAGAAGAAACTAAGCCAAGCTTACTAAATAAACTGATGGTTAATTTTCTCCCACAAAACTCAGTGTATCTAATCCAAGATTACTTATTATAGCATGATTGCTCTTTTGTTTTGTAAATGCGTGTGTATTCGTGAGTGTTTGTGCTCTTCAGTTTAAATCTTCAAAATACTTCGGCCATTCAAGTGTAACCGCGGTGTACGTGTCCCACCAAAGATCCACATTCACGCTAGACTGGATGATGAGGTTTTTATTATTACAGTTTCTGCAAATGGATGAGTCACCTCATTAGCTTTTCTGCTGGCTTTGATCTCTTTGATCTCATTGCAGTTCTCTCTGGTAAGACTGCCAACAAAGCATATCAAAGGGGGTTTTGGGGTTTTTAAGGGTTATTGATCTATCTTCGTTATTCATTATCCATTATCCGTTATCGGTCAGTTCATAATACGCTACAAAGCCTAGGAGCCGGGACACTTACTCTCAGCCAAAAGGCCAAGCTAAGGTCCTAGCCCTAAAGCCTTGCTGCGATCATTGCGAATGCACCGTTCCCGGAGGTACTGCAATACCGGGCCGATGCGTGGAGTGGACAGAGCAAGCTCATATTCCATCTCCAAAATGCAAAAATCAAAGAGGCCAAGCTAAGGACCTAGCATCAAAAGGCCAAGCAAGGCCAAGAAGGCCAAGCTAAGGACCTAGCATCAAGGCCAAGCTAAGGACTTGGCATCACTTTACAGAAAATACATGTTAGAATATCACTATACATTTTTACATCTTTACATTTTAACAAGATACTTTTAACAAGAGATCGTATAGTGGATTTTTAACGTTTACAATGGATTCAACATATTTTTCTTTCGTCTGAATTTTAACCAACATCATCCTTTTTTAATGTATATGAGAAAATAGAAATAAAAACAATAATGAGTATAAAAACGGGTACAAGTTACCTGCAAATGGATGAGTCACAACATTAGCTTTTCTGCTGGCTTTGATCTCTTTGATCTCTACAAGGGGAATTCATAATTTAGTAAAACAGAAACAAAACGAAAATAAACCTAAACAGCTTGACAATATCAATCACATTACTGTGCATGTTGAGAGATTTGTCAGCTGGGGTTATAATGTTTGAAATTAACTTCTTTTGTGGAGCACCAAAAGATGTGTCTTACCATTGCAGTTCTCTCTGGTAAGACTGCCAACAAACCCCGCCTCCCGGTCACATGTCAGAAGCCAAAACCAAACCCCACCCCATACCAGCAGATGGCACTGTTGGACTCATAATTGCAAGACATTTACCAAAAACTATACACATAGTAGGTGGTGGAAGAACCAAGCATGCAAGAAAGTCTTTGGTGTTTCTGATAATGGATCGGACTTATGGGTTTTTAGGTGTGCCTTGGGCTCATTTATATGGCTCATTTATGCAAATCCGGCACTGTTTGCTTTATGTTTCAGTATGAAGCCACTTCTAATTCAAATGTGTGCTTACTAGAATTGAATAGAATAGAATACAATATGAGGGCAGCACGGCAGCGCAGTGGTTAGCGCGTGTGCGGCACAGTTCTAAGGTCTTGGGAACCTCCTGTGTGGGTTCAAATCTAGCTAGCGGACTTCCTGTGCGGAGTTTGTATGTTCTCCCCGTGCTTCCTCCGGTCACTCCGGTTTCCTCCGACATTCCAAAAACATGCATTTCAGGTGGATTGGCCGGTCCAAATTGTCCCTAGGTGTGAATGAGCGAGCGAGTTGTCTGTCCCTGTGTGCCCTGCGATTGGCTGGCAACCAGTTCAGGGTGTCCCCTGCCCACTGCCCGATGATTGCCGGGATGGGCTCCAGCACCCCCGCGACCCTACTGAGGATAAGCGGTGCAGCTGATGAGATGAGATGAGATGAGAATAGAATATGCCTTTATTGTCATTGGTACAACATGGGATATATTATAACAACAAAATTGGACGACTCCAGTTCCACAGTGAGGATAACGAAACAAAGAGATAAAGGAACAAAGATGTTTTATGTTTATGTTTTATGTGTTTTATGTTATGACACATCTGTGTCAGCATTGGACAGACCTTTGAAATGTTTTCATGGTTGTATAATTTTTTTAAATGTTATTGCCATCTGGGATTGTCACGAAGGGGAGCGGGGAACAGGAAATAAGAACTTATTTGCGTGGACTTACTCACACAATTTATTGGGGAAGGATGAGGAGGGTGCGCTCACTCGATCCGGGGATCGATGGTCGCGGAGTGGATTAGAAATCCAAACAAAAGAAAAGTTGTCCAAAACACAAACGGACCAGACCAAAAACAAAGCAGGGTCAAATGCATGAAAATTACAAACTAGGCACTTCTCAGAATAAAACAGAACTTGCAGGAATCTCACGAAAGTTTAACAGGTATAAAGGTTTAACAAACGATCTGGCAAAGCACATTTCAAAAGAGCGTGTTTAAGTACCCACAGAAGTAATCAGTCAATGCGAGTCAGCCGGTGTCAATGGGCCAGCTGGGAGCCATGGCAACCGTGCAAGACATGACAGGGATGTCATCCGACATAGTCAATTATATCTTAACAGATAGTTTCAGATTCACGCTAAGTTTCTTGCCTTTTGTAAAATAGATTTGGTGAGTTTTGAAACACTCAGATCTATTATCTGCACTGCTTATCCTTAGTAGGGTCGCGGGGGGCTGGAGCCCATCCCAGTCATCTTGGGGCAGTGGGCAGGGGATGCGAGGACAGCATTGATCCAGAGACAATGTGTCATGGTCGCCTTGGCGACCAGTCTGCCCCGCCCCCTGAGCACCAGCTGAAGCAGATCAGCTAATTGCGTGTCTGCTTTTTAAGGCTGGGTTGTGGGTTTTGCGGGTGCTGGCTCATTACACATTGTCCGTTCTGTTATGCCTTGTCCTGTTTAGTTGAGTTGGAAGAAACCTGTGTTTGCAGGTTTTTGTTAAAGCCTGTTTGTTCTGTCTTGTCCCTGAGTTTTGGACAACTTTTATTTTGGTAAATAAAAGTTTTGATCGTCACGCAATTGAGTTCTCCCTTCCTGCCTCCTGCCTCCGTTCTGGTCCGGTCTCACCTCGTGACACAATGGTATCGATCTGATCCAACTACTTGCTATATATTGATATCATTGACATTTGGATTGATCCACCCACCCTTAGTTTGCAAGATAGTTTGCCAGGATATGCAGAAAACTTATTCTGGCCCTGCCATCTTTTCACATAAGTATGTGTAAACCAGTTTAAAAAGTTAAACCTGGTTATGGCCATACCACCCGAAAACACCCGTTCTTGGGAAGCTGGGCAGGGTCGGTTCTGGATAATACAAGAGACCGTCTGGGAATACCTGGTGCTAGAAATAGGTCATTTGGCGCACGCTCTGCCTGGAAATCACTTACTGGCTCCTTATAACCTTCACCTTTTTCATAAATAATGGTTTCAAAAGAAGGTGCAAGCAGTTATTTTGTAGAAACGTCACAAAATTCTGCAAAGGAAGATCAAGATGTATACACTTTTGGCACAGGGCGATAGACAGGAGGGAATGCTTGTGCTCTTTGATTGGCTCCACCCATCCTTACTGCTCACCCGATCAAATAGCTTTTCTAAGGTTTTGGCGTATTTACAGTTGTCATGTGGACTTTCATTATAAAGGGTCTCAACAGTGAACACGGACTATTAAATGAGCGTCCATATAAAGGATTCCTTAGCGAATTACAGCCACAACAAGGTCTGTCAGGGTGACACCTTGACTGTAAACTGGACTTAAAAAGGTGCCCATCCTATACTGGACAGTACCTTCTCATGCTTCAACTTTGGTTTGGCTTTGTGTGCATTTCAATTGGCTGTTTTCATTCAAAACGAGACCAACATTTGTAAAATCTGCATAAAACATTGCTGAGAGACGGGCACTGGAAAAGCTGCGGTCAATCATGGACAATTCATTACATCCACTACACAGCATTATCTCCAGACAGAAGAGCAGCTTTAGCGACAGACTGCTGTTACAGTCTTGTACCACGGACAGACTGAGGAGATTTTTTCTTCCTCATGCCATGAGGCTCTTTAACTCCACACGGCGGAGTAAAGGCCCACATTAAACCACACCCCCCACATTGCATATTACCGTATTTTTATTGCAGCGTGTATTCTATGCAGCACCATCTAGATACTCTATATAACACGCCACATTGGGTATTAACGCGTCACATTGGGTATTTATGTATTGTATTCTTTTTGCTTTATTATTGTTTGGTTCTCCAGCGCAGGGATGCTGCTGGAAGTGTGAATTTCCCTGCAGGGATGAATAAAGTATCTATCTATCTATCTATCTATCTATCTATCTATCTATCTATCTATCTATCAATCTAGACTCAATTTTTACTCCGAGCCATAATTACTCCTCAAAAGCGCCATATATGGCTCACGAGCCATAGGTTACCACAAAACATTTCACCTACAATACATTGATTTGTAGCTTTTCCCGCGCCTCATTATAATTTTTTTCCTGCATTAATAAAATGATTGGAAATAATGAAATACTTCATACGAATGTTCATTTTTGTTGCCTCCTATTTGTGGCTGTAGGTGACATATCCTGTTCGAGTCTTCTTCCTGCTGGGTGTGAAAACCCTTATCGTGACAAATGCCGCGGGAGGACTTAATGGGAACTACAACGTGGGCGATATTATGGTCATCAAGGATCATATCAACCTGCCTGGCTTGAGTGGACAGAGCCCACTGATTGGCCAAAATGATGAACGGTACCACACAAATCTGATACAAGATAAACTTTCTAAAAATGTGCAGGCGATATGTAACATGTTGCACTTTGACATTCATATTTAACGTTGTTTAAAATCTGTACCGTATTTTCCGCACTATAAGGTGCACCGGGTTATAGGGCGCACCCCCCAAAAATAGTTTTTGGTCCTATATTTTCCATACATAAGGCGCACCGGATTATAAGGCGCTACAATGGGAACATCGACAAAACAGTCAGATAGTTCAGTCAAACTTATTACCCCCTTAACATTCCTAAAGCTTGCAAAGAAGCAAATACGTGTCTCAGACATGTACAGAAACAGTGTCTGTACGATGTCACCAATCACTCAAATGCGAATATCATTCGGAAGGTTAAAGTCTTGGGATTCAAGAACTGCCAAACATTTCTTAGTTTCCATTTTATTTTTTGCTGGCAACTGTGTGAACAGCAAAGTAAGAATTTTATTGTGCAGGGAAACGGGGTTCTTTACTGTGCATATGACAATAAACACTTTGAATTGAATTTAGTTTAAAAATAGACTCATCACAGAAACATCAAGGTCGTTCTAAAACAAGATACCGGGAAAAATATACAGCCGCATTGCTCACCTAAGTTCTCTTGCAGCCATCACGTTCAATAATGATACGTAACCATGGTCTTCTTACAACCGTGAGTGTAGTAAATCCAGGAGAATAAAATATTTACAAATACAGAATAGTAAAAAAATGTTTTCTCTATGCCGTAGTGCAACCCAACGTGTGATTCACATTCATCTTTTTCGGCCAATCGCAGGCTTTGTTTCGCCCCTTTAGCCTATGCGAGCCTGTAAATGATAAAAAGGATCCGTCCCCTTTACCTCCGAACAACTTCAGCCAATAGTGACTGATTCAAATGATGATTGACACATTGGTTAGAAAATGAAACGCCGGTATATAAATCCCAGCATACACCGGGGACAACTTCGCCTTCGGGGGACAATCTAGTCGGCGGCTGCTTGCCTTAGTTGCAACACTTTGCGACTTAATATTGATCCATATATAAGGCACACTGTGTTATAAGGCGCACTGTATTATAAGGCGCATGGTCAGCTTTTGAAAAAAATAAAGGCTTTTAGGTGCGCCTTATGGTGCGGAAAATACGGTAATCTAGATTTTTTAAAAAACTACTTTTACGAGTCTTTGTAGGCAAACATATTGATACAATTTTAGACATCTATTTTTTTTTGCCTCAAAGTGTTTCCCCCAAAAGTGGCCCGAGTCAACAACTACAATCTGCATGTGATTTACCTTTTATTGGAAGTTTGATCATGTTAATTAGGGTGCCATTGACATAATACAACTACAATATCGTTATCTTTGGGACAAACTCATGCTTATCTCATTTAATCTTATTTCTCATTCTTTTAATCTTGCTTGTTCTTATCTATATGCTCTGTTTTTTAGGTTTGGAGTGCGTTTCCCGTGCACATCAGACGCTTATGACCGTGCCCTGAGAGATTTAGCCATTCAGACAGCACATGAGCAGAATTGCGCCAGCTTTCTGCAGGACGGGGTATATTGTATGGTAGCTGGACCAACATATGAGAGCATCGCAGAATGCAAAGCCCTGCAGGCTTTAGGGGCAGATGCAGTCGGTAAGTAAGATAATAAAACTACCATAGGTGGATTGAAAGGTGGAAATATGGCCCGGAACTCACAGTCGAGGGACCCAGAAATTGGTCCCCACCAATGTTCCCTCTAAGCTGCGTGTGTGCACAATTACGCACTACCCAGAGCTTTTCCGCGAACAAGAAAATCTAGCCAGCTCACAAAAATCAGGGCTCGAAATTGCTAATTAAGTCAAAGTTACAGTGCATGAAGGTAAAAATACAAGGGTTCCCTTGACGTTGTGTTCTAAATGTGGTATTTGGAAGTCAAGGTCGAAGTAGAACGAGGTTGTGGAAAGTCAGTAGAGTTTTTCGAGAACCGGCTTCTTCGGCTCGGCTCACTAAAAGGAACCGGCTCTTTCGGGTCCTAAACGGCTCTTCAAGTTGTTTTTGCTTCTTTAATCCCAACATGACCAAATATTATGTAAAATTATGCACAAAATGACTTAAAGGAAGGGGGGATAGAACAAAAAAGAAAAAAATACCAAAATGAAAATGTAGTGAAAAGCTGAGAAAACAGAAACAAAAGGAAGAGAAAAAAGAAGGAACAATTCAGAAAAAGGCCAGAAAAAAGGCAAGAAAGAAACAATGGAAAAAAAGGAAGTAGAGAACACAAAGAAAAAAGTAACAGCTAGTAAAAAATAAACACAATGAGATTTTTTTTAAAAGGAATTTAAAAAAATAGAAAAAAACAGAGAAAAAGAAGAAAAGGTTTGTGTTGCATTCAAATAATTTCCAATTATACCAAGTCAATCTTGTTGCCAACATTGTACTTCCACAAAAAAATGTGATTCAATACAGTTGTGTATCGTGCAACCGACTAAATAAGCCCCCAAAAATATAAGTTTAAGTATTATGCGACAAAAGTTACCAGGAAAAAAAAGAAATGGAAATCTTGTGAAAGAATTTTAGAAACAAATGACCTTTGTAGGCCGTACAACCTTTGCAATAGTACGCAAACTCAGCAAAATGTAACGTGATGTCAAGTTTTGGACATGTTTGATAATGATTTAGTTGCCACACTTGGGATTGCTGTTGCTCACTCTTGTTTCAAGTGTTGCTCACCAACTTTGTGTGAACGCTCAGACCCGTGGAAAATTAGAGGGAACATTGGTCCCCACCATACTTAAATCAAATTTAAAAGATGCAGAAAGCATTTCCATTCATAAAATTGCAGAAATTCCTACAGTGTCCAGCGGCCCCTAGAGGGTGCTTTAGAACTGGTGTGGACTAGGAAAATCCGATTGTTTATTTAAGGCAATAATGTCATTTCTGCCGAGTGCTCTGAATGTCAAAGTGAAGAAATTCAATGAACGGTAAGTGTACCTATGACTCCCTTCGGCAGCCAAACATCTCGTCATCTAATTCGTGATGCGCGGGAATGGATGAACACCATTCTCACTGTCCCTATGGAGACAGATTGCAATCTTGGAAGAATCAAAGGGAAAGTGTCTAATACAGAAAAGTAATACATTGTGCCACGTTTAAGACACTTGTTTGCAGACTCTGTCCGCAGCTGTTATTCTCAATCATCGAGCGCAGCAGTCCATATTCATTACATTTGTGATACCATATACCGTAAATTCCGGACTATAAGCCGCTGCTTTTTTCCCAAACGTTCAACCCTGCGTCTTATTCAGTGATGCAGCCAATTTATGTAATTTTTCTAACGGCCGCCAGCAGCGCTCGAGTACAAAAGGTAAGATATAGACCGCTGGAATATATGCGCCGAGGAAGACCGCAACTTCTTAGTTTGTGCACAAATTAAATCAGCGTAAACCCTCATCATGCAAATTGCAAAAAGAAATACACATGACGCAGCTACATACCTAATTGGTATAATGGCGGCGCCCTCTGGCTGCGGCTGCATCGACTCGCTACAACGGGTCAGGTGTATCGAGATTTCGTTCTGTGTACATTGTTACAAAGAATGACAATACAAAGGAAATTATTATTATTATTATTATTATTATTTCAAGCTAAAATCGAACCATCCGATAAAGAAGGAATCAAAGCTATTGCACGTAATCTTTACTATGCGAGCGTGTTACTAGCGTGTGTTGGAATAAGGGAGTGTGGGATGACGGCTATATGACAAGGTTTCTTTCCAAGTTTCTTTCCGATATTGAGGGAGACGAATTTGATGGCGTCAGTTATTAGGAGGAAGATGAGAGTGGTTTACCGTGATGTTTACAAGTACGGTATATTTTTTTTATATTTAGATATGTGTAACCATGAATAACATGTATTTGCAACTGTATATTTTTGTAATGTATTTATTTTAGAGACTTATTCTGAATTGTTTTCCACGGGCGAATAAAAAAGAAGGGGCGGAGCAAACGGGTGACGGGAAGTGGGGTAAAGGTGAGACCTGATTGTGGACGCGGCAGAAAATAGTGGATATATATTTTTCCTTACCTTTGGAAATATACACTTTTTTCCTTGGGTTACTTTCAACGGGACCTGGACTCTGCAGGTCTGCATCAAACGTTAAGTACCGGTACCGGTTGTAGTTTTTGGACTGTGTTCTATATATTCAGTCAGAATCGCGGGACTTAAAGTCTGGTTTGGGTTACTTTTGTGATGGTGTTACATGTTTTAATGTGGGAACATGCGGCTTATATACAGGTGCGGCTTGTGTAAGTACAAAAACGGTTATCCTCTTAAAATGTGGTGGGTGCGGCTTATAATCAGGTGCGCTCTATAGTCCGGAATTTACGGTACTCAAAAGTGCGACAGAAACATTCTTAAAACAAAATGCAATGCATTGTACCAACAAAGATTTAGAAGGCCGTAAAATCACAACTGGCTGTACACTTTCTGTGTCATGTGACTGGTCTTAAACTATCCCATCTCTTGTGCACATGGCAACGTTATAAAGAGGAGACTAATTACCGAGGCATCAGCTGAAGATTCCTTAACCCTCTTGGTTAGTCAAGCACCACTTCTGGCTGCACTACAAAAAACAGCAACCAAAATCTAGTCGTCAAATAATGTGTGTTACTTTGAAATATTTGATTCGTAAGATATATACCAGAGGTTCCCGACATCTTCTGTACCTTGAGCCGGTTTATAGTCTGACAATACTTTCACAGCCCGAACCAAGCTTGTAGTAATAACTATTACATGAATCACAAAAGGGCAGCACGGCGGCGCAGTGGTTAGCACGTGTGCGGCACAGTTCTGAGGTCATGAGATCGAATTTCCTCTGTGGAGTTTGCATGTTCTCCCCTTGCTTGCGTGGGTTTCCTCCGGGCGCTCCTGTTTCCTCCCACATTTCAAAAACATGCATGTTAGGTTAATTGGCCGGTCCAAATTGTCCCTAGCTGTGAATCAGCAAGTAAGTTGTATGTCTCCATGGGCCCTGCGACTGGCTGGCAACCAGTTCAGGGTGTCCCCTGCCCACTGCCCGAAGATAGCTGGGATGGGCTCCAGCACCCCTGCGACCCTACTGAGGATAAGCGGTCCAGATAATGCATGGATGGATGAATAACAAAAATAATGACATTAATGACGTCTAATGAGATGGGCAACTGCGAGCCAAGTCACTGCATCTCACTCTGTCACTCCGGTAACATCTAACGCAAAATGTCGTCGAGCCGATTGCCCGGTACTCATACATATGACCTCACTAAATAAGCCAACCCATGTTGCTTATAGATCAGGGGATGGTGTAATTGTAACCTTTGCATTCCTTTGAGACAATTTGTAATTAAGGGCTATACTTTCATGATTTGTCAACTGCCCTCAACTGCGCTCACCCTTTCAGCCCCAGCTGCCACTCGTTCCCTAATTAGTTCTCCTCTTATTTAAACACATCATTCTCGTTCACTTGTGATAAGTCCGTAGTGTCACGACCGGTACAATATACGAATACAATTATATTGACCCTTAAAATGACATCCCATAAAACAATGAAAAGAAAACCACACGTTGACAACATTGTGTTTCAAGCAACATCTTCTGTTTTGTAGGTATGAGCACAGTCCCAGAGGTGGTGGTGGCACGTCACTGTGGCATGCGGGTTTTGGGATTTTCGCTGATCACCAACAAGGCGGTGACAGATTACGAGAGTGATGAAAAAGCAAACCATGAGGAGGTGCTCGCGTCCTCAAAGCTTCGTGCACAAGAACTCCAGAAGCTTGTCAGCCATCTTGTCGCCAAGTTCTAAAAGCTCGGGTACTAATCCGAAGCAAATAAGAGGGAATCGTAGCTTGAGTTGTAGTAGCATAGCAGTTGTTCAGGTGAAAAGGAATTGTCCAATTTCCAAGTCATTTCCTGATCATGTTAATGAGTATAGTGGATTTGTGATTTTCAGTTATCAAGATGACGCAGTTCCAGTTTCCTCTTACGTAATGAAATATTTTTGAAATAGTGATGCTTACTTTTTGTGTCTACATCAATATATATGATCGATAGAAGAATTGTTCAAAGTTATCTTGGGGACGGGTCTCTTCTAAGCCTTTGGCTTCAATCTGATTATTTTTAATTTGTGGTGTGATTTTTGTTGCTACATGATTGAAAAGAAAGCGAAACGAGACATTACAAATTATATCTTGAGAGGATTAATCACACTCAAATCCATTCGTTTTTAATTTTGGTGCTCCTCTTTGCTATTTTTCTGGAAATGTTATGTTAAATTACGATAAAACAAACCTCTTGTTTTACTTTGTTTGACCAAAATCATAAAAAACTGCACCTTGCTCACAATTTCGTGTTTGCAGGTAATTGCCCAAAACTTCCTATATTCCCTATGGAACAAAAAGGTTATGCTTGAGCATGTTTACCATTTAAATGTAATTGCTGAACAAACCGTGGGGTTGTAGAACATCTCAGCTCTTGATTTGTTTTTTCCCACAATTCAATTTCCTCCAAATTACTAAATTTTTTGCTGCAAACGTCAGCGTCATTTTTTTTAATCAAAATAGAAAAAATGGAAAATAGCTTAGCCTCTCCATCAGTGTTCCATCTAAGCTGCGCGCGTGCGCAATTGCACACTGCTCGCACATTCTCAGCGCACAAGAAAATCTAGCCAGCGCACAAAAATGAGGGCTCAAAATTACTAATTAAGAAGCAAATAAGTCAAAGTTACAGTGCATGAAGGTAAAAATACACGGGTTCCCCTGACGTTGTGTCCTAAATGCGTATTTTGAAGTCAATGTCGAACGAAGTTGAAAAGTAAAGTCAGTAGAGTTTGTCGAGAACCGGTTTCTTCGGCTCGGCTCATTAAAAAGAACCGGCTCTTTCGGGTCCTAAACGGCTCTTCAGGTTGTTTCTGCTTCTTCAATCCCAACATGACCAAATATTATGTAAAATTATGCACAAAATGACTTAAAGGAATGGGGGAATAGAACAAAAAAGAAAAAAAACACCAACATGAAAAAGTAGTGAAAAGCTGTGAAAAAAAGAAACAAAAGGAAGAGAAAAAAAAGAAGGAAAAATTTAGAAAAAAGCCAGAAAAAAAAGAAAAGAAAGAAATGTAGGAAAAAAAGTAAATGAAAAAGGAACAGCTCGGAAAAAATAAACACAATGAGATATTTTTAAAGGAATTTTAAAAAAAGTAGAAAAAAAACACGGAAAAAAGATGAAAAAGTTTGCGTTGCATTCAAATAATTTCCAATTATATCAAGTGAATCTTGTTGCCAATATTGTACTTCCACTAAAAAATGTGATTAAGTACAGTTCTGTATCTTACAACCGACTCAATAAGCCCCCCAAAATGTTAATATTATGCGACAAAATATATCAGGAAATAAAAAGAAATGGATATCTTGTGAAAGAATTGTAAGAACAAACGACGTTTGTAGGCCGTACATATTTTGCAATAGTACATGAGTCAATTTGTTCAAAAGAGAAAAATAATTTTGCATTGCCGGAAACTCAGCAAAATATAACTTGATGTCAAGTTTTGGACATGTTTGATAATTATCTTGCCACACTTGGGATTATGGTTGCTCACTGTTGTTTCAAGCGCTGCTCACCGACTTTGTGTGAACGCTCAGACCCGCGGAAAATTACAGGGAACATTGGTTGTCACGTGATTGTAATGTGGGGAAACATTATTTTTTGATATCTGATTGCAAAAATAAATTCTTTGACATTATTTCTGTCTATTTCAAACTGTTTTTGTGGTGTGATGATCAAGTGTTGGGCACGTTAATTAAAAAAAAAAAAAAATTGTTACTCAGTACTTCTTTCAAACAGTAACAGAGTTACTAACTGAATTACTCCATAGTAAAAGTATCTAATTACCAAGGAAATTCACTATTTCCGTTAATTTGAACAATAGTTAAAGAATTTAAATTGTTCTGAGCAAATACGAAACACAGGGTTTACTTGTAGAGATAGGAATTTCAACTATTTTAAGAGCACCGGCTCTTTCGGCTCAACTTACTAGAAAGAGCCGACTCTCTCAGGTCCCGAGTTGTTTTTGTTGTTGTAATCCCTTTTTAGTACGTAACATTATGCGCAGGATGACTTAAATAAAGAAAACTGATACAAAAAAAAAAAAAAAAAGGAAAAATCCAATAACAAAAGGAAAAAGAGATAAAAGAGGAAAAAACAAAAGGAAAAAGAGATAAAAGAGGAAAAAACAATCAACTTTACATTTGATATAAACACATTAACACTGAAAATCACAGGATATATGATTTAAATATCTATAAATCTACAAAAATTGATCAATCGTAAGACAAAAAAATGTGTCTTGGAGGTAACCAGCTGTTCACTTACAAGAGTTCACGGGGGACGCAAATCGGATACTGTCAAAACTCAGCCGTCATTCGCATTTTCTTTCGGCGGGTTAAGAAATACTATATATCGCTATCTAACTTTATGGTAGTCGCTATGAATGGTGACATGGTTTGCGGTGACACGCCTCCGTTAGCTTTATGTAGCCAAAGTAACGCATCGCTTTTGATTGTCAGTAATGATAACGCCTTTGTTTTGTTAGAATCCCTGCTGAAATATGTTTGTATAGTCTGTGTATAAGTATCCTGCAATGACGAGTCCAACAGCGCTATCTACTGGAGGCTGCTAACAATATCCCTTCTCGTCATAAAATCAGAGACCTTACTTAACCTTATCCCATACCAGCAGATGGCACTGTTGGACTCATCATTACAGGACACTTATATACAGACTATACTAACATATTTCATCAGGAATTTCAACAAAACAAAAGTTATTATTACACCCGTTACAGTTAGATTACCACGTTACTGAAAAATAGCGCGGCGTTATTTGTAACGGCATCATTACCAACTCATATTCTCTACCTCGTGTGGTCCCTTCTGTTGGGAATTAATTATCAAAATGTGCTGTTTACCTAATTGTTCGATTTGTTATCTGACTCCATTAATCAAACACAACCTACATTCACTCAACAATTCATCCGCGCTCATTTCTTGAGACAAAAATGATCAGGAAAGCCAACATTTTCACGCGGGGCGGATTTATTTTCCTAACAATTTAACTAAGTGTACTCCATCGAAGACGGCCGAAGTGAGGTTGAAGTCTGTGTGAAGCCTTTTTCTGAAGTCCTTTAGCTTTTTCTCATTGGCCTTATTCTTCCTGGATAATGGTGTGCCGGCTCCTCCCATGGGCTTGCCATGGAAGCCCAACGTGGGGCTTCAAAATCTCATGCTTCCCCAAAACAACGCGGCCTCCCCGAATCCTGTTATCAAAATTCCCTAGACAAAATATTATGCATTTCGAACAGCCTGCCCTGACCTTGTACATTGAACTGAAGCCCACTCAGTGAAAATCCTCATTGCATTATGAGTAAATCATATAAAATCCTTTATAGTAAAAATGTACAAAATGCATTTTCCTCACCCCAAGGTTTGAGTCTTTCCTTGCCCTCATGTAGGTTTTAGATCAGGGGATGGTGTTATAATAGTCCGTAGTTTGCAGTAGTCTGTATTCTGTGCAGCCTACTGAGACTTCTTGTAATTAAGGGCTATTCAAATAAACATAACTTAACTTGACTTGACTTAACTCTGGTGATGATTGGCTGCCGCTGAGGTTGTGCGAAGACATACCAGGTTGATCTTCTATTTACAAACGTGCCAACCTTTTGCCATTAAAAACACATTAAAGCTCGCAATATTAAAAATCAAAACTAAACATGAGGTTGTCTAAAACTTCAGTGTCAAACTTTTAGCCCCAAGAAAATGTCATGATCGAAGAGGGTAATTCACACACACTTAAATACAATACAACTGATTGAAAATGTTTGGACTCATAAATATAAATAGACTTACCTTTGGTATATCATATTACTCGTGAGGAAATAGAGGGGACACCTTTGCTGAGGGTGCAGGCCTCATCGTTCATAACCTTGTTGCACTCTCATCACATTCACATGCACAGTCAAGTGCCTGAGGCGATCCCGAGCTACGGTTACCCCGATTTAGGTGAAAGTCACTTTTGCAAGTGTAACCGTAAGTGACTCTCTATATCGGTTGGTGCACCCAGGCACTGTTTGCAGTCAGGAGCTGTAAAATTATTATTTTGCCTTCATGCAAGGAATCTTGTTCAGATCTTGTTCGGATCTTCCTGATTCGAGTGGCGACATCAATAGCTATTGCTGGGAATTAAATCTCAAAATGTACCATTTACATAATTGTTCGAATTAGTTATCTGACTCCATTAACCAAACACAACTTACATCCACCCAACAGTTTATGCGCACTCGTTTCTTGAGGGAACAGGAAAGCCGACATTCTCACACGAGGGCAGATTTCTTTTCCCTAAAAATTTAACTTAGTGTACTCCATCGAAAACATCCGAATTAGCGATGTTGGAGTCTCTGGGAAGCCTTTTTCTCAAGTCCTTTAGCTTTCTCCTATTGGCCATCTTCTCCCTGCATAATGGCGTGCAGACTCCTCCCATGGACGTGCCAAAGGAAGACCCCCCCTAGGCTTCACCATCTCGTAGAAGAGCGTCCCGATGTCTGGGGTACTCAAAACAACAGCAAGCGTTTCTACGTCATCAGGGCTTTTCTGCGTCAACAGCGTCTGGATATGCTGATTATCTTATCAGCCGTACGTCCCCGGACATACGGCTAATTATAGGGGTATGAATTGTCTCTCTCTTCATTATACAAAAGTACAACAAAATTGGAGGGCTTCTCTTTTTAGTGCAAGAAAGCGATTTAGAGAGCTACTGGCTAGCTGTGCGCTAGCAGCGGGTGTCCTTGGTTGAGCCATGTTGCTGGGACTATTAAAATACAACCATCCTAAATGTAGCGGATCCCTCGAGGTGTAACGCCAGGTCATCCGTTTCGTGGGTAATGAATGGGTCTAGTATTTGTGAGAAGCAGGCTCTGCAGAGGTGGCGTTACTTAGCCTAGCAGTACGCCACACTCACAGCTTTCTCAGTCTTTGCTCATTCTCTTCCCAAATCATTAATAATCCACGGAGCACCCGCTGGTGGTCACCATTTTTTTGCAGTTTTCTGACTTTCCTTAGACTCTGATTTACTTGATTTTCTTTTCAATGTAACGAGCTGCTGAAATACTAGCTGTGGCTGTAGCACAATTTCTTTTGGCTGGGGGTGGAGACATTGACTTGGGCGACTGCCCTGCTGTTTAACTGACATCATAGATTGCCCTATCACTGTCGAGCACACAGACAATCACGCCAACTCCAGACACAAAGCACTCCCTAACCTGCCTCTGTGATAGCACCTGCTGTGTGCTGACTGCTCACACAGCGCACAATACGTTGATATCAATGACAATAAAGACAATTCAATTTAATTAAAAATCCACGAAGCAGTGAACCAGCAATATCAGGAACGATAAGTAGCGAGAGGTCTCTATTCGTACAAAGTAATACAAGTATTTTTTCTTTCTACGCGGCACGGGGGTTACCGAAAACTGGTATGGTGGAACCTCGGTTCTCGACCATAATCCGATCCAGAACCCTGTTTTGAAAACCGATTTGTTCGATCACCGAAATCATTTTTCCCATTAAAAATAATGTAAATCGTTTTAATCCGTTCCAAAAGCCTGAATGTTTGCCTTGAATGTTTAACGTAAACATAAAGCTAACCCAGGCTAATCGTACGTCCGCGTCATTGTAATCTTCCGTACGAAAGATTACGCTAACATGAACGTGTAAAAATAAAAAAATCAGGTCGTTTACAAGTCATTTAGCACCCGGGTCTCCACAACAAGTGGTGAGCGGTTCGTTGGAAAGGGGGCTGCGTTCCAACACCCTGAATGTTGGGCTCTGTTCCAACACCCTGAATGTTTACCTTGAATGTTTAACGTAAACATGAAGCTAACCCAGGCTAATCGTACGTTTGCGTTATCATAATCTTCCGTATAAAAGATTACGCTAACATGAACGTGTGAAAATAAAAAATAAAGAAAATAATCATGCATAGGATTTCTTACCTTTGTGGTGGTCAGCAGAAGGCGCAGGTGGACAGTGGGGTATTCCCTAGCAAGATCAAACACTCGCACACCTCCTTCATATTTTGCTATTATTTCTTTCTTAAATGCAATAGTTGTACGCACTACTTTTCTTTTTTCACCTGTAGCAACTTTGCTGCATGCACTGACTTTCTTCGGAGGCAAAATAAGGGGCTAAAACACCCGTACGCCGCTCAACATCGCACCCTAGCGTACGCACTCACGCATTACCGGCGTTCGAACTCGGATTTCTTGACCCAACAGCGAAGCAAGAATTTCTCAAAATTTTTGGTCGGACTCCGATTTGTTCGAACTGAGAGGCGTTCGAAAACCGAGGTTCCACTGTAAAAAGTGGTTGTTTCGGTGGGTATCGCATTGTCAGGTTCACAAAGATAATTGGTCATGTATGAGCTTTGCATGCTTAATTAATTATCCGGTGGCTTTGTACAGCACACTCAATGGAAAAGTCTTTTTTCTTCTTTCCTCGAATTTACATTTATTATGTAGGCTAATCACCGCTTGCTGGAGGCAATGTGGGAAATGTGATTAGTGTGTGATCTCTAATTAATGTCTGTGAAGTGTCACGCGCATCGGCAAAGCCCTCGCAGGCACTTAAATGTACTTAGGCGCGCGTGCGCACGCGTGTACAGAGATGCACGCACACGCAGATTCTGAGAAGCAAAAAAGATAAAAAAAATCGCCCCTCAAAGAAGAAGTGATGTGACGTTTGAGAAAGAAACGGCTTTATTAGCCAGCTCTTGAAAGCGAAGATGAGCTGGCTCCCTAGAGTTTGTTGAGAATTAAATATTCAAATGTACCGTTTATCAAATGGTTCGAATTAGTTATCTGACTCCATTAACTAAACACAACCTACATTCACCCAACAACGCGCGCTCATTTCTTGATGGAAAAGATGAACAAAAAAAGCTGACATTTTCACACAGGGGCAGATTTAATTTCATTAGCAATTGAACTAAGTGAACTCCATCGAATACGGCCGAATTAGTGTCGTCGGAGTCTCTGGCAAGCCCTCTTCTCAAGCCCTCTAGCTTGTGAATTGTGAATTTCCCTGCGGGGATGAATAAAGTATCTATCCATCTATCTATCTATCTATCTATCTATCTATCTATCTATCTATCTATCTATCTATCTATCTATCTATCTATCTATCTATCTATCTATCTATCTATCTATCTATCTATCTATCTATCTCTCTATCTATCTATCTATCTATCTATCTATCTATCTAAATTTTAGTTTTCGTCACAGTGCCATGTTGGACAACGTTGTCTTCTCCTCTCGGCCCACGTCTTTCTGCAAGATGGTGTGCCGGTTCCTCCCATGGGCGTGTCAATGAAGCCCAACGTGAGCTTCACAATCTCAGAGACGAGCGTCCCGATGTCAGTGGTTTCTCAAAATAACGGAGAGCGTTTCTCAAAACAATGCCTGCTGTCCTTTGTCATCAGGGCCTTTCTGCGTCTGGATGTGCTGATTATCTTATCAGCCTTACGTCCCGTTCCCGCCATTCCTGTAAACAATATTTCCTACCAGGGTGCCCTGAACTTTTACTGCTCATTGAATAAAGGCACAGTCAGAAATAACTGCAGCATTAAACTGAATAAATGTAACTTGCATTCAATCGTATAAAATCCTTTATAGTCAAATGTTTAAAATCCTTCAATATCAAGCGCCAGTTCCCTTCGAGATGTTTTTGTTTCTTTTGCAATTGGTCAATATACATTATTACTTTATGGATTTCTTCTGTGTTGTTGACTTTGAATTGTTGAGTATCAAAAAGGTGAATGTTTTAAATTTGATCTTGTAAATATCTTAATTTAGTTTCATGTGTTTATTGAATAGCTTTTTAAAATGTAAAGATTACTCTTCTATTTCATATTTTATTAGTTAAAATGTCACTATTGTTTTAACTTACATTTTGTTGTTTTTCAGGAATTCTGTGTTGCTCGACTTTAAGGTTATACAGTATAAAAAAAGTTGAAAGGGGCTAAAAGTCAACTGTAAAATGAAATATAAATTCTTTTATAGCTTAGTCGAATAACAAATTACACTACTGTAATATATAATTCATATTGTGCACAGGCTACATTATTATTGGTAAAGGGACTCAGTAGCCTATCTATTTTTCCCATTTTCTTTTTTTCCCGTAACTTTTTTCTTCCTTTTTTTGCTATTTTTCCTCCTTTTTCCTGTTTTTGTCAAGAACCAGAACATAAGGAGGACCCAGATGCGTGACGTTTCTCACACCAGCTTTATTTTACGGGAAATGGGGCATTCATCCACGTCAACCCAAATGCCAGTGATTCGGCGATCGTTGGGCGGAAGACGTAAGGCAGCAGTCTGGCGTGGAACGACAGGAAGCCAGAGGCCGATGAAATCGATACCAATTGGACGAGCAGATATCGGACAGATGGGGTCAGTATTGGACAGGACGGGACGGACGGGGTAGATATCAGGCACTGGAGACTGGATTGCAATAACAAGCAGGACGAGATGGAAGGGAACGATACCAGATACTGGAGATCGAAATTAAACAGGAAAAGCTAGACGGGAACGCTACCAGAAACTGGAGAACCATATTAAACAGACGGGAACGATACCGGACAGGAAACACAAGCAGGAAACCGGACAGAGTCAAAACCCACGTCTTGTGGGTGCCGAGGTTCGTTGACGCACTGACAAAGGGTGAGTGAGAGCAACGGGCTTGAATAGAAGGGAAGCCAATCCGTCAACAAACCGCAGCTGGTATCACACGGGCAGGGCCAACTGGGCGTCATGGGCAACGTGACAGTGTTATTTTTTTTTTCTCTTCTTAATTTATTTCCCGCCCAGGTTTTTACTTCTATTTTCTTGCTTTATTTTTTTCTCATTTTTACTTTTATTTTTACAGTTTGTTTTCCTTGTTTTTTCTTTCTTTTTTTCTTTCCTGGCTTTCTCTTCTTTACTTTTATTCTTTTCTTTTTTTGTTTCTTTTCATCCTAGATTCTTAATTTTTGTTTTATTTTCCCCCTACCTTGTTTTCCGTGTCCCTTTTCCCTTTTTTCTTTATTTGTATCCTGTTTAAAGTCTCTTCTTACATAATGTTCAATAATGACTGGCAATATATGGGCAGAGGAGTCAGTTGGAAGCCAAAAAAGCCGGTTCTCAAAAATGAACCGGAATTTCCATCACTCTGAACAATGCGCAAAATGAGATACGGCAACAATCGAGTTCAAAATGGTGATGTGAGTTCCAGCTATTTATAGAGGACCGAATCTTTGGGCTCGGCTAACCAAAAATAGCTGTTATTTTCGGCTCCCAAACGATGTTAATAAAATGTTACTAATGATAATTAAACATTATCCACCGAATAATTTAATGTTGAAAATGTATTAAGCTACTAAGTTGTTTTAGGGTTTAAAAGCAGATGGTGGGGGAAAAATATAGAGGCACTTTGAACTCAGTTGGGGACATTTTTTACAAATACTTGATAGAGAAAAATGTGCTTTCAATTTTTTTAAGGACACCTCAAACGATGCACCCCACCTTTAATCTTTCAAATTGTTTATACTAAGCAAACAAAACAGGAATGATGCCACTTATATTAACCAGTTATGAGCGCCTTAAAGAGAGAGAGCTAGAGAGAGAGCGAGAGAGAGAGAGAGAGAGAGAGAGAGTCTGAATATTAAAGTCTCATGGAGAAAGAGAGAGGTTTACAGATAGCGTTTCAAAGGTGGCCAACTTGTTTCTCGTTTCGAAAAAGAGAGAAGAGAAAGGGAAAGAATGACAGGGTGGGAGAGAGGGTTAGGGAGTATAAGGTTGAGAGAGGAAGTGAAAAAGTGAGAGAGAGGGCGAGGAGAAAGTGGGAGAGAGATAAAGCTAGAGAGAAAAAGAGAAAGACGCAGAGATAGAACGAGGAAGGGAGTGAAAAATAAAGAAGGTTGGGAGAGAGAAGAGAGAGGATAAGAAAGAGAAGAAGTGAAAAGGTGAGATAGATGGAGAGGGGAGAAAGAAAGAGAGAGAGAGAGAGAGAGAGAGAGAGAGAGAGAGAGAAAGAGGGAGAGACAGAGAGAGAGAGAGAAAGAGACAGAGAGAGAGAGAGAGAGAGAGAGAGAGAGAGAGAGAAATACCAAAATAATTAGAGAACGACTCAGAGAGCTAGAACGACTCAGAGAGCTATAAAAAGAAAGGGAAAGATAATTAAAGATGGTAACTACAGAGACAGAGAGAAGAAAACAGAGAGAGAGAGAGAGAGAGAGAGAGAGAGAGAGAGAGAGAGAGAGAGAGAGAGAGAGAGAGAGAGAGAGAGAGAGAATAAAAAGAGCTGGGGAAAACGAGAGGGGGACAGAGATATAGCGTTTAGAAGAAAGCCGACTCCTAGACGTTCAGTCGGCTCATTGTGCCTTTTCGTCAGCGAACGACCCATCACTAGTTCAAAAGCAGCGAGCGAGAGAGAAGCGCGTCACTGCGAGTCTGACGCTCGAGTTTGACAAGAAGACGAACCCAAAAGTTTGAAGCGGACCTGAAACGAGTAGCATCTCCTTGCAGCATCTCCTTGCAGCATCTTCTCGAAGCACCATGGCCAACAAATCACAAGCTCCTCACCTGCACTTGGCTGAAGTCACCGCGTCGCAGTTCCTCGACATTTGGAAACATTTTGATGCCGATGGTGAGATGCTTCATTTCCAATTGAGTTGTGTCACCTTTTGCATTTGGCGCCTCGGTGTAGAACATATCAACAGTGTGAGGAGAAGGATCATTTTTGATCCACTTAAGGCAGGGGTGTCAAACTCATTCTAGTTTGGGGGGCCACACGGTAGAAATAAAACATTCTTACAGGGGCCAGACAAGTAAATCAATGGTATACAAAGTGTGGAGGGCTGGAGGTCTTTTTGGAAGCTCAAAACAACATCCATCTATCCATTAGCTGCGCCGCTTATCCTCAGTAGGGTCGCGGGGATGCTGGAGCCCATCCCAGCAATCATCGGGCAGGGGACACCCTGAACTGGTTGCAAGCCAGTCGCAGGGCACACAGGGACGGACAATTCGCTCGCTCATTCACACCTAGGGACAATTTGGACCGGCCAATTAACCTGACATGCATGATTTTGGAATGTGGGAGGAAACAGGAGTGTCTGGAGGAAACCCACGCAAGCACAGGGAGAACATGCAAACTCCGCACAGGAAGGCTGGTAGCTGGATTTGAACCCATGACCTCAGATCTGTGTCACGCTCCTCAAAACAACAATTGAATTATTTTCCACTGCAGTTTATGTAACTCATCAAACTCAGGCAGAATGCAAAGTGAAGAAATAGCATACAAACAATCATTTGAATGATAGATTTATTTATTTGAATTAATTTATTGATTGATTTATTGATGATCACTATGTTTTATGTACTGTTACTCAATGCTAAATCTACTCCACCATGGTCATCCTGAAGGGGTATCACCACGTGCTAGGCCTCTTCACAAGGTTACTTGTTTTCTTCATGCTGAGATATTGAGTTTTTCCTTGCCGGCATGTTGGTTTAAGATCAGGGGATGGTGTCATGGTAGCCTGTGCAGTCCTTTAAACATTTTTTGATAAATGTGATTCGACTTGATTTATTGATTTAAAAGCCTTTTGCTTTTTTTTATTTTGTATTTTTTATTAAACTGTATATGGGAACTTTGCTGTTCGATTCTATACTATAATGCAGGGGTGTAAATCTCATTTTAACTCGGGGGCCACATGATAGAACAAACATTCTATCGGGGGCTGGACTAGTAGATTAAAGAGAAAGAAAAAGAGATAAAGAAATAAGAAAAAGAGGGAGGGAAAAGGAGAGAGGGCGAGACAAAGAAAGAAAAAGAGAGGGAGGGGGTGTGAGAAACAAAAGATAAAAAGTCGTGAGGGAGGGGGAAAAGAAAGGGTGAGGAAGAAAGAAATCCAAAGGTTAAATAGAAAGACAGAAGGAGAGAAAAGAGAAATGAAAGTGTGAAGGGTATGAAGAGAGAGAGAGAAAAAAAGAAAAGGAAAAAAAGAAGTTAGAGCAAAAGAGGTTAAAAGACACAGAGGGAGAAAGAGACAAAGAGCAACAAAGGAAGAGAAAAAGAGAGACACAGGGAGTGAAAGAGACAGAGACAGAGTGGGAGAAAAGGGGTGGAAAAGAAAGAGAGAGAGAGAGAAATAAATACAAGTACAGTGTCTTTGTGAGAGACACCTGGCTTTGGCAACATCAAGTTGACATATTTCAACCTGCAGCTTGTTTTTTCTCTTGCGCTTCTCTGAGTGTTGTCTCTCGGGCCGGATTCAATCCCTTAGCGGGCCTGATCTGGCCCACGGGTCTTCTGTTTGACACCTGTGCTATAATGGATAAGAGGGAGCAAAACCTTCTTCAAACGTCTGCAGACTATTTTTTGATTCTGGCATTGTCGTATTGTCATAAACTACGCGTTCCTGACTTTTGCCTTCAGTAAAATCACATTTGGATCGGTTTCCTCAATGTTCTCTGGTTGATTAACGGCAGTCTGCAAACACTGTTGCAGTGGGTGATTTGCAATTGACGCCTGTGTTTGGAGACATCCAATAGACATATTGAAAACTGCAGGCCGTTGTGTGATGCAATGCAGCTCCTATTTCTCTTGTACTTCTCTTATAATTTTTGAGTTGGATACTTAAAATGATTCCATGCGTTTGGCACGCATGACTTAAAGGATGCGCATCACTATTATTTGTCTATACTGACGTTGCCCCTCTTAGATGGGTTCCGGATGATCGTTTGTGAGTTGAATTTGTTCGTAAGTTGCTTCAGTGCTATATTTTGTATGGAATGTATGCTTAAGGTTGATATAAGTATGTTTAAGGCTTGTATAAGTAACCTGTACTGTTTTGAAACTGAAAAATGTAAACGTTTAATAAAATAGTATGCTCTATAGCGTTGCAAAGCATGCTGAATGATAAAGCATATACTGAAAAAGTAAGTTTAACTTACTTCCGGAAGATGCGCTTTAAGAGTATCGCGACCCAGAATGGAATCTCGGACCCAATTGCGTTTGTTTTAAAGGAA
The DNA here is from genome assembly GCF_059441175.1 of Urocampus carinirostris. NCBI lineage: Eukaryota > Metazoa > Chordata > Actinopteri > Syngnathiformes > Syngnathidae > Urocampus > Urocampus carinirostris. Next base: position 9,296,994 of record NC_142355.1, read on the forward strand.
TCTTTATTGGATTGAGCAGACAGAGCTTGCTTTGGAAGGCGATGGTTGTCGGTCGCTAGCAGCGTTGGACGGAATGGCAGTTCCGTGACAGGAAGGCACACGCAAGACAGTATAAGTGCTAGAGGTATCTGTGGGGATAATCATGTCCTAGTGATGGCGGCATTAGCTCAGGAGGTAGAGCATTAGCTCAGGAGGTAGAACGCTCGTCTTGGAATCAGGAGATCACAGGTTCGAATCCCGGGTCGAAATATCCTTGGGCAAGACACTGAATCGGGGGGGGGGGATTGAATTTGAAAGATATGCATTCCTTTAATACTTCCTTTTTTTCTTAACTTCTTTATACAACATAATAATTCGTAATATAATGCATCAAAGCAAGTGAGCCGTTTGAGAGCCGGCTCTCATTAATGAGTTGAGCCAAAAAAGCCGGTTCTCTAAAATGAGACGGACTTCCTGTCACTACATAACTACCACAGAATAATGCATGATGGGAAATCCCTAGGCGGCAGACACATGCGCACAGTAGCATTAAACCACTCGCTTCGTTTGCAACGAAAAAAAACGATACCGAGATAGAGGCTGCCGCGGCGAACTCGTTTGACTTGATTGATTTGCCGTTTCGTGATAGTCGGTGAATACCGGATGGTACCCATAATTGCCAATTTTCCGTAGTCTGTTCCGTTCTATTCTAAGGCAAATTGGTACATCAGTGTTCTCGTTTGCCCGCGTCCCCGCGTCCTAGACGCATCATTTTTGCTGGGGACGCAAAGTCTCAAATCAACGTGCGTCCCAACCTTTTTGCCACAAAATTATCATTATTACCCGATTACTTTATTTTAAGATTTACTGCCTTCCAAACTTTTCTTCAGGCAGATCCGCCATTGTTGTTTTGGTCTCGCGGTTCGAGTTTTCGTCTACACGCCGATCTCGGCCAACGAGATCTCATTGTGTAGTGAAAGAAAGTCCGTCTTTTTTTAGAGAACCGTCTTTTTTGGCTCAACTCAATAAAAAGAGGCGGCTCTCAAACGGCTCACTTGCTTTGATGATTGATATCATGAATTATGTTGTATAAAGACGTTAAGAAAATAAGGAAGTATAAAAGGAGAAAATAAAAAAAAGACAGGTGTGTGGTTATCCCTTTAATCGGAATATTACCAACAATAATTTGATGCAGAAAACGAATTAATTTGATGATTAAAACTGAATGTATGTATAGATTTATATTATATATTTGTCGCCGATTTACGATTTCAACCTGGATAACACTGAATCTTGGGGACCCATAGATTTTTGAGCATGCGACTTCCCGGGACCCATCACTTTTCAGAGGTAAAATGAACACTGGTATATGGTTATGGATGTTTTTCGACGAGTCCGATACTTTATTTTTTAGCCCTGTCATCCATTTTGCCGGCTTAACACCCCCTTGGGTATTGATCTTTAAGTCTGTTTTTGACGACGCCTGCTCACGGGCTTAAAATTATTCCACGGAGAACAAAAGCAGGGACAAGGAACGTGAAGTTGATGGAAAAAGGTGTACTATACTGTGTTAGTTTTGGAATCTTTCTTTCTATAAGCTACTTTGCTAATCAAATAGCGCCAGCGCGTCAACACATTTGGCTGTGTGAGTTCTTCTCTCATTACTGGGAGTGTCTACTTGCTGAGCAGAAAGAAAGGAGAGCTAATTTGTTTGCCGGGATTGAGCAAACATCACAGAGTTTTGCTGCTAAAAATATATGTGAGACGAAGCATCCAGAGATGATGAAACTGCTTCTGTTCCCCTGTTGGCGCAGGATCAAATATCTTCTGGATTGAGCCTGCGTCTTGCAGCTTCTCTGTGCTGTGTCCTTCTCATCTTTCTCTGCTGTCCCGGTCAGATCTTTTTAATTCATTCTGCTCGAAGCTTAAAAAGAAAGCTACGAAGAAAAAAAAAACACCTTCTCTGGCTACTGCTAATTATAGAGCTTTAGCTGTCAACACTTGGCGTTATGAAATCTTGGATATTAAATCGAAATCCGACACACCCGGTTCAAACATTTGAAATAGCGGGTCCTTTGAACGCCATTTTGCAAACCTTTCCACTTTTCTTTGCTTAAACAGATGTATTATTTTGCACTGGAAGCACTTCATGCAACTAGAAACCATTTTGGTTAAAAACAGACCAGCCAATAGGCCCCTGAAAGGAATTCATAGAATACAACACTGGAATTAAGCTCAATTGTTTAATTTGTCATTTTGACCCCAGTGTAGCATGTTAGCCCACACGCCTCCCAGCATTAACTTGTGAACATGTTTGCCTGTCATGTCCTGCACGGTCGTCATGGCACCCAGCTGGTCCCGCCCCTTGACACCGGCTGAGACACATTGACTTGATTGCGTGTGGGATACTTAAGCGCTCCTTTTGGGACTGCCCGTGGCCAGACCATTGCTTCACCATGAGGAAAACCTGTTCATGCCTGTTTGTTCTGAGTAAATGCCTTGTTTGTAATTTTGATTGCCTTTAAGCCTGTTTTGTTATGTCTTTGGTCCGTTTGTGTTGGACAACGCTTCTTTCCTAAATTAAAGTGACAGATCGTCTACGCATTTGAGTTCACACTTCCTGCTTCCTGGCCCGTTCCCTGACATTGCATATTTATTCTGACATTTGTAAGCCATGCTTCTCTTTTAGTTCTATATTACGTGTTTATCTTGCCGACCAGCTCGGTGGCCTTGGGGGTATGGCGCCCGCCCCGAGACTGGGAGGTTGAGGTTCAAGCCTCGGCCGAGTCATACCTAAGACTTAAACATTGGTACCCGTTGCCTTCCTGCTTGGCGTTCAGCATTAGGGGTTGGAATTGGAGGGTTTGGTCACCTAATGACTCCCAACACCTCAGTTGGGTTGAGCGAGGGGGCTGGGAATCCCCTCCTCTGAATCAATCTCCCAAAAGGAGTCAGAAATGACTCTAGCCACCTCCCACTTGGGGGATATGGCTGTGGTATATATATAATATCTTGCTAAACAGGTACTGCCCTGTTTAATCTGGTTAAAAACAATGTTCACTACGTTGTTATCAATGAGAATAAAGACTATTCTATTCTGTTCTATTTTATTCTATTCTATTCTATTAAACCTCCCAAAATAGTACGTACACTTATTAAACTTGAGGATGTTTTTTGAAATGCAGTACTTCAATGGAGGTAGTTCCTCTCATCTCATCTCATTAGCTGCACCGCTTATCCTCAGTAGGGTCGCGGGGGTGCTGGAGCCCATCCCAGCAATCATCGGGCAGTGGGCAGGGGACACCCTGAACTGGTTGCCAGCCAATCACAGGGCACACAGGGACAGACAACTTGCTCGCTCATTCACACTTAGGGACAATTTGAACCGGCCAATCTACCTTTGGAATGTGGGAGGAAACTGGAGTTACCGGAGGAAACCCACGCAAGCACGGGGAGAACATACAAACTCCGCACAGTAAGTCCGGTAGCTGGATTTGAACCCACACAGGAGGTTCCCAAGACCTTAGAACTGTGCCGCACACACGCTAACCACTGTGCCGCCGTGCTGCCTGTAGGTAGTTCAATTTTAGTAAAAATAAAATAAAAATGTGCATTGCAACTTACAATCCCATCAGAGTTGGGAAATTAAAACAGATGTAAAAAGAATAAAAATAAATGAATCAAAATGAATTTTCTTTAAACCATCTGAAAAATATAGGTTTTTCCATAAGTAGTTTCCTTACACCTGACATTACATGCAGTAAAAGGCACAGTCGGTATTAATTGACCACTAGATGTCGCTGCATTGTGTCGTGAATCCGCAAAGGAGCTCTAAAAAGTTCCGTGTATAAAAAAATTGAACAAAGTTGAAATGTGCTCTTAAAGGGACGGTGTGTATTTCTTGGAGCTTCCTCGTGTTTTCGAAAAAACTTTATTGAGGAAAACAATATTGATTTGAATGATTGTCAAAAATACATGAACTATAAACGTGCATTTTCTTAAATACTCGTAGTTCAATCAATTTTCATTTATTTTACATAACCTGAAGCTCATCTAAATGAAGCTGACATGATTGTCCACCATTTTGTTCAGGGTACCCTCAAAGACCAAAGACCTTGTGAAATTTTGGTCTCAATGAGTCTTTGTAGTTTGTATTCTTCACTTGTTTTTGGTTGCATTACACAATACAGCGAAACATGCAAGTGAAATATTACACAGCGTCCCTTTAACATCATCCTGTATGATACTATTTGCTTCTGCCATTTTCAGGTTATTTGGATTAGTTTATAGTTTAGTAGACACTCAGGGGTCGGGAACCCTTTTGACCTGAACAGCCATTCATCCATCCATTATCTCCATTGCTTATCCTCAGTAGGGTTGCGGGGGTACTGGAGCCCATCCCAGCTATCTTCGGGCAGTGGGCAGTGGACACCCTGAACTGGTTGCCAGCCAGTGTCAGAGCACACAGAGACAGACCACTCACTGGTTCATTCACACCTAGGGACAATTTGGACCGGCTAATTAACCAGACATGTTTTGGGGAATGTGGGACTAGGCCCACGCAGGAACGGGGAGAACATGCAAACTCCACGTGGGTGATGCTGTGATAGCCTGACTTGAACCCTGAATCTCTGCACCTTGGAGCTAACCAGCCAGCCGCCGTGCCTCCCCCGAAAAGCCATAATAGCAATTTTTTTTTTAAAGAGTCATAGTACATATTTTAAGACAAATTTCAGCTCCACCGTCCTTGTCTCGTCCTCCAGACAAAATCACTATTTTCTGCGCACTATATTTTAATAATATTTATGACATAAGAATAACGCCGGAACCTGTGTCCGATATCAACAAGTATACCACCTTTAACCTGTCTCCCTCTTGCAATTACTAAGAATCGTTGCTGCTCATTGACTTTCATTTTTTTCTATGAACAATGGTTTAAAATCAAGGTGCAAGCAGAGTTCTTATATAAAACTGTCACAAAATTCTGCAAATGAGGATACTGACCTACTGTATTTACCTTTGGTGCATAGTGCGCTGGGCAGACGGATGTGCAAAACGTGCAAAGCCCCGCCCACTCTTACTATTCATCGAATCAAATTGCTCTATGCGCTGGGCTGGCAATACAGTTTTTCTGCGGGTTTTCATTCTTAAGAGTCTTAACAGTGAAACTAAATTTATTAATAAGCTTCCATGTAAAGCACTGGTCCAAAACACACGGCTTGGGGGCCAATTGCGGCCCCCAGGTTGATAGTTTGAGACGCTCACCTTGATATAAAAGTTAAAGGGACACTGTGTAATAATTTCCCACCTTTGCTGTATAGTGTCTTGCCACGGAGAACAAGTGCTAATAGCACAACAGTAGAAGAAACACAATGGAGACCCAAAGTGACTAAAACGCACCTTATTACTTTTGAAAAGAAGAGATAAATGAAAAGAATAGAAAAAAAGAACCAAAAAGAAGAAAAAAAAGGTAAAAAAATAAAAAAAATGGAATAAGACAGAAATTAAAATTAAATCAAAAACAAAGAGCGAAAAAATAAAAAAAAACATGGGAGAAATTGCATTTTCTTTTTGTTTTGCATTTTTTCTCTTTAAATTCAGTATCTTTTTTTCTTTCCTTTCTTTCCTTTCTTTCCTTTCTTGCCTTTCTTGCCTTTCTTGCCTTTCTTTCCTTTCTTTCCTTTCTTTCCTTTCTTTCCTTTCTTTCCTTTCTTTCCTTTCTTTCCCTTTCATGTTTTTGGGTTTTCTTTTCCCCTACTTTCTTTTTATTTGGGTTTTTTTTTTCGCCTACTTTTATATTCCTTTAAAAACAATTCCCTTCTTTTTGTCTTTCTTTGGAAAAGGCTGGGTAAAAATGGAACTGTTCTTAATACTAGTGCTTTGTTAGCTATGCAGACCATAGACTCAACTCTGTGCGTGTCATATTTGGAACGCTATAGATGAGATTTGCATGGGTACAATTCCATCTCCGAACCATATGTACTCATGAAAAGAGTCATATATGGCTCGTGAGCCATATGTTCCCGACCCCTTTCCTATGCTATCTACTTTGCTGGCATCCAATATCAAAAATAGAGTAAACTTTACCTTCTTTAAAATGTACTTACTCAAACACTGAGCATCCCTAATTTCCGGTTGCACCACACAATACGGAAAAATCTTGTGGTCAAATATTACAGTGTCTCTTTGTACATTGAAAATCCCTGGAACTATAAATATTGCTTCGGGTTCGATTTTTAAGACAGTATTTCGAAATACAGAAATACTGTTGCCTAGTACTGAAAAGAGAGCATTAAATTAAGCAATGTTCTCGTTTGCCTGCGTCCCCGCGTCCTAGAGGCATCATTTTTGCTGGGGACGCATAGTCTCAAATCAACGTGCATCCCAGGGACGCAACCTTTTTGCCACAAAATTGTCATTATTACCCGATTACTTTTTTTTAACAAAGATTTACTGCACTCCAAACTTTTCTTCAGGCAGATCCGCCATTGTTGTTTTGGTCTCGCGGTTCGAGTTTTTGTCTGCACGCCGATCTCGCCCAACGAGATCTCGAATCGAGAATCGTTGTGTAGTGAAAGGATGTCCGTCTTTTTTTAGAGAACCGGCTTTTTGGCTCGACTCATTAAAAAGAGCCGGCTCTCAAACGGCTCACTTGCTTTGATGATTGATATTACGAATTATGTTGTATAAAGAAGTGAAGAAAAAAAGGACGTATAAAAGGAGAAAATGAAAAAAGTAAGGTTTGTGGTTATCCCTTTAATCGGTATGTTACCAACAATTATCGTCGACGGCGACTTTAATCGGGCATGTTTATGGACTGTACTCCCAAATCCATTCAATATGTGGACTGAGCAATTCGGGAAAAACACTGGACTATGTGTAATGTAAGATCAAACATTCCGGTTGTATCCACCAACTCTGTTTGTCCCTCATCACCCCCCCCCCCCCCCCTTCTGAAGGAAAACAAAGCCTACTTACAACAAAGACAGTTAGTTTTTTGTTCATTTATCTCTTTGTTTCCTTATCCTCACTGTAAATGTGGAACTGGAGTCGTCCAATTTCGTTGTCACAGCATATCCCATGTTGTAACAATGACAATAAAGGCGTATTCTATTCTATTCCATTCTATTCTAAATAATTATATGCAGAAAATGAATTAATAATTTGATGATTAACACTGAATGAATATATAGATTTATATTATATATTTGTCCCCGATTTACGATTTCAACCTCGATAACACTAAATTTTGGGGACCCATAGATCTCTGTTGAGACCCATAGATTTTTAAGCATGTGAGTCTCCTGGACCCATCACTTTTCAGAGGTAAAATGAACACTGATTAAGCGATGTGAAAAAAAAGATTTGATATGAACGATCACTGCTTATTTTTCTAACCTTTTTCTAGATTATAGAGCTCAACTAAATTGAAAGTGAAGGTCGTGAAACTCAGCATAGTGTGCACAGTTTAATTAACACGCTGCATATTACACAGTGCAGTTCTTAAATGAACCAGAAACTCTTTAAAGGAAGTTTTGCTGAAAAGAACTACCTGCAAAATGCAGACTTCAACAAAAAAAAAACTATTTACCGTGATATACGGCTTTATCTTTCTTTCAATTAAACCCATGACAGCTCACTGGGGAAGCGAATGCATAAATTAATTTTTTATTGACATCTCATGCCTCTTGCCTTGTTTTAATCACAATGTACCGGCGCTAATTGTCTCAGGGGTCATTTCTCCCCTGAGAGCTAAATGTCAGTAAGACCTACAGGAGAGAAGCTTCATGGCAGGGAGGCTGTCCTACTTATGGAAGCAGCGGGAGCGTGCATTTATGAGTTGTGATAACATCACGAAGGTGCACATACAGGACACGTCCCCATAGACACGCACACATAATGTTGGTGTGCAGGACAAAAGCGCTAAATGTCAATGAACTGGAGGAGATGACAGCATGAGATTCTGGGTTTGGGCAAGATGAGCGGCTGTAGATGCCATTATATGGTTTGTAAATGTTAAATGAGGCAATGCCAGTGGTGCCTCCCGGGTTTACTGATATGTTTATTCCGTTTGTTTCCGTAGAGGAGGCTGCTAGTTTGTTATTTTGACAAATATCTCTCACTCTTACTTATTATATTAGAGTAGAATAGAATAGAATAGAATATACCTTTATTGTCATTGTTACAAAATGGGTTAACATATTGTGACAACGAAATTGGGCATGACATTCCAGTTTCACACATTCACAGTGAGGTAAAAAACCAAGAAGATAAAGGAACAGAGAACATAAGGTTATAAAACAAGGAGGATAAGGTTATAGTTATTGACTATTATGCACTGTTTACAACCTTGATTCTTAACTGGCCTTTCTTAAGGGCCCACCGTCCCAACATATTTACATGCTGCGACTCAAATCAAGAAAAAAAACTTTCCAAATGTATTGAATGAAAGGCAAATTAAACCAGAGATAGTAGAATATGCTCACATTTTTCTCAATACAAAATAATAATAATAATAATAATAATTTACTTTGTATTGTCATTCTTTGTAACAATGTACACAGAACGAAATGTCGATACACCTGACCCGTTGTAGCGAGTCGATGCAGCCGCAGCCAACAGAGGGCGCCGCCATTATACCAATTAGGTATGACTCGGCCGAGGCGCGAACCAGCGACCTCCCAGTCTCAAAGCGGGCACACTACCATCTAGGCCACTGAGCTGGTGGAAATGACCAGCAATACTAAAATGACTTCAGGAAATAATACTTCTTTCAATGCTCATTTAGCTGCATTAAAAAAAAAATCTGAAACATTCTAAATTAAATCAAAAATGTAAACATTTTTGTTGGGCCTGGTGGCTGTTCTGCTGTCCACCAAGAAGTGAACTGCACTGGAACGGCTGCGATCCATTATATTGAATGCATAATGGTGAGAAAGCAAATTTGCATCATGTGGGGCAGCTCTTTTTTTCTATTCGTTCTGCCTAAAATGAACAGCATCCACACAACCGCAATCCATTATCACCGGTCGACTATTGTTGCAAGAACGGACATGCAGAGTGCATGTTAAACAATCTTTTTCTGTTGTGTAACATAGTGGGTGTCGATTTGCATTTGCGGGGCATTCTCACCATCTACTGTTGAAGAGTGTAATTAGCCTTCATTTAATTTTATTTACTTGGCAATTTTTGACAAGGCATGTCATAACCCACCCAACTAAAAACACACCTGCAACCCACTTTTGGGTACCAATCAATGTTCCCTCTAAACCACGTGCGTGTGCAATTGCCCACTGCCCAGACCCCATCAGCGCACAAGAAAATCCATCCAGCGTGTTAAAACCAGAGCTAAAAATTGCATATTTGATTCCCTAGACTATTCTGCCAGAATTACAGTTGCTTGAGGGCAAAACAACGCAGGTTCTCTGTGCCTGTTTGAAAAGCAAAAATTTGAACTCAATATCAACACGAGATTGAGTAAAATAAAGTAAGTGCGCACATGAGCTGGAGCAGAAGAGAGGAGGGCGGGGTAATGGGACTCGACTCGGCGGGAGTAATGTAGGAATTCGTCCTCACTGTTGAAATGGTGGATGCGCCTTGTACCTTTGTACCTCGTAACTTTCAATATGTTTCTTTCTGCTTGACCATGGTTATCAAATTACTTGACATATTTTACCTCTGTTGTGTTGTCAAACGTCACAGGCGTCTGAGTGTTCACATTTACATGACAAATATTCTCTTTTTCTTCGGTTATAGGTTGCTGAAAAAATCTGTTATTACATTCAAATCATTTTGAAATAAATTTAGTCAATATTTTTATCAACACTACTACCACTAAACAAGTGTGATTATATATGGTTCTGTATTGTTCAACCAACTAAATAAATCCACAAAATGTTAGTATTATACTATTTTAAAAATGGAAAACTAGTGTGAAAGGTTTTGTAAATACAACATGCTTGTGGCTCATACGCCGGAATGGCAAAAAGTCAAGGCAAGAGTAATTGGGGTGCGACACGGAAGGCAGCCAACTAGCACAGAGCCAAGGAGACAGAGAGTTTAGAAAGTGACAAAGAATGGTCGTGCTAGGAGGGAAAACAGGACAAGTATCCGCCGCTGTGAAGAGGAAATTGAACCTGTAAGTGAGAGGAGAAAGAGAGAGAAAGGGATAGACAGATATCCTACAGACACGCAGGAACCTATGTGCAGGAACCAGTCAATGGGTTCTGATTCTAAAAAGACTTCTCTCCATTTTTCTTCTTTATCATTAGCGGAAATGGAATGTTTACAATGAAAAAAGTCAAAATAAAATTTCCCAAAAATAGAGATACCTCTTTTTTTAATAGCAGCAACAATGTGAGAACAATTGTATAAGCCTACATTATCTTGTCCTCCTGATCTGGCAGATCATTTAATCCAATGTGGCCTGTGACTCAAAAGGTATGCCAACCCCGGCCCTAGCCCCACAGGTTTTAAACAGATCACTTCCTCCCTCTCCAATGCCTTCCACTCGCTGATGACTTTGTCAATATCTCTGGAAAATGAGAAGTCACCATTGGGCTCTCATGTTAAAAATCCCATGAGCCGTTTTACGCAAATAGCTTTTCAGTATGTGAAGTCATCACTTTGCATTATGGGAAATTTAATAGCTTTATCTATTAAGCCAGAAGGGAAAAGAGTGTGTCTGCTAAAAGGCTCACGTGAAAATCGATAAGATTCACACATGAGATGAAATGGCAGATATGGTTTTATCCGCAGAGAAGGCATGAATGGAAAGTTATTGTTATGAAAAACAAACAGTTTGGTCAAAACAGCAACGGGCTTGCTCCTAAAAAACACAGATTTTGTGTGTCTTACTCTTTAATACACGAGTGTCATGATTGCCGATTCAGAGCACCTGCGACTGCTTAATTGGCGCCAACAGCCCGGGCAGCTGATTGGCTGATGTACTCCTTTCAAGACTCCGACTTCCAAGAAATCCCTGTCAGATCGTTACGCGAACTGTTGCTCCCTGCTCAGTAAGCTTTTACGTCAGACTCTGTTCCTGCCCTGTTTTTCTCTGCCTGATCCTTGTTGCTAACCTAAACAAGAAACGAGGCAAAGAGCCACAGTATATAGAAAATATGATAAGGCAAAGAGCCGCATTCATATTGGCCAAGAGCCGCGTTTTCGCCACCCCTGGACTATGACAATGAGACAAAAGGCTCTGTTGACGAGTTAACATGCCGGTATTTGTCCATACCTCGCTTCACTGCGCCTACTCGCCATATGGAGACGCCTACACACACTCATTTGCCGGCTATAGGATGTGAGCCAAGTAGCTTCCTAGATGTGTGGACAAACATCTGATCAAAACTACTCCTGCCTTCTTGTGATTTTTCATACTGAAACCATTCTCGGAGGCCTAATACTTAACAATGAACAGCACCCAACCCTTCATAACAGTTTTTCAAAATAAAACAATAAAAACGTATTTTTACATTTTGGCACTAAGGGACAATGCTTTTGCAAATGTATACAGGGATATATCATCAGTCCTGAGCGTCTGCCTTCTCTTGAAACAGTGTACTTTAAACTTTTTTTGGAATGACTGTCAAAATGTCTACTCTAGTCAATGGCTCAAAGTGAAGATTTGCCCCGTTAAACATCTTGCAGAATATTTATGTTAGAATAGAACAAAAACAAAACACTTATTTTGATTACTTTTCCCTCCACAGTCGATAAGGAATGAATGGGATGTTGATTTGCATAGAATTATGGAAAATATATATTTTTTGGAGGGTAAAACTTTCATTTTAATAGTCGCTGTTTTTTTCCAGAAGTGAGACAGGTAAATTACCCCTATGCTCTTGTTCAGTGTTTTTCAACCAGTGTGCCGGGGCACACTAGTGTGCCGTGAGACCTTGTATAGTGTGCCACAGGAAATTGCCCAATTGTATTATTTTATTAGTATTTTATTAGTATTCAAATAAAACATAGTTTTCTGCCATTGATCACCCTGCTGTAACATTCATCCATACCGGTAGGTGGCAGCATTTACTTTCTCTCTTTTTTAAAGTAATTCTGTGATCATGTCACAAGCCAGAAACGGAGACAGGACCCAATAGCGTTCGTTTAACTCTGTTTTATTAAAAAAGAGAGCAGTGCGTGCTTCCACGATCCGACGATCGTCGGACACGGGTAGCTGATGGCAGGAACGCGGAAGTGGCACTTTCGTGTCGAGCGGGGATAGTCGTGGGTGGCAGGAAAGCTGGTCGGTAGCCGGGACAGGGGAGCAAGGGCGGTAACGAGTCCAGAAAAAAGGTCGGCAACATGTATCAGGCAGGAAACAGGGCAAAACAGGTCGATGGCCGGGACGGTAGACCAGGGCAGAAACGGGTCCAGAAACAGGTCGGCAACAGGTAATCAGGCAGGAAAAAACAGAGCAGGAGATTGTCGGAGGGTACGGTGCTTGCCTAGCAAAAGCGTAGGTTCGCAGGACGGTCTGACAGCTTCCTCTTGGAAGCCGGGGGTTTCCAAGAGTCCATGAACCAATCAGCGCTCAGGGCTGTTGGCGCCAACGGGGCATTTGTAGGTGCCCCGAATGAGCAATCATGACAGAACATGAGACAGAACCGGTACACATATCTATTAACCGAAGGAAAATAATGAAATAAATGTAATAGAGTAAAAATCATAATTTAAATATCTTGATAATCCCCCAAAAAAGATTTAAAAAAAGGGTTAGAATGTATTAAATGGGGCAGCACGGCAGCGCAGTGGTTGGCGCTTGTGCGGCACAGTTCATGTCATGGGAACCTGTCGTGGGTTCAAATCCAGCTCCAGACTTCCTGTGCGGAGTTTGTATGTTCTCCCCGTGCTTGCGTGGGTTTCCTCCGGTCACTCCGGTTTCCTCCCACGTTCCAAAAACATGCATTTCAGGTGGATTGGCCGGTCCAAATTGTCCCTAATTGTGAATGAGCGAATGAGTTGTCTGTCCCTGTGTGCCCTGCGATTGGCTGGCGACCAGTTCAGGGTGTCCACTGCCCACTGCCCGGAGATGGCTGGGATGGGCTCCAGCCCCCCCGCGACCCTAATGAGGATGAGATGAGATGTATTAAATTATGTTTTGTATTCCTAGAAAATCATTTTTACTCATTTTTAGTTTGTTTTTAAAAAAGTCAAGTCCAGTCATGTTTATTTGTGACGCCCTTAATCACAAAGAGTCTCAAAGGGCTGCACAGACCACCGATTATTCCAAACCACAGACTATTATGACATCATCCCCTGATCTAAAACCTACATGAGGGCAAGGAACAAACTCAAAAACCTCAACATGAGGAAAACCGCATAAAATATAGCTAAACTTGAAAACAAATAAAACATATAATACAATGCCAAATCACAGCAAAATTATTAACCAGAATGAATAATTTGGTTTACTTCCTTACCCACGGTGACCACAAATGATGATAAAAATGTTAATGTTAACTGTACAGTACTTTATTTACACAGTCCTGTGACTCTACCAAAGTGCTTATACCTATACTTTAAACCGTCATTTTGGCAACATGATAATTTAAGAAAATAAAACAAAAAGATGAAACTGGTACTGGCAATTCATTTTCAAATATTTTCTACGGACGGTGTGCCTCAAATTTTGTCAAAAAAGGTTGAAAAACACTGCTCTGGTTCATTACTCAGTAGCCTAGATGGTAAGGCGCCCGTTTTGAGACTGGGAGGTCGCTGGTTCGCGCCTCGGCCGAGTCATACCTAAGACTTATAACATTGGTAAAAATGGCGGCGCCCTCTGTTGGCTGCGGCTGCATCGGCTCGCTACAACGGGTCAGGTGTATCGACATTTCGTTCTGTGTACATTGTTACAAAGAATGACAATACAAAGGAAATTATTATTAATTATTATTAAAGTTGTTCTCCAGCAACAGTGCTACTAGTGACAGTATCATAGAGTATCTGTGATTCCTAAATGGTTAATGGCAGATTTTCCATTCAAATTGTAAATCTTTACCCAAAGTAACATTACTCTTGTGTCTTTCATTCCCGTGTCCCTACAAGGCAACGGATATATAGAAGGGAAGGAGCTGGAGGGTTTCTTTCGGGAGCTTGAATCCGCCCGGAGAGGAGCAGGCGTGGTGAGTTACAGGAATACTGTATTACAAATTCTGTGCCTTTATTCATGTTTGGATTCCATTTTGCACTTACAGTATGGATGTTGATTTTGCAGGACCCTTCAAACCCAACATTCCGAGAAAAGATGAAGGATTTCATGCAGAAGTTTGACAAGAACAAAGATGGAAGAATTGAAATGTCCGAGGTATTGTATATCTCTGGGCAGGGTTGGGTAGGGTTACTTTAACTGGATTACTTTCAATTACTTTTGGATTACTCCAATACCAAATATGCTAATAAAAGACAAAAGAAACTAAATTTGAATAAAATGATGATTCACAACACGTGGTAAGCTATCTCTCCTGGCTTTGATCTCTTTGATCTCCGGCAAAACTAACATAAAATGCGACAGAAACGAAATGAAAATAAATCCAAACAGCTTGCCAACATCATTTTTGCCGTTCCATGTATTCCGTTACTCCCCAAGCCTGCACAAAATTTAGTAATTCTATTCATATTTAGTTTCTTTTGTCTTTTTTTAGCATATTTGGTATGGGAGTAATCCAAAAGTAATTGAAAGTAATCCAGTTAAAGTAACCTCTGGGTGACTCCTTAGCCCCTTTTGATGTTTTATTTTCTCATCAAACCCATTAACGGCCTTCACTCGATCAGAAAAGGCGTTTTGTGTGCTTGAATTGACAAAAAGAAAATCATGTACTGTTGTTCAACGTGCATTTCACAGTAAATTCTGAAAGGAGCCACCAGAAAGGAAGTCCATAGTTAGATGGCATGGTTAATTGGTAACGGATGGGTGCTTAGACCTAGCCAGAAGAACGGGACGCTTCTATACTTCAGAAGATGTGATTGAAAAAAATCGGAACAGCTTTCCAGCATAGGCCACGTAAATTGATCAAAAGGGCCAGTAGAGGACTTGGTTGTCCTACAACAACTGTTTTAAAAAGACGACTGCACATGACATCCTGGAAGCTACAGTTAGTCCAACAGTTGAAGGACCCTGGTAAACCAGCTGGTCCTGACTTTTGCATTGCAATGCAAAAGAAGATGGAAGGTGACGGATTTGACGAACGGCTTTTTTTATGCGATGAGGCGACTTTCCATATAAATGGTTAACAAGCAAAACACTTGCATATGGAGTACAGAGAACCCACATAAACTTCTTGAGCATCAGCTGTCTACAGACCATTCTTGTTTAAAAGTGCAATAGTCAATGGTGATACGTACCTTCACAAGCTGGAAAACTGGTTAATGGATAAATTGAGTGAGGAAAAAGTGGTGACCGAATTTGGATGGGGCGCCACCGCACTAGAGCCTCAGGGTTTTACAGTTTCTTAACACTCCCAGGCAAAAGCATTGGACGGTCTGTGCAAAATGATCACAATCTCTTGTACTGCCCACCCAGATCTCCAGGTCTCAGACCATGCGATTTCTATTTGTGTCATTTGTAAAAAGATTAGTGCATGTGCACCCTACTCTAAGAGATGTGGATGAGCTGAAGGTATGAATAACAGAAGCTGTTGCTATCTATCTATCTATCTATCTATCTATCTATCTATCTATCTATCTATCTATCTATCTATCTATCTATCTATCTATCTATCTATCTATCTATCTATCTATCTATCTATCTATCTATCTATCTATCTATCTATCTATCTATCTATCTATCTATCTATCTATCTATCTATCTATCTATCTATCTATCTATCTATCAAAGAAAATAAAAAAGGTAAAAAAGTAGTAACCCTCCAGATGAAACGGGACACAGGAAAGCGGCCATGTCACTCGGGTCAGGGTGACACAACACACTCTTCTGTTCAACAGCAGGGCCCGACAGCTTTCACTGGTTTACCCCTGCCGCATCAAACGGGTGCCCTGCCCATCCCTTAGAAACATCCCACTATCCTTTTACAACACCTCTCAGAGACAGAAGCTGTTGCAAACATTGAAAATGCAATGTTGGGACACGTTTGGCAAGAATTTGACTATATTCTTGATGTGTGTCATATGACCAATAGTGCTCACATTGAACACATTTGAAGATTCCATGTAAAATTTGAAATTACAAGCTTTCTCAATTTACTAAATGTGTTTTTATCTTTAAAAGTTTCTGAGATTTTCTGTGTCAAAATGTATGCCAAAACCTTTAGAACAGGGGTGTCAAACTCATTTTAACCCGGGGGCCACACGATATAACAAACATTCTGTTGGGGGCCGGACTAGTAGATTAAAGAGAAAGAAAAAGGTAGATAAATAATTAAGAGAAAGACGGAGGGTAAAGGAGAGAGGGCGGGACAAAGAAAGAAAGAGAGGGAGAGAGCGTGAGAAACAAGAGATAAAAAGTCGTGAGAGAGGGGGAAAAGAAAGGGAGAGGAAGAAAGAAATCCAAAGAGAAATAGAAAGAAAGAAGGAGAGAAAAGAGAAAAGAAAGCGCAAAGGGTAGAAAGAAAGAGAAAAGAGAGAAAAGGAAAAAAGGAAGTTAGAGCAAAAGAAGTTAAAAAGACACAGAGAGAGAAAGAGACAAAGAGCAACAATGGAAGAGAAAGAGAGAGACACAAAGAGTGAAAGAGACAGAGACAGAGAGTGGGAGAAAAGGGGTGGAAAAGAGGGAGAGAGAAAGAGAGAGAGAGAGAGAGAGAAAGAAAGAAATCCAAAGAGAAATAGAAAGACAGGAGGAGAGAAAAGAGAAAATAAAGTGAAAAAGGGTAGGAAGAGAGAAAAAGAAAAGAGAAAAGGAAAAAAGGAAGTTAGGACAAAAGAAGTTAAAAAAGACACAGAGAGAGAGAGAAAGAGACAAAGAGCAACAAAGGAAGAAAAAAAGAGAGACACAGAGAGTGAAAGAGACAGAGTGGGAGAAAAGGGGTAGAAAAGAGAGAGAGTAAAAATGGTGGAAAAGAGAGAGAGAGAGAGAGAGAGAGAGAAATACAAGCAGTGTCTCTGTGAGAGGCACCTGGCTTGGCAACATCAAGTTGACATATTTCAACCTGCAGCTTGTTTTTCTCTTGCGCTTCTCTGAGTGTTGTCTCGCGGGCCGGATTCAATCCCTTAGCGGGCCTGATCTGGCCCGCGGGCCGCCTCTTTGACACCTGTGCTTTAGAACCTCTTGTATATACTTATATTCATGAATACAGCTTATAAGGTAACGTAAGGTGATATAACTCATATGCAGTCATTTTGTATTCCAACAGTAATGCGGTTTTGGGTTATGGTAGATAATTCATGAAGGACTCATGCATTACCTATTTCACAGCCCAAAACTTTTACAGCTGCTGTCACTTTAGAGTATCGGCTATGCTATCTTTTGTTCTCATCTCTGCCATCTTTTCTTCATTCTATCTCTGTAGCTGGCCCAGATTCTCCCCACTGAAGAGAATTTTCTGCTCTGCTTCAGACAATTTGTCAGCTCCAGCACTGAGTTCATGGCGGTGAGGATGTTTGTCTTTTGATTGTTGTTATTTATGATCATCTTTTTATGATGGCACTGATAAGACACGGCCGGAAGGTCTACGTTAACTGTCGAAGCACAATGGAGCAATAAACATGCTACTGGCTCAGGTACTTTTTTTTGTGGGTTATTCGAGTTTACCATAGTAACTTGCTTAATGAAATACTTGTAGCATGAAGAAAAAAAATCTATAGAATAAGGAAAATTAGCAGTAGCCAATGTTCCCTGTAATTTTCCACGGGTCTGAGCGTTCACACAAAGTCGATGAGCAACGCTTAAAACAACAGTGAGCAACCATAATCCCAAGTGCGGCAAGATAATTGATTATCAAACATGTCCAAAACTTGACATCACGTTACATTTTGATGAGTTTCCGACAATGCAAAATTATTTTTCTCTTTTGAATGAATTGACTCTTGTACTATTGCAAAGGTTGTACGGCCTACAAACGTCGTTTGTTCTTACAATTCTTTCACAAGATATCCATTTCTTTTTATTTCCTGATATATTTTGTCGCATAATATTAACATTTTTTGGGGCTTATTTAGTCGGTTGTAAGATACAGAACTGTACTTAATCACATTTTTAGTGGAAGTACAATGTTGGCAACAAAATTCACTTGATATAATCGGAAATTATTTGAATGCAAACTTTTTCTTCTTTTTTCCGTGTTTTTTTCTACTTTTTTTTAAATTCCTTTAAAAAAATCTCATTGTGTTTATTTTTTTCGAGCTGTTACTTTTTTTCTTTTTGTTCTCTTTACTTTTTTCCTACATTTCTTTTTTTTCTTGCTTTTTTTTTCTAAATTTTTCCTTCTTTTTTTCTCTTCCTTTTGTTTCTGTTTTTCTCAGCTTTTCACTACTTTTTCATTTTGGTATTTTTTTCTTTTGTGTTCTATTCCCCCCTTCCTTTAAGTCATTTTGTGAATAATTTTACATAATATTTGGTCATGTTGGAATTACAGAAGCAAAAACAACCTGAAGAGTTGTTTAAGACACCAAAGAGCCGGTTCCTTTTAGTGAGCCGAGCCGAAGAAGCCGGTTCTCGACAAACTCTACTAACTTTACTCAACTTTGTTTTACTTCGACTCGACTTCAAAATACCGCATTTAGGACACAATGTCAGGGGAACCCGTGTATTTTTACCTTCATGCACTGTAACTTTGACTTAAGTCGCTTCTTAATTAGTATTTTTGAGCCCTCATTTTTGTGCGCTGGCTAGATTTTCTTGTGCGCTGAGAATGTGCTAGCAGTGCGCAATTGCGCACACGCGCAGCTTAGAGGGAACACTGGTAATACCATGTATCTCAATGAAAGTTACTCCTTGTGATTTTGCCCAGAATGAGACACCATGCCCATACACAGCCCACAGCCCTCAACCGTACAATAGTTTCAGTAAACTGTGTTCTGACCTTTCCGGAAGACAGGATATCTGGCTAATTAGCTTTGCATATTTATGTAAGCAAGAAAAATAATCGGTTTCTAAGCTGGCATATTGCAGCTCAGCAAAATGAATAATAAAACCTTGTTAATGTGGTGAACCCACTTCCTGGGACGTTTCAGTTTCAAATATGTAAAAGAGCAAATGCAAATGTCAAATGGACCATATTCTTCACTCGATACATGCAAAACAGTTTTGCATTGTTTTAATTGTTCAAATAACAATAATATTCTTTTGCCGGTGTTTGTGTTATATATATATATATATATATATATATATATATATATATATATATATATATATATATATATATATATATATATATATATATATATATATATATATATATATATATATATAAAAAATTATTGTGTATTATGTATTTTTCCCTAGTACTCTAATCAGTGCTTTTTTTCATTGGAAGCTTTTTTTTTTGTACCACTAAGAGGCACTTAATATTACACTTTCCCTTAAAGGTTTTAGCGCAGCTCATCAGTAAGTTTGAAGCCTCTGACAATGATTTCAGTATGAAAAATCGCCACTAGATGGAAGGACTGGCTTTGATCAGATCTTTGTCCACACATCAAGGAAGCCCCACTTATTCGTGAAGCTCCCTTTAAAATGATTGAGACTGTTTACGCAGCCCACATAGCGATTAGTCATAGAAAAGCAAAGATAACCTTATCTACAGTTAGAGTTGTCTTTGTTCGCCCTCATAAACTGAGTCAAAGATTGGGGTTTTTGACTAGAATGTGAGAAACTGTCGGGAGCAGATCCAGCCGCCGCCATAGAGGGCGCCGCCAAGCTCCAGGCCCGGACAACATTCCGGGGCGGGTACTTAGGGAGTGCGCCGATCAGCTGGCTTGTGTACTAACAGACATTTTCAACACCTCGCTAGACCAAGCCAAAGTACCATCATGCTTCAAATTTGCCAACATCATCCCAGTGCCAAAGAAACCCCAGATCTTATCATTCAACGATTACCGGCCCGTTGCACTGACTCCTATCATAATGAAGTGCTTTGAGAGACTGGTTAAAGAGCACATCACCTCCAGTCTCCCCTCCTCATTCGACCCCTTTCAGTTTGCCTACAGGACAAACCGCTCCACCAGGGATGCCATCTCCTCTGCGCTTCACCTGAGCCTGACACATTTAGAGGAGAAGAACACCCATGTGCGGATGCTGTTCCTGGACTTCAGTTCAGCATTCAACACCATCATCCCACAACATCTGGTAGACAAAATGAGACTCCTGGGTTTCAACACCCCCCTGCGGAACTGGCTGCTGGACTTCCTCTGTGACAGACCCCAATCAGTGCGGATAGGTCAGAACAGTTCAGATGTCATCTACCTCAGCACGGGCTCTCCCCAAGGCTGCGTCCTAAGCCCCTTGCTGTTCACCTTGATGACACACGGCTGCGTCCCTAGGTCCGCCACAAACCACATCGTGAAGTATGCTGACGACACAACAGTGGTGGGCCTCATCAGGGATGACAACGACCTAGCCTACAGAGAGGAGGTGGAGCAGTTGGTGGGCTGGTGCAGGGACAACAGCCTGGTCCTGAATGTTGACAAAACTAAAGAGATCATTGTCGACTTTAGGAAAAACCAGCCCAACCATGCCCCACTTTGCATCAACAACAAGGCTGTGGAGGTTGTCAGCAGTATCAAGTTCCTAGGGGTGCACATTACAAACAAACTCACCTGGTCCGTGAACACTGCATCACTGATTAAGAGGGCACAGCAGCGCCTGTACTTCCTGCGGAGGATGAGGAGAGCCCACCTGCCCCCACCCTCCCTCATCACATTCTACAGGGGCACCATAGAGAGTATCCTGACCAGCTGTATCTCTGTGTGGTGTGGAGGCTGCAGCGCTACCGACTGGGGTAGTGTGAGGAGGGTAACGAGGACAGCAGAGAAAATAATCGGGACTACACTTCCCTCCATTCAGGACATTGGCCAGAAGCGCTGCCTATCCCATGCTAAGAACATTACCGGGGACCCCTCTCACCCCCATCATGGACTGTTCACTCTGCTAGCCTCTGGGAAGAGGTTCTGCAGTGTGCGGTGCAGGACCACCAGGCTCCGCAATAGTCTAGTCCCCCTGGCCATTAGACTGTTAAATGGTCAATCTAACATATAGTTAACTTAAATCTAAACGGCTGCTAAATCTGACTTTTTGCACTACTGGCAGTTTTTTATAGCTTGCCACTCATTGCACATTGCTCTCTGCACTATGGTAATTACAGCGTTATTGTTACAGTGTTAATGTTACTGTGTACCTGACTTGTTAACCTGACTGCCCATTTTGCACATCTGGTTAGCTACTCTTCTTGCACTATCGGCACTATGGTAAAATACTATACGTAGCCAATTACAATACAACTTTATTTATATCTGTACATTCAAGGAAACTGTGGGGGTCAGATGCATCGACATTTCGTTCTGTATACACGTGTACTAGAATGACAATAAAGTAGATCTGAATCTGAATCTGAATCTGAGATTTTTTTCTTCCAAAAATAAGAAGACAATTTTCACTCGTCATCGTCGGGGCAGAGAGGGACAATGCTTTGTGCACGTTTACAGGAACACGATCGCAATGGTGACCATCATCGTGTAATCACATCACCGGAACATTGGGCACTAAAAGGTTCTTTTATAAGTTCAGTGTTCTTGCAATAAAATGTTTTGCAAGTAAAGTGCCCATGTGTTTATGGAATGCATTGTTTGGATATTTTATGTATCACAAATGCAAAAAAAAAGGAAAAAAATGGAAAGTTCTGCTTAAAATGCATACTTTCACTAAAAGATGTTTTCTCAGAGGTTTTCTTGGAAACGAGTGATTTCAAGATACTTAGCAATGTTTAACTGTTTTCAAGTCAAGTCAAATTTATTTACATAGCCCTTAATCACAAAAATGTCTCAAAGGACTGCACAGGATTACAATGACACAATTACCTGATTTTAAACCAACATGTGGGCAAGGAACAACTCAAAACCTCAGCGTGAGGAAAAAGAGAAACCCCGAGAAGGGACCTCACAAGTGGTATCCCCCTTTCAGGATGACCAGGGTGAATTACATTTAGCATTACAGTACACAAACATAGTAAACACTAGGTAACATGTTGAAAATTTGTCCGGAAAGTGCATGACAGCAGCGACGCCCCCAGCCTATAAACTAGTCCAGAAAGTCTATGACGGCCACGACGCAGCTTCCCATCTCTGCCAGCTGGTCCATGCAGGCGTTTACATGCTTCAGGTCAAACGCTGGTCCGCTGACTCATCTCCAATCGACCTTCTCCTTCGTATCACCACTAGGCAGGCAGTCGTAAAAAGACAGGACAATACAGAATATGAGGTGGGCATCAATCATAAGCTTTGGAATAGAAGTGTGTCTTAAGCCTTGATTTAAAAACTTTCATTGAGGTTGCAGATCTTATCTCCGGAGGCAGGGCATTCCATAGCACCGGGGCCCGGATGGAGAACGCTCTCAAGCCTGCAGACTTCTTAGCTCTCAGGGTCACCAGTAGACCGGCATTTTCCGAGCGCAGACTCCGTGCAGGAACATAGAGGGAACATTTTCTACTTGGTTGGTTGGTTGGTTGGTTGGATCGCTAAACCACTAGGGCAGGGGCACCATATCCTAGGGTGTGTCCTGGGCAAGCACAGCCTGGTGGTGCTCATTCCTTTCCAGGCCAAAAGCTAGAAACATACTTTTTTTCTGATGAAAGACGGGTCTCTCTTATGATACGTCCTATGGCTCCATAATTACAGAACTAAATTTTCTTTTGGCCTTCAAAAATGAGTACAAATGGCCGACACCGGCTCTCCCAATTTAAGAAAAACGTCTGGATTAGAATGAGTTAAAGAACATAAAACAATAAAGGAGGAGTAGAGTTCTTTGGCAAAGGGTCTATAGTGAAAGGAGTGAGCAGATAGATTTGAAAGGGATAGAATAAGAAAGCAGGACCTTCTATTTTCAGGGTCATGTATAATGGATAGCACCACTGCCAGCTCCTCTCTGCAGAGTCAAGCGAACGAGTTAGGGGGCTGGATAGAAAAGGGCAAGAAAGACTATCCATCTATGACAAGGAGTTCGTGTTTGGATAGAGACAGCTGTGAAATTAAAACATTCATTTAAATGTCTGTCTTCGACTTCTGGCTGGCAACCAGTTCAGGGTGTCCCCTGCCCACTCCCCAAAGATGGCTGGGATGGGCTCCAGCACCCCCGCGACCCTACTGAGATAGGCTGTGCAGATAATGGATAGATGGATGGATGCCTTGCTTGTATTTTTCTGTGAATTGCTTACTAAATAAAAGGCGAATGGAAATTTTATGTAACAGTGACGCTCAGGTTTCAACTAGGGCTGCAAATTACAATAATTTCAATAATTGATGAATCGGTCGACTATTTTTTCGATTAATCCATAAAGCGTGTTTTTGAAATACACATTTTTATTTTCCCCCTCTTAATTCAAAGTTTCAGATATATAGAAAACAGTGCTTGTGCCTTAACCGCCAGGGTTGTCGGGGCACCAATTACTTTGGTGTGGCTTGAGCAGGTACAGCGTGACGGCGCCCATCTCCAAGCCATTTTTTGGGTAGGGGTTTTCTCCCCCACATGAAACAAATAGTACTGGTTTACAAAGTTACAAGTAGCAGGGGAAGCCTCATGATCTGACTCAGATACAGCACCTTCATCTTCTGTTCACCATTGTTTTTTGTTGTAGAGAGTGATCCCACTCTTCATAGATGAGCTGGACCTCGGCAGAGACGGGCAAAAACAAAATTAAAATTGATTAATTCGTTATTCCTTACATCTTACTCAGGTAAATGAAATGAAATGATCTGCATTTATATAGCGCATTTCAAGTCAATGACTTCCCAAAGCGCTTTACAATGTGCTCCACATTTCCCAATAGCGGCCTTGCAGCCATGTAAGGCGCTAACCTGCATATTGGGGGTATTAGGGGTTCAGTGTCTTACCCAAGGACACTTCGACATCTAACAGGGAGGAGCCGGGATTCGAACTGGGATCCCTTGATCGCTCTACCTCCTGAGCCACTGCCGCCCTGCAACAGTTTACAACACTCAGCAATTATTCTGCAAATAATTCATAAGAAATGTTTCAATATTGGCAGATTCTTTGCTCATTTTTTATTATCGCTTTATTATTCTGTTACATTTGTTTTTTTCTCGTAAATATGATAAATAAAATCATTATCAATATGTTTCTTATTTACTAAATTCTTGTACTTCTCCTTTTCCTGAATTCTGTATTGTTTCTGTTTGATATGATAACACGATTCATGAGCTGTAACCTGAGTGAGTGATAAATAACAAAAAACACAGTAATCAGGAAGGTGGGAAATACATTTTCACAGCACTGTAGCTTATTAAAGGGTGACAAGGCAGCTGAAGGGTTAGCGCATCCGCGGCACAGTTCTGAGGTCACGGGATCAAATCCAGCTACCAGCTATGTGTGGAGTTTGCATGTTCTCCCAGTGCTTGCGTGGGTTTCCTCCGGGCACATTCCAAAATAATGCATGATAGGTTAATTAGCCGGTCTAAATTGTCCCTAGGAGTGAATGAGCGAGTAAATGGTTGTCTGTCTCTGTGTTCCCTGCGGCTGCTGGCAACCAGTTCAGGGTGTCCCCTGCCCACTACCCAGAGATAGCTGGGCTCCAGCACCCCGCGACCCTACTGAGGATAAGCGATGCAGATAATAGATGGATGGATCTGTTTTATTGATGTGGATTTTTAGAACCTCTGTAGACACAAGTTTGTATATCCATGAGGCCTACTAAGGGGCCGGTCACACAGCCGTTTGCGGCTGAATCACGGCTAAAATTTTGCGTTTTTTTTTTTGCCCGTGGTTGCCCGCGATGGAAAATGTGCAAAATTGGCCAACCCGCTGTTCATCGGTGGTATGCCAAAACAGACGCCGGCGACTGTTCCGCTTCCTCATCGCGTCATTTCCGCGTCATTTTCTCGTGTGGACCACGGGTATAAAAGCTCCCGAGCCGGTGTTGAGCCCAAATCCGACTCCTACGCAACACCCCTCATCCCCCCACCCCCTCGCGTGAACGCGCATTCTGCTGCGATCGCTTTTGTTGGAAGCGTGCATCGACGTTGGTGACTTTTTCATCCGCGTTAACAAACGCATTTTGTAGAATACGATCGCACTTTATTGTTTAAATAAACGCGTTATATAGACTAGGATCTCCCAATTGTTATAATTAGCTCACTTTATTGTTTTAATAAGCGTTTTATATAGAATACGACCGCTTTTGTTGGAAGCGCAGCAGAATGCGCGTTCACGCGAGGGGGGGAGGATTTTATATACGGTGTGCATTACCGTTCGATTACGTTCACAACAAAAACAAAGACGGAATGGTTTAAGTTGTATTACATTCCCAACAAATGCAAGACGAAGTGGTTTTGGTTATATGTTCGCCATTACATTCCCTAGAAGTGATATAAAAGTGAGATAAAACGAGGTAAAAGTGGTTGTAGTAGCGAGGGGATGCAAATCTCGGCAGGGATGCATTTCTCGGCATATCACCGGGCTGTAGAAATCATAACCGCTCAAGACACAGTCCCGTGAAGATCAAGATTTCAAGCTATGGCACCGAAGAAGCCAGTATGTTATTATTGTAATAGATTTTCGTTTTTATTTTATTATCTTGTTATTAAAAGAAAAGAAATGTCAAGAAGTAAAAATGGATTAAGACAAGGTCACTACGGTGACGGGGATCCATGTTCACCCCCTTGACGTCTCGAGCACAACTGACGTGTGCTCGGCAAATCGCGCTGTATATAAGCGGAGAAAGGCGTTTGACCGTCACATGCGTAACACGCTAATTTCACGTAATAACACCGCGATACAGGCGCAGAACATGCTATTACCATGCTCCACCCACGATGACCCGCTGAAATTTCCCGTCCTACACATGTGTAACCACGCCCTGGATGCGGCCAGAGCACGTCGTTCCGCGTCATTTCCGCGTCATTACCTCGTGTGCCCCCCGCGGTTAACACGTGCTCAAAGTTTTGAGCAGCTCAAAACTTTTTCGCGCGGCCAACCGCGTGTGAATTTCCGACCGCGAGTAAAGCACTGCTGTATCTCGTCTATATGGCGGTGTCAAAGCGTCCACCAGCGCCCAACAGCGTCTGCTTCACGGCCAGAAATTCCTGGCCGTGGTTCAGCCTCGATACGCCCGTGTAAGGCTGCGTACCCGCGCTCGAAAGAATTGAGCAGCGCTAAGCTTTTTCGCGCTGCCACCTGCGCGCGAATTTCCGATCGCGTGTATCTCGTCTCTATGGCGATCTCAAAGCGTCCAATAGTGTCCGCCTCACAGGCAGAAATTTCTGGCCGTGATTCAGCCGCAAACGGCTGTGTGACCGGCCCCTAAGGAAGACATTTGATATAACACAAAACAATAAAAAAATCCAAGTGTTCGTCAAATACACACAAATGTATGCTATAAACCTGCAAATATATAAGATACTTTTTTAATAAAAACCTTTTTGGATCAAAGTGGCACTACAAGCTTGTCCCCTCATCGTCACAACGAAATTCATTTAAATTTTTATTGCGTTAACGCCAATACTGCATCAATCACCTGACAACGAATCATTGACAGATTTTATTCGATTTTAAACAGTTCTTTGTTGCAGCCCAAGTTTCAACAAAGATGGTTAAACTTGTAAGAAAAAGTTTCGTCAAAATGATTCGTGTTATGTTTGTGTTTTTTCAGGCTTGGCGTCGATACGATACAGACCGCAGTGGCTACATTGAAGCCAACGAATTAAAGGTTTGAATTTGATTTCAATTGAATTACTGGTTTGGGCAGCACGGCAGCGCAGTGGTTAGCGCGTGTGCGGCACAGATCTAAGGTTGTGAGTTCGAACCTTTATGTGTGGAGTTTACATGTTCTCCCTGTGCTTGCATGGGTTTACTCCTGGCACTCCGGTTTCCTCCCACATTCCAAAATAATACATGGTAGGTTAATTAGCCGGTCCAAATTTTCCCTAGGTGTGAATGAGCGAGCGAGTTGTCTTTCCCTGTGTCCCCTGCGATTGGCTGGCAACCAGTTCGGGGTGTCCCCTGCCCACTGCCCGAAGATAACTTGGATGGACTCCAGCACCCCCACGACCCTACTGAGGATAAGCGGTGCAGTTGATGAATGAAAGAATGAATGAATTACCGGTGTTGGGCATCTTACAGGAAAATGTAAGTTACGGTTATGAGTTACTTAATTCAAAAAGTAATACAGTTACCCCTGGAATACTGACACCAAAAGTAGGGCAACATTTTGAAAGAAACTGTCTAGTTACAAACTACTGCCTTTATGATAAAGCAAACCCCTTAAAACTGCTTAAAACTGACATATACAATAAATAGAAGAAAATATGTACACCAACCTGTGGAAGAAGTAAGGCCTTTATATTTCTTGTCAAGAGAAATCTTGAAAGCTCGCAAACAAACACTTAGCCGAGACACTCTGTATCCATTTTGTCTCTGGGCTACAGACAGCTTAAATATCTCCTCCATTTCTAGGACCTGTCTTAGAGGTTTTCTCTTTTCCTCTAGACTTAGTGTGTTGCAAAAATGATTTTACTAATAAAAAGGATGAAAATTCAGCACATTTTTATAAAAAATTCTGTGTTCAAGTTTGCCTCATTGACTTCCCGTGGTTGGTTAATCCTGCTTAAACCACGCCCCTTTCCATTCAGGTACTCCATTATTTGAATACTTTCTTTTTAAGGTGTAAATTTGGCTTAGATGCAGGTGTATACAGTATGGAGGATAAGATAGGGAGGATATCTACATAAAAATAAATCCAGCTCAACAATTGTGTGTGATAAATGTTTCCCGACTTCCAATGCCAGTTAATTTTGCTCTAGTGAAATGAAATGAAAATGAAATGATCTGCATTTATATAGCGCTTTTCAAGTCAATGACTTCCCAAAGCGCTTTACAATGTGCTCCACATTTCCCAATAGCGTTCTTGCAGCCATGTAAGGCGCTAACCTGCTTATTGGGGGTATTAGGGGTTCAGTGTCTTACCCAAGGACACTTCGACATGTAACACGGACGAGCCGGGATTCGAACTGGGATCCCTTGATCCCTAGACGAGCGCTCTACCTCCTGAGCTACTGCCGCCCCAAGTAGTTTGCTTTTTTTAATATATATATATTGAAATTTTTCTTTCCAATAAAAAATACAATTTATTTCTAAAATATACAGTTATCTTATATAGCAGAAAAATATTGTGTGATACAGTATTTTGTATTATTTTATTTAAAATGGTAGTTGTTTAAAAGTTCTTTTACACAGTTGATTGCAGATAATGTTGCTCTTATTTTTACAACAATGAGGAGAAAACATATAAAAATAAAGCCTTTTTTGGTGTGCTTATTTCCGTATTTTTTACGCTATCGAAACCGATTAAATGGACTGGAGGAGAAGAAAACTGTAACCGAGTGAAGGGGAAATATCCAATTTTCGAACTGATCTCAAACGCAGCAAAAATGACAACATGAGGATTTCTTGTATTAGTTAAAAGCATTTCCTAGACTGAAACAAATTATATGACATATCAGACAATTTTGCTCCTTTTGGGGAATTGGGATTTCGAGAATTAGTTTTAAGAATAACCCTGAATGGACATTGTGTTTTTTAATTCATCTCCTTCCCGTGCTAAAGGGAATTCGTTCATTTTGAAAAATAGTGAGGGTGGGTAACTTTGAGTGTCAATAGTTTGTATTCTTCCTTATGCTTTATAGCTCTTGTGACATCTAGTGGTTAAATATTACAAAGTGTCCCTTTATAATGAGCAAAATGAGTAGTGAAAGGGTACAACTTTTATGTATCGTAATTTCAGGGGTAATCAGGCGTTAAAATTGGGTTCGGATTCATATTAAAATTTTCAAGTTGATGGTTTTTGGATGTAGCTTTATTTAGAATTAGTGGCCATACAACAGTAACTGAGAAACAATACAGTATATTTAAGCGTGGCTGATATTTTTCGGCTGACATTTCAGTAAAAAAGGGTTTCAGAAACCATTTCGTTAGATTTGTTATGCAACCTGTCCGACTGTTGAACTAAACAGGGTGACCTCACGGTTTCATGAGATGTTGTTATGAAATCATATTATCGAGGTGCAAATGTAGTTTCTTTTTCAATCCCTATAGAAAGAAAAAAATGTAAATAAGCTCAGAGGCAAGTAGCTATCACACAACATTTGAATTCTATTTTCATTGCAATTGGCTATTTTTCTTAGATAGATAGATAGATAGATAGATAGATAGATAGATAGATAGATAGATAGATAGATAGATAGATAGATACTTTATTCATCCCCGAAGGGAAATTCACATTTCACATTTCCAGCAGCATCCCTGAGCTGAGAACAGTACAATAATAAAGCCAAAAGAATACAATATACAAATACCCAGTGTGACGTGCAAATGCCCACTGTAGCGTGTTATATAGAGTAACTAAATAGTGCTACACAAAATACATATTGCAGTAAGATTCGGTAATATCAAATGTAGGTGGTGTGGTTTAATGTGGGCCTTGACTCTGCCGGGTGGAGTTAAAGAGCCTCATGGCATGAGGAAGAAAAGATCTCTTCAGTCTGTCCGTAGTACAAGACAGTGACAGCAGTCTGTCGCTGAAACTGCTCTTCTGTCTGGAGATAATGCTGTGTAGTGGATGCGATGGATTGTCCATGATTGACCTCAGCTTTTTCAGTGCTCGTCTCTCAGCTACTGTTGTTAGGCTGTCCAGCTCTTTGCCCACAACAGAGCTCGCTTTCCTAGCCAGTTTATTGCGACGAGAGACATCCTTCTTCTTGACGCTGCCTCCCCAACACGCTGCCGCATAGAAGAGGGCGCTTGCCACTACTGTCTCATAGAATATTTTCAGGAGCTTTTTGCAGATGTTGAAGGAGGCCAGCCTTCTGAGGAAGTAAAGTCGGCTTTGCCCTTTCCTACATAGAGCTTCTGTGTTGGCAGTCCAGTCCAGTTCTTCAATCTATATGCAAATTTCAACTGTGTTGCTCACTTATTTATTTCATGTTTTTATTTTACATTTTCAGACGTCATCATCATCGCTGATATCAAAACAAATACACATTAAAAATACGTGTGTCATTTTATCCACTGTCTGATACATAGTCACTCTTGGTTAACACATCCTGTTGTTTAAATCCTTGGGTCTCAACTGGTGAGACTTTAGGACCCAGCCTAATGACGACCCAAATTGAGAAAAAAGTCCACTTCTCAAATGTATCCAATGAAAGGATAGTGCAACTCAAGGCAGATATAGTAGAATACATTCACCTTTTTCTAAAGACCAGCAAAACTAAAATGACTTCAAGTACTGTGTACACGCACGTATAAGCCTGCATCACATACAGGCGACCTTCTAAAACTGCTTTGAAAGAAATACATACAAGAAAAAATGTAAAATATTCATTAAGTATGTACCTAAACATCGATGATTGTATAATTTTGTACTTAATAAAGATGATTGTACTGGGAAAAGTCTTAAAATATAACACATTTAAACCGTTCAATGTACCTTCTATTAGCGCTTCAACGGCAGACACTCACTTGAACAGCATTTTCGTATTTTGCAAATGTTTCCTACCTGGACTTGATCGTTGTATTCCACTTTTCCTTCCCCTTATCCCTCATATCTTAAATAAAACAAAACAAAAAAATCACAATAAAATACAAAATGTGTGTGTGATAACATCTACCACTTTTTAATGTCAAAAGTTTGGCTTGTATGCATCAGGGTTTGTACAGGTGCTCGAAACCCTTGAAAATGCTTGAATTTAAATGTTAGCTTTTCAAGGGTTGAAATGTTCTTGATTTTTGGGTGAAATGCTTGTACATGCAAGAAAGTGTTGCCATATTTGTCAACAAGTCTACTTAAAAACGACACCAACACTGCTCTCTGGTGGCTTCGCTTTGCCATTGCATTTATTTTCCCCTCCTGATTAACTGCAGCTGGCAATAGTTTGTATGGCATTGTCCTATGAAGCATCGTCGCCCCCTAGGGGTACCGCCCAAGAGGACGGGTCCATGCTACGCCTAAACAGGGTACCTTGAAATGTGTATTAGTTCAAGGATTACGTATCAGTTATGGACATTTATTATGGGCCATGCAAAAAATTAAGGTAGCGCATCCCAGTAGTAAATGGTAATGGGAAAAACTTCCTGCAACTGAAAATACAAGCAGGGTTGGGTAGGGTTACTTTAACTGGATTATTTTCAATTACTTTTGGATTACTCCAATACCAAACATGCTAATAAAAGACAAAAGAAACTAGATATGAATACAATTATGACTCACAACACGTGGTAAGCTTTCTTTCCTGGCTTTGATCTCTCTAATCTCCGGCAAAACTAACATAAAATGCGACAGAAACAAAATGAAAATAAATCCAAACAGCTTGCCAACATGGGGCAGCACGTCGGCGCAGTGGT